>NC_141162.1:102769147-103415397 GCF_053477565.2 Lygodium microphyllum | reverse complement strand
TTCCACACTACATCCAAATGAAGCATCATTTAGAGCCATTCGAATCTACATTAACTTGAGAGAAACCTAATGATACATTAGCCATAAAGGGTCAGTCCCTAGCCTCCTCACCTTTTCTCATGTGATTGTTGACTTGTTTTTTGCATAGCCACACTCTCAATGTATGTGATTGCTTGTTTTTTTTATAGCCATACTCTCATGCACATTAGCCCCAAATTTATCCTACAAATTACCATACCAACTGCTTATTTTATCAAAGACAAGATCCGTGCTTACTCCAACTCATGTGTGCAACAAGGTTATAACATTTATATCCTTTTGGCCAATACAAATTCCCAAAACACATATTTGTTCTACTTTGGGATGTATTTTGATATGTGAGGTAAAGAATCTACTAGTACACTTTTTGCAATCAATATGCAATCATTCCTAAGATCCTTTATAGAATGACCATGTGATGTAGACCAAACCTACAATCCTTTTTCTACAAGCAAATCAATAGAAGCAAAGTTATTAGTTATGTTTAGTATATACAACACATCAACCAAGTATTTTGTTTAACTTACCATCTTGCATTTTCAAAGGAACATTCCCAATGTGTGTAATGGGACGAGAATATAAATCCCTATATCCACATAGCATGGAGACTCTAGATTCTACATCTCTTTAAACCATTGATATCATGTGATTAAAGATCCCTAAGTTTACATATCTTTAGACCAGCAATATCATCTCTTTAAACCAATGATATCACGTGATTAGAGACATCTCAGTTTATATATCATATATCATTCATAAATGAACAATTAGCAATCATAGTATTCATGAAAAATCTAATGATAAATAATTGATGAAATTTGTCAATACCATTTTTTTGCTAGTAGATTCGTAATTTTCTTGCTCCCTTTTTTCCATATCTAGTTTTATCATTCTTTTTGAAACAATGATTGAAAATGTGGCCTTTCTTATCACATTGCCAACATTTCTTATTAAAATTTTATTGTCTATTTGAATGTGTAACTTTTCCTCTTTGGTTCATTCTTCCTCACTATCCTCTTGTATTTTATTATGCACGATAACATATAGCCTTGTTTATGATCACCATCTTGGCCTTTGCCACAACCTCTACCTTTGTTAGTGAAGTAAACTTTCAACATGACCTCTTCTATTTTATTGTACATCATAACCTTGACCATGACCACTACCTTGGCCTCAACCACAACCTCTATCTCTACAAGTAGAATAATTTATTTATTTTTTCTTTGAGAAGATAATTTCAAGCCAAGATTCCTCTCCTCAAGTATTAATTAGAGACTTTTCCATTGATGAAAAGTGGCATTTTTTATAGAGGATTCAACTTGCCATAAAACTAGCTTTTTTGCTGCAAAGACTAGTGTTCATGCATAATCATTTATAGATAAATTCCCTCTTTGAAGCTAATTTAGTACTGACTTAGACTATAACTTTCTAGTCTTTGTGTTTACTTAGATAGCCTTTTTAGATTCTTCCATGCAATGATAAGGATCTCAAATTTGTGAAAATAGCCCATCACGCTACTTGTGACACTCATAGATGACCAATGCATACTTTATTTTGTGTCTACTTCCTATCTTTCTTAGCCTTTATCTATTCTACAATAGGATTTTTTGGAGGAAAGTTTAGATAATACGTACGTTACAAAAATTGCAATCTACAAGTAAAATAGTACAGTAAGCTAAGATATCAAGTACATTGTAACCAAGCATGTAGCCTTTCTCACCAACTACTTAACATCAACTATAATCTCCAATATGTATGCAGATGTTCTTTGTGTCTACGACCTAGCAAACACATGAAATTTTATTCAAAATTTATAACCTTTTCACATGTAAATGCCTAATACAAACGAAACCATAATATACCCAAAAAGTATTGTCGATCAACTTGCAGAGTCAAAAGAGAGGCCAAACACAAATGGTCAAATTAATAGCACCTTGCTAATGCACATTTCACACTAGCCCACCAAGTTTCACTACAATTGAAGATTGTAGCCATGCTAGCCGCCTTAGGAGACTTCTATGCCTATATTCCAAGATAAACTAACAAAGATGAAAGAGCTTCTTATGTGGTGCTTACTTTCTTTCTTTTATACTTCATTGCCTTTGCCTTAGAACTTAATCAAGGTTTGTGCAACTGTGGAATGGCTTGAATATTGTGAAAGAAACAAGAGGAAAGATATGTGAAGCAATCACAAGCACATGTCATGCAACAAAGACTTGAGCGTACAGAGAAATAAGGCTCAAATCTTCTTATTTTTTAACATAAATGGAGAGTCTACATCATGATAAAGGATAATATGAAATAATGATTACAAAAATATATCTACATGTGGTCATTAAGTATAAACCCACTAAGTATAGATGAGATGGCAAAATGAATGTGTTTTAACCAAGAATGGATAACATCACCAAGGTATGTACTGGATGCCATCTCATTTGGGGGTTGACATCTCAACACACTACATAGTTCAATCACATCCCCAAGAAGAGCATGTTTTGTCTCTACAAGTACAAATTGAAGACCACCTTGGAGCCATCAACAATGAAAGCCCATAAGTCCTCAATAGGAGCAATTAGCACTCCATGTATCACCGTTCTATCTATCAAGTTTCGTGAACCTCACAATTCAATCCTCCATTTCCATGGGTATGGTTCTCAGCTTTATTTAGCGGTGGTTACTAACACCTTAGAATTAACCAATTGTAAAAGATGAGTTAAAGCCAAGGAATAAGAGTGAAAAATGCCTTGAGCTAGACATATATATGCGGCCATTAAGTATTAACCCACTAAGTATAAATGAGATGGCAAAATGAATGTGCTTTTACCAAGAATGGAATATGTGGGTGTGGTCTAGATGTAGAATCACTAGAATATCCTCCGCATCAATCTTCTAACATGGCAATGAGTAAAGTCATGCCACATCACCAAGGTATGTATTGGATGCCATCTCATTTGGGGGTTGACATCTCAACACACTACATAGTTCAATCACATCCCCAAGAAGAGCATGTTTTGTCTTTACAAGTACAAATGAATGGAGCCATTAACAATGAAAACCCATATGTTCTCGGTAGGAGCAATTAGCACTCCATGTGTCACCTTTCTATCTATCAAGCTCCGTGAACCTTACAATTCAATCCTCTCCATTTCCATGGGTTTGGTTCTAAACTTTATCAACGCTAGTTACTAACACCTTAGAGTTAACCAATTGTAAAAGATGAGTTAAAGCCAAGGAATAAGAGTGAAAAATGCCAACCAAAAATACAAGAAATATATTTTGAAAATGAACCAGACTCACACCTATGCATGTTGTAGATTCACTCATGGTTAGATTAGAAGATAGAAAATTGTTGTAAATATTGTAAGAAAGTTTATTTATTTTTGCATGCAACATGCCCATGACCCAAGTGAATTGTAAAAAAGAGAGCTAGTCAAAAGAGAAAAAGGGATAGAGCATAGTAGGCCATCTCATGGGCTACACATTGATACCATTCGATCCATGATTTGGGCTCCCTAGGCACTTAAGCTATCATTGAGCACAATTTTTTTCCCTAGAATCCTAGACCCTAAGTGATACTAGGGTTAGGGTTTCATATGATAGTGAAGACATATAGGGGAAGATTCTACTATGAGCTAATGACACACTTTGTATGTCATTAGCACATAAGTGTAGCATTATTGGTATTTTACTCTCTTTTAATCATTCATTTGTTGCCCCTCATTTTGTGATTGAGTATCATTGTGCACATTCATTATCTTACATTCTCTATCAATTAATTGCTCAATTGCTTCACACCTAGGCTAATAGCAGTATTGAAGTGACTTACCTCTAACCATCGCTCATGACCATCTACCAAATGCCATAATTGCCATTGAGCTTCTCCTGCTTGGCTAGTTGCTCCATGATCCATTGCCTTTGTGTGGCTCTCTAACCTCCTCTTAATGGCTGCACATCACTATATTGCCATTGTCACAAGCTATATGTGCTATCTGATAGTACAACCTTCAATCATCTTTGCCACGAGTAGCATATTTGTTGCCTTGAACCATCGGCACCCAAAGGCTCCACCCTACAAACAAAAAGGTCCAACTAGGCCCCTCTTTGCCTAATCAACTAAGATCATTCAACCCATTAAGAACCATCATCACCTTATCTTGGGCACATGGCTACATTCTTTGCAACAACCCTCCTAGGTCACCACACAAGTTTCCTACAACAACTTGAAGCTTGTCACACAAGCCCTTGCCATAATCACTCATGTCAAGCATGAAGCAGCTTCTTGTTATCATCCACCATGCAATGCTTACAACCAACATATTCATTTGACGTCTTTTAATTGGTTTCCATGATAGTACAACCCAATGTGGTCACAATCTTTCTAAAATATTTGATTGCCTTCAAGCTAGCTTGTTCCCCATAGGCATGCCACATTGACATGTTATCATGATGTCCTGATTCATAGTACCTTTGTGTTGATAATCTAGACCAATTCTATAATTATTGTTAAATCCTTTCTTTTTCTTAGCCAACTAAGCCTCTTTTCACATACTCTACCCTTTCCAAGCATAAATCAGGTAAAATTTGTGGCTTTTAATAAAATCTCTCAATTCAATTAGAATTTGTAGAGATTCGATATTGGTCATCAATAAATTTGAGGCTTTCATTGAATTATATCCAAACGTTACTCGATACATTGGGACTTTTCAAGAATTTGGCATTCTTCATTGAAATTTGAGGCCAAACTCAACCTCAAGCATAACATTTAGTGTCTTTTGGTGACATATGGCATCCTCATTGTTATAAAAATTCTTCGAATTTCACTCCCATTTCACAAGAAAATTTGGGGATTTTGACAATTTTAGTCAAATTCACTAAATTAAGATTAAATTCGACATTTCTTGTGAGATTGAGTATGGCCTAGATATAATTTTATTAAAAAATTTCATATTTTACTTCATTTTCCTAACAATTTTCACATTCATACCCTTTAGATTAACAAGGGGGGTGAATGCCTTTAAATAGTTTTTAGAATATCTTGCATCTCAATGTATTCATCATCTCATTGCACCATCCCTTATTCGTCACAACAAAATAGAGTAACAAAATGAAGAATAGACCACTAATGGAGATGGAAAGATGTATGATGAAAAGAATTAACCAAATTCTTTTTGGTTCAATGTTATTCTTTGTGATGCTTATGTTTTGAACAAGTATCCCACAAAAGTTTTGTTCACCATCACTCCTTATGAGACATGGGCTAGCTCCAAGATTTTTATCTCTCATAGGATGACATTTGCATCATTAGCATATTCTCATGTGCCTTCTCAAAAGAGATACAAGTTGGATGACAAGGCCGTTTGATGCATATTTATTGGATAGAGAAATGAAAGCAAAGGGTGTCAGCTTTATCAACCTTATATAGTAAGGTTATTGTCAGCTGAGATGTTATCTTTGCTAAAAATGCTTCTCATCTTTTGTTGGACAATCAAAAATAGCACTTTATTGATACTTTAGATATGTTTGATAGCCTACTACCACTCTTCCATAGTTATTCCATGGCCAATTTTTCTAGTTAGCCTTCATTTCCACTACATATAGGCTCATTACAGTGACTAAATCATCCTCATTTAATGCCACAGTAGCAACTTGATGTGTTATCCTATGAGTAGTCCACTACTAATGCTCATTTGGAGAACACTAGGGTTGCAATTCAATAGCATAGAAGAGTCCCTGGTTGGCTATTTGACACTCTTTGGGAGAGTAAGTAGCCTCTTACTTTGGCTACCTACACATGAGCCTCTATTGAAGGAATAAGGTAGTCTCCTTCCATGTGCATTGCTAGCTATAACATATAACAAACCTTTATATCATAGAGATGCTTTTTAGATGACCCAATTATTGGGTGGATGTAATGAAGAGTAAACTTGACTCCATCCACTAGAATGATACTTGGGAGCTATGTGACTTGTTGCCCCCCCTTGACAAACATGCAATAGTATAAAGCCCACCTTTTTGCTAAGGGCTATACTCGACAACATGGAATTGGCTTTGAGGAGACCTTTTTCCCTATCTCTCGCATCACTACCATCAAGAGTATTATTACCTATGCTACACACTTTCATTTGGAGATGCATTGATTGGACATCAAGATGGCATTTCTCCATGGGTATCTCTTTGAAGAGGTATATGTTTCATAGTCTCCAAGATGTGTGGTCAAAGGATGCAAGCACAAATTTTGTCATCTCAAGTAGGATTTTGTATTGTTTAAAGCAAATTCCATAGGCTTAGCATGTTTGCATACATTCCTATCTATTGTATCTTGGCTTCCAAAATAGACCTACATGGACTTGTTTTTAGAAAGCTATTGGTCACGTGCATCAGGAGAAAGCCATGGACGATGAAATTGGCTATGTTGAATGTAAATCAAACATGGAATTCAATGTCATTGCCTAAGGGAAAGAAAGCTATAGGCTCCGAGTGGGTTTACATTGGAAAATATAATACAGATGAAAGTGTGAGTAGGTATAAAGCAAGATTAGTTCCCAAGGTTATGCATCCATTTCGGGATTGATTATGAAGACACATTTTCTCTAGTGGAAAATATGGCAACTATCAAAACTCTCATTGAAGTGGCTATAATAAAATATTTGGTCTTGTATCAAATGGATATAAAGAATGCATTCTTTCACGGTGAGTTGTAAGAAGACATGTATATTGAGCACCCGTAGGGTATGGATGAATGATTCACCCTGATGATATGTGTAAGCTATGCAAAACCTTCTATGACACGCACCAAGAGCATGGCATGAAAAGATAGCATAATATCATGTCTTTATTGGCTTTCGTGTTGAAAATGTAGATAATTTGCTTTATGGGTGTTAGAGTGATAAGGGTATTGTTGTGAGTACCTTGTATGTGGATGATTTGATTGTTAAGGGCAACAATAGGTCAGAGAGGTGGAGCATGTGAAGAGTCTTCTCAAGTAGAAATTTGAAATGAAAGATTTGGGAGAGTTGAAATTTATTGGCATTGAGATGATTAGGACATCTAAGGAATATGGCTCTCCTAAAAACAATACATCTTGGATATGTTGATGAAGTATGGTATGGTTGATTATAAGTCAATCTCAATGCTATTGGATCAAAATGTGAGCTAAGTATTGATGTGAGAGAGATATTGAAGGATCCCAAAATGTACATATGATGTAGGTTATGATGTAGGTGAGATATTGGAGAAACCCACAATGTACATGAAGGTTGATCTTCACTACTACTAGGCTATATTGTAACTTTGGAGTGGGTTTTGAGAGTTAGCTTATGTAGGTATTTTGTAAATGCCATTTGGACAATGTGAGATGTACCTTGTGATACCTTAAGGACACATTAGATTTTTGTATCTTTTGTGAAGGTGATTTGGTGGTATAATTATCTAGTTATGTTAATGCAAATTGGGCAGATAACGTGTTTGACATGAAGTCCATCCCATGGCTATGTATTTTCCTTTGGGAGTAGGGTTGTGACTTGGAGTAGTAAGAAACAACCAAGTATTACATTGTCAAGTATCGAGGCAAAGTACATGGATAGTAGTGCTATGATAGCATGTGAGGTAGCTTGGTTGCTAAAGCCACTTAATTATTTGGAGATACAAGTCGAAAGGAGAGTAGTCATTTATTGTGACAATATGAGTAGCATACCATTGGTGAGAAGAACCCAATGTTTCATGCATATACAAAACACACTGAGGTTTACTACCATTTCAATAGAGAGGGAATCTCGTCAAGTGACACTGAACTCACATATTGAGCACAAAGGAGCAAGTTGTAGATATTTTCATTAAGGCCATAAGAGTAGAAAAGCTTCGATAAATTTGAAGCTTACTTGGAGCACAAGTCACATAGTTAAGCTTGAGAGGAAGGTTTGAGAAGTCAAGCTCAATACGAATTTATACTCGCATACTTGGATGATCGTTTTTGCATTCATATCACTAGCATAGTCGGTACCTACATTGGTATCTGCTTCTAATGATACCACCTACTTGAGTTATGGGATATATATCTAGTGATCTTGTTAGTTAGCATGTTCACATATGGACCGCTTATTTATTATGTATGTTGTACTTTCTCTTATTCTTGCTAGAATGTTATATTAGAGAGGGAGAAGAAAGAAATAAAAAGATAAGGGTTTGTAGCTTCCTATCTTGTGTGCATTCTCTGTATATTGTGTGTCTTGAAAGGGCTCAAGCTCCCTCTCCCTCCCCCTATCATTTCAGCCTCAAAGCTTGGGAAAATTTCACTTGTAATCATGCATTACTCCCATGAAGTTCTTAAATTTACTCTTGAATATTTTCTAAAGTGGTAATGATAGTTTTGATCACTCTATCCATCACAACTAGGTAAGATCGAGTATGCAATCTTGCCAAGTTGTTACGAAGAAGGCAACAATAACTTGGTAAGGATAAGGATTGCCACCTCACAACTTACAATAAATTGACTTGAAGTAAAAGAAGAGTAAAAACTTGTTTTTTAATTGCAAGATAAGGAATTACAACAATATACTTCTTAATACAAGATTAATGTAATGGTATTTATAACAAGGCTAGATCCTTGATACAAGACTATATCTTAATATAAGACTAGATCAAATATAAGACAAGACAAGAAGTGGAGATACATGGCTTGAACTAGAACTAGGGAGAGGACTTGCCTCATAGAAGTCTCACAACTAGCACTAGCAAAACTTAAGGACCTGTAGCTCAAGGTCCCTATTTCTATTAGAGTTTAGGAGGTTAAGAAGAAGCTTCCAGATGATGATATCATTGATGACATATCATTGACATAAGTCATGATGTAAAAATTATTGATATAAACACTAGAACCTTCAAAAGAATCTTATAAAATTTTTCTTGAATCTTCTAGAAATTGTGGACACCTCGTTTGCCTTTTCTATTCTATTGTGTGGCATTGCTAAAAACTTGGTGGACACCTAGTTTGCCTTTTGTACCCACCCATTCTACTTAGAGTTCTCCATCGAGCTATAAGGAAAAGAAAGACTATATGCCCAACAAGGGGTATCTCCACCCCACCTTGCAACTACTCCCTAAAGAATAATATCACCACACAAAAAAAAAACAAAAAAGAAGAAGAAAAAAAGAAAGAAAGTAAAAGAAATAAAAGAGAGCAAAAGCTCCAACTTAGATATGCGCATTGTGGGATCATTGCACCTAGGGGTCCTCAAGTCATGTGTGTATAGTGACCTCAATCAACTCCGCTTCTAATCCCCTAGCCCTTTCTCCACTATACAACCGCAAGGCACATTAAGGGAAAAACACCCCAAGCTTGCTTCAATGACCTGTCAATGTGATGTTAAGAATGAAAAATAGGTATCATGCACTCATACACAACAAACAAGATATGGTGGAAGGGAGCTTCTTGGGCTTTGCTCTATTTTATTATTTTGGTATATTCTCACTCTCCAAATGAAAATGACTAAGTGTGCCTCATATATAAGCACCACTCATACACATTACAACTCATAGTGCGAGTAGTATAGTGCTACCTATCTTGCTTATTAATCATATACATTACTCTACATTATCATGTACAAGTTGACGAATATAGCCTGGTATCGTGCGCGGCGCCATCCATGTCAACACTTCCCCTCAAGCTCAAGTCATGAGGGGATGAGTGCTTGAGATTGCATCACTCAAGTTGTGTAATCCAATAGCTTGTCGGATTCTCTCAATGCAATGACTTAATGAAAATATTAGCAACCTCCTACTTGGTAGACATATGTTGTAGGTCTACATCTCCATTGAGCACCTTTGCACAAATGAAGTGATAATGGATTTCTATGTGTTTCATGAGAGCATAAAACACCAGGTTATTAGCTAATGTGATGGTACTAATGTTATCACAATAAAGAGATACATGGTCCATTATGTCATAGCCAATCTACTCTAGCAAGCTGCATAACCATATGGTCTCACATATTGCAATTACTACCCTCTGTCCTCAACCTCTATAGAAGATAAAGCAATGTTAGATTTCTTCTTTGACATCCAAGGATCTCTAATCATTTGTATTACTTGCCCATTTTTCATCTATGTGGGCATAAAGTGTGGGCAAGATGTTTGACCTATAGTGTAATTCATAACCCATTGTAGACTTCACATAACACATGATCCTACATACTACATCTAAATGTGGTTTCTTGGGTGACTACATAAATTGAGTTACAACTCCATCTACGTAGCTGAGATCAAACCATGTAATGGTGAGGTAAATGAGACTTCCTACCATACCTTTGTACATATTTATAGCCTTTATCTCATCGTACTCCTATGTTGATAACTTCACATTTGGATCAAGTGGTGTGCTTATGGGGTTATATGTTATCATATCATACTTTGCTAGTATGCCTAATGCATAGTCTTTGTAAGATCCATTCTAGTAAGTATTTTGATTGAACATCAACACCCAATGTCTAACGACATTGCCAAATGGCACCACCACCCTCACCATCCCAAGGATTGAATGTGAGATTCAATGTAGTTGATGACGAATGATTTTGTGGCATTAACATGGAGACTAGAGGCATGCCCAAACAATGTCCAAACATCCAATGCCTTAAAAAGATTGTTCTTCTCTACATGAAAGATCATGAAGGTGTCATCTAAATGTTATCGAAAAGAAAGACATAAACTTGCCAACTACCTAGTGCTCACCATATGGGGTAATATGATGAGCACTGGATGTGTTGCCAATACAAAAAATGAAAGGGCTCAATGGACATCCCTGTCAGACTAAGCGTGCAACGGGTCAATAACACCACCATTTAACATAGCCCTAGAAGAATCATCATCATTGATGATATAGATCAATCGAGACTTATGCAGTCCAAAACCCATAGTATACACTAGTTCTACAAGAAAGGACCAATCCAAATAATCAGAAGCTTTCTCCAAATCCAATTGCAATAATACCACCTCTTGGTTAGAGTGCTTGGCATAGCCAATTCCCATCTGCACATTCAACACATTATGCAAAATATTTCTACCCTTAATGAAACCATACTGATTGGGATGCACAACTACAAGGAGATGCCTATGGAGGTAGTTAGCTAGTGCTTTTGAGAAAATTTAATACATCGAGCCCATTAAAGAGATGGGTCTCCAATGTTTCAACATTGATGAAGATGGCACTTTCAAGATCAGTTCAATAACTCCCTCCTTCCATGATGCTAGGGTAACATCACAGCCAAAGGTCTTTCTAGATGAGTAGCATAAATCTTTAAAAATTCATCAGTGAGGCCATCCCAACTAGACATCCATGACCTCATCCTCATGATTGTCCCTTTTCAATGCAACCTGTATGTTAGATGAAACGTGGTCCCAAACCAAAGCATAAAAAGGTAAACGGGCCATAGAAATATGCTTAGAGGGGTGCTAGGATGAGCCAAGAAACTCCAAAAATACTTGTGACACATGCAAACAATGGATTGAAAATTTGTAACCATGTGCCCATCTAGGTGCTGTAGTCTAACCATATTCTAATGGGTAGGGAAAGAATGGAGACCCCGAAAGAATTTAGGAGACTAGTAGGGAGGCATCTTGCAAATTTTCAGTTTTGCCTGCTAATAAGATCTCCATTGAAACTACTCAATAAGATCAACCATTTGTATAACCTGCTAATAAGATCTCAATTGAAACTGTAGACTTTAGACAACACATGATTTTGCATCTAAATGTGGTTTTTTGGGTGACTCCATAAATTGAGTTAAACTCCACTTGTGTAGCAGCTAAGATATGTAATAGTAAGGTAAATGAGACTTCCTACCATACGTATGTACATATTTACATCATCTATCTCATCACCCTCATGAGATGATAACTTTGCATTTGGATCAAGTAGCGTGCTCATGGCTTTACATGTTGTCACATCATACTTTGCTAGCATGTCTAATGCATATTGACTTTGTAAGATCCATGTATCATCTCCTTCTTCACCACCTCAATACCAAGAAAGTATCTGAGCAGTCCAAGATCCTTCATCTCAAATTCTTGCTATAGTCGACCCTTGACCTGAGTAATGAGCTGCTCATTATCACCTATAAGAATGAGATCATCAACATATAGAATGATGAAGAACTTATCACTCCCTCGAGAATTAATGCAAAGAAGAAAGAGTCTGATGGACATGCATGATATCACAAGTGTTACAAATAGCATGTAATGCGACCATGCCATGCTCTTGGTGCTTATTTCAACCCATAGACTGCCTTATGCAATTTGCATACCCTATGCAGATACTTGTGATTCTCATATCCTTGTGGCTACTGCATATAGACTCCTTCAATCAACTCTCCTATCAAGAATTCATTTTTCACATCCATTTGATGCATCTTCCACCTATTGGCAATAGCCAATGCAACCATTGTGTGAATGATAGCCATGTTACCCACTAGGTTGATGAAAATCTCCTCATAATCAATACCATATGATTGAGCATAGCCTTTGGCCGCAAGTCTAGCCTTATACCTTCTTATACTACCATCAGAGTTATGCTTTGTCTTATACCCTTGTCTTATACCCATTTTCATCCCATAAAATTTTTGCCATTGGGCAAGTCAACACCGAACAATGTACCTTGTTGCTCTAAAGTATCCATCTCACCATCCATGGCCTCTATCCATTGAGGGTTTTCCATTGCATCCTCGAAATTCTTAGCCTCTTTTTTTTCCAAGACATTCATCATGTATGCATGATGTATAGATGTAAATTCATCATATGCCAACTTTTGTCCTAGGTATCTCACATGTAAAGAGGAACATGGTAAACTAGCTTCTCCTTCACCTCTTGATAGACCATTTGTTGCTCAAAATCTATTGCCCCAAATGCCACTGATTGACCATTAACATCATCAACATATGACTAAATATTAGGACCCCCTTGACCATGGGATTCTAGACTATTTGGCATTAATTTATGGCTTCTAATCTCATAAGAATGGGTTTGATTTATTATTGCAATATAAGTAGCACTATGTGCATCTCTTAACATTCTAGAGCCACTTACATGTGCTCTTAAGTCACCTTGACCATGGACTAAAGGTCTCTAATGTGGTAATACCAATATATGAAGTACTTGCAGCCCCTAATTGTGCATGTCCTTGCACCTAATTGCCATCCATATCGGTGAATGTATCATGAGTAGTCATGACTGGAATGTACTAGCTACTCAACTCAATCAACGACTACATCATGACTAATATGAAGCTCACAAGTGATTGGATTGTAACACATGTAGCATGTTGCTTCTTCTATATATCTAACAAAAATACCTCTCTCTATCATACGATCTAGCTTCTTCCTCTTCTCATCAGGAATGGGAATATAGCAAATGCATCCAAAAACTTTAAAATGAGACACATTTGGTTTATACCCTATGTACACCTACTTTGGAGTTTTGTTATCTACCGTCACTATAGACATCATGTTCATAATGTAAACTTCATGTTGTACTACTTCTATCCCAAAAGTTTCTAGGCATGTGTTTTCCATTTAGTAATGCTCTAGTAGCCTTAGCAATGCTCCGATACTTTCGTTTTGCCACACTATTTTGATGTAGTCTATAAGCACATGAAACTTTTCTTTGTATGCCATGAGAATTTAAGTATTGTGTAAACTCCTTGGATATGTATTCTCCCTCTCCATCCGAACGGATGGTAATACACCCAAGTCTTTCTAGAAAGTCATCCACAAAGGAGATGCAATATTTCGTCCCACTCATGCTCAGTTGCAATGTTGTCCATACATCACTATGCTCTCTTTCCCTCCTTGGGAAATTGCTTGCTTGGGAAATTGGCAAGCACTACAAATGCATGAAGGGATTGTAACATTGAATACTGATACACATGTAACAACTCCAAGCTTTGGAAGACTAGCCAATCACTAAAAACTCATGTGCCTATCCACTTATGCCACATCCCAATGGCTAGGTTATTCCTGTTCTCTTTGGGCATACTTGCACTTAGCTTGAACATGCAACCATTCTTGCCATTGGCAACCATACACATATTATTCTTCATATACAATACTAGACATCCATGCTTGTCAAATCACACATCTAGATCTCTTTCTCATCTAATAATCGAGTGACACAAGATTCTTTGTGATACTAGGTATATATATAACCTCACTAAGAGTTTGTTTTGCACCACAATCACTTTAAATAGGCACATTTCTAGTATGTGTAATCTCATACTTTGTGTCATCCCTTGTGTAAACATAAGACGTGTGCTACTAGCTTCATAGTATCAAACCACTCAACATGTGAAGTCATGTGGTTGAATGCTTCAAAGTCCACATACCACTCATCTAGTTTACGCATAGCACCAAGAAACATGTTGCATCACCAATAGATTACCACCATGCGATTGATCTTCTAAAGCATAAGTACTTTGGGGAATCTACCCTGAGCGTATATCAACCTGCTTCTTCCTACACTCATATGTATAGTGTCCTACAACATCACAATAGTTGCAAGACCCAAGTTTCCTTCCTTGTGCTTAGCCTCCACCAAGACCTCTATTGCTCCCTTTCCTCTTGCATATC
The DNA here is from genome assembly GCF_053477565.2 of Lygodium microphyllum. NCBI lineage: Eukaryota > Viridiplantae > Streptophyta > Polypodiopsida > Schizaeales > Lygodiaceae > Lygodium > Lygodium microphyllum. Next base: position 103,400,749 of record NC_141162.1, on the reverse strand, counting down.
CACCTCTATTCTAATAGTTTTGAAGTATATTTTGTGTTTGATGTTGTCGTCCTTGATAGCCACCATGGCCTTGGCCTTGACCTTAGCCTTTTGCATTACTACCACAGTCTCTACCACAGCCACTTGTAACCAATGGATGCTCATCTCTTGCCACTAGAGGTACCACTTGTGCCTACAATGACACCTTCCTTGATCAATCTAATTTCCTCATTGATCAATAGGGAAACAAGATAATTAAAGGTTGGTATATTCTTTCTTACTAAGATGTTAGTAATGAATTATTGACACTCCTTGCTTAGACCATGTAGGTATGTTGCAACCACATCACCATCATCAATAGTGACTCTAATACTACCAAGATGGTCCATAATGCTTCATAACTTCAAGACATGATCTTGAATGTTACTTTTTTTCCTCTCAACATCGTGTAATTCTTATTTAAGTTGTAGCTTTCGAGCATTTGTGCTTGTCTCAAACAATATGGCTATTGCATCCCATACATCTTTTGCAATAGTTTTGTCCTATATGTGGCCCAATAAGTTATCCTCAATGGTGATGGGCATGTAGTGAATGGCTTGATGGGTCTTTTTCATCCATGCTTTCACCACCGCATCATCTCTTACTAGCCTAGCCTATATCCCATCTACTACATCCCATAAGTCCTTACCAATGAGTATTCCTTAAGCAAAACTTCCATGCAGGATGATTATTCTTCCCAAGCTTCTCACTTGTGATCACACTTACATTCGCATTTTCTGAAGACATGATTCTAGACCAAATTTCAATAGAGTAACCCGAACAAACCAAGTAAAAATACTATATGTATGCTTCTATGTCAAATAGTACATCAATAACACAAGCATCCACTGTAGAATGCTACATACAACGCTTATGGTTGAGCATCACAAGCATCCATTGTAGAATGCTACATACAACGCTTATGGTTGAGCATCAAAAGCATCCATCCTATGCATTCCCAAACAAAAATGTTGTATATTTGCAAGTATATCATAGACAATAAACACCGTGGGTGTACAATAGAATCCAAATGCATAGATTCAATGAGAAAACAATGCTCGGATTGCAAGAACAAGTTGCATAGTATGTATACATATATTATCCATGAATGCCACTATACAAAACCTCTGCAAACAAATCAAGCTCAAGTGTTTAAATCTACAAATATTCCTACTAAAAGTGACTTTCAACATCAACAGGGTTCATGTGCCTAAGAGCTTGTTGCTCTTGCTTTCCCAAACTCTAGACAGTAACTATTTCAATATGATATCATTTTAGAATCATCTTTGTAATCTACAATTTTCTCTATCTAGTACTCGTATTTCAATCACAACTTTTTTGTATACTCATAAGGCTTGAAGTCAACTTTCTAAATCAAAATTTCTTTCCTTGTTTCGATTTTTCTATCAAGAGTTACGATAGAAATATTGCAAGATTATATAGCAGTTTAGCATACCCATGACTATGTCTATTTGTCCCAATCTTGACCACAACTCCACTATGATGCTTTGAAAGCCTTAAAATTGATCGAAGAATCCCAAAAACGAAATCCAAAGGCTTGTCTTGCCTCTTGATCTCCAATGGTGGAGATATGGGTATATGGCATCTTCTGTAGTATCCTTCATTTCTTCACTCCAACTATGTCACATGTCTTGTTTCTCCTCCTTTATGAATGCAAGTATTCTTCTTGGCTATGGTTTGCTACTAGCTCTCCAATGCTTGGGTTCTTTATCTTCACATTTGCTCAATCACGTGGATCATAGATTTTCTACAAGTGAGAAAGCCATACATCAACTCAATCCATAATGGACTACTTTGATATCATGTTAAGGATGAAACACAAGTATCATGTACTCATATGATGGAAGGAAGCTTCTTGGGCTCTGCATTCTTATATAATTTTGGTTTGTTTTCACTCTCTAAATGAAAATAAGTATGCCTCATATACAAACACCACACATACACACTACAACTCGGCGTGTGAGTAGCATAGTGCTACATGTCTCACCTATTTATCATATACATTACTCCATCTTATCATGTACAAGCTAGCAAATATAGCCTAACATCATGTGCACCATATATGTCAACATCTGAGACTTGTACCACACAATAAAACTTTGCATTAACTGGGTTCTCTAGTATGGGACAAGGCCTTGAGCTTGCTTGAAGCTTGACCCATCTCACATGTACACTATTAGAATTATGATTGCTACATAAGAGGTTAAATACACTACAAGAAGATCACTTTGACTGCAAGTTCATTGAAGATCAAAGAATGTCCAATGACATTAATAACTGTCTTTCCTTTGCAACAAACCTACATTCATGGGACCATCATCCACCCCCTAGAGTACCATCACTAGAGCTATAATGACAACCTTACCGTACTATAAAAAACGATTCACTCCTTTAAAAGAACCATCTCTCCATGACCATTCATCGCTTAAGGTTCTACACTATTGTGTACCATAGGATTAGCACACAACTAGGAGGAGATAATGTTATTCCCATTTCATAGCAAAGTGGAAAAACAAAAAAAAACATAATTTTGCAATATATTTTGCCAATATAAGTGTTGTAATTTCATCCAAAGAAATACTTGTAATCATTTCTTCAAAGATATCATATTCAATGCAAAACCAAGTCATATAGATTATAATGATTTTACTTCAAAGTAGAGCTCAAATTAAGTCTTTAAATGGATGTGCATATTGCAAAGACCAAACATAAGACAAAAGAGTAGGCCCAATCCCCAAGAGGAGTGAAAACTCTAAAACCCATGTACAAAGAGAATGAAAAGAAATGAAACAAGCTATTCATATACATGTAAACTTGTGGACTCTGTTATTTTTTAGCGTTTCATGCTTGCGTGAGAGTGAAGGCGAGGGCGAAAGTAACAAGCTTGGTAATATAAGCTATTGCCATTTTAGTATCTCCTATCCAACCTTTCATGGTGAGAGGTGAGTTTAATGGCATATGTGTGAAGTTGAGTCCCTTGTTGAGACACTCGTCTTGCTCTACTTCTCTCTTTCATCTTCTCCTCTCCATATCACATGCGAAGATGTGAGGACATGAAGTAAACTGGGGTAACATGTGGATCATGGAGCATTTCTTATTGAGATCTTGTGACTATAAGGAGGTAAATAAAGTGTTCTTTTCCATGCTTCGAGTGAATCTATTGCACAAGCGGTAAATTAGGTTCATTATAAGCTATAGGTGAGAGACATGTCATGTGCTTATAGCAAGGATTCTATCGTAAGTCCTAATGTTGAGCTCATGGAGCACAAAAGACACACACACACACACACTCTCTCTCTCTCTCTCTCTCATGTCCAAACCTACCCACCTCCACATTCTCGAATGCAATTGTAGCCCAAGATGCAATGAACACACTCCAAAATGGTTGCACAAGTCCATGATGGATTGACAAGAGGTAACTTATGAGGGAGAGATTGAGATTAGCAAACACCATATCAAACATATCGATATAACAATATCTTATTACTTTTCACTTTTAGGATTTGTTCTTTTGAGCTTTCTAACTTTTTACATTTCCCTGTAATCATAGAAGTCATATTTTGACTGTACTTTATGACAATACATTATCACAATTATACTACATGCTCAAGTCTCGTACAATATGTGTGTGTTTGCAAGCCAAACTTTGGTTGCTGACTCAAAAGATAGATATAGGCACAAAATATCTCCTAATGAGGAGCCAAAGTCAAAAGATTTAAAATTACATTTGAATAGAGTTAGTCCGCAAAGCAAATTTAAATTATAGAATTAGCGCTCCTACACGGTGGTGATCATTTTCTTACTTCTAGGGTCACCTCCTTGTTCATTTAACATACCGCTTGATAATTTTCCTTACTTTTAACATATACTTTCACATACTATTACTTCCTTACACACTTCAATAGCTCTTATCCACATGACGTTTTGAACTCTCTCTATTTCCCTCTCTATATGTGGCAACACCTAGCCCACTCTTTGGCTCTTGTTTGAATTGGTAGAAGAGTATAATCAACATTTCAAGGTTCTTGCATCCAGGTATGGGCTTGTTTCTGCAATCGAACTTCCAAACAAAAAGCTCAATTTAGACCCTGGCCCAAATTGCCACCCTTATTCAATAGCACTGCAGGTTCCATGTGCACCAAATCATATATTTCTCAGTGCCCTTTCTTCCCGCAGAGACACTAAAAACTTCAATTACTGGTAGAGTGAAGTGTTTACATATTCACTTGATCTCTGAAGTAAGAATGGGGCCATGTTCAAGGATGTGGAGGTCTCTGGAATAAAGATTGAAAGATGTCATGCGTAAAAACATGTTCAGTGGCTTTTTGAACACTAGACATTCAAGACATCCACCTGAACTGAGTATAAAATATCATGCAAGCAAATTGACCAGTGCAATGGGATTCTTTATAGACACTAATTTTTCAGTCAGAGGTTACCTACTAGTAAGCGATTTAAATGTGGTTGCAGTACCATATGTAGACTTTGACCCAAGCCATCTAACACGTTGGAACATTTTGCAAGGCCTCTGATACATTTTGTATGGCCTCTGCTGCATTTCTGGAAGAGATATTTGTCTCATATATCAACTGAGCAGTAACTAGATCAACCAGTGCACAGCCAACAGACTTGAACACAGTTATGTCATTGGCATGTTGCCTGCCCTGTTTCTCCCCAGAGGCCAGCTGTGACAGAGTGCCCTGTATATCAACCTCAAAATCAGCTTCCACAAGCTCACCAGCCTCGAGGCACGCTGCATCTGTGTCGATGTACACCCGGCTGCACCTGATTGCCTCACCATCACATTCCCTCATGTTGGGCGAGAAGGAACCCACAAGATCTAGGTGAGTCCCTGGCCTGAGCCAATACCCCTGCACAAGGGGTCGCTCTGAGAGGGTGGCACAGCTGATCAAGTCAGCAGCTCGGGCTGCCTCTTCGATGTCTGTGAAGGCGGACACGCTCCTGGGGGCCATCTCACCACGCATGGCCGTGGCCAACGCTTCTGCGTGGGCATGGGTGCGGTTCCACACAAGGATTCTGCTTATGCCAGGGTGGGCTGCGACATGGGCGCGGATGAGATGAGGGGCAAGGGATCCTGCACCCACCATCAGCAGAACCTGGGTGTCTGGCCTGGCCAGAAACCTGGCCGCAAGGGCAGAGACACAGGCTGTGCGCCACAGGGTGAGCTCCTTGCCATCCACAAAGGCTAGGGGAAGGCCTGTGAGGGAGGAAGACAGGAGATATGAGGCAGATATGGAAGGCAGGCCCAGGCGCTGGTTGGCAGGGAAGACTGTGACGATCTTGACGCCTATGTAGGGGCGGGAAGAGGAGGAAGGGGATGGCGTGACAGACCAGGCGGGCATGAGGAGAAGGCAAGGGGCTGCAGAAGGGGAGGGGGAGGAGGAGGCGGCAGGGAGTGGATGGTGGTGGCGAAGGGGCGAGGCTATCACGGAGGCATCAGCAAACGCTGAGCGAAGGTGCTCTATGAGCGTAGGGTACTCGAGAAGAGCAGAAACCTGCAACGCATCTATCACCTCCGCCATTGAAAGAACGAAGCATTAAGGCATAAGAGTCTGGTTAAATTAAAAGCTAAAAGATAAGGAAAAATTATAAGTTAAAAAGTTCTTCCCTGCGTCCAAAGAATTCCAAATTCCATGCTTCCAAAAGACGTTAAAAAAGAAAAAAACTTACTATAACCTCAACAAAAAACTAGGGAAAATATAAATAAAAACCAATGATTAGCTGCTGGCTGTTCTGACTCTTCAAATTCATCCCATCGATTGCAGCAAAACTGCTGAAGTGCAGAAAGTTATGCAAACATTTCATCACTTGGGAGGAGAGGATGGGCTCCCCTATGTGGCTTTCTAATGAAGGGCCATCATCACCAGTCACTGCAGTAAATCTTGAACAGCTCTGTCACCATGGTACCACGTGAAAAATCTCTGCAAGAAACTCTCTTGGCACTCCAGTATCTGTTCATCCACAGGACATGGTTGGAAAAAAGACCTTGCAAGTCGAAAGAAAATTCTTAAACTCCAACTTCTGCATGCTGATAGAAAACATTAAAGGAAAACTCCTGCATGCAGTACCTCTTTCCTCAATATTTGTATCTCTCCTTTCAACTTTGTGAGTTCTTCGCAGGACTTCTGATATTGTAGTTTGGCTTTTTCAAGCCTGCGTGCTACTATATCAGCTTGAAGTCTTAATACAGAAATGCAAGCAATCGTAGTTTCAAGGACAACAAGGATACCTTTCCCGTAGTTCTTCTTCGTTGATGTCCTCAATCTTTTGACTTTCTATCTCTTCACAATTGGGTGTATGCTCAGCGTGTTCCATCTTTACAAGGCACTGACACCAACAAAGAAAGCAGACGTCAAATGTCACCAGACAACACTGCATCGATGGCGCAGAAATGCAAAAGCATTTTTCGTTCATGAACAACATGAAGCCTCACATTGATTTCATGGATTTCCCGCTTGCACTCTTTCATCTTCTCATGCAGTTGCTGTATATACTTCTTTTTTGCCCTAGAAATAACAGGTTCCAGATATTTCTCAGTTACATAAGTGCCAGTTCTTTCTTACTTGTGCATGTAATTGACAATACATACCTTAGTTCTGACTTTTTGCCCTTCAGAAAGTCCTGATATTGTATCCCCTCGGCAGTATCATGTTTGAATCTCAGGAACTCCTGTAACCATAGGAAAATTGTGTACCCTTCATGTACGCTCACCAGAAAAAACAGACCACAATGTTTTCCATAACAAAGCATACAAAGGAAGTTTCTTCAGCTAGTCTCTCTATCTTTGCACACAGTCGTTTAAGTTTGCTTAAGTTATGGAATCCAATAAGGTAACAAGATCATCCTCTTCTCCTATTGCTGTGTATCTCTTTGGCTTAACAATTACAAAAGAACTTGTAATTCGTTCAAGAATGACTGTTAATCAAGTACTCTGATGTATCTTGGGACCCACCAGGATGTTGCTGTATAACGTAAACATAATATAGATTACAACTAAATTCTAATGGCGCTAGTTGGAATGAGCAATGAGTGATTTTTTTAGATATAAGTGTTTTTCTGCCTCTTGCTGACAAACGTGTACAGTATGTCAAAAACAATATAGTACGTTGCCTACATAGACAATCATGTCATAGAATATCAAATAGCCTGCAGCCTTATATTCTTCTTAAACCATAATGATTCATCGATAAACTTCAGCATGAAGAAAGAAAAATCAAGGAGCATGTGCCAAACAAAAGAATATTTACTGAGTTTTTCTTTTCAGTATCTCCATCAACGAACATCTTGTTATCGTTGGGTGGCTGTGAAATTCTATCACTAGATGGTTCCACAGTCTCCTTAGCAGTTGTTCCTCTGTTTAAATTAACAGGCCTCGAATCCAACGGTGCAACACCAATATGTAACCCCTGTCAATCGCAGGGAACAAGAGTATAAGCCAAACATTAGAGTGGGAAAACTTAAAACAAAAGCTTGAAATATACTTTTGATGTTCCTAGCTTGTCTCTATTCAGTGGTAATACAAGAGAGACTCGACAAAGTTAAGATATTGACCTGGGGTTCGAGCTCACCCACACCATTCTCATCATTTTGCTGTGCTATGATTGGATTTTCAAGTACTTCCTGATTGGTGCTTTCACCGGCTAGTTTTTCAATCTACAAATACACAACATATCCTACACCTTAATAAAATAACATTTATTAACCTCCCTCCCTCCCTCGCAATCATTATTGTGTCAAAGACAATCACAAACACAGTGAGCCTTCTAACATGTTCAGCCCTAAAGTGCCTTTGACATAAGATATGGTCGGACACTTCTACATCTCAAAAGTGGTCAAGAGCTCTTACACATACTACTGCTATGAGAGAAAGATCCCCCTCTTAGTTTGCCATATCTCATGACCTAGAAACAAATGAAGAATCCCCATATCCATCATGTCAAACTACACATGGAGTGCTGCCTTAGTGTGCTTGACCATTTGGGCATGGTCACTTGTCAAGATAAGATCATCCACATAGAGCACAAACACCACGTGCCCTCAAGCTAGCGTGTGGACATACAAATTTGGATCGGATGTAGGAGCCTGCTTGAGACCATACAAGCCTTCTTTAACCTATATATCTTACCATTCGAGGAAGAAAAGCTAGGAGGTTGCTCAACATAGATCTCCTCCTTTAAGTCACCATTCAAGAACGCTAACTTGACATCCAACTAGTAAACCAGCCATCTTGTCCACAAAAGTCCAGATCGGCCCATGAGACCAAAATGTTACATCTAAAAGTCAAGAAGCTTTTCCAAATCCCAAAAGAACTGCCATATAATGCTATGACTAACCATATAGAAAGTAAATAGTACATAGCTTATAAGTACAAGATGGTGTCTAGATCAAATACAATGTGGGAACTGCTCTAGGGGTACTCTCATCCCAAGATATCCCTCATGGGCCTATCTGACATAGAAAAGCTGAAGCGATGAGGTAGGGCTCCTTGATGATGAGCTAATATCTGCCAGTGATACCTCTTGTAGCAACATGGACCAATTGAACATGGGCGGTGAGCTCTGCATCTCTCAATGGCTTTGTCCAAGGTGACTCCATGTGGTGGGGCCACCGATCGATGAGATAGGTGCTCTATGGTAGTGGGGGTGGTCGAAGCTCTATAGATTTTTGTGTGTGTATGCAAATAGGTGTCTGTTCTTGAGAGTGTAAGAGGTAGTCTCTATCGCGGCATAGCTCCAATAGGAAGAGTCCTATGTCAAAAATAACAAGTATAATTTGATAGCATATCAAAATAAGTGACAATGTAGAGAGACAATAGGGTTTGCGGGGAGTAACATCGAGTGTGTATAGCAAACACTGAGAGAGAAGAGAAACTCGGAAACACAAGAAGAACACGGTGATGATGCATTGAAGCATGATATGAGAAGAAAAGCTAATACAGCGGAGCCAAAGCTCAAAAGATAACTACACTATCCTATCTAAATCAGGCGGCAACACCTATGGGAAATCTGCACAACGAAGGGAGCAAAACACAGTCCTCTGGGCAGTGGGCTATTGAAGTGATCACTGGAAGGTGAAGGATAGCTGCTGGGAAAGCGAACTGCAGTCCTCTAATGCCATTGGAGATGTGGAAGATGATCACCAACTGTCGAGGGAGTGAACTGCAGCCCTCTGATGCTGGGAAGTGAGTTGGGCAGCAAAACGCAAATCCCAGAGTTCGGAGTTGTCAAATGCAGGGAGAGTAGCCCAGATGCTAACGCCAGGTTGATAATGATGATGCCACATGGTGGAATATGAGCCGGGCTGCAAAAACGCAGGTCCTCGCAGCCTCTATGATAGACGAGTGACACCAAGTAATGGAGGAGGAGACGGACTGCAAAAACGCAGGTCCCAGCAGTCCTTGTGATAGATGAGTGATGAAATCACTAACGCTCAGTGAGGTAGATTGCCACTAGAGGCTAGGATGTTGAACACATATCAGGCTGCCCGTGATGTATTTGAAGGGTTGCTGGCCATGACATTTGGTGATTCAGCTGGAGTTTCAGCAAGTCAACTCAATGTTCAGCCAGCTGCTCCTTTGAATCAGCCATTGGCTGATCTGAATATTCAGCAAAGTGCTGAAACTGAAATTCAACAAGAGCTTATGCACAGTCAGGAGGCAAGACAAATGCCTAGATGGTATTTACAGATTGTGAAAGATAGTCATCTGGATGCACCCATGGCTGGTCATACTAGAAGGCAAGCTCGTATGCATGATACTACTCATAACATGGAGTTCGTTATGGCAGCAAGCACCCTTGATGACGAGGAGCCTGAATGTTTTGAGGATGCACAAAAAAGTGTGCAATAGATGGCAACAATGAAAGCTGAATTGGATTCTATCACTAAGAATCAAACACGGGATTTGGTGTCTTTGCCATTTGGGAAGAAAGCCATTGGAACAAAATGGGTCTACAAGCTGAAACGGAATGTAGATGGATCCATTGACAAATACAAGGCAAGGCTTGTAGCCAAAGGCTATGCACAGAAGAAAGCATTGACTATGAGGAGACATTTGCTCCTACTTCCCGCATGACGACCATCAGGTCTATGGTTGCTTTGGCTGCTCATTTAAAGATTCTGATTGGGCTGGTGATTATGATTCACATCACTCCACTAGTGGCAATTGTTCCTTTCTTGGCTCGTCTTACATATCTTGGCTTATCAAGAAACAGTCCACTGTTGCCACATTGTCATGTGAAGCTGAATACAAGGCAGCTTTCACTACCATAGTTGAATGCGTATGGATTAGATGCTTGCTTGCTGATCTTGATGTATTTGTTACAGAGCCTACTCCTTTGTTCACTGACAGTCAGAGTGCCATTGCAGTGGCACGAAACCCAGTGTTTCATGCACGCACGAAACACATTGAGATACATTATCACTTTGTCAGAGAGAGGCTACATCCAGGTGATATCAGCCTTGTCTATTGTCCTACCACTAGTAATGTGACAGACATCTTCACTAAGGCTCTTCCTCATGACAAATTTGAAGCATTTCGCAATGCGTTAAATTTGATCTCCTTTGGTGGCGGATGATCCTTGTACTCTTGATCACTCTTCACTCCAGGGGCGTTTGTTGGGTATTTCACTCAAGCCTCACTTATGCCTATGCTCACATAGGAGTATTGTTGATCAGTAGGACATTGGGGCACTTTTTACTCTTGGTAGGAGAGGTTTTTTCCCCCAGACTTATGATATTATTTCGTATGTGCTTATGACACACACTTACGGGCACTTACCGTGTTCGGGTGTGAACACCCCCTACAACTCTAAGGTTTAAGGGTTGTACCTTGTACTTTCAGCTTACACTCTTTTAGCTATTGCATTGGGTGTCGTGCTTCACTCTCAGACTGTCTACTGTTTTCTGTGTTGAGCTTCGATCCTGCCATCCTCTCTCACACGTTTTTAGTATTTCTCTCACCTGCTGCCTGCATTTTTAGTATTTCTCTCTCCTCACTGCTGTCTGCATCAAATCCAGCTTCTCACTGCTGCATTTGCTGGTGTTCGACATCCGGAGGCTGCCTTGCTATGATTAGGGATCCATTCAGAGTACGACACACTCTCCAGCTCATTACCCTTGCCCTAATCCTTGACATACAAAAGTTCGAGGTTCAGTATTCATTCAGTGCATAGTGTGTTTGCTGCATGAGCATTGTATATTCAGTAATCATATCACTTCATTCATTCACTGTCTCTGAGTTAACCCAACCCTAACTGTATTCTTTTATTAGTCTGTGCTTTGTCATGCGGTTTTTGTTTATGTTTCTGTGTTAGGGTATTTCTATACATGGTATCAGAGCCTAGTACTCTCTGAGAAACCTAGGCCGTTGATCTGAAAGCTCTACACAAGAAGCAAGAACAACAGTGGCTATAAAAAAATTTCCGCACTATCTTTTGGCTATGCCCTTTACCTTCTTTGTTGACCAATCAAACCTTGCTTTATCTTGTTAACAAACCTTGCGCTACTGGATGCATATCTCGATGGTTACTTTTGCTTTAGAGTTTGATTTTTTTGTGGTTGTACACAAAGGCGAGCAACATTACATGGTAGATCACATATCTTGCATACCCATAGGAGAGGCCATTGGACAGGGGAAAATAGATTATAGGTTCAAAGAACTTCGAATACATCAATACCAATTCAGTCTCCAGAACCAACTATGCCAAGGACCGAGCGAGGATGGGCTGATCAGCTTGCTCAACAAAGTTTCGGCATGGTGGAAGACACTTCTGATTATATGGAAGAAAAGCTAGGCAGGCTGACCTATGAAGAATACAAACTAATCATAGCTTATAGATGAAATAAGATTGAGAAGCTCAATTGAAGGATTGCCCTTCAAGAAAAGCTTCTAAATGAAGGTATGCATGAATTTCTCTCTTTAGATATTGCGCATAAATCTGATGATATTGCAGGGCTGTTAAGACCTCCATCAGGGATAGGCCCCCCTCTTGGAGAACAAGACCCAAAGTATGTTCCTTTCTTTCATCCTCTTCTGTCCACTCTGGTGCAAGATACTTTAGATTCGTCTTTTATTCCTTCTTCTTTTACCTCTTCTCCTTTGCAATATTCTGGTAGAGATCATGTGGAAGAAAGAGTCCAGCCTGTTGACTACGGAAAAGGTCCTCTTAAGGACCAATTCTTGTATGTTAACACACATCGTGGGGATTATAAGAAAAAACTAGGTACCTCTTCTTCTACCCTTCCTTTTGTTCAGTCTTCTTCACAAAATCAGAATGAATTTGGTGTTCCTTTTTCTTCATTGCATGGTGCATCATCATCTTCACATTTTCATTTCCAATCATTAAATGATAAAAATGAACAAAATGCATCTACACCGCACATACCACATTTTCAAAATCCACCCATCCCATCATATTATTCCACTGCTTCTCCACTTCTATTCACACCATTCACATTTCCATCTCAAACACCTCACGTCGCACCGCACATCACACCAGGGGGTTATGGAAACATAGGCACCGCCAACCGCATCCTTTCCTCCATCGAGTGATGTTCCACCTACTTCTCACACATTTTCAAAATCATTGCAACCTGGGTATCCCCCCCAATCTCTCCCGAGTGTGGATTAGTTGACTCCACACTTTGCCTCCATGGGTTTACCTAGTGGATCTTCTGGTCATACTGCTATGCCCCAGCCTCACTTTGGATAGGTCTTTCGTGTCCCAATGCCTCCACCTACACCGGTACCTTACGGAAACATTCATGTTCCAGTGCGTCCGCCTCAATTGACACTCATTGGATACTCACAGCCTACTTCTACCAACCCACCTCTACCCCCTCCTACCTATTAGACATATCCACCTCCACCATCTTACCCCCCACCATCTTATTCCCCACATCCATCTTACCCCACCTACCTGACACCTCATGGTTCTAGCATCTTTTGCCAAGCATGCATTTAATGACAAGACTCGTTTTAACGGGTCAAACTTTACCACTTGGTCGAACTTGATGAGACATGTCCTTGACTCCCAGAACCTATGGGATCTTGTGCAGGGGTTGAAACCCCAACCCGATCCCGCACTTGTGCCATACGAGGTTGTCCGTGCATGGAAGGCTAGGGATGCCACCGCTATTGTCGAGCTAATACAGGGCTTATTGCCTGAGTTTCATTCTCAACTTCAGTATTTTGACTTAGCGTTTGAGCGATGGGCACACTTGACTGACCGCTATGCAACTCGGGATAGGACCCATTGTATCAATCTTGACCATGAGATCCATCTTTTCAAAATCACTAACTGGGATGACTTGAAAGTCAAGTTGGCTGAGTATCGGCATCTTCTCACTAAATTATCCACTACACGGACTCCCAAGTCCTCTAAAGATCAGGTCACATTGTTCCTAAATAAACTCTCCAAAAAATACTTCAATTTTGTGGAAGGTATGGTTTCAAATCCTACCATGCCTACCTTCTATGAATTTGAGTGTCAGCTGTTGCGTTACATATGGTTGTTCAATCAGTTTCATATGAATTCCTCTTTAAAGGGGGCTCTTGTTGTTCATTCTTAGAAAGGGCAACAAGGGAAGGGAAAACAAAACCAAACCTCCACTAAGAATCAAAATCAAAATCAAAAGCAAAATCAATCTAGGGAATCACAAGGAACATCCCAACCTCTCAAACCTAGGTGGCAGAATGTGCCTAAAAAGAAAAGGTATTGCCAACATTGTCAAAAGGCTGGTCATTTTGATAATGAATATCGATCAAAGGCAAGAGGCACAACACCAAAACCTAAGTCACAGACCCCCTCCCCTTAGTCAAGCAATCCCCAGCAAGGGAGATAGGCTGATGGCAAGGGGCAGTTTAAAGGTCAAACTCATACTATCATCACTCAGCCATCTCAATCGACAACATTCTCAACTCCGGAGCATTTTTCTGGCTGGTCTACAAAGGCCCACATCGTCTCCATAGAGACATCAGATGCGAGTCTCGTCCACATTTATGAGTTGCCTCCTGACGAGGTTACCGTAGGGGCCCACTCGTCACAGCCGAGCACTTGAGCCCCTGTTTGGATTGTGGACAACAGAGCTACACATCATATGACTCCTATAGTGGACATTTTCTATTCTCAAGCCCCTATAGTTGGGCGAGTTCACGTAGGAAGCAACTCCTTAGTCAAGATTCAAGCTTAAGATTGATTCAGATTTGCCACTGACAAGCGTTCGAATCTGGCTTCACTAGACAATGTATATCATGTCCCTCAACTTGGGGTGAACTTGTTATCTATTCAGTAGCTTTGCCGGTTGGGGTGAGCATTCTTCTTTACAACGACCACAATTGAGGCCATCGACTCTCAAATTGGTTTAGTGATTACTCGCAGTGAGGCACAGTCCAATGGCCTATACCACATCACACATTTTCTGACCGAGCCAACAGTTGAGGGCTCCGTGTTCCATAGCTTCCAGGCCTTAGCCACATCTCGAGAGCCTACGAACAATGAGCACCTTTGGCATTTTCGCTAAGGGCATCTTGGTTATGACTCTCTTTATGAGTTGTCACGCCGTGAGCTGATTGAGGACCTTCCACACCTGAAGCTAGCTTGAGATGTCTGTAAAGCATGTCAACTCGGGAAGCAGCACCGTACCCCATTCCCTTAGCAAACCTCACATCGTACTGAGGCGCCTCTTAGATTGATTCATGTTGATCTTTGTGGACCGACATTCATTGCCGCCTTAAACGGTGCACTGTACTTCTTTTTGATAGTGGATGATTATTCCATATACATGTGGGTGTACTTTCTCAAGCATAAATCAAATGTTTTCTCATATTTTTTAGCTTGGATACTGTCGGTTCATAACCAGACTGGTCGTCGTGTCGGTTGCATGAGGAGTGATAGCAGTGGTGAGTTCATTCCCATGAGTTTTCAAAGTTTCTACAGAAGCATGGCATCTCACGCCAACTCACCTCTACCAACACCCCTTCTCAGAATGGAGTCATAGAGTGTAGAAACCGGACAGTCATGGAAATGGCACGCCCTATGCTGTTCACAGCAGAGCTCCCTAAGCGCCTTTGGGTTGAGGCTGTTAACACTTCAGTGTACATCCTCAACTGGTGCCCAATTGCGGCTCTTCCTCAAAAGACCCCATATGAGGCATTTTTTGGCTCTCGGCTTGTTATTTCCCTTTTTGGTCGTTTGGAGTGGTCGACTCTAGGATCCACCATATTCATGTCATTGCACATGGTAGTCTCCAAGGCAGTCTTTCCCAGCTTGCTTGTCTTGCTTGCTTGACATATTTGCTATACACACACCTTAGCCATTTTCTTCGTCATCGACAACCAGTAATGGTAGGCATAGTATGTTTGTCTTGTGAAGGTCTTAGGTCTAACGATCCCTTATCACTCTCCCGTTTGGGGCACAGATACTCAATAGGATGAAAACTGATTTGAAATCCTCACTTAATGCTTAATCTATCAAACCTAAAAAGCCCTTAAAAAGAAAACAAAAAAAGTCCATAGCTAGTTTCATCTACCTTCATAGGGTTTGATAGGCCACTGGGCAGCTGACGTGCACCCTTTGTTCGATGCTCTTAGGTGATCACTTGGGCTCCCTTGGTAAGATAACCATCATCTTTGTAGTCCTAGTGGGCCACTGGGCAGCCAACGCGTACCCTTTGTCCGATGCTCTGGCTACTTTAGGGTGGGACACCTTGAGGTAAAAGGTAAAAAAAGAAAGGGCTTGGTTAGCCTCTATTCTCGTGGCACCGTTGTTGGGCGTAAGAGGGGGTGTTGAGCTAAAAATGCATTAGCTTTACTTAAACAACCCCAAAACATACTTAATTAATGAAGAAACCTTGGTTATTTAAAAGAAATGCAATCTGAGAGAGTTTCTGTGTCCCATAAGCACAAATCCACTTGGGAGGGCCCAAACTTTCTATAAATACGTATGTTGTCATCCATTCATCCCTCAATCTCGTTTTTGCAGATTTCAGGTGTTTCAGCTTGCTGCCCACACCTCATTTGTGGAGGACATCTCAGCCGAAACTCTCCATTGATGTCTCCATCAGTTGGTGCATGATTTCCAGCCCTCTTCACGCAGTTTGGAGTTGATTCCAGCCAAGCAACTGCTGTTCCTGTGTAGACCTACTGTCGTACAGCCTGTTGTGTCATCACAGCCCTGCGTTTGCTTCTTGCAAGCTGTCGCCCAGCTGCTGCAGGTGTCAACTAGCAATTTTCTCTCTCCTACAGCTGTCACCAGCTCCTACAAGCTGTCGCCAAGCTATTCTGCCTACGTTTGGCAGTTTTCTCTCTCCTGCAAGCTATCCTGCCTACGTTTTTAGTCTTTCTCTCTCCTGCAGTCTGCGTTTTTAGTATTTCTCTCTCCTTACTACTGCCTGCATCAAATCGAACTTCTCACTACTACGTTTGCTAGTGTTCAACATCCAGAGGATGCCTTGTTGCGATTCGAGATCCGTTCAGAGTACGACACACTCTCTAGCTCATTACCCCTGCCCTGATCATTGAGATACAAGAGTTTAAAGTTCAGTATTCATTCATTGCATAGTGTGTTTGTAGCATAAGCATTGTATATTTAGTAATCATATCACTTTATTCATTCACCGTGTTCATTGTCTCTAAGTTAACCTAACCCTAACTGTGTTCTTTTATCAGTCTGTGCTTTGTCATACAGTTTCTGTTTGTGTTTCTGTGTTAGGGTGTTTCTTTATAGACACCCCCTAAACAAGTTGCCAAAATGTGGACACCATCCCTTTTTGGGGCTATCAGTGCGAAATCCTAAATGAAGTATATAAATTGAAAAAGTGGTTTCTCAGCACCCCCTCTCAAGCCCAAAAAGAGATGAAGAAAGAGGAGCGAAGAGAGATATGATGAAGAAGAAGAGAATCCCAAAGATCCAAGATTTCCACCTGAAAGGTAACCTATAGTAAGGAACAATATACGGGATGAACTGTAGAACCTTACTCCACCTTGGGGGAGAAGCCACTAGCTCCATACCTCCATGCTAAAAGGAATTCAAAGGCCTCATCACCAAGTCATGGCTAAACCTCCGAGGCCCTCATCTAGGCGGTCTTTGAAGATCCTGGGTATCAGGAGAAGAAATGATTGCTCAAAGACAACTATCCCAAAAGAGTAAATGGTAGGAAACGAACTTCATGATGAGTAGGTGCCCTCCTTAAGGATGGAGGTACAAGGGCCCCCTCTGAAGTTGAAGAAGTAGAAGCCCCCTCTAAGAGCAAAGAAAGTACATCCCCCTTTGTGAGAGATAGGGAATCTAAAAACTCATGGATCATGGACTTTGAATCATCTAATGACGAAGAAATTGCCACCGATCGTGCTGAAGGTATCTGCGAGGCCAAATGCCTAGAGGTGGCCTCTCAAACCTGATCAATCGAGGGTAGGGAAAGGTGAGGTTCATGTAGAGCCAAGGGTGAGCAACAGTTATTGTCTCTCAATGGAGCAAATTGCGGAGCCGAAGTAATGGAAGGTGTCAAACAATCACTGTCTCTTAAAGGAGCGGACTGCAAAACCGTAGGTTGTCAAGATGGCATTCCTAAAACTCTAGAAGAAGTAGAAGCAACCTCCATAGTGCATTGCGGCGATCGTAAGGAGGCCATGGTACCAATCGATCCTCCTATGGCTCGAAAGGGCTTAGTGCGCATTGGATGTGTCTTATTGCCTTGAGCATAAAAATCTGAAAATCAGTGCAAAATAAACTCTATGGCCCAAAAGGGAGAGGTGGTACAACGAGTGCCTGAGAGTAGAAGCATATACTCCCGCAGTGTAGGGAGCAAAGGTCCATGGCGGCAAGCATCGGTGGGTGTTCTAGTAATGTCAGAAGAGAAGCACCCTGTGGTCTATCCATCTACTTGTGGAGAAGTCATAGCAATGGAGTGTCAACCTGTAAAGGGTAGGGTGGGTTGGAGAGGAAGAGAAGGATATCTCTGTCTCTTGGGGATGCGGAAAAAATAAAGGGGGAAATCAATAGATGATGGCGAACCCAAAACCTGTCTTTGCCTTCTCTGATGAATAGGTCTTTAGCTCTCTAAGCTCTTGCACTCTGATACCATGTCAAAAATAACATGTATGCTTTGATATCATGTCAAAAATAACAGGTATACTTTGATAATATGTCAAAAGAAGTGACAGTGCTGCAGAGAGACAGTAGGATTTGTGAGGAGTAACATAGAGTGTGTACAGCAAACACTGAGAGAGAAGAGAAACCTAGAAACGCAATAACACTATAATGATGCACTAAATCATGTTATGAGAAGAAAAGCTGATACGGCGGAGTTGAAGCTCAAAAGATAACTGCATTGTCCTGTCTGAATCAAGCGGTAGTACCTATGGGAAATCCGTGAAGTGAAGGGAGCGAAACGCAGTCCTTTGAGCAATGGGCTATCAAAGTAATCACTGGAAGGTGAAGGATAGCTACTAAGGAAGCAAACCGCAATCCTCTGACGCCATCAAAGATGTGGAAGATGATCACCAGCTGTCAAGGAAGAGAACTGCAGTTCTTTGATGCAGGGGAGGACCTGAGCAGCAAAACGCAAATCCCAAAGTGTCGGAGCTGTCAAACATAGAGAGAGCAGCCCAAATGCTAACACCAAGTGGATAATGATGACGGGAGTTGATTGTTGGTTTTGACTCATGCCTACACTCACAAAGGAGTGTCAATGATCCTCAGTAGGACACTGGGGCACTTTTTACTCTTCTTACGAGAGGTTTTTTTCCCAAATTTGTTCTCTTTTATTTTATGTACCTATGTTACACAGTTTGGGCACTTCTCGTGTTTTACATCTTTCGGGTGTGAACACACCCTAGCAACCCTAAGGTGTAAGGGTTTTACTTTGTACTTGCATCTTACTCTCTTCAAATTATTGCATTGGGTGTCATGCTATCACTCTCACACACTCTCTTTACTATCAACTGTACTCTCAGTTGAGCTTGAGCTTTGATCTCTATGCATTCTCTCACCTCTCACATTTGGTATCAGAGTCTCAGCTTAGTCCAACCAGCGGCCACCATCTCCAGCTGAGCTCCTCAGCCATTGTGTGTCAGCTTGCAGCTCCTGCTCCCTGTGCAGAGCTACTGCCAGAGGTGCCACAAGCAACTCTAGTTCATCAGCCAGCTCATCCACCAATCTATCCGCCACCTAGCCTGAACCACCAGCCAGTCCAGCTTGTCCACCACCTACAATCTGCTCCGCCACCTGGCCTGCAGTGCCGCCCCAGTTCCTGCCCTACGCAGCTGCTACAAGCAACGCCTCTGCCTGTTCA
The DNA here is from genome assembly GCF_053477565.2 of Lygodium microphyllum. Taxonomy (NCBI): domain Eukaryota; kingdom Viridiplantae; phylum Streptophyta; class Polypodiopsida; order Schizaeales; family Lygodiaceae; genus Lygodium; species Lygodium microphyllum. The sequence goes on along the minus strand of NC_141162.1, from coordinate 103,381,399 downwards.
CCCACCAGCTGCCTGAGTGCAGCCGTCAGCGCCCACCTGGCTGCCCTTGGTCTATCGGACTGTGCCTCCTCACCTGCTTTTGTGCACCCCCTGTGCCAGCTCCCTGCACTGCCTCCAACAGCACCCACCACCTGGAACACTTCCCATCTGGTCCTGTGCGCCACCAGCCCGTCAAGTCCACCAGCAGCCACCCACCACTCCAGTTCGACCTCCAACTACCACTTGCATCACCAGGTCCACCACCACAGCTCAGAATCAGAGGTTAAAGGAAAAAAAATTTAATCAATTTTAATTCAGATCTTGTTCACTAGAAGGGGCTTGTGCACGAGCAGTATCTCTCTCTCTTGTAAGGGCTGGGACATATTTCTTGTAGACATTTTGTGCATTTCTGGTCAGATATTTGGGGCTTTTGTTGTCAGCTCAGACATTGACAAATGTACATCAGTGACAATTTGAAATAGACTGAGATTGTGCATTTTGGGACAAAAAATCTTGGGGCTTTTGCATTTTTAGTGTTGCTGAGCACTGTTTGCACCTTGAACAATGTGTACTTCAGATAGGTTTTGACAGAGTGTGATTAAATTTGGTAATTACAGCAAAGTGTTTGCTTAATTTCAGGAAATTCAGAGATTTCCATGTTGGTCCAACTTGAAGTATTGCTCTTTTGCTCCTTGATTAATGACATTTACCGTGGCAAATCAGGGAGATGATGTATTCACGTGTCCAAGGAGGATAGGTTGGATGGCAACAACTATTCTCTATGGTCTATTATGCTGAAAAATGTGTTGATTGCAAAGAATCTTTGGGATTATGTTAGTGGTGAAGAAGTTAGGCTTGGAGTTGTGGCTCCTGCTACACCTCCTCCAAAAGGACGTGGACAATGGGAAACTCAGCCCACTCAGCCTGTTCAGCCCGCTCCAGCTCAGCCACTTCCCAAGAGATTAGTAACACAAAAGGCATGGGACACACGGGATGCTCAGTCTTTGTTGCTGATTGCATTGGCAATTCAAATGGTCCATCCGTCCCACACATTCAGTCCACGAATTCTTCACGAGAAGCGTGGCTGACCTTAGAGCAGATGTTTGCTAGAAAGAATGAGACACATGTCTCTTTCTTGAAGAAAAAGCTTGAGACTGTGAAGATGGATGAGGGTGATTTTATGCAGGGTCATCTAAATAAAATTCAAGACTTGTGTGAGCAGCTTATGAATGTAGATGAATATTACTCAGATGCACAGTTAATATCTACTACTTTGAATCCATTGCCGCCCTCGTATTTGGCCTTTCATATAGCCTTGAATCTCACCATGAGGATTTCTCCATAGCCACTTACTTTTCTTCAAATGGTTAGTTTGCTCTTAGAGGAAGAGCAGACAAGAAAGAACAGTCGGGTGGATGTTATAGCCTCTAAGTAGGCTTTTATAGCAAGGCAGAAGGGCAAGGGTAGCCAAGCTAAAAATGCTCCACAGAGCTCTGAGACTTCAGGTACTTCACAAAGCAACAAGAAACAAGGGGGCACACAAGCCAAGAAGGGCAAGTGCCACTATTGCAGAAGCCAAGACACTAGATCATAGAATATAGAAAGCGCATAGCCAAGGAGGAGTCAAGGATATGTGTTTCTGATGCACCTTCCACTACTTTCTTTTTTTTTTGCAAATAAAGTGTGGCTAATTATATTACTTCAGAAAAAACCCCGAATACAAGGAAGTGCTCTTGCTCAACAAACTAGCTGGAGCTGATGTAGGGTCACAGATATATCAAATGTACAAGCCTCTTAGGGCATTCTAGGGGAAATGGGGGCGAGAAGCCATGAAGGGGGGGGTGTATCACCATCTGGGGCTGTCTGCCTACAATACGAAAAATAGATCCTGGTTGCCACAAGTACACATGAAATGGAAATGTAGCTCCTGACGAGCTCTAGACTCGCCCTGCACCTAGTCCCATCCACCATGGAGGGAGTGGATGATAGAGGTCCAGAGCTCTACTAAGGTCGCCTGTGTTGAAATTCTCTCCCTGCCAAAAGCCTCCTGACACCGCGCCTTCCAGATATGCCATCCAGTAAGACTCCCTATGATCTCCCATACCTCAAAGCGGTCTAATGTGGACTCCAGTACCTGGCGGATGGATACCACCAGCCATAAGAAATACGATACCCTCCTCGGCCTCCACCTATACCATAGGCGGCACCAAAAGATCCGTCGAAAAGCCTCCATGATGCAATGCTCTGCCCAATGCTTGCTACGTGACGACGCCCAATCCATGTCCTCCTACATCAGTACGTGTCTACCAATCCTGGCTGTGTACTCCACGAACCTCAGTGGCTTCTTGGTGATTGCAATGGCCGGCCATAGCCACTCTCCCGGATCCCACTCCAGCTCATCAAGTGGCCTGCCCTCCCATACCTAGAGGCGCCACTCCCTGAGCTCCTCCCAAAAGACAAAAGGGTCAAGCCGCCATGTCTTCCCCTGAAGGCCAACCACCCAAATTCTCCTCCATGAAAGAACAGCTATCCCCTCATCTTGTTGCCCTCTATGAAGGCCGAGACACCTCCCCTCCTACACGATGAAGAAAGTCCCATGTGGAGCGCTGCCCACTCTACTTGCTACCTATAGAGGGATACCTACTTGCTCCTCCCCAATCATACCCTAGTAGTTTCTGCCTCTGCCTTGTTGGCCCTCTAGAGCCTCCAAGTTGTTAAAGTCCCCTCCAACAATATAGGAGTCCACCTCTAGAAGTCCTGCTACGATCTCCACCCAGAACCTGCTACGCGCCCTCACCTCAGTGGGGGCATAGTCATTGAGGACACCAAGGCACGAGTCCCCAATATCCAATCTAATCCATAGAACCCTCCCTCCCACTATCGTCTTGTGTTCTTGTATGCAAGCGATGAGACTCAGGCCAATTGAAGTGCACACGCCTGCACTCCTGCCGTGGGCACCAATGGTGTGCTTCCGGTAAGTGTGTGAGCTGCTCGGGAATACCTTCCCTACCTGCTAGGCCTAGGTGGGAGTGAGCTTATGCTCCTATAACAGTAAGATGTCGATTTGTCCAACAAGCACAAGCTACAGCTCCTACTGAACAATCAACTTCCTAGAACCATGTGCTCTACTATAGTGGAGGCTATTCACATTCGAGGATGTAAGATGTAAGCTCATAGAGAAATCTGTGACTGAGTGAACAAGCATCTGTTCGGTGTGGAAGTTGCTGACGAAGAGGAGCTATAAGACATGCAAATACGCTTCGCTGCTGGCCTGCACGGTGAACTCCATTCCCCCATGGTAGCCCTCGAGTAGACCATGGGGGTGATGGATGGACCTGGTGGTACCACCAGGTCCATCCTGGTGGTACCACCAGGGCATCTATCAACCAGGCTAAAAGGCGAGACTCTGTACACTAGTAGAAACGGGCCGCCTGTGCTAGGGGCCACTCGATTACATCCATCAGTGCCCTCCACTGCGAAGGGGCTCGAAAGATAATGCTCAGATGTGGGACCTCTGTCCCATCCCACTAGTTAATGTCCATCATGCACCCCAGCCACTGCTGGGAGAAAAGTGTCAGTCCACCTTCTCCCATCCACTAGGAGATGTGGTCTACCACCTGGCTCTTCACCTCCTCCTCTTCGTCTAATCTCTTATGTGAGGTCTAAAGGAAGAAGGCATAGTTTGGTCCATCTGGTGGTGCTAGTAGATGGACCTTGCTGCTCCTTGACTTGCGTACCACGAAGATTCCCACCTCCAGGGATAGTGGGAACTCTCCACGCTCCGCAACTCTCAGATAAGACCACGGCCCACTGCGAAAAAACTCCTGTGGTAGCAGCTACATCTATCGCGGGAAAGTGTGACGGGCGGCATGGACGGATGAGTTGGTGGCTGTGTGGGGAGGGGAGGGGGGGCTAGACTGCGGGTGAGAGGATGATGTCGACGTATGGGGCTCCTCACCTCCTGTGGGAGGGGGGGGGGGGGAATGGGAGGAGTGGAGGTCACCTGTGTTGGGTGGGGATCAAGGTGGGTGCTCGGCGAGGGTAATGGTGGGGAGGGGGAGGATCGAGGAATGGTGGGGCGGACGGGGGCACACGGCGGGTGTGGGGGGGAACCGGTGGCTTTGGAAAAGAGGGGATGTGGACTTGGAGGGGCGGGGGGGGAGGGGATGGGAGATGTGGGCCCTCGGGTGAGGCGGCCTATGGCACCTCCGTGGGGGTTGGATGTATAGGCCTGTGGTCATGTCAGATAGGGCGAGGAGGGGGGGGGCGTGTGGTGCTTTGCCAGGGAGGCGACGCTCGCCCTCCTGCTCCCTATTATCATAGCTATGTCTAAGGGACTGCCTACGGCCCCCCTTCCGTCTCTCTCTCTATCATCTCTGGACCCGTGTGAAGCCGTCTGCGTCCACTTGTGTACCTGTCGGCCAAGCCGCCTTAGCTCCGAAGCTTGTGCACTCTGCTGCTGCCAGGTTCCCAAAGTCATGGCAACGCAAGCACTGCCTTGGCTACCCAGTCACGATGTACTACTACTTGAAGGAGTGTCCACCTATCTCAATCTCTAAAAACTATGGTATACTCTTTGTCTCTTTCACTGCCACCCATACCTTTGGGACTCTTGCGGCTGTCACTGCGTCCACGAAAGAGGCTGGAAGGACAGTGCCAAAGAGCCGTCCAAAGTCTTCAACAAGCTGGCAATACTCTATCGCCAATCCGGGGAAGAGTAGGGTGACCGGGTGTCTAAGGAAACTGTTGTGGAGCGCGAATGCCTCCACTGTGGCCACTATACCAAGGAACCATATGGATGAACCCCTTCGTGGAGGCATAGGGTGAGCTAGCCAATAGCTCCCGTGCTATGTCTGCTAAGGTAAGTCCTACCATGAAGACCCCTTGATCCATTAGGACCGCCTCCACAATCTGCGTTGTGTCGATGCGCATCGTGGAGTAAAGCTAATCCCGAAGCTGGGCCCTGGATAGGGAGTGTCCTACTACCTGACTAAAGATCGCTATTTCTTTAAGCTCCAGCTCTATGGCACAGACTGCTAAGAGTTTTTCCTCAGAGAGGACGACATGCAAGCTATTTTGACTGGGGGGCACTCATAGAATGCACTGGCATCTGACCAGAGGTTTCCATTTCACGTCCCTGCTGAGGACCTACCACTAACGCTGCCATGCTGCTGAAGGTAGGGGGATGTTGCTGCAAAGGAAGGAAGCAACTAGAGAGGAGAAGGCCGATGGCGCAGGGGGGGGAGGGAAGGGAAACGGGAATTCTTTTTACATGGTGGGGGAGGTGTTGGACACCACTATAGGCCAGCTCGCAACAGGTGAACGCATGTGTTAGGCCTGTCGAACAGAGCCAGGCCTCTGTATGAGAAAAGGTGGAGGGGCAAACGGTGGAGGTGGAGGGGCGAGAAAACAGCTCCTCAGGTAGGAGGACAAGGCGGGATCGAAGGGGGTTTTCCAAGCGGGGGCGAAGGTGTTGAGCAAGGGCGGAGGCGGCGTTGAGCAGGGGGAGGGGTCGCGTAGGGGCATCGAGCACAGGGAAGGCGTCGAGCAGGGGCGGAGACAGACAAGGGAGTAGCGGAACAAAGGCGGGGGGAGCTAGCGCAATGGTGGGGATTGGAGCGCAACGAACTCAACGGCAAGAGTCCTTTTTTTTGCCTAAGAGTTTGCACCTTCCACTACTACTGAGTCCATGTCTTTTGTTGCAGACCGAGACTATTATTTTCACACATGCAGTTATGACTCTTCTTGGGTTGATAGAGCATTTAGCTCTAATGAGGATGCAAGTAAATGGTTCTTTGACAATGGTACTTCTAGGCATATCACATCCCGCAAAGATTTGTTTTCTTCCGTTATTGTAGCTCCTGTTGGCAAGTTTGTGCAACGTGCCAACAATGCATCATACCCTATTAGAGGCATTGGGGAGATTGTATTGACACCCATTGATGGCTCTATTTTCAGTTTGTAGGATGCCTTATTTGTGCCAAGCATAAATAAGTTGTCTATTTCTTCTTTGGCAAAGTGTGGTTTGCAAGTCACCTTTGATGATGACAGATGTAACATCAGAGATAAGAAACACATGACTTTGGTTTTAACTGGCACCTTATGTCATGGATTATATGAGTTAGATTCTTATTCAGTTGATCAGTCGGTCTATATAGTGTCTACTCTCACTCCTACTATGTCATAGGCAAAGTTATGGTATGCTTGCATGGGGCAGGTAAACTATAGTAGCTTGACGCTTATGCAGCATACACAGATGCTTTATGGTTTACCTCTCTTGGAGAGACCTCCTGGGCATATATACAAGGGATGCATTTTAGAAAAAATGCATCGTTTTTCATTTCCTTGTGATGTTGCTTTTAGAGCAATTGCCAGATTACAGATTGTGCACTCCAATGTATATGGCCCTATGTAGACTAAGTCATTGGGTGGCTGTTACTATTTTGTCACCTTCATAAATGACTTTACTCGTTTTTGCTGGATCTACTCTTTGGTGAAAAAGTCTGAAGTGTATGATGCATTTTTTGGCTTTTGTAGCACTTTCTGAAAATCAATTTAGCTGCAGGGTTAAGACTCCATTCAGACCAAGGGGAATACACGTCTTCTATGCTGAATTCTTTTTTGAAGGAGAAAGGCATTGTCGATCAATACACTGCTGCTTATACTCCACAGCAAAATGGGGTTGCAGAGAGGAAGAATCAGTCATTCATGGAGATGGCCAGATGTATGCTAAAAGCAAAGAGCTTGCCATACAATTTTTGGATGGAAGCGGTTATGTGTGCTTGCCATGTTTTGAACAAGTGCTCCACCAAGGCATTAAAGAATGTCACACCTTGTGAAGCATGGAACAGCCAGAAACCTTCTATTGGACATTTTCGTACTTTGGGGTGTCTTGTGTATGCACACATTCCCAAGGTACTCAGAAAGGAGTTGGATAACAAGGCTGATAAATGCATTTTTGTGGGGTACAATAGTGAGAGCAAAGGATATAGATTATATGATCCTGTCTCTAAGAAGGTGTTTGTCACTAGGGATGTGGTTTTTGATGAAAAATCAGAATTATCCCTTGCTAGTTTTGATACATATCAGGCTACCAATGATGTATTTGAAGGGCTGCCCCCCATTTCTTTCAATGATACAACTCAAGCTTCAATAAGTGAACTTAATGTTCAGCCAACTGCTCCATTGAATAATGCAGAAAATCAGCTTATGGCTAATCTAAATATTCACCAAGTTGTTGAATTTGAAGTTCAGCAAAAGCTTGTACACAGTCAAGAAGCTAGGCAGATGCCTAGATGGTATTTGCAAACTATGAAAGACAATCATTTGGATGCTCCTATTGCTAGTCCTACTAGAAGGCAAGCTCGTATGTCTGTCCTGGAGTGGTCTGCACCCTGTCCACAATGACCCTAGTGCACAAAAATGGGCATAACTTTCAAACTATAGATCCAATTGGGGAGATTTTTTATTCAAATCGGAGGGGACAAAACCCTCTTCGAGAGGAGCTATAGGGTTTACTCCTAGGTGCAATACAAAATTTTCTGCAATTGGATCTTTATGACTATCTTGATTGACTTTGACTAAAAACATTGTTTGTCCCTTAATGCAAAAGCACTATATGAATGGCTCATATACTGAGGGGCCTAAGCAACATCATAAATAACATCGTGAGCATGTTGATCACCATCCCAAGCACAATTGCATGTCCATCTACTCTTGCATCATTGCATAAGTGAGGCTTATTGCCATACATCTCTTATACATGATGTATGGCAACAGACACTTGATGATGAGGAGCCTGAATGTTTTGAGGATGCACAACATAGTGTGCATTGGATGGCAGCAATGCAAACTGAGTTTGATTCTATCATAAAGAATCAAACATGGGATTTAGTGTCCTTGCCTATTGGGAAGAAAGCCATTGGTACAAAGTGGGTCTATAAGCCGAAAAGGAATGCAAATGGATCCATTGATAAATATAAAGCCAGGCTCATGGCTAAAGGCTACCCACAAAAGAAAGGTATTGACTATGAGCAGATATTTGCTCCTACATCCCGCATGACTACCATGGGTCTATGGTTGCTTTGGCTGCCCATAATGGATGGATTGTGTACCAACTTGATATAAAAACTGCATTTTTACATGGGGACTTCAAGAAGAAGTGTATGTACAATAGCCCATTGGTTTTACAGTTGCAGGGTCCGAACACTTGGTATGTAAGCAGAAAAAGTCTTTGTATGGTTTGAAGCAAGCTCCCCGAGCTTGGTATGCAAAGATTAATGCCTTTTTACTCGGCCAAGGGTTCATAAACAGCTCATTAGAGTCTACCCTTTACGTATGCAAAGAGGGGGGATCCTTGCTAGTCATATGTCTTTATGTTGATGATCTTCTACTTTCAGGGACACATGCTAATCAGATTTTAGCATTTAAACAAAATTTGCAGCAAACTTTTGAGATGTCGAATTTGGGGCCTTTGCACTATTACTTGGGCATTCAGTTCATTCACGATGCTAGAGGCAATGGATTATCACAGTCTAGATACATTGATAGACTTCTTGAGAGGTTTGGCTTACAGGATTGCAAGCCAGTTTGTACACCAATGAAACCTGGACTAAAGCTATCCCTACATGATGATAGTGACTTGTTTGATATCCATAGTGCTCCAACAGTTGGATGTCTCATTTACTTATGAAACACAAGGCCAGACATTCAATTTGCAGTTTCAGCCCTGAGTAGATATATGCACCAACCACGCATGTCACATTGGCAAGCTGTCAAGCATGTTTTTCATTACTTGCATGGTACTAGGACTCTTGGATTGCTTTATACCAAGGGGGGACCATTGCACTTACATGATTACAATGATTCTGATTGGGCTGGTGATTATGATTCTCATCACTCCACTAGTGGTAATTGTTTCTTGGTTCATCTTGCATCTCTTGGCTTAGCAAGAAACAATCCATTGTTGCCACATCATCATGTGAAGCTGAATACAAGCCCAAGACAACTTTCACTACCATAGTTGAATGTGTATGGCTGCGACGTTTGTTGGCTGATTTAGATATATCTGTCACGGAGCCTACTTTGTTCACTGACAATCAAAGTGCCATTGCAGTGGCACAAAACCCAGTGTTTCATGCACGCACGAAACACATCAAGATCCACTATCACTTTGTCAGAGAGAGGCTACATGTAGGTGATATCAACCTTGTCTACTGTCCTACCACCAATAATGTGATAGATATCTTCACCAAAGCTCTTCCTCCTGACAAATTCGAAGCGTTCCGCAATGCTTTAAATTTGATCTCCTTGCGTGGATGACCCTTGTATATTGATCACACTTCACTCCAAGGGGGTTTGTTGGGTTTGACTCACACCTACGCTCACAAAGGAGTGTCAGTGATCCTTGGCAGGACACTGGGGCACTTTTTACTCTCCTTAGGAGAGATTTTTTCCCCTAGATTTATTCTCTTTTACTTTATATGCCTGCGTTATCATGTTTTACACCTTTCGGGTGTGAACACACTCTCTATCACTCTCATACACTCTCTTCATTGTCGACTATACTCTCAACTGAGCTTGAGCTTCCATTTCTGTGCATTCTCTCACCTCTCACAATAATGGAAGATGATCTCGACTGCAAAAACACAGGTCCCAACAGCCTCTATGATAGATGAGCAACACCAAGTAATGGAGGAGGAGCTAGGCTGCAAAAATATAAGTCCCATCATCTACGAGTGATGAAATCACTAATGATTAGTGATGTAGACTGTTGCCAAGCTAGGATGCTGATGCCAAGCTGGAGATGATAATGCCAGGCAAGGAGAAGACCTCCAAATTGAAAAATGCAAGTGAACGAGGAGCCTGAAGGAAAAGCATACTGACGCCAAGCAAATGATGGTGATGCCAAGTGGAAGACACTCCAAACACAAGGCCTGATGATGGAACAAGGTGCCTAAAGCAAAAGAGAAAGGGTGAAGGTAACCACGAGCCACAAACCACAATGTCCTCCTGAAGGGGTTTGAGGGTAGTGGAAGGGGCTAGTGAGAAAAGGGAAGGGTGTCTGATGACAGAGGAAGAGGGGTGAAGAATGACTAAAGAGTGGTGGTAGGAGTGTAAAGAATGAATGAAGTGGCTGCCTATTTATAGGCATAAGCTGTCTAGGGTGGTGCACCACTATGTAGGCGCCCATTGACAAAAGTGGCCAAAATGTGAACACTAGTCCTTTTGGGGGCTGTCAACGCAAAACCCTAAATGAAATGTGTAAAATGAAAAAGTGGTTTCTCAACACCCTAGGCATCTCTGATCTAGGAAATCCATCAACTTGGATAGTGGTCCAAATCCTTCTCTAAAGAAGTAAGGAAAGCGTCTTGACTCCTCTGATCTCATAGAGCACTAGGCATCTACATATATAGTGCTCTTCTATCTCTGGATCAAGCTAACAGAGCTAGCAAATCCAGTCCTTGGGGGTGGGAGAGGAGATCAACTCCATACCTGTTTGTCTTTATCTGCAACTGGTGTAAGGATGTATGGAGTTAGCCAATGGCACATCATACTCCATGAGACAAATGTGTGTCCATGTATCTCGAATGGATGACAAAGCCATCAAGAGATATAATAATAATGCACTTTGTGCCCTAACATATGCTGCTGAATATTCAAGGTATTCAGTCCACACAATATAGGCATGTATCCAAATCTTTGTTCAATAAATGTTCGACTTTCAATCGGGTCTGCCAATTTTCCAAAGCCATTCCAACACCTTAAACATGAGCTGATTAATATCTTTCCGCTACCAGGGGAAAATAAAACTGCACATAAGCCCCAAAGATTGATCACAGTAATCATCACAAACATGGAGTGCCCGAGTTGAAATCTTCCCATTATCTATAGTGGAATGGGAATGCGTTTTGGACTTACTGGAATAGAGTTTTGACCTAGGTTTTCCAATTCCAGAACGTATTTCTTGAAATAGGAACATTTATGAAACAAATATACCCTGGCCTTCTAGAGGGTTTTCTATGGTGTTATAGTGTCTCCTAAGGGCTTGTATGGCGTGAAAAGTGTTCCGTTTGATTGAAATATCTTCATTCCATGTGAAGAAGTCTCTTGTACTTCTTCATTTTTAATAGAGCCTTTCTTTGATGACAAAGAATGAAGAACAGTGTGGCGAAGCAATGGAAAGTGTTTCGGATAGGTGCTCGCATTGATGAGAATTAACAAGCAAGTAACATTAAAAGGTTAACATCCAATCAATTGAAAAATACCTTGGCATGAAGAGAAAGTTGTGCTTCCTTGAAAAGATGATACGTCTCCTTGATCTGTCAATCAACATATAGTACTAAAAATAGTTTTTAGAGAAGCAATAAAGTCCCAGCTTTTGATCTCTCCAAATTAGCAATAGTTTTAAAAGAAGCAATAATGTGCTAGCTTTTTGCAACACTTTACTACTAAGCTAGTGTAAAGTCAGTAATAATGTGCTAGTTTCTGATCTCTCCAAATTAGCAATAGGTTCAACCATGTATTCCATGTAATGAACAGAGCCTACTAATTTCCCATCTCAAATTATGAAGAAAATGTTTTGAGATGCATTTCCACAAACCTGGCATCAAATATTAGTTTTTGGGTATGTTGAGAGTTTAGTTTCAAATTAGGTTAGTGTTGATGAGGGTAAGCATGCATGAAGCTTTGATGCCATGTGAAAATGAGGATGGATGCATATTGAAAGAAAAAGACATGCACAACCACAATGCTCACTCAATAAAATACTTGGACACTAACTGATACCACATCGATGACATACACAGAAACAGCAAGATGCAAGGCCTTAATAGCCTATGTCACTCAAGCATGAATGAAGCTTTGATGCCACGTGAAAATGAGGATGAATGCATGTTGAAAGAAAAAGACATACACAACTGCAATGCTCACTCAATAAAATACTTGGACACTAACTGATACCACATCAATCACATACACAGAAACCGCAAGACGCAAGGCCTTAATAGCCTATGTCACTTAACGTTACTTCACAAATATTTTGGAAAAATAACCACAAAAACAGCAAGACACAAGGCCCTAATATTTCAGAAGAATCAAGCAATAGGATAGATTTCCTTCAAGCTTGGTAACCATATGGAGCTTCTAGATATGTTACCGAGATGCTCCCATCTATCCTATAAGATCAATTTCATCTGATAGTTGCCAGAACCATTATTTTACATTGTACTTTTGTAGGAATGCAACATTCACTCTTTCAGGAATAGAAGTATCTTTAATGGTTAGGATAGATTTCCTTCAAGCTTGGTAACCAGATGGAGCTTCTAGATATGTTACCAAGATGCTCCCATCCATCCTATAAGATCAATTTCATCTGATAGTTGCCAGAATCATTATTTTACATTGTACTTTTGTAGGAATGCAACATTCACTCTTTCAGGAATAGAAGTATCTTTAATGGTTGAAATACATACCAGTTGCAGTTTTTCATAAAGTAATCAATCTGAAGTTTATATGATGTGCCTGATTAGGGTTTTTTAGTTTGAGATTAATGCCCTACATTTTGTGCAGAGCGTGAATAGAATCGTATATGTGTCTGAACTAGCCTCAAGGTAGTGTTAACCCTTACCCTAATACAAGGCTCAATATTACTCACTTCATCTTTGTCTATGTGAAACTGGAACCCTTCATTCATGCATCTATGCAAGCTTGAATGGCTTATTCACCTGAGCTCCTTGCTTGTTTCACTATTTCAGTACATGCTTCACAATGCTTTGTAGCATGATAATAGAGCCTTGTGCAGTTCATCTTCCTGTAAGGTGACATTCAGTGTGTCTTCATGGTGACTTCAGCTGTGTGTTTTAAGCACAGCTGAATGTGCTACCAGTTGAGTGCTTCATCATTGCTGCTCATGAGTGTGTAGCTAGCACTGGTGTCATGAAGTCTCGTGTTTAGTCTCAAGCAGCTGAATGCTGCTGAAGAACAGATCTGTTGAGTTGTGATCTGTTCACAATACAGCAGGAAGCTTACCATTAAAGGTATAGGATTCTTTCAACAAGCAGCATTCTCTGTGATTCCTTGTGTACTGCATGGAAGCTGCAAAATCTGTTCCTCATGATATTGAAGAAAATTGTCTTTTGTAACAAGCTAGATCAGAATATGCTCTTGTAACCAGGGATGAAAGCTAGCAAACAGCATGCATTCATTAAACCATTAATTATATACATCACTATAGAAGTTTTTAGACCTTTAGCTGAGACATAAAATGTTGTGACCATTTCAAGTGTTTCAAAATTTTCCACTGTGGTACAGTAAGCAACCTGTGCTAAACTCTCTATTGGAATGATGTCAACATCTCCCTTTTGAGAGACAAAAGCTTCAATCTTACTTTTCAGTTCAATTCTTTTCTGTTCCCTGCAATGATTTCTTTGTTTAAGAAAGTACTAAAGGCCAAACATTTAATTGAAACATTGGATAGATGTTAAAGGTCAAACGTTTAATAGATAAGATAACTCACGTTACGTCATCATGTGAAATGCCCATGCGGCCAGCAATAGCATCATACAAAGCAAGTTCTCTTTTCAAATCAGCGATTTTTCTCTCAAATCTCTGTCTACACCATTCCAAAGACGAAAACTCAAGGTGTCATTCAAGTGTCAACCACAAAGAACCTAGAAAAATAAATTTGAGATATCTCGCTGATAAAATAAACAATGACATTATCAGAATCGTGTTTTTAGTACAGCAACCTTTCTGCAGTGGCAGAGTCCACAACTTTATTGATGACTGCACTTGTTTTTAGATCCTTCACACGCTGTGCAAATCTCAATGAGCTGATCTGAAAATTATCCAGAATATTTGTAAAGAAATGGCACAAAAATATCCAAAACAGTGCACTGAAACATTTTCAATTACATAGAGCACATGCTCTTTCCGAGAAACTGTTTGGAGGTTGTTTACTCACTCATAAACTATGTAAGGAAAGCAAATGTGTTCTTTTGTTTTCAGAGAAAAGTAAAAATTATATTAACACACCTCAAAACAAAGTGTACAAAGGCCAAAAAACGAAGTACAAAGCAGCCCTGTAAGGGGCTTCCGTATCAAGAATTATATAGCAAGTTTATTACAAAGCTTGAGTGAATAGCCAATTAGGTGGTCTATAATGCCAAACCACATGGGTCTGGAAGAGGAAAAAGGTGCCAGAATCCCATTCCTGAGAAAAGCATTTCTCATCTTCCTCATAGTCTCCAAACTGCCCTGTGTTCTTTCCCATCTCCTACAAGAGTATGCACAGTCTCTGTCCAGATCCAGAGAGAGTCTCTGCAATAGATATGTCCAAAAAACCAATAGCCTAGCTATATTTCACTGTCCATATGCACCAAGCAATAATGTTAGCTATGAGCTCCCATCTGTGAAAATCCCCCGAGTCCATACTGTCTGTGAGAAATCTGGCATGAAAGTCCTACTACATCCTCACAGCCACAAGCTAGGCCTCTATCAGTGACCCTTGCAACTATCCTCCACATAGCAATTGTAGAAACTATAGTGCCATGAAACACCATTCTAAGGGCTCTCCTCCAAACCTCCTGAGCCTGTGGGCAATTTCATAAGCAATGCCTCTTGAGTCTCCTCATGCTCCCCACATATAGTGCAAGGAATAGGATCTATACCATAGCCAAGCCATGTACCAACAACTACTAAACTCCGGTGTGCTAGTGACTAAAGAAAGAGTGAAATCTTTCTTGGTCTAAAGCTGTCCACCAATGTCCTCCGAAAGTTTGCAAGGCTGTGATATACCCTGGATAGTCCAGTGCTCAGCTGCAGCTAGCACCACTCTAATCCTACTCATTTGTATTCTTCTTCCCAACCTAGTGATATAGACAAAGGAGGACACATCCTGAGGCATCTCTGCAAATGAATCTCTCCATGCCCACTCCCCAGGATTCATTGAAGCCTTTGTAGTGGCCTCCTCCTATATGCCCAATGTCTCCATCCATCTTCCATACAAGTCTGAGGGTCTACCAAGTCCTAGAGTCACAACTCTAATCCTTTGTTGAGAGCATCCTATGAACTCTAACTGACCTAAATCCTCTTGCATAAGTCTGCCATCCATCTCTACTGAAAAAGTAAACACACTCTCTCTACTGGTGGCTACCACTGCAAGAAGGATCTCTCCTCTGGCAAACAGCCCTATCCACATCTGATCTGTCACTGTGTCATTCCTCCATTCAAGGGTTACCACCTCCCTCATGCTCTCCATTATGACTTTGGCCCCCTTGATACCTCGAACTCTCTATCTCTATATATGAGCCTATTGAGAAACCATTCACCCGCAGTTTGCGTTTTTGCGTTTAGGGTTTGTAGCCCCAAAAAGGGGCACCATCCTAGACTAGCTATACCTATTTATAGGCCATTCTCTCATTCATTCCTCACGGCTGATTCATTCAGTCCGTCACCTTTTCCCTCCGGCCTCTCCACTACCCTCACACCCCTTCAGGAGGACATTGCGGTTCATGGTTCGTGGCTGTCTTCATCATCTTCCTTGTGCTATGGCACCCTTGTTCCCTTGTATCACATTCACTCCATGATTCAGAACTTCATCATTCCATTCATTAGAGTTTCTTCTCTCTTCTCTTCTCTTCTCCATGTTTGCCGAGTTCACTCCGTGTTCCTCCCCGCCAACCCTACTGTCTCGTTGGTACGTCATCTTTTGACAGAGCCAACAGCTCCAGAAAGACAAACCACTCCCCCACCGTAGAAGCTCCCTGTGCAGAGAACCTCCCCCAAGATAGGAGGGTCCTCTCTCCAATGGTGTGGCCTCTCTTTGTCTTTATCTTATTAAAAAAAAGTGGGTGCCTCAACTTCTCTTCAACACTCGTTGGGTCAATCTGATGATGTCTTGTAGATACTGATCTCCATGCTCCTATGATAGATCCAGCAAATCTGACCTCAAAACTGTTCCCAGGCCCTATAGCTTGGCTATGTTGAAATAGCCAGTGTGTGCTAGGCTGCCAAGGCCCTCCATGAGCAGGAGCAATGGTCTCTAATCTCCATAATAGTAGTTTCTTCCATGTCTCCTCACCTAGAAGATGACCCCTCAGAATAACCTTTATCATCACTGCTCTACTCTGACTATCTGGGTCAATAGCCCCCAAACCACCCCTAGATCTAGGGTGGATGATAACATTCCAAGCTACCTTATACGTCGCAATACTACCATCTTCACCTCACCAAATGAAATTTCTAATGAGTCACTTCGCTCAGCCAATGCATAATCTAGAAAGGCCCAACAAGAAGTTATGTACCATGATGGCTAACAGAACTTGATTTGCAACTACCACCCTGCCTGTTAGTGATAGTCTTATTGTGCTCCAATATAGTAGCTTTTGTCTTATGCTAAGTAATAAGGGTGCAAGCTGCTACTTTGAAGAAATATCAATGCCTACCGATTCAATTAGTATAGTACTAATTGAATGATATGATACCAATTCAAATAACATGTTACCAAATGTGCTGGTTCAGTAAGGTAAATGTCTTTTGGTGGGGTGCAAGTGCATGATGGACACACATAAAGAGAAAGAAAGAAAGAAGAAAGTTGTAATGATGTCTACAAGACGCCAAATCAGCCAATGAAACAAACATAAATACATCTAAAACCCAATGAACTATTGTTCTTTGCAAGTAGAGTGAACAACACATAATTGGAAGCTAGAAAACAACAAATAGATAGAAGAAACAAAAACTAGAAATCTGATAGATCAGCCAATATAAATGACTATAGCACTGATATAACAAGCTATAGAGTAAGTGGCAAAAATCATCCCAAAATGTCTCTCGTGTGTCTATCTATCATAGATAAGGTAAAGCATTGAGGCTTAACTACTCAATGGCATGCCGGACCAAGGGCCCACAGAAATAAGAAAGACTGTCGTATTAATGCCTACAAGAGGCCAAATCAGCTTACAAGACAAGTCCAAGTGCATCTGAAAGTTGAAACTCATGGAATCATTGTGCTTTTTGAGTAAAGAAACATAACTAGAAGAAACATCTAGCTAGGAAACAACAAATAGTTGGGAGAAACAGAAACTAGAAATCTGATATATCGGCTAGTCTAAATGAGTGGGGGAATAATACAACAAACTATAGAGGTAAGGGCATGCCGGACCAAGGGCCCATAGAAAGAAGAAAGACAATTGTATTGATGCCTACAAGAGGCCAAATCAGCTTAAAGACAAGTGCAAATGCATCTAAAAGTTGAAACTCATGGAACCACTGTTTTTTTGAGTAAAGAAATATAACTAGAAGAAACATTTGGCTAATAAACAACAAATAGCTAGGAGAAACAGAAACTAGAAATTTGATTTATCTGCCAATCTAAATGAGTGGGGGACTAATATGACAAGCTATAGAGGTAAGAAGGTGGCCAAAATGATCCCTCAATGTCTCTCATGGGTCTATCTAGCATAGACAAACTAAAGTATTGAGGCTCAACTACTCAAACAATATGCTAGTATCATTTTTATCCTCCAATTGTACATCGTATGGAAAATGGACTAGGACCGTGGGCAGCACAATCTACATCTCTTTGTGGCTTTGTGGCCTTGTCCAAGGTAACTCCGCATGGTGGATCCACACATCTATCTTGTCAGAAGTGGGTGCAATGATGGAAGCATGTAAAACTGCTATAATAGATTGCACAACACGAGAGAAAAGAAGCATTGCAAAAGAGAACAATGCTCAGGAGATGGAATTCATATATCAAGACGTGAGACAGCCAAATACAACAATGAGCCACTGACTAAATGGACAGCACTGGCACCGGCTCCTTCTCTCCAACAAGACTTGCAAGTAGCAAAGTCTGCTGACAATGTATCTAAGAAGAAGGAAGCCTAGAAATAAATAGTTGAGAATCAGGGAACAGTCAACCAGCAAAAAATGGCCAAATCGAGATCAACCTAATCAGAAATAACCAATTGGCTAGGTCTCAGGGCCACATCCTAGGTAAAAATAAACTAGCCCCACTGATCCACTCTTTAAAAAAATGCACAGCCCACGAAAACACAGCTCAGACTCACACATGAATTGATGAATCTACTAACACCCTCTCTCAAATCATGGATGATCTACTACAATACACAATGATAATGACTCATCATAGTACATAGGACAATGACCACCAAAATAGGTGATGGATACCCAAGCATTGGGTGATCAAACCACTACCAAGGCACCCCGGAGAGAGACTAATGCCGAAGTCGATTATACCATCTCCTGAAAATAAAGAAGGATCATAGCAACTCTCTATGTCTATCAACAATGCCTCTCCAATAGCATACACGACCATCCTACCAACAGTGCCTTTGAGCATACATGACCGTGGATTCCTCACTTTTATCCAAATTGCCAAAGTGCCCCCTCATGTGATCTTGGACTAGGAGCAAATCCCCCTCTCTATTAAGAAACAACCCATCATGAACCTAGAGGTCAATCCCAACTTCAAGATTTCAAAATCTACCATTATTCAATCAATGCAGAAGGGAAGCCCCTCTCTCTGTCCTTCTCACCGATATACATGTATAGATGAGGCCCAATTGCCCCACCTCACCACCCTCTCACATACGCTCAAGCAATAGAGATTCATGAGGGATGATTGCATCACCAACAGTCGGAAGCAATAGGAGGGGCAACCATGCCCTTCCTCTTCTCCATAGAAGATGACCCCTTCTGGACCTTGGCCAAAGGATTTGAATCGAAAAAGTCAAAGGAGGATGATGACTCATCAAACAAGTCCATATCTTGCTTCTCCTCCTCCTTCCACAATGTTGCTAACTCCTTGCAATCCTTGCGTAATTGTCCCTTCTTTCCACAATGATAACACCAACCCTTCTTCTCCTACCACTACTCTTTGAAGCTTCAAATGCCTCATCATAGCCGCCATGTCATGATGAAAACCTCCACTACAACCTGAAGGAAGCATCATGCTCAAGCAACATAGAGGACATACGAGTGAAACTCACTAGCATCGATGATGTCAAAGCATTGGTGACTCCATCAAACTCCGAAGGGAACTTATAGAGTATATAGAGTCCCCACTAGAAGCACCTTTAGAAGGACAAATTGCATGTACCAAAGTTGATCTTACACCTATGTAACATGAAGCAATAAAGATTGAGTAATATCTTTAGGCTCAAACTTCATCTACTAGAGCTGACCACAAAGGGTTATAGCTCACATTGATGGAGCCTCATACAACATTTGTAGCTTCTCTCACACCTCCGAGATTGTCAAACAAGAGGTGACCACCACTAGAACCTCTTTAGAAATACAT
This sequence comes from Lygodium microphyllum, assembly GCF_053477565.2. Lineage (NCBI taxonomy): Eukaryota > Viridiplantae > Streptophyta > Polypodiopsida > Schizaeales > Lygodiaceae > Lygodium > Lygodium microphyllum. Next base: position 103,362,093 of record NC_141162.1, on the reverse strand, counting down.
GAGAGAAGAGTGGAATGTGCATGAGTATCATCTATACCCCATATAACCATAGCTTCCTCATAGTTGTCATCGTCCCAATCATCTAGAAGAGAAGTTGGAACCCAAGGCTACACAACGTCTCCTCATGCTTCCATAACAACACTCTAGGTAAGGTAATCACAACCATGAAATTTATCATCAATTTAGCAACAAGGAGGTGCCATTTGGAGAGGATGGGATGAGAAGATAAAGCAAAGAAGAGAAACAAAGGGAAAGTCAGCCAAAACACAACAGAGACTACACTGTCAGGAGTTCACACACAGTGTAGAGACAGCTGGCCACCAAAACAACTACTAAAATAGGTAATATCTGATCAAATGCAGCCAAGAGAGCCTGAAAAATTAGTTGCCCAACCTGCAAGAATGAGAAGAACTGAGAATGCAAATGCTGTAAGACAAAAACACAATCAATAGAAACATTAAATACAAGCAATATGGAAGAAAATACTGCAAAAATACAAAATCCAGGCGCTGATATCAAAATGCAGGCTTAGTGTGCTGAAAAATGGATGATCAAGCAGATCAGCAACGCACAAGTGTGAGGGACTTGCAACAATAGAAAACAGCACCGAGAACCCGAACACATATGTCTAATACCATGTCAAAAGTGGGTGTAGCAATGGAAGCATGTGAAATTGTTGTAATAGACTGCACAACACAAAAGAAAAGAAAGAGAAAAGAAACATTGCAAGAGAGAACTCAAAAGAATGCTCGAGATATGAAATCCATATACCAAGGTGTGAGACAATCAAATACAACAGTGAGTCACCAAATGAATGGGTACTGGCACCGGCTCCCTCTCTCCAACAAGACTTGCAAGTAACAGAGTATGTTGACAATGTGTTTGAGGAGGAGGGAGCCTAGCAATAAATAGCTAAGAATCAAGGAACAATCGGCCAGCTGAGAAATGGCCAAAAATAAAGTCAAACTAATCAAAAATAACTAGTCGGCCACATCTTGTAAAAAAATAAATTGGTGCCACTAATCCACATTGAAAAAGAAATGCACAACCCATGAAAACACAACTCAAACTCACACCTGAACAGATGAATCTACTAACATACCTAAGATGTGCTCTATCTAATGTGGCTGTTGTAACTCTAGAAAAGTATTTAAGAGAGCATTGCCCCACATTCCCAAGGGACCTCCCTTAAGACCGCAAGAGATGCTCTCTATGGGGATGAAGGTCCAAGAGGAAGAGTCCAAGGCAACATGACCTTGAAAGTCCATCACCCCAAATAGTGATCCAAATCCCACTTCAAACAAGCAATGGAAGTGCCCTCTAATCTCATAGATATTGGGAATATAGTGTTACTCAGTCTTCCACCTCCAACTGGCATAGCTACTAAATTCGATCATCAAAGGAGAGAGAATCTACTCCATAGTGAGTGAGCCATATTGTTAGCTAGTGTGAGGATTTGTGAAGCTAACTAGTGGCACACCATGCTCCATGAGAGAGGTCAATGTTCATGGACCTTGAGTGAATCCCAAATCATATGGGGGAGGATGAAAAAGATTCATTTGATAGGTCAATGTTCATGGACCTTGAGTGAATCCCAAATCATATGGGGGAGGATGAAAAAGATTCATTTGATAGAAAGCAATCTTTGTCCCTAATGGCTTCACAAGTGAGACCCATGTCCTAGCACTATGCAGCTGAATGATGTCCATCGTAATGCTCATGGTGCGTTGTTCTTGATTGAGCTCTAGTAAAAGGGAAGTCTAAATTGTACTGAAACCAGCCTTCGGACACAAAAAGAGCAATAAACCACATTCATGCAAATAGTTACTTCTGCAAATCAGTAAATTTAGCAACTTAAAAACACACCCAATTGGAGCTAGAATGCTTACGCACCACATCTGACACCATTGTCCCCAAATCCTGGCACCCCTTGTGATATTTCTTTATTATCATAATAGAAAGCTCCAAATTAAATACATAAGGCTGGATTTCTGGTAGTTTCTCACAATGAAACTGATCCACAAGTGCTCAATGACTTTTTCACCTTCATTATTGGACTCTTACCAACTCTGAAATGTTGAAACATCCCTTGCAAGACTTCATCCAGCCAAGACCTAGAAAATCCAGCCAGCAATGAAACTCAAATTTATGATGCGATCCTCAGGTAAACCTGTCCTGGACAATCCCCATCAATCCCTGCATTGTTCCTCTAAAGAAGAAAGATATTTCTCATGATAGAGCTATGAGAAATCACTTTCTTCATCACAACATTGTCTAGGAAATGCGCAAGGCATTGTCTAAAAAGTGCACAAGGCTTGGAATTTCATTATAAAAGAGAGAGCTTGGCTCAAGCTACTGTATAAAGTTGTCCCAACAAGGTTTAGAATAAATTCTTCAGCAATGCCCGCTAAGAATAGAAATCTAGAGCTGTCCAATGGATTGACTAGAGAAAATTGGCTGCTATCCCTACTCCATTAAGCTGTCATTGCATTCTCCATGGCCGAAAATCAGAAAAGCTACAGCCAACACTAAAAGAAAAGCAGTCAAACATGTCATGGACTGAGAGAGAGAGAGAGAGAGAGAGAGAGAAAGTTATATTAATGTCTTCTAAAGACCAAAACTGGCCTATGAGACAAACTGTGATACAACTGATGAGGTCCAGCTATCCAAAATAAAAGTGCTGAATGAAAAGCTAAAAACTGGAAACTGAAAATACGGTGCTGTGAGTGTGATAAGTGTCGTGTATGTGTATTTGCGTATGTAGCTCTGGTACTCCAGATAATGGCTACAAAAGGGGAACAAATGTCGGCTGTGATAGGGGAACAACTGTCAGTTGTGATAAAGTGGTGCGATGTGTATATGTAACAGATGCAGGGAGATATACTATCCTGGGATGTAGTAGCAGTCGTCGAAGTCGCTAATAGCAGGTGATCCCTCCTGGATGCAAGATGTGGTACATCGGCGGTGGAGAAAGAGCAAACTGGAGATCTGAGATCCAATGTGTCGAGTGTCGTCGGATCTCAGTCTGCTGTCGATGTAGATCAAGAATCCTCCGGATCTCCTGTCGGTGTGGCTGTGGGGTCCGAAACCCACGGATCCTCATGCGGCGTCGGGTACGCTAGTCCTCAGCCTGCTGTAGTGTGAGCCCGGAGGTCTGGCTGGAGGCTGGTACAGTAGCTCTCACTCTGTCTGTCTGAAAGAACTGTGTAATAGTCGTCTGGGTGGGCCCCTCTCTGACTGGGACCCGTTGTGTGCTCTGCTCTCTGATGTGCCATGCCTCTCCCAGAAAACGGCCAAATGATCTCTGATCCATATTAGTCATACATCCCTGAAGTGAGCTGCTCAATGTGTATCTAGATCTCAACTCTGAGTATGCCGGGCATCTGAGAACAAAATGCTCCTCACTCTCCACCTCTGATCTGCAAAGGGGGCATATCCTCTCCTCCCGCGGGATGCCACTGGCTCTGCCACTCTCAATCATAAGCTGATGTGATGATACCCTGAGCTGTCCAATAAGAACTCTCAATCGATGTGGCATATAGATCTGCATATATCTCGGAATCTCTATGAATCCCTACTCTGATATCCTCAAGAACTGTGTATAATAATGTGCCATCTTCGATGGCAGTGGCTGTGCAGGGCTGACCCATGTCCTCTGTATATAAATATACCATATCTCCTGTCTGATGACTCTGTTCCTCTCAGAGAGAGAGAGGGTGTAAGTGGGAGCCTGAGTATCATATAGAAGAGGTGGGAGTCTATCAATGTCCAACCCATGTCTGTCAAACCAAGCTCTAGTCTGTGCATACCATGATGTGGTATCCCCCGCTCGAGCCATCTCCTGAGATGCCATATATGCTCTATATGCAATGCGATCTCTGTCCATATCCTGAAATCTGTGTAGGAAGCAGACTGTCTGAAATAATGCCTCGACTAGCATGGGCGGTGTAGCAAGCTTTGCTCGCACAATGTCATGTGGGACTGAGGCCTTGCTGCGAATCAATCTAGATATCATGATCACCTGAGGTCTCTCCATCAATGTCCATACATAATCGGCAAGGCCTGGCCCCCATATAGCTGCTCCATACATCAGTGCTGGAGTGACTAGAGTATCAAAGAGCCACCCCTTGGTGCGGGGCTCCTGAAAATGTGCCTGATGACACTGTCGCTCCATAAGAGCCAATGCTGAGTATCCTCTAGTGAGGCGGTCACGAGCTGCCTGTGTCATCGAGAAAGTCCCTGAAGCTGCTGTAAAGGTGACTCCCAAATATACATATGATCCAGTGACCTCAATACTCCCTCCTGCTGCCATGAAAATACTCTGTCTGCGTATCTGAGCTGATGTATGGAATATAAGAACCTTGGTTTTACCAAGGTTCACTATCATGCCTCTCTGTATGCAAAAATCATCCAATGCTAATAAATGCTGCTGTAATCCCTGAGCTGAGTCTGAGACCAACACAATGTCATCTGCATATAGTAAGATATGAACTGTGGCTCCACTGAGATCTATACCTCCACCGGCTCGCTGTTGAATAAACTCTGCTATCTCATCAATGTATAGCCCAAATAGAGTCGGTGAGAGTGGGCATCCTTGCTTCACACCAATGGTGCTCACAAGGGGATCTGATATACCTCCCGGACATCTGACTCTGCCAGTAACCCGCTCATATAGTGCATAAATACCCCACATCATGTCATCACAGCTTGTTGTTTCCTTGTGCCATGTTACCATGATACCGTGTCGCGTTACCTAGCCCCGTTACGTGTTACCTTCCGCTGCACATCACGCGTTACGCGTTACGCTTCGGCGTTCCGTGTCGGGGTGCGATACGCGTCCTCTACCCTGTGGAGACGCTGATTAGAGGGTGATCCCTCATGAGGCGGACTTCACGGGGTGGGTCTTGCCTACCCCATGACGGCTCCACGGGAGTGTTGTCACAGCTTGTTGTTTCCTTGTGCCATGTTACCATGATACCGTGTCGCGTTACCTAGGCCCCGTTACGTGTTACCTTCCGCTGCACATCACGCGTTACGCATTACGCTTCGGCGTTCCGTGTCGGGGTGCGATACGCGTCCTCTATGCTGTGGAGACGCTGATTAGAGGGTGATCTCTCATGAGGCGGGCTTCACGGGGTGGGTCTTGCCTACCCCATGACGGCTCCACGGGAGTGTTGTCACACTTGGTATCAGAGCAAACTCCTCAGCAGGTGCGCAATGACCCCCGAGTGAGCGAGCCTGGTAGAAGTAAAATGTCCCTTGTGCGAAAATCAAAGGTTGCCATGAGAAAAGAAGAAATCGAGCGAAGGTATGCCGAAAAAAGGCGCCTCCTAGTAGATTACCTACAGATGGAATCTCTAGAAGCTAAGCTATGTCAAACCAAGGTGGATAAGCTGAATGGCAAAACAGAGCCCCTTGGAACGGTGCTGTCGGAGCTGTACCGGCGCATTGAGAAGGTCCGCAGTGACCTGGACTTGTGCCAAAAAGAAGTGGAAGTGCTGAACGCAAGTATTATGCAATATTGTGAGTACCTTGCAGAAGTGGGCGACGGGGATACCTTGTATCTTGAAAGCACCTTGAAGAAGAGGATTGCTAGCGAATTTGGTGCAGATGCTGCGGTGGGTGGCTTGCCAACGCCAAAGCCTTAGAAGGAAAGGATGCCAAGTCCAACCCCACGAAGGGTGGCCCTGTCGTCCCCAGCTACCTATACGAGAGCAAGAGTAATACGGAGTCGCCAGGAGCCTAGTTCAAGCTCAAGCGACGAAGGTTCCAGTGAGCATAGTGATGACTCTGCGGAGTCCAGTGACAATGAAGATGACTCTGCGGAGTCGGATGATTATGAGGATGACTCTTCGGAGTCTTATGAGGATGGAGACGACTCTGAGGAGTCGAGTGGGAGTGAAGAGGACTCTGAGGAGTCAAGTAGCGATGCTGAAAGCGACTCTACGGAGTCAGATGATGAAGAAGAAGATGAAGAGCAGAATGCAGATGATGAAGAGGAAGATAAGGAGGATGAAGATGAGGTGCGCAGGAAATCGGTCTGGACCATAACACAAAGGACCGCTATGGCTAAAGTCAGGCTGCTATGGGATGAGTCCCTAAAGGGAAAGAGGGGCCAAACGGAGCCGGGTACGAGCTCGCGGGTTGGTGACTCTCAGTATGGCACGGAGTCGGATTCGAACTCGTGTGGCCAATTTATTGGCAAGCTGACAGGGGCCATAGTCGGGTCAGGTGGTGACGAGTCAGAAACCGAAGATTCGGAAAAATATGCAGATAGTCCAGTGGACCCGGAATGGTGCTGGAGCGAAGGATATGAAGAAGAAGAAGAGAGGGCCATATGTTATGAAGAGTCAGGCCAATGTTACCTACAAGAGGGAACTTGTGAAGACTCCTGGTACCGGGAGGATAAACGAATGGACATCTATCAGGGTGATCCCTGTGAAGACTCCTGGTGCCGGGAGGATAAACGAACAGCTTGTGCTCACGATGATATCTTTGCAGTCTCCTTGAGCCGGGAGCCTAAACGAACGGCCACACATCAAATTGACCCAGAAGGGGCCTACGGGCCAGATGCAGATAGGCAATATGAAAAACTCGGGATGGCATGGACGAGTATAAACGAAACCATGTCCAATACTCATCCATTGAGCGTATCAGGAGCTAGAGTGCCTAGCTATATCGTGGATGGAGTGCTCATCGAAGAATATGAGGACGAACAGGTGACCTCCGGGTCAGATTCAGAGATAGAAGAGCGGGATGAAGAACTCGTGATGGCGTGGACGAGTATAAAGAAACCCAAGGCCATACACCCTGCAATGTGCATTCCAGAGGCCGTTGGGCCTAGTTTTATGATTGATGGAGTGTTGATAGAAGACGGTGCTGACACCAGTGAGACCAACGGGTCAGATCTAGAATCAGAAGACTCCTAGAGCCAGGAGGATAAATGAATGGCCACATTCCAAGATGATACCTATGAAGACTCCTTGTGCCGGGAGGATAAACGAATGGACGAGCAGCAGGGTGATACCTATGAAGACTCCTTATGCCAGGAGGATAAACGAATGGCCATGTTCAATGATGATCCTTGCGAAGACTCCTTGGTTCAAGAGGATAAAGAAAGAGACAAGGTTGTTACGCAGACGGTTGAAGACTCCTTGCCGTGGGAGAATAAAGAAACGGGCTTGTACAATGCATATGATGGTTATCTAGCAAGCTCCTGGTGCCGGGAAGATAAACTAAAGGCCACACATCCTGTGCCTCAATGCACCAGCAAAGAAGAAAGATCCGAAGGATGAAGAACTCCTTTCGCCAGGAGTATAAACGAAAGGCTGTGCTTCAAGCTGCTAGAAAAGCAATGGAAAACTCGCGTAGCCACGAGTATAAAGAACGCCCAACCCCCTTTCCATTCGCGCTTTATGCGTAAGGAGATGTACCACCTTCGCAAGACGGCGGTTTCCTCATCAACCTCGGGCATACAACGCCCCACCCTCTTCATGAGGAGGTGCGGCTTCCAAGTACACCTCGTGTAAGCTGAGGTATGCGGTCACTCTTGTGTGGTCAAATGCTGCCTCAAGCAAATGGAGAAATGCGTCCACTCCAGCGTGGGCAAATGCTTTCTCCCACTTGATGCGTGGATTGACAGATCAGGCCAATCAGGGCTACATTCCGCAGGGCGCCAACTATTGGATCCTCGCTTTCATGGCATGGCATGCTCCTAGTTGAGCACCCAGTCGTGCCGCTAGTCCACTGGCGTGGTCTGTGCACTCATACTGCCAGGACCCAACCGGGTTACCTCCACTCTGTGTTTGTAAGTTGGTCAGCAGGTGGATGGATTGAAGTGCTCATCAATAAAAGATTTCTTCCTAGTCTATATCCCAAGGGCCGCTCCACACTTGTAATCGAGTCTGTGGGTGGTTAACCTTATGTCAAGTCCGAAAGACCATGTTCCGCACTTGTATCGAGTCAGTGGGCATGGCACCTAGCGGGTAGACCCTGACCATCTTGATAGCGAGTTGGTAAAGACCCCCGAACTTTTGGTTAAGTCTAAGAGTCTAGCGGGATAGACACTGACCACCTTGATAGGGAGGTGTGTTAAGACCCCCGAATTTTGAGTACCTTTATTATTATCACCCCCTTTAACATCATCTGAGTTTTAACAACTCGATGAGGACATCGAGTTTTCTCGAGGGGGGGTATGTATGAGGGATGCGAGCTCCATGAGCCCTTACCTCACCAGCGGTGTCGCGTCGTGGTGGAGTGCAGGTTGATTATTGCGCCATCCCGTGCCCGCTACCCTTGTGCCTTACACATTCGCGCCTTGCAATATACTCGGGCCCTCAAGAAGGGCCCTACGTTTTTAGACCCTCACAGCTTGTTGTTTCCTTGTGCCATGTTACCATGATACCGTGTCGCGTTACCTAGCCCCGTTACGTGTTACCTTCCGCTGCACATCACGCATTACGCGTTACGCTTTGGCGTTCCGTGTCGGGGTGCGATACGCGTCCTCTACGCTGTGGAGACGCTGATTAGAGGGTGATCCCTCATGAGGCGGGCTTCACGGGGTGGGTCTTGCCTACCCCATGACGGCTCCACGGGAGTGTTGTCACAGCTTGTTGTTTCCTTGTGCCATGTTACCATGATACCGTGTCGCGTTACCTAGCCCCGTTATGTGTTACCTTCCGCTGCACATCACGCGTTACGCGTTACGCTTCGGCGTTCCGTGTCGGGGTGCGATACGCGTCCTCTACGCTGTGGAGAGAGAGAAAGAGAGAGAGCAAGCATGTGACCACTCCGAAAAGGATGGGGGCTGCAGCTTTGCTATATGTCAATTTGCATATGGCCACTTTGAGGCTATCCCTGTTGTAGAGTCTATGTATTCAATGTCATCCTTGGTCAGACATTGCCAAATTCTTCATAGAAAAGACCGGCATCTCTCATGGTAGCACGGTTATTCATGCTTCTTGGTGGCATGTGCTTAATTCTACGAGGCCTTTAAAGGTCTCCCAGTCTTTTCTCCTTTCTCATTTGATAGCTATCAGTTCGTTCATGGATTATGGAAATATATCCTCTATGCCCTCTTTGAGTTCAGATTGTTCCTGCCTATTGCATTTCCTTAGATGGACAGCCTTGTGGCATATATGGCGTACTCGCAATGCCTTTATTTTTGATTCAGCATTGGGCATCCATGGGCATGTGGCCCACGTGCATGGAATAGTGTTATTGCAAATCTCCTCTATGATGTCAAGGGACCTGGTTCTTCCAAATATTGCTGCTCCTTGGCTGGCAATTGTTTGCTCTACTCCAATTGTTCCTTCAGTGTGATCTATTAGTACTGTTCATGTAATAGTTTGTTCTACTTGTTTTGTGAGCCTGTAGGCCTCATATAAATATTAGTTACACAGACAATGAGAGAGACAGAGTATGCTAACCTGATGGTCTGATGCAATAGAAAGTAAGAGACACAAAGAGAATGTTGAACCGATGGTCTAATGTAAATATTCACTATCTAATTCAATTATCTTCACGAAAAAAAGAGAGCATGTCTAGGTTGATCTACACCATTAGCATGGGTGCAACCTCTCATGTTATGCTAAATGGTGGAGTCACTGAGCCTTTTTCCCTTGCATGCTCAGTCAAACATGGTTGTCTTCTCAGCCTACTCTTTTTTTCACTTGCTACTCATCCTATTCTATCCATGCTATCACATCTCGTGGATATGGGGTAGTCAGCTAGTCTATCTCTAGCTTTGCAACAGTAGTTTGTTGGTTAGGTACTAGCTGATGATACTTTTATGGTTCTGAAAGAAGATGCTTCTAATCCTCAAACAGCCTTGGATATATGGGAGTTATTTGGACGTGTGTCGGGGCTACGAATCAACGCTACCAAATCTTCCCTTATTGATTGCACAAGCTTCAACTTGCTAGATTTAGGGTGGTAGGGTATGCTTTCTAGTAGGGAGACATTGTAAGGCATCTTGGTTACCCCTTGGGGGTTGATGTGCAACCAAAAGCTTTGCTAAAATAGATATCATAGAAGTTGGAAACCAACTTTGTTTATTGGAAATATCAAGCTTGGTCATCCCATGTGCATCTGAAAGTAGCCCAAATTATTATGCTTTCCATGCTCACCTATTTCTTGACATTGCTACCTTGGAACAATGTTGTCTTGAAGGATCTCACCCGACACTGACTCTTTGATGCTATGAAAGAAGGATTCTATGCCAGCAGGTATATCCTAGATATCGTGGAGTCATGTTTTCACCCCAAAATCCATGGGAGGTGGGGTTATTTTGGATGTGGGGACCCATATGACATCCCTCCCTTGGTCCTTGTTTTAGGCATTGTGTATTGGTCAACAACCCTGGACTCTTATTGCCTATGCTTTCCTTGAGGATTGGGGCCTTTGGCATGGTAATACAAAGATTCATGGTTCATGGTGACATGTGCTTAATGCTGAGGCTCAATTTTCTACATCTACCTCAATTCTTCTTAACCATTTGGTATGTTCATGGAAAATGGTTCTTTCCAAGGTCGGATGGCATCCAATAGATGACAAACATGCAGCTAATTCATTTTGCAGATGGGAATTCTAGTAGTCTCTCCTCTTCTCTCTTGGGAAGGCAAACCCAAGAAGAGACCTAAGTTTAATCGTATGGCTCGTCTTGGATTGACCTCAGTGGCTAATGTCACTCTCTTGCCCTGAGGCACTCTGATGTCCTTTCGCACCATCAAACAAGTCTTTCGAGTACCTGGTGACTACAATGATCTTTGGAGTAGAGTCTCCAATCTATTGCAAGACCAGCAACCCTTTCCTATCCTAGATTTTGATTGCCCTTGGCAGGATTGGGACCTTGCAGGGCATTTGACCCTTCAGCCCTCTTCAATCAAATTTATCATTTCATGATCAAAGACCATGCATGGTTAACCACAGTTGACCAAGCAGCTAGACATCATAGATCATGGGGTGGTCAAAGACATCGAAAAAAAACGGGGAGGCACTAATCTCTAATAGCAAGCAATGATGACTTGAATTTGCCAAAGGTAAGGATGTTGGACATGGAGATGGGGTGGTGGCACTATGCTCTACGATGTGTGGCTGTGTGGTCTAGTGTGACTCCTCAAATTCATGGATAATATGGTGGCACTGCTCTAGTGGTAGCATCTGGTGAGCTAGCTCTAGAGCTAGCATTGAAAAAATCTATAAGAACATGTTGGTTTACTGACTCTACCTCTATCTTTGTCCTTCTCCTCAGAAGCTTCTCTTTCTATGCTTGGAGATCCAATAAGCACAATCCTAGGCATCTCTCGTCCTCATACTCCATCATCCTACAGAGAGGCCCAAAAACCCCCTAAAAATGGCAATGAAATCTCACTTTGAGCTCATACTATATAGTACATCAACAAATAAAGTGCTCTACATACTCAACCTCCTACTGACATAATTGTGTGCTAGTCTTTGGCACATCTCAAGGACCTTCAATGATTTTATTTTTGATTCGATCTCAAGCATTTGTGGTCATGTGGGGCATGTTCAAGGATTGCTATAATTGCAAATTACTTTCATGGTTTCAACTGGTTTGACACTTGGAGAAGTGGTTGCTTCATGGATGGATACATTCCCACCACCTTCATTGCACTTGCTTCGTGATCCCCTTCTTTGTTCTTGTAGCTTTGTACTTTTGTTGCCTTTGGGTGTTTGTTGCATGTCTTTGGTCATGGTAGGTTGACCAAATAGCCTAATGTAAAAAAAGAGAGAGATTGTAGTAGACAAAGAACATCTTCGTCCAACATTCAACTAAGCATGATAGCATCTGTGACAAGAGAGAGACAACAAATTCTTATCTATCTTAGTAAAAGGTGGAGGCAAAAAAAGGCTTGCTAGTCTCACTAGAGTTTTATCCCCCTCTTGGAGATGTTGCCACTATCAAAATCGCCATCAAAGTTACAATTTGAGAAGTCATTGAGGGTAGGTCAATCCTCAAGGGCAACCTCTTTCAAGTGGTTTCTAGAGTCCTATTTGTGATTCACTATACCTGATGTTTGCTTCACATTGGATATCAAGTTGGGTCTAGTAGTCTACCTACAATGCATAACTCACATGGCATTGATATGGAGTTTCTCGACCAACATGGATTATGCACAATATTTTGAATGTTCAATTGGGGATAGATTATGCTAAAACTTCTAGTCAAGGGTTGTTATGGTTCAATTGGATATTGAAAAAGCTTTTTATCATGTCAACTGGTCCTTTCTTTGACCCTCAAGGCCTTATATGGATTGTGGCCCTTGAGTGATTTCTCTTATTGATACAATCAACACTAAAGGAGTGGCACACATAGCACCTTTTTTTTTTTTGCCGAAGAAAGGGGCAGGAGGGGGGGGGAAGGGAAGAGGGGAGGAGTGTGATGCACCTGCACTCGTTACGCACTCAACACGGCACAGAAAGGTAACACGATATGTGAGCTCAAGGTATACTCTTGTATTATTCAATCCAAAAAGCGAGACAACATAGACACATCCCAGGACTACACCCTCATGACGCCGCACATAAGAGCGTTCACCACTGGGTATAGGGAATCACACGTAGTTTGGAAACAAGGCAGGGCTTTGAGTCACTACTACTCCCTATATAGGTGCTTCCGGTGATAACGGCATGGTATAGCTACAAAGCCCATACACTCACCCCCGCTTACTGGATTGCTATCCTTAGCAATCTAAGGATAGCGCTTTATTTGACTCATCCGAGGTCTTAACACAGCTTTTCCTATCAAGCTGGTCAATGTCTGCCGGTCTATGTGACCGCAGGGTCTTAACACAGTCTATACTATCAAACTGGCCAATGTCTGCCGCACTAGGACTTGGGGATCTTAACACATCATTTTCTAGCAAGCTAGTCAGTGTCTGCTCATCTAGACTGATTTTTGGGGGCTTTGTTGGATTTATTGATGTTGGGATCACCATGCGCGTCCACCCTCGACTCAATTACATTTGAGAAGTGGAGGCATATTAGGGTCTATGATTGAGAACCGCTTTGTTTGGTTTGGAGAGGCTCAAGGGTCATTGGAAGGAGAAGGGGGGGTTCTCCTCGAGCCAAAGGGCGAAGGCGTCTTTGCCGCGTTCGCAAGCCTCCGCTTCTGAGATCCAAGTGGCCTCCTTGAGTGGATGCCCGCGCCACTTGGTGAGGTATTCGGGGAATCCTCTTTCTTCCCGGCATCGGAGGAATGCTTCTACTTCGAAGGGACCGTTGGAATGGAGCATTGGTACACGCCGTCCCCATTGGTTGTCGGGATAGAACCTGCGCAGAAGACGAGCATGAAAAGCATTATGAACACAAACATTGTCTGGCAAATCAAGTTTGTAGGTGACTTCGTTCAGCACTTGAGTGATTCGGTAGGGTCCATAGTAGCAGTGATTGAACTTAGGAGTCATATTCTTAGTAAGTGACATATTCTTAGAGCTGACTAGGACCATGTCTCCTTTGGTGAATAGTACGGCCTTCCTCTTTTTGTTCGCTTGCTCAGTCATGGTGATTTTGCTTTGTTCTAGGTTCTGCTTGGCCGCTGCATTTTGATCTCTCCATTTCTTGAGGAACTCCTTTGCATCTTGATCTTCCGCTTTGGGCGCTCCGGATGCTAAGGCCAGCGGGGTAATGACTTCTTTGCATGTGGCTAATTCAAAGGGGGTGTACCCTATTGCCGAGTGGATGAAGCTGTTGTAGTGGAATTCCAAGACATCAAGATACAAGGCCCAATCTTTCTGGTCCACGCGGCCATAGCTTCGGAGATAGTCTCCGATGCCCTGGTTGACTCATTCTGTCTGTCCATCTATCTCTGGATGGAAGGATGAGGAGAATCTCAATTGTGTTTCCAAGGTCTTAAAGAGTTCCTTGCACATATCGCTCATGAATCTTCCATCTCTATCTGATACTATTGCCAGTGGTAAGCCATGGAGTTTGAATACATATGTGAAGAAGAGGCGTGCTACCTCCTTGGCATTCAGTGGTGGCTTGGCCGGGATGAAGTGGGCCTACTTGGAGAAATAGTCCGCCACTACAAAGATGATTGTGTACCCATGAGACTCGGGTAGTTCAACAATGAAATCCATGATGATGACATCCCATGGCCGGTTGGGTACAGGTAATGGCTATAGTAATCCTGTTGGTTTTGAACGTGGTGCTTTGACCAGTTGGCAAGTGGGGTAGGTTTGGATGTAGTCGATGACTTCTTCCTTCATATTGGGCCAAAAGAACTGCTTCCTAAGGGCTTCCAAGGTTTTGCGTTGCCCTTTGTGTCCTCCAAGTTTGCCATCATGTATCTCATGCAAGGTGAGCTTCTTCAACTCCAAATTATTGGCGATATACAATCTCTTGCCTAAAAATAGGATACCCTCCTCAAGGGTGTACATTCCATGTGGGGTCTTCTCTACTTCCACATCTCTGATTATTTTGTGCATCTCTTGGTCTTTCTCTAAGGCCTCCTTGACTAATTCTATGAAGTTGCTACTGACCACGCTGACAGCTTTCAGGTCAGCTTTCTGGCTCAAGGCATCTGTTATTTTGTTAGTGGAGCCGGGCTTGTGTTTAATCTCCAGGTCGAATTCTGCTAAGAAGTCTAGCCAGCAAGCTTGCTTTGCCGATAACTTGGGTTGTGATTGGAAGTACTTGAGGGAGATATTGTCGATGAAGACTATTGTGTGCTTGTCTTGAACATAGTGCTTCCATTTCTTGAGGCAGTGGGGATGACTGCCAACATTTCATTCTCATGTGTACTCCACCTTGTTTTAGAATCGATAAATTTCTTGGATTCATAAGCTATGGAGTGACCTTCTTGCACCAGTACACCTCCTATGCCATAATCGGATGCATCTGTAGAGATTTCAAAGGGCTTGGTGAAATTTGGCACCTTTAAGACGGGAGTTTGGCTCATGCATTTCTTCATCTACTCAAAAGCTTCTTGTTGCGCATTTCCCCATGTAAAAGAGTGATCTTCTTTGGTGAGGTGGGAGAGGGGGGCTGTGATGAGGCTGTAATCTTTGATGAACCTTCGGCAAAATACTATGAAGCCAAGGAACTCCCGCACTTCTCTTATAGGTTTTAGTACAGGCCATCTTTGGATAGCTTCCACTTTCTTAGGATCCACTTTGATTCCAGTTGCTCCTACAATAAAGCCTAAGAATTCCAACTCTTTCACTACAAATTCACATTTTTCAGGCTTGGCATATAACTGATGCTGCCGCAGTTTCTCAAAACCCGGTGTAAATGTTGCTTGTGCTCCTCTAATGTTTTGCTATAGACTAGGAGGTCATCGATGTAGATAATGACAAAGACATCTATCTCCGGCCTGAAGACTCCATCCATGAGGCCGCAAAATGTGCCTAGCCCATTGCTTAGGCCGAATCCTAATACTAACCACTCAAAACTACCATAGCAGGTGCGAAAGGCTGTTTTAGGAATATCCTCTTCTGCTATGCGAATCTGATGGTACCCTGATCTAAGGTCTATGCGGCTAAAGTACTTGGCCCCGTGCAATCTATCTAAGAGGTCTTCCACTAGGGGCATTGGGTATTTGTTTTTTATGGTGATTTTGTTAAGGGCCCTATAATCTACACAGAGTCTAAGTCCCCCATCCTTCTTCTTGACAAATAACACTGGGGCACCAAAGGGGGATTTACTAGGGCGGATGAACCCTTGTTCTTCTAGTTCATGTAGTTGCTTCTTCAATTCCATGAGCTCGGTGTGGTTCATGCGGTAGGGTATTGGGGCTGGTGGAGCAAACCCTGGAATCAATTCCATCTTATGATCCACATCCCGTCTGGGTGGTAGACCCTTGGGTAGCTCTGCTGGCATTACATCTTTGAATTCTTCAAGTATCTCTATCACTTCTGTGTTATTGCTTTGGTGTTTGGGCTTTTTGCCATCTTCTTCTTCAATTGGTCGGATCATACATAAGTAGACCATATCTCCTTGTTTGACTGATTTTTCTACCTGCTTGGCACTACACGTCGTGATGCATGGCCTGATAACAGTCCCTTGGACCGGTGTTGTCTGGGTTTGGCCTCTTGGTTGGGTTGCATTTGGCTTCACTGTTTGACATGACACTCCTCGCTTGTTCTCCTTCATTTGCACTTTGATTGGGGTCTTGCCAAGCAATTGCATTCTTTCACAGGGTACTCTAACGCCTTCTCCTTGCATGTCTAGCATCATTTCATTTACACCTTTCCCGAACATCACAATGACATATTTGTCATAGAATTCCAAGCCTAGGATCACTTCAAAATCATCCATGGGGATTACTAAGAAGTTGAGTTTTTGCTTTCCACTTTCCAGCTTCTACTTGGACTGCAAAGACTTGTTTCACTTCCTTGGCTTCTCCTTGTGCGAATGTTACTGTTAATCCTTCTAGGGCCTTAGATAGTTTCAATCCATGTTTTGCTGCGCACTCTGGGGTAATGAAGTTTTGCGTGGCCCCTTTGTCCACCATGATGGGTTGGTTTCCTTCGCTCACTTGGCCTTTGATGTATAGGTGGTGGACTGTTGCTACTCTGGCCGCCATGCATTGGGGTCAGGCGCTGACCGTCCCTACCCTTGGGTGTTCCATGCTTTCATCACTTCCGCTTGGGATTTCTTAAATACGCGGGGGTTGCGGTTCTTCTCCTCCATATGCGCTAGTCACATTCACCCTCGACCTGCTTGATGAGGCTGTATCTTCTACGGGGCATCTATTTTGGTAGTGTGGGCCCCCGCATTTGAAGCATCTGATCCCAATGGAAGGGCCTGGGGGTCTCCACCATGATGTATTTGATCCCGCGGGTCCGTATGATGTACTACGGGTTGGCCTGTAATGGTTGTTTCCCCATCTTCCTGCTGCTCCTCTTGGTATGCGGTTTGCGACACGGCCGTTGTGGTGGTGGGGGTTTGGCTCCTTGTATCTATGAATGGCTCTCTAGGGGCATTGGACCTTTGGTTCCATGAGTTGATGTTGTTGAAGTTGGTGTTGAACCTGCTTTGGTTCCCCTGGGCCGTTCTTCTGCCTTCTAGGTCCACTAATCTTTTGACCATTCTCATGGCTTCTGCTAAGCTCGTTGGCTCATGTCTCTCCACATCTCTTCTAGCCCATTCTTGCATCCCAAACAAAAATCCATGTAATTTGGTGTCTGTATCCATGTTTGGTAGCTGCAGCATAATCTGCCTATATTTGTTGACGTATTCTTTCATCTTCCCTTGTGTTTGTTTGAGGTTCCTCCATTCGTCTCTCACTTTGAATTTCTCCATCTTTGGAATGTAGTATTTCAGTTCTTCGTGGAGTTCTTCCCATGAAAAGATGGTGTGGCCCTGCTCTTGCTCCAGCAGGTACCAACAGGCAGCGTCCTCCTCCAAGTAAATGGCTGCCACTTCTACCTTCTTGTCTTCGGTTATTCGGGAATACTTCAAGTACCTATCCACCTCTACGATCCATTTCTTCAGGACCAGTCCCCCATCTCTCTCTCCTTTGTACTTGGCTAGTTGGGACATCTTGAATTTTCCATAGTCATCTTCTGAACTGCCACATCTTCCTCTTCTCTTCGATTGTGCTTCTTCTCCTCCTTCTTGTCTTTCTTCTTGCTTCCTGCTTCTACTATCTTCTCCTTCTCTTTCCTTGTATCTTGCACCCTCCTAGATGTCTCCTCTCTACCCATCCTATCCATCTCCTCTTGCATTTTGTGTCTTTTCTCCTCTTCTTGTTGTTGTAACACCCATTCTCTATAGCCTTGCTCCACTTCTAGTTTTCTCTTCCTTTCCTCTTCCTCTTCATTCATATGCATGTTCCTCCATATTGACTCCAGCATGCCTGACATGCCCTCTAATTGCTTTTCCAGTCCGGCTACCTTCTCCTCTTGGGCCACTCTCCATTCTTGCCCTCTACTCTTCTTCCTCTCCTCCATTGTTGGGAGGGTAACATTCTCCCTTTCGTCCTCCATGTGATTGGTGGTGTTGTCGATGCGGAGAAGCTACGATGTGGTCGGTGGTGTGGCGGCGCGGGGAAGCCGCATCTCTCCTATGGTGGAAGTGGTCGTGCCATGGAAAAGCCGCGTCACGTCTTCAGACGGTGGGTGGTGTTGGGGTCAGGACGTCATGCAGGGGGCCGACGCGATGGGGCATCGCGACAAGGGGCGACATGACGCGGGGCGTCGCGACATGGGACATTACGCTGTGGATCGTTACGACTTCATTCTCTTTGGGGCACTACATCTTCTCTCCTGCTTCCATAAGCACTCGTTCACTCCGAGCAAGAGTTGCTCTGATACCAAGTCTGATGCACCTACACTCGTTACGCACTCAACACAACACAAAAAGGTAACACGATATGTGAGCTCAAGGTATACTCTTGCATTATTCCATCCAAAAAGCGGGACAACATAGACACATCGCAGGACTACACCCTCATGACATCGCACATAAGAGGGTTCACCACTAGGTATAGGGAATCACATGTAGTGTGGAAACAAAGCAGGGCTTTGAGTCACTACTACTCCCTATATAGGTGCTTCCGGTGATAACGGCATGGTATAGCTACAAAGCCCATCGCACCACGGACCATCTCAACATGTCATCCCAACATAACATGGCACCTCGACACCACATGGCACCTCAACACGACACGGCACAATAACGCAACATGGCACAGCGCAACTCAACAATCCACCGTAGTATCTCCCCCCGTCGGGCAAGGAGTTTTCCCAAGGCACTTGAACTTTTCTAGTGCTTATGCAAGGGCGCACCCTTGAAACCCTTCACTTCGGGCCAACACCCCCACTCACCTCTCGCCCCACAAAAAGTTTACCCAATCCCCTTGGGGGGTTAGTTGGCTATACTAAGGAGATTTCTCTCACTCGATCCCTTCATTTAGAATACTCCCTTGCATAGTTCCCAAAAGTTTTGAAAATGGAGAAACAAAACATATTTTGGAGTTGCAAAATGAAGTTTCGACCTCAATCCAAAACAACAAAATGGGAAAACAAAAACCAAAAGAAAATAAATATAAATCATGTGAATATAAATATATATATATATATAAAGATAAATGTGTATGAGAGTAAGTGAGTGTAGTTTTAGTATATTGTACAAGCTACTACTTTAGTCTTTACATCATTAGATCTTACATTGTCAATCATACCCATTACACTCGCTATTTCATAGCTACTGATTGCTAGAAAACTGTAGGAGTAAAGTAGAATTTGAAGGCTATAAATGAAAGGTGAAACTAAAACACATTGCTTGTTGGCCAAAAACAGAAACATGGGTGGGTAAAGTTCAAGCCCCCTCCCCCCACCATGGCCCCAGCAGCCCCCAAGAAACAAAACAAGTGTATATCTAATATTTGTACTTATTTATCTATTTATTTTCTTTAAATTTTTGGCAATCCCGAAATGCATTTCAATTCCAGTCATTTCAGCATTTGCATTTTGGGGGGTCCAAAATGCCTTTTCAGGCTACTATGTTCCCTCAGTCCTTTGTTGTCTCCATTGTTGACTCATCCAATACTCTCCCCACTAGATAAGTTACCAACTAATTTTAAAGTTGCTGGTCTAGGTATTTCTGATAGGGCTAAGCTTCTGGGACATTCTCTTGCAAATTATTCATGGATAGAGCAATGGCCGTTTGAAGACTATTTGGTCAGTTGAACACAAAGAAGCATACATGCTTTGGGCTGACAAGGTGGGATTGTTTCTCAAGGAGAGATAGCTAGACACTTGGGATATATCATTGGGATGGATGTGGCCCCTCATAGCATTGCTCAATTGGATATCTTCCAACATTCATGACAAGTTTGTGTTGGAAATTGGAGGGCTGGCCTCTATGTGTACACCTCAATGTTGTACAAACAGTGATGATAAGCATGATCTCCTCTTTCTTGCCTTTGTTTCCTTGGACACTTTAGTCATTGCAAGATTTGGTGCAGCCCATCCATTTTATGCTATGGAAAAATCAGGGAAATTGTTTTGGGACACACCAAAGCATGTGGCTTGTGCTACCTTATTGGGATGCCAAGATTCATATGACAGCATTGGAAATGGCCCAGTTAATATCCTTATATGACCAGCAGCATCCTTGGGTAGACATTGCTATGGCTTTAATTGAGAAAGTTGGCATCTCAGATGGTTGCACTAGAATCCAAGCCTCTTGGTGGCATGTCCTCAATTCGACTCAAAATCAAAACACCATAGTCTTTTTTCCTTTCACACTTGATTGCCTCCTGGAAGGATGTTCAGCTGGATTAGCTCTCTATTACAGCCCCAAAACTCAACTATTACCAAAGTTTCATCAAATGGTGCATGTTCCTAGAGAGTGTATGTGACCCATAAGCCAAACCCTAATTTGGGAGGATCCACACTTCTAAAGAGGATCTCTACAATGAATGGTGTTTCAACAGTTTGACATTTCCACAGGCTTGTAGAAGATGGGAATTTTGGGCAACAATTCCAAGTTTGATGTTTGATTCAGCTTCACTGAAACAATTCTTAGTGATTCCAAACGGTACCCTCTGCAAATGAGCATGGTGTTCTTCCCAGGGTGCATTTGCCTAACAGGCCAGCTGCTAATGGTTACTGACTGATTATTCTTAAACCTTGGATATGCTGATAAGATTTGGAATATGGGTAAGATGGCAGAGTTGTATGGGAAAAACCTTGAAATGTCATGGGGATATTAATTGCCTCTCAAGCAGAGTAGGAATGCAACATAGGACTGGTCCCTGTTGTGAACAAGTACCCAACAGGAGTGTCTACTGATCGCCCCATCACAGCAATGGCTTTGAACACATCCTAATACTATGGATTTTCATGAAGACCATACACATTTTTACTGCTCATATATCCAGGAGTTTCTGTTCATGGTTATTTCTAACCATTTGGCAGATATGACGCATCACTGCAGACCTTCTACTATTTTCTGCATGGTCCAGAATGTGGGCTTTTTATCGCAACCATAGAATTTTTGCATTGGCTTTAAGCATATCCTAACCCTGTGGGTTTTCATGAAGACCATATCCATTATTACTGCTCCTATTTCCAGGAGTTGCTTTTCACAGGTATTTCTAACCATTTGGCAGATACAAAGCATCGCAGGCAGAACTTTCATTATTTTTTGCACAGTCCAGATATCGGGCTTTCTAGCACAATCATAGAATTTGTCTTATCATTCTTCTTTTTACATCTTTTTTTCAAAAGACTCCATTTGAGGGATCTCTTTATTGGACAACAAAATAACATGGAGAGACTAGTTTTAGGAAAAGAAAGGATCAACGGTGGTTTCCTAATACAGGATTGCAAGGGCACTTGAAGGCTCTTCGAGGACCACTGTGCACCATTCCTGCTACCTCTCATGAAACAGGGCATGCATTGCCACCTCCCTATACCATGTCCCCATAGAGCGCCCCTTCCTCACCCATCTGAACTGTGTCCCCTCCACTTCTTCATGTAAGAACAATGAGTAATGCCATTGATAAGATGCATAATGAAAGAGCACAAATACGCAATGCATTGCTCATACGTTTTTCATGTGAGGCATCTGCATGCTCCACCCTTCCCTTATATGTCCAGCAAGACCTTACCCAAGGGCTTCTCCCTTGCAACCCCACCAGCTGGTCATCCAACAGCATCATATGCATTCAATACCATTGTTATCCTCGTCCAATACCATTCAACTCATTCTGAAATCAGGCGAACCACTTAAAGATATGCCATCGCAATACCATTGTGCTCATTCAATACTTTCATACTTGTCATCCAATACCATTGTGCTCATTCTGGAATCAGAAGAGCCACTGAATGTAGTACTTTTCCTTTGTAGGTGTATATTTGAGTTTCCAGTTGCTTCTTATGAGCATGAAGCAAAATTAGTACATACAACAAGAGAATGATGACAAAAATAACAACAATTTTGTCTTTTTGAAGACTCGCCATTTTATCTAGAAATTTGCACAAACAACAAATACTAAATTTTCCATTACACCCTAGAAGAAAATAGTAATGACACAAGCAACTTATTGAGAACTTACAGTTTCATCCAAAAATTCATGCTCTTGCAGTACACAAACAATCAGAATTGTTTTGCTGTTACCCCCAAGGGCATCTTTAAGCAGCATAGTTAGCCGGCTTTGACGGAAAGAAATGTGTCCTTGCCCTTTACGAAGTTCTGAAACAGCCTGGCCAAATGGCTTACAATGTCAAACAATTCTTCCATGACATGAAACAAAGACCAACAATGCAAACATCTATACCAATACAAAATAAACTCATAGTCCCAAAACTGTGCGTGATCCCATGAGATTGCCCAGATCTAGCATGCTACATGGTGAGGCCGATCTGATGTGCAGCGGTGAGTAAAAGCATTCTGTGGAGCTATTTTTTATTCTTCCATGATTATTCCTATGCATGAATATAGAGTTCCCTTGTGCAATCCCTCTAAGACCTGCAACAAGTGAAGTTGCTTCTGACCTGCAGGATCCACATCCTAGAAAAACATGTAAAATAGGAAAGGCTGAATGGCCTATATTGAAAACTCAGCTGAGATTTTCCATAGAGTTTCAGGCATGATTACTTTTGGATCTACGCTATGGCTAGTTGATGACACATAAACAACATATAAACATGGCACGATCCCTTTATACCAAAGATGCTCAAACCACTGTAAAACACAAGAGATCCCCAGGGTTTCTTGACAATGAGCAGATTGGCAAATGTTTTGTTCATCAAATAACAAGAATTTAGAATATGGGGGAAAGAAAGAAAACTCCGGTTTTCAATGTTTTAGGGAATTCTTGTGGCTAAGTTTTCCAACAAGTTGTACATATGGGCTATTTTTCAAGTATCTAAGCCAAAAATTTAGCTCAGATGCCACCAAAACCTCAAAAAGTAGCACTTCAGTAAAGATTCGTCCCTCATTTCATTTCCCTTTACTAACATAACAAATGTACATATAAATAATCACAAAGCAACAGCCCCATAAATGCAACATACTGCACATAAAACATAACGTCAATACATTTAAAAAAGTAGTAGCCACACACTCAATTAGGTATCAAGTAAAATTAGCAGTATATCTAGAATGTTGCCATGTATATAACCATGCTCGTCCAAACCTCATCCGCTGAAACTTATTTCACTATGCTTATCCAAACCTCAGCTGCTGAAACTTATTTCAGTAGGCACATGAGAGGCTGGAGTTGTTCGGCATATTTTCAGTGTGGCCTAACATAAAGTCATGTAATAGGGACAGATTGATGGGCAGCCTACAGCAGTTGAGTAGGCAGAGACTGACCAGCTGATTGACCAATTTACAGGTGGCTGACCAGCCTGTAGCCCGCAGTCCAATGGGCAAAGAGCTGATGTGTGACAGTAGAAGATTCATAAGAGCTAGTCGATACATGTTTAAGAGAACTTCTCTTTTAGCAATAAAAAAAGTGGCTGATTATATTATTCACAAGCATAACATAAGCTCATCAGCATGGCTGAGCAGATAAAGGGGATACTTTCAAAGTCTCTCAAGCTACATCAGATCCATACAATGCATCCTGAGGCAGTCTAAAGGAAATGGAAAAGAAGCCACTGCGTAGATCCAACAGCAGGTGTGATAATAGAGAGTAAGGCATTGGTCTTCTCTTTTTTTTGGTAAAGGGTAATTGTACTAATTACCAAAACATAATCTCAAAAGGACAGCATCACCAAGAGTATAAAGATACAGTACAGCCAAAAGTACAAAGGGTCTATATGACCAATAGAGGAGCCAAAGAAACTGCAGTGTACCAAGAGAGCAAATCTCGTATCTGCCAACTCAATCGTGTCAAGTTGCCAATGAAGAAGGCCTCTCAAGCAGACTATATAACTCTGCACTCTTGAAGAAGAGTCAAAAACTAATGCATCCCACATAGTCCATATGTGCCAAGAACCCCTAGAAGTATAAAAAATGAAAGAGAAAATATATCAGGCTGCATAGGATCTGAGAACTTGGGATGTCCAAAGACCTAGTCCTTTGGAAGCATTGATAGCCCTACCACCCGAGACCAAATGGCAAACAGCAGCGACCAAACTTTCCTTGCCTTTGGACAAGAAAGGAATCGATGATGAGTTCTCACAAACATCGTAGAAAAGAAATAGCAGCCATTGGAAATATGCATTCAGAGAGTGCAAAGTCTAGAGGAAGAGCACCAATCAACATTTGCCAAATGAAGACCTTGTATTTGAATGGCATTTTTTTGAGCCAACCTATCATTACCACAAATTTCCACCAAGTTTTACCTTTATCTAGACTCCAAGTGTCATTGCCCATTTGAACAAGCTAATCCTTATCTTGTATAAGCAAGTGGTATATGTGATTTACTAAAACACGGCCCAAACGCAGCCGACTATTAATCATCCAAACTTGCCAAAGGGTATCTTGATCCAAAGGTGGAAAAGGCTACATGGCACGTAAGGAGGTCGCAATAGAGTCCCATAAATGATGATAGCCTCTAGGAACACAAGAAGCATTGAACTAATCCTAAATACATGACAGCAACGCTTGCAGGTAGAAGAGCATCAACAACAGTCATGAATCCCAAGCACACCATTCTATTCAACAACGGCCTTTGTTGTTTCCCTTCTTTTCATTACAGAGAAAAGTATAAATTCCATTAACAAACCTCGGAGAAAAGTATCCCAAGGCAAAAAACCAAGTACAAAGCAGCTTTGTAAGGGACTTCCATATCCAGAATTGTATGACAAGGGGAAGTCTATTACAAAGCTTGAGTGAATAGCCAGTCAGGAGGTGTATAATGCCAGACCATGTGGGTCTAGAAGAGGATAATGTCAAAGTGAAGCAATGCGGAATCGAATGACCAAGACAAAGGGTGAACAAAGAAAGAAAGAGACAGTGAAACGCAGAAAATCTGCAATGAAGAATATTGTATAGGAATGCAAAAATATACACAGGTGCAGAGTGAATATCTGAGTATGTCTCCACCTTGAAGATCTCAATCTTGTCAGCCCCGAGAGCAGTCTCCACAGTCTGCAACCTGAAATCTGTGAAAACCAACTGATCAAGACTACTGAAACCAGGGCCTACAAATAGGCCAGGAAAAACACAAAAAATAATGCAGGTCTGGTGCACTAAATGTAGCTGACTGCTGTCCCTCCTATCCGGGGAATGATTAGCTAACCAATTCTAACACCCCTTCTCAGATCTTGGAAATGGCAAAAGGCTAAGGATCTAGAGTGTTGTCGAAGTAAAGCCTAGGAAAGCGCCTTAGTAAACAAATCTGCAAGATTGTCCTCTATCTGGCAATAGACCGCGGAAATGGTCTCATCCACAATCTTCTCCCGAATTAAATGGTATTGGATCTCAATATGCTTCGTCCAAGCATGTAACATAGCATTCCTAGCCAAGGCAATGCAACTCTCATTGTCGCACTGTAGAACGGTAACACCTATCTGCGGGCAACCAAGCTCCTCCAAAAGCCTGCGAAGCCACACCGTCTCACAAGTGGTAGAAGACGTTGCCCGATACTCCGCCTCAGTTGAAGAGAGGACAACACTAGGTTGCTTCTTGCTACTACATGAAACAGCACCAGCATATAAGGCAAAACAATAACTTGTCGTGGACCTCCGATGATCCACATCACCAGCCCAATCTGAATCACTCCAACTTGTAAGTACCAAGTCTGTAGTACCTATACCAACAAGATAATAGATCCCAAGATCAAGAGTCCCCCATAGGAACCGCAAAATCCTCTGACCAGCCTGCCAATGCACCATCTTGGGTTCACTCATGAACCCGGCCAGCACACCTACAGCCTAACAGAAGTCAACACAAGTATTAAGAAGCTAGATCAAGGAACCAACGACCTGCCTATATCAGGTAGCATTCACCAAAGGAGAATCGAAATCAGTTGTAGCCTTGAAATTCAAGTCCGTAGGATTTGTAAGAGACTTGCATCCCTCCATCTCACACGTAGTCAAGAGCTCCTATACATACCGCTATTGGGAAATAAAGATCCCCCTCAAAGTCCGATAGATCTCATGACCTAGAAAGAAGTGAAGAAGTCCCATATCCGTCATCTCAAACTTCTCATGAGTCCATGATTTGCAATCAATCAAGCAATGTTCCACACAAAAAATATGAATGCATTGAAAGTTTTGTGCCTAGCCTAACTACATGTGCTCGTGCGTCATGCAAATGCAAACATAAAAGATACACACAATGGAAAATAAACTTAAAATGACACTGACTTAAGAGTTCAAAAGCTTCTCATGACCTAAGTCTGATAGATCTCATGACCTAGAAAGAAGTGAAGAACGTTACAACCAGTTGGATGCACTTAAACAAAGAGCCCTAAACTCGGAGAAAGTGGAGTTATTCTTGCAGGTGGCTAATCCTGCACTTCAAGACGAATTGGGAGAGCTTCTTGAAGACCGTACGTAGCCTATGGGATTGAAGACGGATTAGCAAGATGCTGTTGATACGGTTTCCACATTGACAAAGAGGCGAAGATGGAAGGCTCGCTTACAAAACGGTATGCAAACACCTTTAACGATGTCTTCTCCTACTGCTCCTTCCACTTCTTCTCCTACCCCTCATCCCATGTCTATGCCTACTTCTATACCTATGCCTATGCCTATGCCTATGCCTATGCCGATTCCTACAGCAATTGTCAGGCCATCTGCCAAACCAACTACCGAAGACATGGTGGAAGAAATTTCAAAGAACTTGAAGGATCTTCAGATAAAGATGGCCAGAAGAGATCAACAACCACTTAACCCAGCTCCAACTTCTGTCCCATCCTCTTCTACTCCTATGAATTCTTCCTGAAATGATCGTGTTCGCCATTGCATATGGTGCGATAGTCCAAACCATGAGCACAAGGACTCTCAAGACTTCGAAGAGGCGAAAAGACTAAAGTTGGTGGTGTGGAAGGATAGGATGATATGTTTCAGAGACACAGAGCAACCAATCAAAACAAATTTCGGCAAAGGAGGTATGAAGAAATTATTGGAGGAAACTCTCTTACGTTCTTCTTATGTGAAGTAAGAGATGGCAAGAGAAGCTGCTGCCTATGGTCTTCAATTGGAGCAGTTACCGAAAGATAAGTCTCCTTTATGGTCCTATGCATTGCACGCAGAAAAGAAAGGTAAAGCTTCATCATCTAAATTTCATTCATAGGAGATGCAATTAGAAAAAGAACCGGATGGAATGATCGCGTAGATGTGTTCTCTATCTATGCTTACATTGCAAAATCTCAAGGGTTTAAAGCACTTGTTGAAGAAAAGCGCAAAAGAGATAATGATCAACCTGAAGGATCAAAGAAGACAACTAGGAGGAGTGAGCCACTTCTTCAACCTTGTTCTTCAGGACCGGAGCAGAGTATGGCTAACGTGCAAAAGCCAAAAGTGCAAGAAGACCAAAAGGCCCCAAAGTTGAAGGATTCGAAGCCGAAGAAGCAACCTGGATTCAAGCTACTATCCAACATCGAGACATCCACAAACTTGAAAAAGCTACTTGAGGATCGAATTCTTAATTGCAAAATTGAATTTACACTTGGACAAGTTTTGGGGATTGCCAAGAGAGGGTTCCATGATGTTATCATTGACATCATAAAAAGAAAGCGCCAAATTATTGAAGAGAAAATGCTGGATATGATCCATCGAGAGGCTTTAGTTGTTGCCAAGGCTATTCTCTATGGATTACAAATTGAGGAGATTGATTCTGAAGAAGAGACCTTTGAGGAGCCTACAGATGGAGCTCTATGCATGTAGTCCAAGAAGTCTCTTCATCCTTTACTTCAGCCCATACGGTATGATGAGAGCGAAGATGCGCCTAGATTGGTGCCTCGTAGCCATTTTTTTCGAAGTCACTAGGCTCGTGCGACTATGGAAACTATCGTCAAGCTTGGTGAGACCGAGACTCCTTGTGTTGCTCTTTTGGATCATGGATCCGAGATTAATGTAATTATGCAAGGTTTATATGATACTAGTAGATGGCCAGTTGATATTGATCATGGTTGGCGCATGCGTGCGGCCAACAACACTGCAAGAGATTTATATGCTGCTTGTCCAAATCTAAAGATTTCTATTGGAGATGTGGGTGAGTCTTATCGTTTCTTTGTACAAAACTCTTGTTCTTATCCTATTATTTTGGGGCAGTCATTTATTGCTAAGTCTCGGATGGAGACTAAGGTTCTGGATAATGGATCTGGCTATGCACGGATCCGAAGCAAGGATGGGAAGAGAGTTGTTCAGTTGATGACTGTTTGTATTAATCATCAAAGAAATAAGGATTCTTTGAGGGATTCCCCTCTTCCAACAGGAGAGCTGGATTTTTGCTAGGTACCACTGTCTTGCGAGACAATGGTGGTATGAGTCAAGGAAAGCTCTCTCCTCGTGGCGGCGGCAGTTTTCCCTCATGTGTTTATGGTGTATCCAATAAAATTAGTTTGTGTTTTCAGCAAATTTTTTATATGCCTAGAGCTGCTAGGCAGCATGTAAAAAGAAAAGAAAAAGAATTAATGATTGTAGGTGTTTTACAGGAAGAAGACCGGATAGATGGTCTCTATGATGGCCTTTCATGCTCAGATACCATGGAACAACTTTTGGTTTTGCTAAATGCTAACAATCAAGAGATGTCATATGTCTTACAAGTTCATTCTCTGGCGATGTATTGTGAGATTGTTGATTTCATGCTTCAAAAGAATTTGGGTGTTGAGGATTCTCAGCAAAAAGAATTCCTTGCTGACATATTTCAGCAAAAAGATTTGGGTGTTGCTGTTTATACACAACAAAATTTGTGTTTACCGAGGTATTTTCATCGAGGAATGAAATCTGCAGGTTGTAGCAATGAAGCCAAAGTTCAAACAAAATATAAGACAGTTGACAAGAAGGTTCAACCAGTTGCAGGACTGCTACCTTTGGACAGTGATGAGATGATTAGGAGAGCTGCTATGCAACCTCCTTTGCGAGATCTTGCAGGTATTGGACATAAGTTTTCAGCTGAGACATTGAAAGAGATGAAGATTGGAACCGAAGATTTTCTAATTCCATAAGAGGTAAGATGTTTTGAAGAGATGTTATGCAGACATGAAAAAGTTTTTGCTTTCTTTCCACATGAGATTGGATGTGTTGATCCTAGGGTTATGACACCAATGGTTATTTTTTTACCATTCCGCATGTCCCTTGGAATCTACGGCCTATTCCTATGCCGAGGGCTCACTTGCCCAAACTGGTAGAGCTCTTGAATGAGCGGATCAGGATGGGAATTCTAGAGCCATCTTCATGTCCATATTCCAACAAGTGGTTCACAGTTCCTAAGAAGAATGGGACACTCAGATTCATACAGGACCTACAGCCAATAAACAAGGTCACTATTCGAAATGTTGGTGTTGGACCTATTGTGGATGAGTTTGCTAAAGCTTTTGCTGGATGTGCTATCTATTCACTTGGTGATCTTTATTTTGGATATGATCAGTTTCAGCTTGCCCTTGAGAACAGAGATTCAACTACGATGAAGACACCTCTAGGCCTTGTCCGAATGTGTACGCTTCCACAAGGAGCTACTAATTCGGTTGCTCACATGATGAATGGGATGAACAAGGTTCTACGAGATTTTATTTCTGAGTTTACTATGCCTTTCATTGATGACTTACCTATCAAGGAATGTTTGGAAGAAGGTAAAGATGATTCTTTAGATGATCATGGATGCAGATTCTTTGTAGCTTCCATATTAGAGATGTTGAGAGGATTCTTTGCAGACTGGAAGAAGTGAAATTGACCTTGTCAGGGTTGAAATCTATTTTTGGTGCCAAAGAAGTTTTGATTGTTGGTCATATGTGTGGATATTATGGCAGAAAGCCTTCTCCTGCGAAGGTTGATGCCATAGAAAAGATTGTGGATACTTGCTCCTCTACTTCAGAGGTTCGCAGGTTTCTTGGAGGCTGTGTGTTTTATCTTATTTGGATTCCTTACTTTGCTCATATTGCAGATGATCTTTATCAGCTCTTGAGAAAAGGGCAACGTTTTTCTTGGGAGATAAAACATACTAAAGCCATGCAGAAACTGAAGAAATTATTGAGAGCTGCTCTAACTCTTCGAAAGGCAGACTATGAGTGTGGAAGACCTATTGTGCTTACTGTTGATACTAGTCCTATCGACATTGGATGGGCTATTGGCCAAGATGATATAGATGGGAATAGGTATGCTATTCGGGGCAAAAGTCCTAAACGAGCAACAACAAAGGTATCCTCAAGTTAAAAGAGAGCTCTTGGGAGTTGTCAAGGCTCTCAAGAATGACAGAGAGTACTTCATTGGAGCTATTGTGATGGTTGAGACTGATTGTTTGCCTCTGCTAGGTATGATCATGAGTTGTTCTACTCCAGATATTGCCATGCTTGGGTGGATTGGGTACATAAAATCCATGAATCCCGAGTTCAAGCATATAGCAGGTAAAGACAACCCAATAGCTGATATGCTTTCACAAGCAAGATATGATGATATGGATTTTTCTTGTATTGATGATGCTGATGATGGGGCTGATCTTTCAGCCATACATGCTGATCATATTTGTCATGTGACTGCTTTGGAAAGCTTTGATGAGTCTTTGTATACAGGAGAGTATTTGCAGATTGGACGTTATTTGAGTACTATATCTAGAAAGGATGGATGGACTGATGCAAACTTTAAAAAGATTAGAAGAAAAGCTTATGGTTTATTCTTGCGAAGTGGGCTACTTTGGAAGCATCCACAAAAGCGAGGAGGACAGCCATTGAGAGTTGTTTGTAATAGAGCTTCTCAGGTACGTATCATGAAAGAATTCCATGAAAGTCTTTGGGCTGGACATTGAGCTATTCGGGCGACCTATAAGAAGATCAAAGAGCGTTATTGGTGGAAAGGCATGTATAGAGATATCTCACAGTTTGTTGAGACATGCCCTGATTGTCAGTTGTTCTCTTCAGTGAGACATAGAGATGAGCTTTATCCTACCTACCCGCTATGTATTCATTACAAGTGGATTCTTAATTTGATTACTATACCTATTGCTTTGTGGCAAATGCGCTATATTGTTTTGGCACGAGAAGATCTCACAAATCAAGTGGAAGGAAGAGCATTACGAACAAAGTCTACTTCAGTGGTTTGTAAGTTTCTTTTGGAGAATGTTATTTGCAGGTATGGATGTATTGGAAAAGTTACTACAAATAGAGGCGAGTTGGATGCTGATGAGGCTAGAGAGTTTTTCTCCCACCTTGGCATTAAACTTGCTTTGACTTTGGCATATAATCCAAAAGGCAACAGGAAGAGCGAGAGATTCCATCCGCCAATTGTGAAAGCCTTGGCCAAAGCATGCGATGGACGGGTTCAGAGTGGCCTAGGTTGTTGCCTTATGCCTTATGGGCCGATCGCACTACTCACAGTGTGACTACAGGTTATATGCCGACTGAGTTGATGTATGGGCAGAAGCTAGTTATGCCTACAGAGACTTGTACACTTACTTCAAGTGCTTTACCGTGGCAGCAAGAAGAGATATCTAGAGAAGATATTTTGGCTCTTTGTATTCGTCAGTTGGAGAGAAGACCTGAAGATATTGAGAAAGCAATTCAAAAGCTCAAAGAGGCCAGAATTCGCAACAAAGATCCCTTCAATAGTAGACACAGATTAAGGCCTAAAGAGATTAAAGAGAGAGATTGGGTGTTGGTCTATGACAGCAGTCTAAACAATTAGTATAGTGCTATCCGCAAAGTTTCCAAACGATGGTTTGGGTCTTATTTAGTGCAACATGTCCATGACAATGCTACATATTCCTTAGCAGAACTTGATGGTATGGCCTTGTGGATTCTGATTGTAGAGAAGAGAATCAAACTCTTCAAGAAAAGAGATGCTACAGGCTATGCAGTCGAGGAGTCGGATAATGCGAATTACGATGGACTTGAGCCAAGAGAAGATGAAGATGAAGATGTGGACATCGAAGATGCTTTTGCAGAAGAAGAAGAGATTGATTTGACCGTTGAGCTTGGTGGTGATGAGGATGCGTAGTTGTGGCCCATTCGGAGGATGTGCAGGTTTGGAGGGGACGAATGTCATGGCGCTGCACGTCTACCAGTGCAAACCTGAGGGCATAATTTTTTGTCAAGCTTGTGGACTCTTAAGTCAGCTCATTTTAAGTTTATTTTCCGTTGTGTGTATCTTTTGTGTTTGCATTTGCATGATGCACGAGCACATGTAGTTAGGCTAGGCACAAAACTTTCAATGCATTCATTTTTTCTGTGTGGAACATTGCTTGATTGATTGCAAATCATGGACTCGAAATTGCAAACTGCATGAGTGATTGGTCACGAAGTTCTTTTCCAAAACATGTACTTAATAGGGCACAATGCATGGGAAAACAGATCACATGAAGGTTTCCGTTCTGAAGACTCGGACCATGATGGAAAGATTATAATTTGGATGTTGCCGGTACAGATGATATGGCTCTTCATAAGTAAAATTGGATCAATATTTTAGCAGTTTATGAAAGCTAAAAGTTATCCACTCATTTCATGGAAATTTAAGATACAAGATATCCTGGAAGGAGACTGGGAGTGACAATGTTCTTTCTGCAATATTGGATAAAACAAGCTCTACAAAAAGAATGGTGTTGTGAGTCCAATATGATCAACGATAACATAAATCTTACACAGTGAAACAGCTTGCCACATTGAAACATTCAGCATTGACAAAGCTCATTGAGATTTCACATACCTTCTATAATGGCCTCTCTTCGTATCTATTGAGATAAAATTTACCATTGCAATCTTTGTACTTCGTGAAATGGAAGAATGTTTAATACCCATGGATAATCCTTAGACAAACATCAACATGTTGCACACGCTTTGTATACAAAACGTCCAATCTACAAAAGCGTCTTGCAACAAGGAACTTAACCCCTAGCTAAATCTAATCACCCTTAGTGCAACGAACTTGGTTAATAGCTTCTCCAAAACATTAAGATATTATATGTACATGATTATGGCAATCTTTTTAGGGTGATAAGGCTGAACTTTTGTAAAGAAACGACTAACGGGCAGCCTTAAAAAGAAGAAGCTAGGGAAAAATTTGGTGGATGCAGCATAATTGACATAGTCAATGATGTCAACAGCCAGCAACGACTAAACTAAAAGCATGCCAAGAATCGAATGGATTCTGGGGAAAAAGCTTCAACAGAAAAGCTATGGCTTTTGAGGGTGACTGCATGTGTTTTCTTTGTGGCGCTGATTATAAATAAAAGGTGAAGAGGGGAATTGAGGGAAAATGACAAAAGCCGACGACGAAGGAGCTGAGTGAAGACAAGGAGGGTGACTAGAAGACATTGAAGAAAAAGCTGCAGTCGGCGTTCTATAGACAATGACGTAGAAGGATGTGCTTCGAAACCACATCACGGCAGTAGGTGACAACATGAAAGCTGACGCTGAAGCAGGACGAGCAGAAGAAGTTCGAGCTCGGGCGACGATTCATCAGTCCTGACTGAAGGAGGACGAAAGGAAGCATGACGCAGACGCTGCTGCGATAGAGAGCTGACAGGGGACAACAAGGGTGGTAAGGGAACGACGGCGAACAAAAGGAGAGAACTCGGAGGTGGTGGCAAAGCTGCTGCAGAAGGGATGAAAGGCTGACTTTGAGGAAGACGAAGTGGAGTGGCACATTTGGTCTGCTATTTGTTTGTGCTATGGCAAAAGACAGAGAACAAGTTGCTTACTGCAGTAAGCTGGCTATCAAACCACCATTAGTCATAGCTGTATGACAAAGAGGATTGGGATCAGGAGGCGCTGATGCTGATGTTGCCAGCACTGCAAGGAAAAGATCTTGACAGGAAACAATATGAGGAAAGAAGGTGCAGCTTTGGGAAGCTTTGGCAGATGTGGGTAACCACACAGATCACAAGAAGGAGGAGTGCGCTGCAGGTGTGTGATCATTGTGAACTGCAACTCCAGGAGGGCTATTGCTCAAGCATTGCCTGGAGGAGTTGCTGGAGATGAAGACATCAATAACGGGGCATTAACGTGGATGTTATGTTCAGCATCTTCGTATTGCAATAAGTGGGACGTCAACGACTGACAGGACTTGGAAGCTACAGACACAGTACTGAAGCTGTTTCAGAAAGTGTGCCTTGTGCCATCTTTGCTGCTATCCTAAGCAGCAGCAACTGCTGTCAGTTGGCAACTAATCTAGTTTGTCAAAGTGTACATGTTGAAGGAGCACAACACTCAAGGGGTAGCCAGGAACAAGGAGAACACACTCCTGTAATTGCTGGAATCATTTCATCTTCACCTTCTTCAGAACTATAAAGATCTTAATATTTTCTGCAGCTGAGGAGAACATGCGGTTCGGTTCAAATCTGTTTTGTTCGAGCTCTATTTGCTGCCAACCCAGTCTACCCAGGATTGCTGCTAGCCAGTGTATTGTGGCCACAATTATTTATGATTGAGTCCATGACAAAAGATGAAATATTTGAGAATATGTTCTATTCCTATCCTTTGAATTACTTGCATTGAACTCTATTATTGTGTAGCCCATTACATGCTTTTATCTTTCCTAATATCGAAGTATATTCATGCTCTTCTTAACATATAGATGTGTTGAGACTTGGCTTAAAGTTCATATTCTTATGCTTCCATCTCGCAAAGCGTCTCTGTGACGAGCGACACCACGAACCCCCACGTGTATTCTTCTATCACGCAACACCGAAGCTGGGAGGCTGCTCAACATAGATCTCCCCCTTCAACTCCCCATTCAAGAAGGCAGACTTCACATCTAGCTGATAGGCAGCCATCTCCTAGGGCTAGCCAAGGCAAGAACTATGCAAATAGTGGCCATCCGAGTTGTAGGGGTAAAAGTATCATAGAAATCAATGCCTGGGCGTTGTGCAAAACCTTTAGCAACAAGGCGAGCCTTGTGCTTATTGAATGTGCCATCACTGCGGTACTTGGTCTTGAAGACCCATTTGACTCCATGATCTTAATATAAGGAGGCTTTGGCATGAGAAACCAAGTGTCATTTCTCTCAATCAACTCCAACTCCTGCTCCATCACTTTCCACCAATGATCATTCGGTAAAGCCTCCTTCACGGAAATGGGCTTCCGATCGTGCATGACACGAGTCATCAAACAATAATTAGTGTAAACAAGCTCAATGTGGTGTGCTTGGGTCCTCCGAGAATGCCGCAGGCCTGCCACTCCTCAAGGACCCCCTCAATCCCTACATCACGAAGAGTGTCACGAGCCCAACAAGGACGAGGCTAGATCTTGCCTTGTCACTCTCCATCTATTGAAGTTTCTAGAAGGTCCACCAACGGCAAGGAAGCAATCTATGAATCCAATGGCTGAGAACGAGATTCCTCACCCAAAGAAGAATCCTCAAGGGGCAAAGCTCTAGAGGAACAATCATAGGCGCCCAGGATCTCCAAGAACAGGGTGTTTCTCACCCTCCTCCAAGACCGGAACTTCCACGAACTAAACATCACGACTCCTATAGGCATCCCGCTTAACAGGATCATACAATCAGTAGCCTTGAGACTGCAAGCTATAGCCCACAAACACCTATCTTTTGGAAGCCGCTTTAAATTTGTCACGGTGTCTTCAAGATATGAATACAAGCATCACACCCAAAAACCCTAAAATAAGAAACATCTGGCTTAGACCCAAAGAATGCCTCATATGGAGTCATACCAACAATAGTAGAAGTAGGGGAACAATTAAGGATGTGAACTGTAGTAGCATAGCCTTAGCCCATAGATACTGAGGTGTCTAACGATGCTCCATCATGGTACGGGCCATCTCGATCACACTGCGATACTTCCGTTCCAAGATGCCATTCTCCTGAGGGGTGTTTGTATTGGCAAACTCCAGGTGAATACCATGATCTGGGTGTTTTTATTATCCAAGATATGTCCATTCATGTAGAATCCTTCTTCCAAAGCGAGAACTGCATGGGCTGAGTGATATCCCTTAGAGAAGACTTTCACCAAGGGAACAAAGTTAAGTAATATGAAATTGTCTGAGCTATTTTCAATCTTTACATGGAAACGCCAAGCTTGTGATTTCCAAAATACAAACTTGTCCATAATGCATGTGGAGGTCCAATCCATCAACATTTTAGACAAGACATGCACCCCAAAAGGATAGCCCAAGTGTCTAAAAATAATTCCTTTGAGTGCAACCTCACCTTGCCAACCCAAGGCTTGAAGATCACTTTTGGTGCAACTCATAAGGGCTGATTTAGAGGCATTAATGCAAAGCCTTGAAGCAAGGGCAAAACAAGTCCCATGTATGCATTGTTCTTTGTATATTATTACAATCATCCTTGAGAAAAATGAAGGTGCCATTAGCCAAAGCTTGGCCTACCAACTGCTCCTATGAAGGAAGAGAGAAGCTGACTGCCTCGCCGTTAGCTGGCAAGATAGATAACATCATCAAAATGGAATGAGTGGCTAGAGCAAAGAACAAAGGACTAAATGGACAAACCTTCCTAACAAATTGGCAAAGAGGAAAGGGTTCCATGATGCCACATTGAGTAAAACTCTCAAAGGAGAATCCATACTGATGGTGTCAATAACTCTTAGACATTCTAGGACCAAATCTCATACACTGCATTAGTTGACCCAAGAAGGACCATTCCAAATGGTCAAAGGCTTTTTCCAAATCCAATTAAACCATCACCATTTCCTGCTTTGTGCAGCGAGCATAATCTATCCCCATTTGCACATCCAATATATTATGCAGAATATTCATAGCCAAGACTTTGGTAAAGATCTTGTATATAGTGCCCATCGAAGGAATTGGTCGCCAGTTCTTCAAAGCCAAAGGGGATGGCACTTTGGTGATCAGTTTAATGACACCCTCCTTCCAAGAGCATGGCATGTTTCCTATCATTCAAACCTACTAATGTAAAGGCACAACTAATTGAGTTGCATATGTCTCAAAGAACTCACTAGTGATACCACCCCATCCAGCAAGACTTGATATTTAACCAGGTTACAAAACCATGAGTGGCTACCAAGGCCGTAACTGAAACAAAGGATTGTGATTCAAGCAAGTCCACAGTAGTAGTTTCTGCACACATCCGCAATTTCTTGAAGATCTACAACCATTTCTTGAAGATCTACAACCCTGATAGAATTTGTGTGACTGACAATCATTATCTTGCAATGCGTCTGATAGTGCAGCAATTTTAGCTTGCTAATAAGAACTCTTTTGAAAAGTATCAAAAAATTGTGATGAGCTTGCAAAGATAGAAAGCAAAAGGAAAACTTGTGGCGAGTCCATCAAAAGAGAATGCACAAAGGCTAGCAGTTGCTCGGCAGCCTCCAATATTTGTCTACAAAGAGTAGCATGGTGTATTCCATATTTCCTAGCAACCATTTGCACTTTACACACCAACAAATCAAGAGAGGCTGCCCCTTGAGATGGAAGATCCAATGAGAACTAATATATTAATTGTTGCAAATATCTCATGCAAGAGAAAAGAGGAATTAAAGCGCAAAGGAAGCTTTCTTAAAAAGCATCAAAAAGGATGAATAGGGTGCTTGTGCATCATCTCAAACACCAAAGGGAAATGGTCAGAAAGAACATGGATTGCAAAACCTGAATTTCCAAGACCTCTAGCAAGAAAGAATCATCATGCATAACATAGATCTAATCCAAAAATGGCTCCAGGTTTCCAAATGCTGCCCTGAATTCTTGGTCTTCTCTCTCTTGCTTGTGACTCCTCATCATATGAACTAGTATCAAAGCATCATCCTTGGGACCTTGTGGTTGGAGTATGGAGTCCAAGGAGTTAATGCTTATTGCAAGATCAATGCTTATTGCAAGATCAATGCTTGTTGCACAAGTCTAAAAGAGGTAAAATACTTGAGCTCTTTGATTTAAGTACAATAGGTGCTTCAATCAAAGGAGCCATTGACACTGAGTTTAGGGACTACCATAACCCAAGTCCAAATGTTTTGATAGCCATTGAAGATTGTTATCAAAGTCAATCAATTAGTCTTTTGGATTGCTCAAGAAGAGATTGGTTTCATGTATTGATGTCTATAAGCACAAGGGCAACTTGTTTATCTAGAAGCAAGGAGTCATGTTATTCAAAAAAGCACATGGAAAACTTGCTAGGAAAGCACAAGGCCTACCTGTTATTGTTAGAGAACAAAAAGAAAAACAAAGATCAAGCATTGCTTTGATTGTTGCTCAATGTTAAGCTTTAAGACTCCCAATCTTCATCACATGCTGCATGAGTGTGTTTTGAACCAAACCAAACCAACCCTAGTGAGTGTATGCCACAGGCCTGGGATGATTGATGCCGTTCAAAAGACATCATAGTTTTGAACCAAACTACCCGAAGTGAGTGTATGCCACAAGCTTGGGATGATTGATGCCGTTCAAAAGACACCATAGTTTGCTTTGAAAGGATACGGTCAAGTTAGCCTTAATACAAACTATTACTTTGATATGTGCAACCATTGTATATATGGCAACCAGACTAAGATGTCATACATAAGAAAACTCTTGGGCTGAACCATTGAAATTGATTCACAATAATTGCGTGGTCCTATGCTTACCATTGTGAGATGGAAGGATCGAGGTGCAGCTGAGATTCAATAGACAGTGTGAGAGTGAGAGATAGAGTGAAGCACGACACCCAAAAGAATAGACTGAAAGAGTGTAACCAGAAAGTACAAAGTACAACCCTTAAACCTTAGGGTTGTAGGGGATGTTCACACCCGACACACACTAAGTGCCCATAAGTGTGTAACATAAGCACATAAGCACATACGACAATAAGACTATAAGTCCGGGGGGAAAAACCTCTCCTACCGAGAGTAAAAAGTGCCCCAGTGTCCTACTAATCACCGACACTCCCATATGAGCGTAGGCGTAAGTGAGCCGTGAGTCAAATACCCAACAAACCCCCCTAGAGTGAAGAGTGATCAAGAGTACAAGGATCATCCGCCAAAGGATATCAAATTTAAAGCATCACGAAATGCTTCCAATTTGTCACGAGGAAGAGCTTTGGTGAAGATGTCTGTCACATTACTGGTGGTAGGACAATAGACAAGGCTGATATCACCTGCATGTAGCCTCTCTCTGACAAAGTGATAATGGATCTCAATGTGTTTCGTGCGAGCATGAAACACTGGGTTCCATGCCACTGCAATGGCACTCTGACTGTCAGTGAACAAAGGAGTAGGCTCCGTAACAGATACATCCAAATCAGCTAGCAAGCGTCTAAGCCATACGCATTCAACTGTGGTAGTGAAAGCTGCCTTGTATTCAGCTTCACATGACGATGTGGCAACAGTGGATTGTTTCTTGCTAAGCCAAGAAATGCAAAAAGAGCCAAGAAAGAAACAATTGCCACTAGTGGAGTGACGTGTATCATAATCACCAGCCCAATCAGAATCACTGTAAGCATGTAACTGCAGTGGTCCCCCCTTGGCATAAAGCAACCCAAGAGATCGAGTACCCTGCAAGTAGCGAAAAACACGCTTGACAGCTTGCCAATGTGACATACGTGGGTGATGCATATACCTGCTCAAAGCTGAAACTGCAAACTGTATGTCCGGCCTAGTGTTGTATAGATAGATAAGACATCCAACTGCAGGAGCATATGTATGTATATCAAACAAATCACTGTCAACATGTAATGACAGTTTCAGTCCACGTTCCATGGGAGTACAAACTGGCTTGCAATCCTGTAAGCCAAACTTCTCAAGAAGCTGCCCAATATACCTTGACTGTGATAGCCCAATACCTTGAGCATTATGTATGAACTGGATACCCAAGTAGTAATGCAAAACTCCCAAGTCAGACATGTCAAAAGTTTGCTGCAAATTTTGTTTGAATGCTGAAATCTGATTAGCATGTGTTCCAGTGAGCAAAAGGTCATCAACATAAAGACGTATAATCAGCATAGATCCCCCTTCTTTACATACGTAAAGGGTAGACTCAGATGAGCTGTTTAAAAACCCCTGACCAAGCAAGAAAGCATCTATTTTTGCATACCAAGCTCTAGGAGCTTGTTTCAAACCATATAGTGCCTTTTTAAGCTTGCATACCAAATGTTCTGAGCCTTCAACTGCAAAACCAATGGGCTGCTGTACATAAACTTCCTCTTGAAGTTCTCCATGTAAAAATGCAGTCTTGATATCTAGCTGATGCATTGTCCAACCATAATGTGCAGCCAAAGCAATCATAGACCTGATGGTCGTCATACGGGAAGTAGGAGCAAATGTCTCCTCATAATCAATGCCCTTTTTCTGTGCATAGCCTTTAGCTACAAGCCGTGCCTTGTATTTATCAATGGATCCATCTGCTTTCCTTTTCAGTTTGTAGACCCATTTCGTTCCAATGGCTTTCTTCCCAAATGGCAAGGACACCAAATCCCAAGTTTGATTCTTAGTAATAGAATCTAATTCAGCTTGCATAGCTGCCATCCAATGCACACTATGTTGTGCATCCTCATAACATTCAGGCTCTTCATTATCAAAAGTACTTGCATAAACTCCATGGTATGTGCTGAATCATGCAAACGAGTTTGCCTTCTAGTACGACCAGCCATGGGTGCATCCAAAGGACTATCTTGCATAGTCTACAAATACCATCTAGGTAGCTGTCTAGCATCCTGACTGTGTGCAAGCTCTTGCTGAATTTCAGTTTCAGCATGATGCTAAATATTCCGATCAGCCAATGGCTGAATTTCTGCACTTTCCATAGGAGCAGCTGGCTGAACATTAGGTTCATTTTCTGAAGCTCCAGCTGAATCACCAAAAGTAATGGGCAGCAGCCCTTCAAAAACATCACGGGCAGCCTGATATGTGTCCAAACCAGCCAAGGATAATTCTGATTTTTTATCAAAAACATCCCTGCTGACAAAAACCTTCTTTGTAACGGGATCATAGAGTCTATAGCCTTTGCTTTCATTGCTATATCCCATAAAAATGCACTTAACAGCCTTGTTGTCCAACTTTTTTCTAAGTACCTGTGGAATATGGGCATAGGCAAGACACCCAAAGGTACGAAAGTGACCAACAGAAGGTTTACGGCTGTTCCAAGCCTCAAAAGGTGTGATGGTCTTCAAGGCTTTGGTAGGGCATCTGTTCAAAATATGGCAAGCACACATGACTGCTTCCATCCAAAAACTATGAGGCAAGCTTTTTGCCTTCAGCATACATCTGGCCATCTCCATGAGTGACCGATTCTTCCTCTCTGCTACCCCATTCTGCTATGAAGTATAGACTGTACAAATGAGCAATGTCAAAGCAGTATGGACTGGAAATCTGCAAATTTCCAGAAATTGCAACAAACATGCTTCAGCAATTAATGTGCAAGGGCGTACTCTGTCAAAAAACTGTCTTTTAATGCACGCTTTCCAAGGTGCAAACAGTGCTCAGCAACACTGTTATATCAAAATCCCCAAAATTTTTTGCCAAAATGTCTGTCAAAACAGTCTTTTTGTGACTATATCAGCAGTTCATATGCAACTGTCCTCAAAATACACAAAAGCCCCAAAATTTCTGATGATCCAGTCTAGAAATTTGCATCAAATTTATCGCACACCTATATCCTGTGCTGTGCTTGCCACGTATGAACCTCCTGTTCCAGAACTTTGTTCTGGGCTAAAATTAAAACTTTTGTTTTAAAAAAAAACACACTTGACGTGGACTGCAGCGGGCGGATAGGACGTGATGGCGCTGGCGTCGCTTCAGACAGACAGCGCAGGAAACGGGTGGCCGTGGCTGACGTGGACTGGGCAGATGGGGCACTGACGAACAGGACGACAGGCGGCGCAGAAAGCTGCACGCTGGCGAACGAGCAGGCTGACGCG
The DNA here is from genome assembly GCF_053477565.2 of Lygodium microphyllum. Lineage (NCBI taxonomy): Eukaryota > Viridiplantae > Streptophyta > Polypodiopsida > Schizaeales > Lygodiaceae > Lygodium > Lygodium microphyllum. Next base: position 103,320,250 of record NC_141162.1, on the reverse strand, counting down.
AGCTGCAACTGGCGGGTGGCGCTGGCGACAGGAGACGACCAACTGAACCTGCACGCTGGCGCGACTGGAGGCAACCGTGGCGACTGTGCGCTGGCGAGCTGAAGGCTGTCGACGTCCAGGCTTGCTGGCAAAACTGACGAGCGCCCTGTGCACACTGAGCAGACGCAGGGCTGAGGCAGCTGAGATGACAGCTCCTGTAGGTGCACTGGAAGCACGCAGGTACAGGGGGAAACTGACGGGTGCTGCAGACAGTGGGAGCTTCAGTCTGCAAACTGTAGACCGCTCTGATACCAAATGTGAGATGGAAGGATCGAGGTGCAGCTGAGATTCAGTAGACAGTGTGAGAGTGAGAGATAGAGTGAAGCATGACACCCAAAAGAATAGACTAAAAGAGTGTAACCAGAAAGTACAAAGTACAACACTTAAACCTTAGGGTTGTAGGGGGTGTTTACACCTGACACACACTAAGTGCCCATAAGTGTGTAACATAAGCACATAAGCACATACGACAATAAGACTATAAGTCTGGGGGAAAAAACCTCTCCTACCGAGAGTAAAAAGTGCCCCAGTGTCCTATTGATCACCGACACTCCCATATCAGCGTAGGCGTAAGTGAGGCATGAGTCAAATACCCAACAGCCATGTCATTGCTTTGTCACATTTATTAATGATTCTATATTAAAATTATAGGTACATTCTATTCAGTAAAAGACCAATACCTTTTATGCATTTCAAAAGTTATTAGCTTATCCAAAGAATCAATTAGACAAGAAACTAAAATGTTTGTGTACTATTAATGGTAAAGAGTACACTTCTCATGCCTTTCAAAACTTTTGTGAAATGTGGAGTATGAGAGGAAGTTTACTACTCTTAAAAACCCAACTCAAAATGGAGTTGAAGACAAGAGTTGAATAGGACCCTACAGGAAAGGATTTCCAACATGCTATCTAATGCAGGACTTCCATATAGATTTTGGGCTAAAGATGTCAAAACAGTGGTTCATTTAATCAATAGATCAGCTAATAAGACATTGGAAGGAAAAATCCCTAAAGAGATGTAGTCTAGAAAGAAACCCTCTTTTGAGCACTTACATGTGTTTGGCTGAGACGTGTGTGTGTGTGTGTGTGTATACATACATACATACATATATATATCTAGCAGAATGTCTAGAGGAGAAGTGTCTAGAGGAAGAAGCAAAGGGAGCAATTTTAATGCCAAAGGGAAGTACTGTCCTTACCAAAAAAGCACCTAATGAAATTGGGAATAAAAGGCTTTTACGATGGTCCTTGTTCTTTGATGAACTTGACATCACTTTATATAGTCTAGCAGAATGTCTAGAGGAGGAGTGTCTAGAGGAAGAAGCAAAGGGAGTAGTTTTAATGCCAAAGGAAAGTACTTTCCTTACCAAAAAAGCATCTAATGAAATTGGGAATAAAAGGCTTTTACAGTAGTCCTTGTTCTTTGATGAACTTGACATCACTTTATATAGTCTAGTAGAATGTCTAGAGAAGGAGTGTCTAGAGGAAGAAGCAAAGGGAGCAATTTTAATGCCAAAGGGAAGTACTATGAAAAGTGGTGGCTAGAAGCAACAAACATGACACTGGAGCAACTGCCTAATGATTTACACCTATTGCTTGGGCAGCTAGAATGCAAATGTAAGCAACGACAGAGTGTTGGACAACTGGCAATGGTAGTGAAGGTCCAAATGTAGTAGTGGATGGTCACCAAGAAGCATGTGGTAGTATGGAAGGTGTTGCAAGCCTGTTGGAGGGGTAGATGGAGTGATGGCAGTAGTCAAGAAGGTTAGACTGCCACGTGGTAGGAGATTGATGATCAGAATCTGCACGTTAGGGTGAGAAACCTGCACAGAAGGGATGAGGACTGAAAGGGGGCAACTTGCCTATTTATAGATGTGGATGGACCCTCCCAAATTAGGGTTTCATTAAAACTCTCAAACCATGCACCATTTTTGCATTTTTCATTAAATAAGCATGTTTTGGGGATGTTTAAGAGGCTAAACAGCATGTAATGCATTTCTTAGCTCAACACCTTCCTCCTTTCCATTCGAAATGTTTGAAGTACTTTCCCAATGTACTCTTCGTAAGATTGATTGAGAATTTTCTTGTGTTTGTTTCACATAATTCTCATGCCAAGAATGTGACATGCATTTTCCAAACCCTAGATGTCGAAGGTGTCATGCAATGATTTCCTCAATTCATCCACATCCAATATAGACTTCTTGGTAATAAGCATATCTATTATCATCCACATAAAGGATTAAGATCATAAGACTACCATCCATAGCCTCCTTGTAGAGACAATAATACGTCTCACTCCATGTTTATCCTTGGGACCTTATAAATGTGTCAAACTTATGGTTCCACTCCCTTGGATCTTGCCTTAGTCCATAGAGACTTTTGTTAAGCTTACATACCAACTGTTCTTTGCCCTACACAATAAACTCCTTTGGTTGTTGCATGTAGATGTCCTCATAGAGGTCTCTATGCAAGAAAGTGGTCTTTACATCCCTGGACAAGCTCTATGTTGTCCTTGGCAACCAATACAAGCATTTTACGAAGAGTAGTCAAGATTTGTATGAAGAATGCTCATCTTGACTATTGGTGATAAGATCTTATCAAAGTCTATCGCCTTCTCTTGCTTGAAGCCTTTGGCTACCAATCTTGCCTTATTCTTGGGCAATGCATCTAATGGTGGCATTTTCAGCTTACACACCCATTTGTGTGGTAATGAATGCTTGTCTTTAGGTGGTTGAACCAACTACCAAGTTGCATTTTCCATGCAAATTCCATTTCTGACTGTATAGCCTTTTTCCACTTATGACTATCGTCCTTGGACATCGCATCCTCATGACATGAAGGCTCTTTGTAGCTTGTCACTAGGACACAATCAAGAGATGGAGTATATCCCTATGGAGATCTAGAGACTCTTGTAAGTATGCATCATGTGAGACAAGTCATACATATAGCTTACACGGTGGCTATCCATCCTCTTGAAATATCGTGTGGTGTATCTCAATAGTCTCACGGATTGCTTATGCATATTTTCTCCATTGATTGTTACATTATGGTTGCCTACTATCTTTCTGGCAACTGGATCCCATAAATAGTATCCCATCTCTCTTGAATCTCCATATCCAAGAAAAATGCATTTCCTTGACCTAGGATCAAGATTTCTCCTCTTGTCCATCTATATATATATATATATATATATATACACACACACCATCTATGGACCAAATTGGAAAACTTTCAACTTTTTCAAGGACACCTATTTTGTTATAAACTTTGGAATGAGAACTTTCCTCCCTACTCGAATGAGCATTGAGAAATTTGCCAGACTGATGTGGAAGTCTGTGAGGATTTAGAAGGATAAAAGAGTCGTCAACCACACTATCACCATTACTTGAAGAGTGGAAACTTGGATTCTAATTTTTCCTCCCTTTGAATTCTCATAAGAGGGGTATTTATAGAGTTACATGGCCAAAAGAGGCTAAAATGACAGAGCATCATTTGTGTGAGTGGATAATAACTTTTAGTAGTGGATATAATGCTGAATATGTTACAATGGTGTTATAGTGCAAAGGGTACATAATGGCTATAGTATGTTACAATGCAAAGGGCACTAGCGGCTATAGTGAAAAAGGTACAATAGTTTCAAGGTGGCCTTCAGGACAATAAGTTTGCTAGTACATTGTCTTTACCAGGTATTTGCTCAGAAGTGATGAGGAGTTCATCAAAGAACAAGGACCATCATAAAAGCCTTTTATTCCCAATTTCATCAGGTGCTTTTTCGGTAAGGACAGTACAATAGAAGATCAAGATGGTTGCAAAATGGAAGAAGTTTCAACACTAATCCCAAGGGCAAATCCTTTTCAATAACACAAGGCATTAAAGCTGCTCCCTTTGCTTCTTTCTCTAGACACTCCTCCTCTAGACATTTTGCTAGCAGCAAATGAGAGGATATGCCAGCTTTGTGGACGGGAGCCAGAGATGGAGGAACACTACATTTGTAGATGTACTATATACTATGATATTCGAGGCCGCTACCATTGCCTCTTTAAGGAGAGCTTTGGACCATTGAGACGAGTGATGGACTATGAGGACCAAAGATGTCTTGGTATTTTCTTATTGGAGCTCCAACAGCATAGAGTAGCATTGTTACAAGATCAGCAATCCTAGCCAGCCACGTCCACCCCTCCAAAGAGTATTACAGACTTTTTCAATATAGCTAACCCCCCGACCACTGCCACCTTAGACACTACACCTCCTATTGACAAGTGCCATCGAGGGACATCATCAGGTGGCATCACAATAGACAGAGCTATAGTGCTATGCAGAGCACGACACCCCAAGGTACCTACTCGAGAACGTAGGCATGCTCATATGCGACACATTCACACCACGATTGCTCGCTACAGACAATGATTACCACACTAACTCAATCGGAGATAGCTGGCAGAGTTTGGTGGATTCCATAGACTAAGAGGGAGATACTCTATACTCTTTCCTTATTTTCATTTCCCATTTCAGATTATCATGTATATCTAGACATAATTTTGTTTTTCTTCTCTGATGAGAGATGGCGATACCAATTGTATTGGTTATGGTCTCATAAGCCATCCTAGCCTTCTAGAGATGTTAATAGATCTCTCTCTCTCTTTTTTCATGAAGATAATTGAATTAGTAGTAAATATTTACATCAGACCATCAAGTCAACATTGAAAATAACAAACATGAAGGAAAGTCTACACTAACTCTAACACAGAAATGTCACACTGAAAGTACAGCTGGTGTGGAGCAAACAATATCCAACCAAGGAGCAGCAATATCAAGAAGAACCAGATCAGTAGACACCATAGAGGTGATTTTCCACAACACTAAACCCCGAATTCGGGCCACATGACCATGAATACCAGATACTGAATCAAAAATGAAGGCATTCCAAGTATGCCAAATATGCCACTGTCCATCAAATGACTTCTTTGACTCTCTCTCTCTCTCTCTCTCTCTCTCTCTCTCTCTCTCTCTCCCCACAAAGCCCGCCACCCTACACAGCGCAAGAGTAGCCAGCAAGCTGGACTCTCTAATGAGGTGTTATATTATATCACATACAAATACAATAAAATGCAAACATCAGGGCAGGGTTATTGAGGAGACCACCCAATACCAAGAAACTAAATCATCTCTAACCAAGATATCAGCATGATGTATATGCCACTGGAGAAGTCCCTTAAGCTTCGCAACATGATGGTGAATGCCAAGGCAATATCACCAATGAATGCATTGTGAGTTACCCAAATATGCCAGCAATCCCAAAATCTGAAAAAGTGAAAAAAAACTTCATATAAGGCTGCACTAGACCATGATATTTAGCTTTACCAAACACCCAATCAAGAGGATGCATCCTAGTCCCCACCACCGCATGCCAAATGTCCAAGAGAACCCAAATCTTCCAAGCAAAAGGAAGTAGATGAATATGTGACAAGAAGACTCAACCACAGTGGTACAGAAGAAACGATTCCCATTAGAAATATCTCTGGGGTGAAGAGCCAACACAAAGGGGAGGCCCCCCACCAACATTCTCCAAATGAATATCTTGCATTTGAATAGCGTCTTATTGATCCATCCCTCCATTATTGTCAATTTCCACCAAGCTTTATATTTGTGCAGTCCCCAAAGTGCATTGGCTTTGGTGGTCAACCATGTGCAGTCCTGGATCATGAAATGATTTGATTAATTGAAGAATATTGAAAGGTCAAATGCCCTGCAAGATCCCATTCCTGCCAGGGACAATCAAAATCTAGGATAGGAAAGAGTTGCCAGTCCTACAAAAGATCAGAGACTCTGCTCCAAAGATCGCTGTAGAAGAAGAAAATAGAAGGAGCAAGAGAAAGCACAAAAGGGGATGAGAAGGAGATCTCAAGCCTAACTCGCGTAGCAAATACAAGATCCATAGAAGGATGATATGAATCCAATGGTTAAATGCTCAGCAATGCAAATGCAAAGCACATGGATGAATGATTAGGATAAAACAAGGAGGGGGACAAAAAGGAGGAGATGACAATGACAATAACAATGATGATGAGGGGAGGAAGAGTAGAAACAAAAACAATCAACATGATGACAATCATGGAGGAGGACAAGGGAACAAGAGGAAGACATGCTGATTGTGGTACCAGTGGTGATGATGGGGAAGAGGAGAAGCAAAGGGAAATGAAGAAAATACAAGGGGTGGCTGCAGCAGGTGGGAAATACAAAAGCCACATTTAAGGTGACCTCCTTCAAAGGTTAAATGCTCATATGCAAATTGGAAGCATATGGATATATAATAAGAAGGAAATAAAGAGGACGAGAATGAGAGAAGGACAACATGGAGGGAGGAACAGGAGGAGGAAGTAGAGACAACAAGGACAATGATGATGCTGATGATGAGGAGCAAAACGAAAATGAAAACAACGATAGATGACAATGATGATGATGAGAATGACAGAGGAGAGGATGAGGATGTGGAGGACAAAGGGGAGGAAGACAAGGAAAGTGGAGGAGGAGGAGGAGGTGGTGTTGGTACCGATGCTAGTGCCGGTGCTGGTGATTGCAGTGGTAATGGCAGTGGTGCTCATCATCATGATAACAACAATGACCATTTGATGCCACATCATCATAACAATGGTGATCATTTGATGCCAACAGTGTTAACTTCAGCAGCTTATGATTAAACAACTACAACAAACATTTGGCTGAAGTGTCAGCCTCTGAAATGGTCCTTACAAAATTCCAGAAATTTGTCAATGAGAAAGTATATGTTTATGCAAAAAAGCATGTCCTCCTATCTTTACCCTTCAGTTTCTCATTTCAAAAGTTGCATGCAAACATTGAAATGCAATTCTTAGGCTGTATCCTTGTATATCATTTAAATCCTTCCACATGCTAGTTAATGTAACATTTAATCATAGATCTAAATGCTGTGAACAATTTCCTCCAAAGACTGAATGAGGTAAAGGCTGTTCTTTTCACCTGTTCAAGAAATGTCAGAGATTTATTGATGCTTAGAATCTCTTTATCAGGTTGTTGATATACATCTATGCCTTTTATCCTCTCAAATCCAGCTAAGTCTACAAGGTTGAGCTTGGCAGCTGTTCGCTCAGGAAAGTCCCTCACTCTAGTGTGCCTCTCAACATAAATTGTAAACATGCAATGTGACCTGTTTGACACCTGAGAACAACAACTTTTAGCATGACTCAACAACTTGAAAATAGACAGAGCACACAATATTCTACAAACCTTATGCATTGTATTTGCAGCTGTAGAACGACGGCGCTCACCCCTCATAAAATATTTTAGTGCATCTTCTTCTGTATTGCACAGACACTGGCTTAACCCTTTGAATTCTGTGAAAGAACTTTCCTCCATGATTGTGACAACCCGAGAAGTATCTTTTCTGTCTGTCAGAAGATCATAGATTACCTATATACAGTGTACAGAGAAGTGGATCCTTAGTAAAGAATGCAGTTCCAAAGAATGAGAATTACCTAGATCTCAAGTGTATAAAGCCTTGGTATCCAAAAATTGTGATTAGTCAAGGAACCTACCTCATTCAGGACTTCAAGATAGGATACATATATCGAAGTTTCTGATTCAGGCCTTCCTGACTTTTCAGCAAATATGTGTTGTATTGCTCTTGGGATTAATCCTTTATGTGCACTAACCTGTATCAGAGAGAACAGATAAAAATACGTTTAAATTAGAGAGTGTCATATACTCCAGGATCTTCATTATATACTTAAGTGACTATCATTAGAAATCAACAGTAATAGGGTGAACCTTCAGATCACCAGACATTGTGTAGGTCTTTCCAGATCCAGATTGACCATATGCCAGTACAGTCCCATTATAACCACACAAGACATCTTTGACTACCTTCATTGTACAGTCGTTGAATACAGCATCCTGCTTTGTGCTCTGCAGAGATTCAAAAATTCATGTTCTCTTGTACATCAGCTTTGTTTATTTTTCAGGCCCAGAAAAGGTACCAGTGTGAGGTTTATTTTTAGGCCCACTGCCATAGAAAAACATGAAATGCAAAATGTGCATGCCAGTACAAGTCTTAAAATTTAGTAGATCAATGTCAGCCTCTGGCTCATGACATACTTGGATGATGCTGTCGAAATTGAAAGTGAGTTGATCACCATGTTTTCTGGGTGGGCCTCCACCAGCATCCCTTAAGTCTACTCGAAGGGTTCTTTTTGAAGTATCAACATGTAATGCTGGTGAAGGTCTAGCAGACGGCTTTAGTCGAAGATGAGTCTCAACCCGATAGTACCCCATTTCATTTTTCATTCTGTCATGCTTTTAGTTACTCATAATACTAACAGGAGCCGATCATCTAAAGACTTGCAAAAACAACACCAAATATAAACTGTTTGCTCAACACTTAAAGAATTGTTTGCTTCGTATCAAATGAACCTAGCATCTTGAAATATAAGTACTTGCCACAAAGATCAGAAACAGATATTGAATGCTTTGAGCATACCGACATCACTTTGTTATGAAAAAGCTCATCTTTCATCAGTGTGTGTATACAGACTGCCTCTATTATGTACAGGAAAGAGCCTGTAAATTTGCACATTATGAGGTTGAACAATGTTAAAGAAATTAACATCCTTATGCAAGCTATGAATGAGGAAATAAAGGAGAAAGGCTTCACATAAAGAGGGTACTGCATGTTTTTGTCTAAAAAAGGTGCATTAAACGTTAAGCCTTCATTGGCTCACAGCCTTGAAGCTCAAATATGCTTCAATGTCCCATAAGCAAAACCCTGAGCTTTGGTTGGTTCCATCTCTATAAATAGAGTATGCACTAGGTCACTTGTATCCTAGTTCTTCCATCAGTCTACTCACTCCATGGTTGCCATATTCAATAATTGGCTGCTGTCCATCACTTCCAGCTGCTGCCGTGACCATCTCCTACAGCCACCTTGATCATCTGGAGGCTGCCCAAATCTGTGTTTGATTCGAGCTACTAATGACATCGTTCAGTGCTTTGTTTGCTTCAGTTTGGAGCATCCCAACTTCTTGTCACCATTGCTTCCTACCACCATCAGGAGGACGGACTGCAGTTTACTGATTCAGCCCTCTATCATCACCTAGCAACAACAAACGTTGAGCAGATGAAAGTACTACCTAAGTTTCGCACGAAGGTACTGCATTTTCCCCTAGCATCCAATCATTGGAGTTGTCTCATTGATCATTGTGGGGTGAGAGATCAAACCTGATGTATCAATCACTAGCTACAAGAATTCTCAATTAACGAAGGAACTATTAAAAGGTCACAATGGCTGAGTATTGGTGCATACTCACCGAATTCACCACCATTGGCTCTCTAAAGTCACATGACAATCAAGTCAAACAAGCTGCCCCCATATATTTCCACTTTGTGCAGCAATCATTCCATTGCCTCAACTCCCAAACTTTTATGAGTTCAAACGCCAGCTCGTGTTACACAAGGCTACATGATCAAGTCCATAAAAATAACTACCCCATATTGTCCACTTCAAAGGGGGCTCTAGTATAGTCTTCTTCTAATGGTGACAAAAGGTAAGACAAGTCCTAACTGCTAGTAGTCATGTGCGTCAACATGTGGTCATCTTTTGCCTGTGAACCTCGATCTAAATTAGACGAGGACATTTGGAGCTCTAACATTGTATCTGTCTATCATTTTATCTGTCCAGACATCTTAATGGAGGTCCACAACTGCATTTTAGTCTAGGCAGCCTGTTTCCTCAGTTTTTGGGCAAGCAGCCATTGTTCTAGCCAGAGTGGACATTTATGGGCACCTAGACAGCATTTTCTTTACTTTACGTGGCATTTATCGCATTTTAAACAGGCAAAACCTGCATTCAATACACACTGACCTGCTACCTCTATCGCCTCTTTATATATAGGCTACACCATCTCCATAGACTATTTGTTGAGAAGCCCTTCACCCGCAGTTTGCATTTTTGCATTTCTACTTTTAGGGTTTGTGTTTAGGTTTTACAGCCCCAAAAGGGGTGCCTCCTAGACTAACTGTGCCTATTTATAGGCCACTCTCTCATTCATTCTTAACGGCTGATTCGTTCAATCTGTCACCTCTTCTCTCCAACCTCTCCACTACCCTCACATCCCTTCAGGAGGACATTGCGGTTCCTGGTTCGTGGTTGTCTTCATCATCTTCCTTGTGCTACAGCACCCTTGTTCCCTTGTATCACATTCACTCCATGATTTAGAACTTCATCATTCCATTCATCAGAGTTTCTTCTCTCTTCTCTTCTCTTCACCATGTTTGCTCCATGTTCCTCCCCGCAAACCCTACTATCTCACTGGTATGTCATCTTTTGACATGGAATTAGAGCTGGATCTGCTCAAACAGTGGCAAAGATCCTCCACTCCACCGACGGCAAAGACCGGTGGCAGGTTCGGCATCCACTTCTCTTCTTCTTCCATTGCATCAAAATCTCGTTTATGCAGGTTTCAGGTGTTTTCAGCTTGCTACCCACACCCCTTTCGCGGAGAACATCGCAGTCTCAGCTATCCCTTGCTGTCATCTACAGCCTGGTGCCTGTTTTCCAGCCTTCCACCCGTAGTTTGCAGCTGTTTACAGCAGAGCGACTGTTGCTAATCACTCTCCATTTAGAAAAACAATCTCGTTTTTGCAGGTTTCAGGTATTTCAGCTTTGCTTCCCACACCCAGGACACGGAGGACATCATGGTCCACGCTAGCCATTACTGTCTATAAAAGTCTGGTGCATGTTTCCAATCTACTACACACTGTTCGGAGTTGATTTCAGCATATTGACTATTGTTGCTGGTTTTTCCTGCGTTTTTAGTCTTTCTCTCTCCTGCACTGTCATCTGCATCAAATCCAGCCTTCCTTGGCTACGTTTGCCCACAAAGATCCTCCTCATCAGAGAAGACAAAGACCGAAGGCGGATTCGGCATCAACATTTGATTTCTCTATCGTTTCCGCTGTGCATTGGGAGATATCCTTTTTCTCCCTCCCACCCTCCCTTCTCCAATTTGCCACATCTTTGTTTGAGGCTCTTTGGCTGCTGCATTCTAGCCTCTCCATTTCTTCAAGAATTCCTCTGCATCTTGATCTTCTGCTTTGGCCGCTCCATATGCTAAGGCAAGGGGTGTAATGACTTCTTTTCCTGTGGCCAATTCAAAGGGTATGTAACCTATGGTGAAGTGGATGGAGCTATTATAGTGGAATTCCAACACATCAAGGTACAAGGCCCAATCCTTTTGGTTCGCCTAAGTGTAACTCCTAAGATAATCTTCAATGCCTTGGTTGACTCTTTTTTGTTTGCCCATCTGTCTCAAGGTGGAAGAATGATGAGAATCACAACTGTGTTTTCAGGGTCTTGAAGAGTTCCTTCCACATGTAACTCATGAATCTTCCATCTCTATTTGACACTATGGCTAAGGGTAGTAGGCCATGTAACTTGAATGCATGTGTATAGAGAAGAGACGTGCTACCTCTTTGGCATTCAATGGTGGTACCATGGCATCTCCACCAACAGATTGCCCTTCTATTGGGTGCTATTGCTGCGACACGAACGGTCATCCCACTGAAGACTGTCGACATCAACCTTTACTCCCCACCCCTCTAGAGTATATGCGTCTTCCACCAGGCACTCCTTGTGCCACCTCTCCTTTTTGGGCCACTGAGATCATTCTGCATCGGCTATCACTATTATGCTCAAGGCAATAAGCCGCATCTGACGTGCACTAAGTCCTTTCGAGCACACAGAGGCTCTAAGACCTTACCAAGCAATAAGCCCTCTTGGAGACCACCCCACTACGCGGAGGTTTCCCCCACCCACTTCTGGGTACAGTGGCTTCCACGGCCCACACCTCCTCCACAGTCCACTCTCCTAAGAGCCCGTGACTGTTCCCCACCCTTGACTCATCCTAAGTCTCCTTCTTCCACACCCTCTTCCACTCAGGTTTGAAAGGCCACTTCTAGGTGCTTTCCGACTTCTTCTTTCAAGCCCCCGATACCTTCTTCGGCACAACCGACAGCACTTCCTTCGTCATCAGATGCTTCACAGTCCGTGAGCCATGAGTGGTTGGATTCCCTTTCTCTCTCAGACTAGGATTCAGAGGGGGATTTTCTTACTTCGCCCTTAAAGGGGGCTTCCAGTTCTTCTTCGGCTTCAAGGGGGGCTCCTACTTCTACTCCTTTCGATTCGGAGAGAGACCCTATGTGCCATGAAGTTCTTCACACACCACCACCTTTCACTTTTGAGGAGTGGCTCTCCTTTGAGCAATCATTTCCTCTACTCATACCCAAGATCCAGAGGATCTACCTAGATCGCGGGGCCCTTGGGTCTTCAACAACAATTTGGTGGCTAGGCCAAAATATTCCTTCCAGCATGGAGTCACGAAGCTAGTGGCTTCTCTCTTGAGGTTGAGTTTCGGGTTCTACAGCTCATCCTGTCTCCCGATTATCTTCAAAGTTCTCCTTTCACGTGATATTCTCAGATTACAGGGTGGATCTTCTTCGTCCCTTGGTTAGCATGGAGCCACCTCCCAAGATCAAGTACGAGCATATCCTTATGGTTCTCCACACCACACAAAGTCTGACATTCCTTCTATGTATTGGATATTTTCATCATCTTTGTTCTAAGGCACTTGGGCAAGTGAACAGTTTCCCCATGAGGGACACTGTCCAAGTGGCACCTACTACATGAGCATTCTTCAGCATGTAGCATTGTATCTCCATCTCACTCTTCTCTTGTTTCCCTTTTAGGGTCTGAGAGGGGGTGTTGAGAAACCCTTCACCCGCAATTTGTGTTTTTACATTTCTGCATTTTGCGTTTAGGGTTTACAGCCCCAAAAAGGGATGCCTCCTAAACTGATTGTGTCTATTTATAGGCCACTCTCTCATTCATTCCTAACGGCTGATTCATTCAGTCCGTCACCTCTTCTCTCCAACCTCTCCACTACCCTCACACCCCTTCAGGAGGACATTGCGGTTCCTAGTTCATGGTTGTCTTCATCATCTTCCTTGTGCTACGGCACCCTTGTTTCCTTGTATCACATTCACTCCATGATTCAGAACTTCATCATTCCATTCATCAAAGTTTCTTCTCTCTTCTTTTCTCTTCTCCATGTTTGCTGAGTTTACTCCGTGTTCCTCCCTGCAAACCCTACTGCCTCACTGGTACGTCATCTTTTGACACTATTATCCTCTATTCACCTCCATTCAATCAACCAGCCCTCATGCGTTTGTCTTACCCTCTTGCCTCCGTCTAGCACCCACATTCACATTTCGAGCTACATGTTGGGGCTAACTGTTGCACCCTTGTATCATTCAATCCTTTATCACTCCTATTCATTCATTCTACTACATTTCTTTTAGTCTCCTTCTTCTTTTTTCACTCCATATTCACTTTTCTTTCCATTGTGCACTCTCACATGGTATCATTCACCTTTGTGGGAGTGGGAGTTGATCAAAGAAGAGCATTTGTTCTTAGCTGAGCTTGTTGGGCACTATCATCCAAGTATTAGTGGTGTAGAATAACTAATGAAGACAGAAAGCTGACAGCGTGACTGCTGCAGGTATTCGAATCAACCACTCTTTGATGAGGTGAAAGGGAGAATGCTTACACAATGCAAGGGCTTTCATTTGGAGGGACCTACTCTCATAGTTTTCATCTCTTCTAAACTCCTATTTTACATAAGCACAATGCAATGTATGGGTGATACAAGGTGTAATGCAAAATGGGATGCATGAGCACAATAGTGTCACTTGAGCAATGCGCCCTCACAGGGATATTCTTCACATACTCAAGCACCCTTTTACAAGAATAATCATCTCAATACCAAAGATTATACAAACACATGATGAGACAAAGTCAATGAAAAAATCCCTACAAGTACTAAGAGAGGAAAGCCACCCAATCTCACCACCAAAAGGTGGAAGGGAAAGCTATGGGTCCCCCCCTCTTCCCATCATGAGAATGCCAAAGGGGAGTGTGGAGCAAAACCAGTGCACTTGTAAAGATACTCAAGGGTCAATTACAGGCTTCATAAGCAATGTCCACATGGGTCACCAATCAAGGCACAAAGGCAAGTAAATTGTGCCATGTTCCACCTACTCTCAAGTATCAATAAGCTCCTAGATATTCTCTCTTATTAGAGAATTTTGGATTGCCAACAAGCACAATTGCACTAACATTGTAGCAGTAGAGCATTGTAGGAGCCTCATACAAAAAATGCAACTTTGCCATCAAACTCGTGGAGTAGATGGCCTCAATAATACCATCATACAAGGCCCAATATTCAACCTTGGCTAAAGATGCAACAACTGTCTCTTGCTTTCAACTGGACCATAAATGGGAGCCAAGCCCATGGAAAACATGTAATTAGAACGCCAACTATTGAAGTCTCTAACCCATCAAAAGCAAATTTTGCACTCAGGTGCTTAGTGTCCCACACTAAGGTCAACCAAAAGGTGTCTAATCCGTACACATCCCAATGTAGTTATAGATATTGCCTTATAATCAGCTTTATAGCTACATGTGACCACTATAGACTGCTGCTTGCTTAGCCAAGAGGTGCATGAAACAATTACCACTAGTGGACACTCACTATCAAAATAACCAGCCCAATCACTGTACGTGAATGAATGTGAGAAAAGAGACCTCTAGGGTATAAGAGGTCCAGCAACTAAGTGCCTTTAAGATAGCGAAAGAAATGTTTTACTACTTGCCAATGCTTCGTGCCAAGGCATTGCATGAAACACCCCAACTGAGAAACATTAAATAGAATATCCAATCATGCATATAGTATTACACAAGTGCAACTAACATCCAACAACCTATTGATAGATTGAAGAGCATCAAATGGATCTCCTACATCATCTAAGTATAAACTTGTGGCCTATCTCAAGAGTAGAAATAAACTTGCAATTTTTCATCTAAAAACGCTCAAGGAGTTGTCTAACATTTGAGCTAAAAAATGCATTACATGCTGATTAGCCTCTTAAACAGCCCCAAAACATGTTTATTTAATGAAAAACCCTAAAATGGGGACGATTCGAGGGAGTTTCTGTGAAATTCTAATTTGGGAGGGTCCATCCACATCTATAAATAGATATGCTTCCCCCATTGAGTCATCATCCCTTGTGCAAATTTTCTAACCCTTGTGTGTAGATTTTCAGCTATCAGCCTTCCTCCATGTGGCTGTCCAACCTTCGCCACCACTGCAGCCACTCCATCATCAAGCGTTCCAGCTACTTGCGACTTCTTCCACTATTTCCAGTCTAGCGCCGCCTCCATTGCTGCATTTGACTGTACCAGCCATCGCCAGCCCTCAAACTCCCTCCCCAACTTGCATTTGGCATCATCTACCCCAAGCAATAGTGGGCTGACCTTCCACATCAGCAAACATGTCCTCCCCACCTTCCGTTTGCAGCTTTTTGGTGCTGCCTACCTCCTCCAGCATCACTATTCCTAACATTAGGTGTTCGAGCAACTCTAGCATCTACATTTGACGGTTTTCTCACCTCCGACGCTCCAATTGGTGTTCACAGTACTTGGGATCTATCTCCGGGTGGGCATCACTGTCTGACACTATTGCTCCGCCCTTGGGCACTCTATACACTCATATTCATTTACAACTTTCATTCACTTTAGAGTTGTTCTCTTTCTCTCTCCTTTTCCTTGTGTTTGATTTTTTATTTTTACTTTTAGGGTTTGAGTTTTGCACATCTGTGTCTATATTGATGTGTTTCTATTATGGTCATATACTCTATGTTTCCTTAGCACAAACTCTAGCAGCTACTCCACAATTTCCTTCACATGGTATCAAAGCCAATGCTCTTGTAGGAGTATCCTAAGGATATTGTGAAGGCTTGGTTTTGTGTGAGGCACGCGAATAACTCATAACCGAATCACAATGTCTTAGACACCTTCTTCTTGGGACCCTATAATGTCTTATCAAGCTTCACCATCATTGGAGGCCCTAAGGAGGCATTATGGACTTGGCAAGATAGAAAACACCCTACCTTCACCTTGATCTTCATTGTTTTCTCCTGTTCTAGATTTCAATCTCATAATAGAGGAGTTTGAAGAGTACTTGCACATCATGTTTAGTCGAACTTACACTCTTCCTACCAACTTTGCTACTCCATCCGGACCGGTTGGTAAGGCTGGTCACCTCTCCCGATCATGGAGGACATACAACATTTGGAACGACTCGCAACCCATCTTCTTCATCTCAACTAGACAATGTGTCAAATTCATACAACCCCTTAAAAGTCGTATGAATCAAAACCCTCTCCTGTATCTTCTTTTGGTGTGCATGATCCTAATGATTTTCTGTATATAAAATTCAATAGAGGGGACTCTCGAAGCAGACATCCTTCATCATGTATATCTACATCTCTTGTTTCATTTGAGCATGTAAACTACTCTTCTCAAATTCCTCACATCCCACTCTCTTCTAGCCCACACCTTGATTTCCTCTCTTCTTCGTTCCAAAACCTTGGATTACACTCCACATCTGTATCCCCCACACTCCGAGTTGGAACCTCCATTTTTGCTCCTAGCACATTCTCATTCTCCGTTCCATACTCACACTTTCCTACCACTTCACATCACGGTGCATCGTTACAAGGAATGCCACCCTTTAGCATTGTACCATCCACTTAGCCTCGAGCCACTTTGAAAAATGGGGCTTCATTCCAAGGCATGCCACCCTCTAACACAGGTCACTCTACCTTTCTACAAGCAAGCATATCATTTCCCACCACGACGGCTCTAATGGGCATCACTCTCACCACCCCTAGTCACACATCCTTTGACCTCTCAAACGCAAGGATCTCCATCCTCTACTTATGGTGTGTCATCACACTTTCCATGGGTCACTCCTACGCAGGGATTCCTATTCTCTACTCCACGTGTCCCTATCCCTCCTCCATGGGCTCCTCATGCGATTACCATGCTATACCCATATCTAGTCAGTTAATGCCCACATTAAAATCCATTGTGCACACTTCCTGCATGCATGATGGGCACTCTGGGATTCATTCCCAAGTGTACTCCACTCCCCCACCCTACCCTCATTACACATCTTATTCATCTCCTAGCACTACCACTTCTATTGCAATGGCCAAGAATGCCTTCACGGATAAGACTCGTTTTAACGGGTCCAATTTCACCAATTGGCCTTCACAACTACTGCCACACCATCATCTAGTGCTCCAACTGTTGGCAACTCCTTCCATTGCTGCCACCCTCTATATCTAGCACCTCCTCCACTACTGCATTTTGCTGTAGCCATCAGCAACCCTCAAACTGCCTCCCCACCTTGCATTTGGCATCATCTACCCCATGCAACAATGAGCTGACCTTCCATATCAACAAGTGACTCCTCCCAAGCTTGTGTTTGCAACTTTCTCGTGCCGCTTGCCTCCTCCAGCATCACTACTTCTGAGATTAGGTTTTCCAGCAGCCTCTGGAATCTGCATTTGACTATTTCCTCATCTCCAACACTCCGACTGGTGGTCGTAGTACTTGGGATCCGTCTACGGTGAATGTCACTCTCCAACACTACTACTCTATCCTTGGGCACTCTATACACTCTTACATTAATTTACAATTTTCATTCACTTTAGAGTTGTTCTCTTTCTCTCTCCTGCTCGTGTCTGTTTCTGTGTTTGAACTTTAAGTTTTGCTTTTAGGGTTTAAGTTTTACACGTCTATGTCTGCATTGTTGTGTTTTTGTTGTGGTCATACACTTTGTGTTTCCTCAATGCAAATCCTAGCACCTACTCCACAGTTTCCTTCACACAACATACTTAGATTGTTGTTGATCGATGCCCCCTTCGACTAACTATATGCTAAGTCAATAGTGCAAATGGCCACAATTTGTAACATCAAATGCTTGTTGTAATTTAGCCTTCAAGGCGCAAAAACCAATGAACACAAAAGCTATTGGTTGGCTATGCAAGCATAGGCAACAAGCTCTAAAGGAGTGGGAGCATGAATAGCAATCTAGGCACTCATTAGGCAGCCAGGTCAGCACCTTGCTCCTCTTCTCCTTCTTCTTCTACTTCTACTTCTTCTATAGTTGCACTTGTCATGGGCCGTATACATGAATTGCTTGGCTAACCTTTGTTATGTATGAATAGATCAAATCTTTTGCTTTAATACCACTATCAGGGATGGAGCTCTGCAAGTGAGATAAGCAGGCTATGGTAGATGGAACTCCATACAATATGGCCACTAACAGGTCTGAACATAGCCAAGGAATAATGATCACACTAGAGACTGAAATGTGAATGCATGAACAGTTGTCAAAGATCCTCCATCTCTATCGAGGCTCTAAGGCCATGGGAAGTGAGTGAAATGTGCTCCTAGGATCCAATTTGCAACACAACACAAGCCGTACCCACAATATAAAACCATAAAGGGGATGGGCATTAAACTAGCCTCCCAACCATAGAGCCAAACCAGCTCACCCCCAAGCCTAGGGTCACAATTGCATCCCAAGAGTTCACATCCCGTATCACCAACCATATCGTCCTAGTGTACAAACACGATGGCCATGGGCCAAAAGTCCAGGAATATTGATCACACAATGATACGCACAAATGGGCCTTGAATCCTATAAATAGAACCCGGTTACCCAAGCCCTAAAGTGCTAGCACCCTAGTGCAAATGCACTAGGGGCACTTTAGGACCAATGTTGTTGGCATCCACACGAATGCCCAAGGATGTAAAATAAGCCTAGCAAAGTGTTTGGGATAATCATTGAATTCTACACAGTCTACTGATACCAACAAGGTAACCAATCCTTAGGAGGTGGCCATGAAGCAGATGACTTTGCAAGTAGGTCAATCCAATTCTTACACTCTTACCACTTCATTCTAAAATGGGAAGTTGGTAAGAGGTGAGCTCACACCGAATGAGCAGCTTCTGTAAGAACTCGGTGAAGTCGTGGGAGACAAACTTGCCAACGTTATCACTTCAAGCTGCCCTCCATTCAGCCTATCCTTGTTTTGCAAGTTACATCAGTCCATACACTCTCTACTACTATCGGCACCCTGTTTTCAACCTATAGCCCCTCTCCATCTACTGTCCAGCCATCATCGACTGCAGCCCCTTTATCAAGTGCCTATCCACTATTGTTGGCATTAGAATTTAGCTGTTGGAGACTGATTTTCCTGCCCATAACTACTATGTTTGCTGTCCTAATTGGCCGACCTGCTAATCAGTATCATTGTCTACATCAGCCAGCTTGTGCTTATGATAGTGCAGGCCCCCAACTGACCCTTCTCAGTTGGTGCCCTGTTGTTTACAGCCTTGATGATCAGTTTCCAGCCTCTAGTTGGTGGTGCACTACTTTGTTTACCAGATTTCAGCCTCCAACTACTAATGCACTTTTGGTTATTAGCCTGCTGCCCTTCCACATTCAACACTTTTTCAGCTCCAACTAGTGGTTATAGCACTTGGGATCCATCTTCAATGGACATCGCACTCCAACTACATTTATTGCTCTTCCTTTGAGCATCTTGACCACGCTTTCCATCATTTACAGTATTGATTCATTCACTTCAAAGTTCTCTTTCTTCTTTGTTTGTGTTTGTGTTTTTGTAGTGTTGTATTATTCTCTAAGTTATTCTGTTTTAGTCATGCTCATACGTTATATGCTTACTCAATGCAAACCCTAGTATATCTTCACATGTGCCAATGCCCACACAGCTAATGACACTATTGTTTCTGTATTATCTCGCCTTGGTATATGGATTCCATTTTCTAAGCATTCTTCTTCTGAGTTCATTTGCAATGTTTTTCTTTCTTTGTAATGTTTCTCTTTTCTCTATTGGGTTGTACGATCCATCACAGTAGATTCCCACAGAATCTAATTTTCTGCCTTTCTGGTTCGTGAACTTTGTCTTAATTCTTGTTTGCTTAGGCAACCTTCTGCTAGCTATCTGCTACCTGCTGTTTGCTGCAGCTTTGCCCTATGTGATCAGCAAAACACACCATCAGTTTCCTGGCATTTTCAGTAGATGACCAAAAAGCAACTGTGTTTTCAGCATCCACTTGTCAATGTCTATGCAACCAGCCTCCTACAGTCGCCTTTCACGCTTATTCCGATTTCTTCCATTTCTACAGCATTGAAACCATGCATCACATCTTCTTTAGAGCAGCCACATTTACTTTTTGGAAAGTTGAATTCTCAGGAGGCTGAGTTAAGAGCTACGTCTGTGTTAGGTGATTCTTATCCATACCCAAATCTTGATGTAGAAGACCTGGATTATACTCTAAATCTATCTACCCTGTAAACAAACTCCATTGATTCAACTTCAAGTAAGGCACACATTTACTTGATCGTTAAATTACAGCCATGAAGAATGCTTTGGTTGTTATTGTCCACCACAGGAAGCCACCTGCCAAGACACTTCAGTCCCTCCTATGCAGGAGCAGTTCTATAAGGGAGATATTGCAATAAGCAGACACTATATCAGACATATGGATTCGAGTAAATCTTATTCAGGTCCTAGGGCTTGTTTCTTTCAATATTCAGCATTTTAGCTTTTTAGCTTTCTCTATACTTATAGGAATGTATAGTCTGATCCCTTGTTGAAAGCCATACTATTGATTGTACGTTTGGTTATACTCTATGACAGGATGTATCCGCAGTTGTACTACAGCCTCAGGTGTGATACGCCGTTTTTGGCGTTTTGCAGACGTTAAATCTCTCGACCGACCGACCGAGACGAGATCTTGACAGAAAACCCTAGAATGGAGCAACCGCTGTCGATGTTACCTCGAGGAAAACAGATGCAAGGACCGCCGTGACGAGAGCCGCAAGCCAAGTCTCGCGAGGAACAGCGTAGCAGGCTTTGGCAGTTGTCCTAGATTAGCCTATATTCTTGTGTCACCCCCATGTGCATGCAGACTAGCTTCATCTTTTATCTTTCGTGTTCTTTGTGTCACCATGCGCATGCAGACTAGCCTCCCGATCCATAGACTACGGAAGTTGGCTGTCCATCACTTATCGCACTCGGGTCACGCGGTGACCCAACCTAGCTCACCTGGTGGCGACCCATACAAGACTTTTCTCATAACCATTTGGGAAAAAAAAGTCAATAGTTTCTAGTAGTAGTCGGTCTATGTAACTATATGAAGAGGAACACTATCAAATAGTCCATGTTTCTAGGACAAGGAGATACCTGTCCTTTAAAATGTGTAAGAAAAATCGATTTTTTACAAACCTGGAATGGGTAGATGGAAAAACCGCCACCTAGATGGCTAATTATAGAACCCACACTCACATAGCTCATCTAGCCACACACAAGAAATGACATGGATGTTGCCACACATCTCTCTCTCTCTCTCTCTCTCTCTCTCTCTCTCTCTCTCTCTCTCTCTCTCTCTCTCCGCGAAGATAATTGAATTAAATGGCAATATTTATATTAGACCATCAGGTCAACTAAGAAAAACAAAACAAACACAAATCAAGCCGAAAGGTCTTTAAGTCCATAACACACAAATATCACACCAAAAGGTCAATCAGAGAGGAGTGAACAATATCCAACCAAGGAGCAACAATGTCAAGAAGAACTAGGTCAACTTAAACCATAGAGGAGATCTTCCATAACAATAAACCACAAACACATGCCACATGACCATGGATACTTAAGGTAGAATAAAAAATGAAGGCATTCCAAGTATGCCAAATATGCCACACATCCATCCAACTAAGGTAATGAAAAAGGCAAGAATGATCTTATTGCAAGGCAGACATAGAAGGCATTCTTCCCATAATCCACGAACGATTTGATATCCATTATTGTTGATTCACTGAGGACCACACAAGGGAAACAAAACTCCAAATCTGCCGAGCCACAAGATGAAAGAGAAGAAGCAATATCTTATCTCATGTAGTGCAAAATACACATCGACCACGGGAGATCTTTCGAGCACACAACACATCCCCAGTTGGTAGACCTCCAATAAGCAACCTCCATATGAAAACTTTACCCTAGTAAGGAATCTTAGACTTCCAGAGTTGGAGAAATCTTTCCTACCACTTCTTTTTGTTGTCTCGAATATGCCATATTTTATTGATCTTTCTAGTGACCCATCTCTTGACCTCGAGCATCTGATGATAGATCTGATTAGTTGACCTATTCTCGAAATCATCAAGTAGCACAAACATCCAATCCCGCAAAGGAGACAAGGGTTGTAAAGCAAGCAATAAAGAGTACCTCAAAAGCTACCCCTATAAGGACAACCAAATGTCATGATAGCCACGAGGTAGTCAAAAGTACTAATGAATGCACCGAAAAGAATAAAGACGAGGATGCCCAAGAATGACACCATCATGGACTGTCTGCAACCCCAAGCGAGCCATCCAATTAAACTTATCTTGCTACAAGTCTTTATCAAGCCAGTCCAACAACCTAGAGGTAGCGAGCACTTCTCCTTGCAGTGAATTGTCCTCCTTACGAAGATTAGGAGGGTGTCAAACTGCGAAACACAAAATCTCTTACTAAGATGCAATCAAATGAGAAAGGAGAAATGACTCAAAGACCTTAATAGGCCTCATGGAATTCAACACATGGCACCAAGAAACTTGAATAACCATGTGACCATGCAAGATACCAATCTTTTCAATGAAAATTTTTGCAATATCTTTCCAGGGATGACTTTGCACACATAAAGCTTGCAAAAGTGCCAATCTCAAAGCAACCATATGGAAATTAACATCCAATAAAGCTACTCCCCCCATCCTTTTAGGAGTAGTCACATGCTGCCAAGAAATCCACACCTTGCCCAAATGATTCCCTTTCTTTTTCCACAACATGAAGTAGATAGGTTGAACCAATTCCGAAAGAGACTTCTTAGTCCAAGAAAATAAGGGTAAAAAAATGAGACCATAGTGATCATGATGCATTGAGCAACTTTAAGTCTCACATGAAGAGGCCAACCTTGAGATTTCCAGTACATAAATCGGTCATGTATATGGGATGACATCCAATCAAGCAAGGCGCAAGGAGCTACATCCAGACCAATAGGATAACCTAAGTGTCGGGTAATATCTCCTTTAGAAATCACAGCTCCTTGCCAGCCCAAAGCTTGCAAATCACACTATGTACAAGAATTAGTGTAGATTTTTTAGCATTAATATGAAGCCCCAAAGCTAAACAAAATAGATTCCATGTAACCATTGCCCGATTCACATTAGTTTGATCAACCTTGAGAAAAATAGAGGAATCGTTAGCCAAAGATTGACCCAAAAGTTGGGCACCACTGGGAAGAGATAAACCAACAATCCCTCC
The DNA here is from genome assembly GCF_053477565.2 of Lygodium microphyllum. NCBI lineage: Eukaryota > Viridiplantae > Streptophyta > Polypodiopsida > Schizaeales > Lygodiaceae > Lygodium > Lygodium microphyllum. The sequence goes on along the minus strand of NC_141162.1, from coordinate 103,296,887 downwards.
TTGATCAACCAATATATCCAACAAAGAGAGCATTAGGTGAGTGACTAAGGCAATTAGCAAAGGATTAAGAGGGCAACCTTGCCAAAGAGAACAAGCCAAGGCAATTTCATTAGTGCCCCCATTAAGTTCAATATATGCCACAAGACCCTAACTAATGGTACCAATAAGAGAAGTCATGTAAGGACCAAAGCCCATGGTAGACATTAGCTACCGCAAGAAAGACTAGTTGACATGATCAAATGTTTTTTTAGAACTCATAATAGAAATGGGTCTCCATTGTTTCAAGAAAGTCAGGGAAGAACCTTGGGCAATAACCCAATCATTGCAATCTTCCAATCTGAAGGCCATTAGGAAGCCCATCCTAGCTAAGGCTTTCTCTACATGATACATGGGATAACACATCCTCTACTTTAGCCTCTATGATATCAAGCTTCATCAAATCAACCCATTCATGCTTAACCTAATTACTAACCAAGTCACAAATGTATCAACGAGTAAAGAGAACAATATCAAAAAGAATCTCCAGTGGACCCAACAAAGATTTATAATAGTCAATACACATTTGAATGATGGAGATAGGTTCAATAACCATATCACCTTGCTCATCTAAGAAACACACAATATCTTCATGAGAGTACTTATGACATAAACGAGCAAAGAACTAATAAGATTGATAGTTATTATCATGCAAAGCTTTCACTCGAGCCAACAATTTGTATTTAGCATATTCCTCCTCTTGAAGGGATTGAACTCTACATTTCAACCATTCAATGCATGTAACCAAGTCATCAGCAATATCCCTTGACTAATATAGAGACAACGAGTGAGCCAACAAAGTTTGTGAATGCTGAATTTTAGCTCAAAAAGAAGAAGCATGTTGGATACCATACTGTCGGGACAACACGCATGCATTATCCCTAAAAATAGTCCACTTCCATACCTTTAGATAGAACCCTCGAGCTAAAAGAAGCAATCAATTGCTACACTCCAAAAATTGATTTTGCAACCAAAAAGATTGATTGAACTGCATAGGCCAATGAGTAAGCATAGCCTTAAAAGCATGAGCCGGCCTATGAGTCAATTTCAGAACCAAGAGATAGTGATCTGACAAGACATGATGTCGCTCCACCATATATCAATCACTATTGGAAGAAAAGAATCGCTCTAGCAAATGCATATCCTATCAAATCTGGCCCAAGTATTTGGATGCTTAAGAGAATGATAAGTATATCTAGACTATGAAGGATGCATCCAAGACCACATGTCTTGTTTCAAAATCACAGTTGCTAGTGCATCCCAAGCTTGACGCTCGAGACCATCCATGATCGAGTGAAGTGAAGTTCCTTGATTTGCAAATATGTGTGCATTAAAATAACCCATAACAAAACCTTGATGAGCCATGGAAAGGCAGTACAAGTCATCCCAAAGTTGATAGCATTCTTGAGTAGTAGAAGGAGAATACACGCCTACCAGCCACCAAACCTCACCCTCATATTTGATTTCCAGCATTAGAAATCAACCACGAGCATCCTGAGAAACCAAGGGTGGCAAGGAAGATTAAACAACCAACATAACTTTAGATTTACGTAGAACCAATCCACAAAAAAACATTGTATAATCCTTATATACTTAAGAAGAACATGCCAGAGCATGCTATTTGTGTTCCATGGCACAAAAAATATCCCAATGACCAACAAAAATAATTCTCCACAACCGATATTGCTTATTGCCAAAAGAAATACCTTTAATATTCCATAAAGCAAGTCTCATGATGATAAACAAAAGGAGAGAGAACTACTGAATCACCACTTTCTCTTTAACATTCATAGCTTTGGCACCTTGAAATCTATCCATCTCACTACAGATCACATCCACAAGATTTGCCCTCTCCAAACTAGCAATCGAAGCATGAGAAGGGGACTACTATTATTGAGAATGAAAACTACTATTGTTGAGAATGAAAACATATTGAGGGGGCAAAAGCCTCCCATGAGCATCAAAATGCAAAGTAGAATTAGGAGCACTTTTGTCAACCATACCAACTGCATGTACAAGCAAAGATTGAGGTTTCATATAAAAACCCTTACCTCTACATTGAAAAGTCTTAGCAATAGGATGAGGAGATGGGTGAGCATGAGTCAAACGAGATTCTTGTCAAGCATTGCATCTAACCACAATAACCCAAGAATCATCCCAAGGAGGCAGATCCTGACCACCTGAATGTGACTCACGCTCAATACCAACCTAGGAAACGTCCTTATTTCCATTATCATGTCCATATAGGGAAAGAGGCATAGGAGGAGCAACATCTTGCTGCTGCTGAATCAAAGGTTGGGGATCACACTCTTGCATATCCATTTCAGGGTCCAAAGAACATTGCAAAATCTCAGGTGGCCACTATTACATTCCAAAATAAAATGGCCCAATTGGCCACATCGAAAGTAGTGCTTAGCAAATGTCCCCCCATTTGAGCTCAAAAACCAACATTTGCAATCCAAGGACCTCAAAACAAGTTTTAGTAGCTCAAGGTATCCCAATGTCCCAAAGCATACAAGCTATGTTCCTATTACAAGAGGCTAAACGAGGCTCCACCAACACCTTGCCAATGTTGAGATATCAAGCTCCACTCGTGATACGCCAGGGTGACCGTTGTGTATTTATGTCACCGACTTGTCAGTTGTAGACGTGGTTGGTACACCGCCCATGAATAATAGCTACATGATAGCTATCCTTATCTACTCTAGTTCGTGGCTCAGTTAGTATGCCACCTTAGTTAGTTGAGTTTGGTTTGAGACCCATATATAGGGTTCTTCTATTTCTTTGTACTTGAGTTCTTTTGGCTTACACAACTAAGAAGAGTAAAACTGTTTTCAGCCTCCACCCTTGTGTGTATTCCCCCATTGTGCAAGCAAGAAAGCTTCAAGTGAGACTCCTTCCTTCTCTCCCACAATCTTGACATGGTATCAGAGCCTTGTTCGTGGTAAGGAGCTCAATAAAGCAAGCCAAGCTCGCGGTGTTCTGGTAAGAGGAGCAGTGTTGCTTTCATTTTCTGTTTTGGGAGCAGATCTCTGTATGTAGCACAGCCGGAAAGTGCAGAAGTGCATTATCTCAGGTTGAGACACCCTTCGCGGTGAAGCAAGAGGGCAGTATATGCTGCGGGCTAGGGCTTTAGCCCTTGGCGACCTTGTTTTTTTTATTTGAGGCCATTTCAGGGCCTGTTTTGGAGGCCGAAGTTTTATGCATGCACTCAGGAAAAGACCTAGTTTTATGCTGTGCAACCACTGTTCTACAGGTCGGTGAAAAGTTACTGTAGAAATTGCATCGTATGCTTATGCGCAGAGACATTGGGAGTTACAGAATCATCCCTGTTGCCTGTTGATGCAAAATCGTCACTAGGAAGTGACTGTGTGGTCAAATACCACTTTCGTCAGTTTTGCAGATTTGCATTTGTGAGGCTGAAGCTGTATTCTTTGCAGTGACAGAATTTTTTGCAGTGTTCTGTAATGGCGTCTGATTCTCTCTCACAGATTGTCACTAAAAAGCTTGACAAGAACAACTTCCAAGCATGGAAGTTTAGAATGACGAATTTCCTTATGGGAAAGGGATATTGGGAATTTGTTGCAGGAAATGAAGAAGAACCAGTTCTTCCTGATGTTCCCAATCAACAGCAAATGCAGGCATTTAAAGCATGGCATGAGAGAGCTAGGAAAGTTATGTACTGGCTGTCTATCAGCATTTCAGACTCTATGATTGTGCATATTCAAGATGCAAGTACGCCAAAGGAGACATGGGATACTTTGTCAAAAATGTATAGCACAAATACGCAAGCCAGGAAAATGCAGCTCAAGCAAGAGTTGCATAATGTGCAAAGAGAAAATATGAGCATCAACAACTACCACATGAAGGTAAAGAAGATTGCAAATGCACTTGCTTCCATTGGGTCGCTAGTGGAAGATGATGATTTAGTTTCTGTGACCTTGAATGGTCTAGGAAAGGATTATGTACAGTTCTGAACATCCATTTCCGTCCGTGAAAGATTTTCTGATTTTGAGGAGTTGATTGCTCTTCTAATTTCTGAGGAGCAGAGAAATGGTGGTGCATCTTCTTCAGGAGGAACTTCAAAAGAAGCTGTCTTCTACTCAAATGCTGGAAGAGGTAGAGGCAGAGGTAGAGGAGGCCGATATAGAAGCCGTGGTAGAAATCAGAATATGCAGCAAACTCAAGAAAACCAGTCCTATGCAGGAGGATGTGGTAACTCTAGAGGCAGGGGGAGCCAAAGAGGTCGTGGTGGATGGCAAAGAGGCCAAAATGCAAACCGTAATGTTGAATGCTACTACTGTGGTAAAATGGGTCATATGGCTAAAGACTGCTATAAAAAGCAGAATGATATCATGAATGGAAAACTGCAACAAGGGAATTATGCATCTTCTAGTAAACAGGGTGATGACAGAAATGAGCACTTGTTTATGGTGCAGCACATGAACAATTCTATGACAAGTGTAGAAGAAAGCAATGATGTATGGTATGTTGACTCAGGTGCATCAAACCACATGACAGGTCATGCAGAATGGATGGAGGATACAAGGAAAATGGAAAAACCAGGATTTGTGGAGACTGGTGATGATACTGCACATCCTATTGTGCAGATTGGAAAAATTCATTTGTCTATGCAGGATGGGAAAAAGAAATACCTGTCCAATGTATTTCATGTCCCGAATATCACCAAGAATCTGGTTTCTGTTGGTCAAATGGTTGAGCAGGGCTTGCAGGTCAGATTTAATCCTCATGGATGCTTTGTTGAGGATTTGAAAAATAAATGTCGCTTGATAGCAAAAGGAAAGAAGAAGGGCAGAATGTTTACATTGGATGCAGACATGTCTGAATTGAGTGCATCAATGTTTGCACATGGGACCGGTGTAGTTGCAGATATTGATATCTGGCATAAACGCATTGGTCATGTTAATGTATATCGACTTAAATCAATGCAGGCCCAAAATATTGTTGCAGGATTGCCCAAATTCAAGGTTGCAGAAATGCATAAGGTATGTGAAGCCTGTCAGTTTGGAAAACAGGCAAGGAAACCATTTCCTAGACATGTTCAAGAGAGTGAGAAGCCATTGAAATTAATCCACTCTGATGTGTGGACTACTAAAGCTGCATCTCTTGGAGGGTGTCATTATTTTGTCACTTTTATTGATGACTATAGCAAAAAAGTTTGGGTGTATTTTATGAAAAAGAAAAGTGAAGTTTTTGGGCATTTCAAAACTCTTAAAGCTATGGTTGAAAAAGAAACAGGCCTACAGATAAAATGCCTAAGGTCAGATGGAGGGGGAGAGTACCTCTCAAATGAGTTTGCAAAGTTCTTGCAGGAGCATAGCATAAAGCAGCAATATTCATGCAGTCATACCCCACAACAAAATGGAATTGCAGAAAGGAAAAACAGGCATATTGGAGAGGTATCTCGTGCCATGCTCAATGAAAAAGACTTGCCAGATTTTTATTGGGCTGAAGCAGTTGCTACAGCAGTCTATATAATGAACAGGACTCCCACTGCAGCAATACATGGAACGACTCCAGAGAAGAGGTATAATGGTAGGAAACCAGATATTTCTCATTTGAAAATTTTTGGTTGTATTGCCTATGTACATGTGCCAGATGAGTTGAGATCCAAGTTGGATCCAAAAGCTGAGAAGTGCATCTTTATTGGTTACTCTCTGCAGCAAAAAGGGTATAGATGCTATAACCCTTCTACTCGTAAGTTTACAGTGAGCAGAGATGTTGTTTTTGATGAGATGAGTAGCTGGTATAAACCAGTAAATGTGATTGATGATGTAGATGCACAAAATGGTAATGCTGCACAGAATTCACAATAGCAGTCACAAAATATTAGTGGACGTGGAGCGTCCTCTAGCAGTGGTTCACATTCTTCGCCATGGATAGGCAGATTGAGATAAGGAGAATCTTCTCAAAGCAATGCAGATAGTGGTATGCAGGTATCACGAAAAGGAAAAGAGAAGGTTGATCAGCCCATGTTTGATGTGAATGCAGGTCACTCTTATGTGGATGGTGAATCCAGTGGCTCAGAACAGAGCATTGATGATGAGTTGGGTATTCCTTCTATTATTACACCTAGGGTAAGGAAGACCAGGGATGTTTTGAGAGCACCTGGGAGTGAACCTACTTTGCGCAGGTCTACGAGAGCTAGGTATCCTGTGGATAGGCTGAAATATGATGGATTTACAGCCATTCACTATGCATATATGGTCAAAGTGATACAGGAACCAGAACCCACTTCTTTTGAGCAAGCCATAGGAAAAGAAAAATGGGAGAAAGCCATGGATGAAGAAATGGATGCCTTGGAAGCAAATGCTACATGGGAATTGGTACCTTTGCCTAAAGGTAACAATGCAATTGGCTGTAAGTAGGTTTATAAGGTGAAGCACAATGCAGATGGTTCTGTGAACAGATACACGGCAAGATTAGTAGTCAAGGGGTATGCACAAACATATGGCATTGACTATGAAGAAACATTCAGTCCGGTTGCAAGGATGGCAACCGTAAGAGCAGTCATTGCTATGGCTGCATCAAAGGGATGGTCTTTACATCAGATGGATGTAAAGAATGCCTTCTTGCAAGGTGATTTGCAAGAAGAGGTCTATATGGAGCAGCCACCAGGTTATGTGCATGCTGTTCATCCTGAGTTTGTTTGCAGGTTGAAGAAAGCCTTGTATGGCTTGAAGCAAGCACCTAGAGCATGGTCTGATAAGATAGGACAGTATCTTGTCACTATTGGCTTTCAGATTTCCAAGGCAGATTTCTCACTTTATGTGAAAAAAACAGAGAAAGGTATTATGCTACTTGTCATTTATGTTGATGATTTGATTATGACAGGTGACAGTGATGAAGATATCCTTCATGTGAAAATGCTATTGAAGCAGAAGTTTGAGATGAAGGATTTGGGAGAGCTGCGTTATTTCTTGGGCATTGAGGTGATTAGATCACCAAGTGGGATACAGCTCTTGCAGAGGCAGTATGGATTGGACATGCTGTCCAAATATGGGATGACAGGCTGTAAGTCTATTTCAGTTCCTTTGGAGTAGAATGTGAAGCTGAGCACAGATGCAGGTGAGCTTCTAGAAGACCCTACTATGTACAGACGCATAGTAGGAAGTTTGATTTATATGACTGTTACCAGGCCAGATTTGAGCTATGATGTTGGATTGGTAAGTCAGTTTATGCAGGCTCCAAGGAAACCACATTTGGATGCGGCTAGACGCATACTTAGGTATGTGAAGTCCACATTGCAGTATGGACTATTTTATGAGACTGGGGTTCAGATACAGTTGCATGGATACACTGATGCTGATTGGGCTGGTAGTATTTCTGATAGATGATCTACCAGTGGATATGTGTTCCCTTTTGGGAGTGCTGCAGTCACTTGGAGCAGCAAGAAACAGCCTACAGTTGCCTTGTCGAGCACAGAGGCTGAGTACAGGGGTGCAGCAATGGCTGTATGTGAGGTAGCTTGGTTGCATAAGCTACTTTATGATATGCATCAGTCTACAGATGGGCCAGTTGTCATTTATTGTGAGAACATGAGTAGTATACACTTGGCAAATAACCCAGTCTATCATGCTAGAACAAAGCACATTGAGGTGCATTATCACTATGTGCGAGAGAGGGTTTTACTAGGTCTTATTGATCTAGTTTATGTCAGCACAAAGGATCAGGTAGTTGACATATTCACGAAGGCATTGGGCGCAGAGAAGCTGTGCAAGTTCAGAGACCTGCTTGGTGTGCAGGAATTGGGATTAAGCTCGAGGGGGAGTGTTGAGATATCGAGCTCCACTCGTGATACGCCAGGGTGACTGTTGTGTATTTATGTCACTGACTTGTCAGTTGCAAACGTGGTTGGTACACCGCCCATGAATAATAGCTACATGATAGCTATCCTTATCTACTCTAGTTCATGGCTCAGTTAGTATGCCACCTTAGTTAGTTGAGTTTGGTTTGAGACCCATATCTATATAGGGTTCTTCTATTTCTTTGTACTTGAGTTCTTTTGGCTTACATAACTAAGAAGAGGAAAATTGTTTTTAGCCTCCACCCTTGTGTGTATTCCCCCATTGTGCAAGCAAGAAAGCTTCAAGTGAGACTCCTTTCTTCTCTCCCACAATCTTGACAGCCAAGGGATCTCAAAAGCAAAGGAACAAGTCTCCAAAGATGTGTAGGAAAATTAACTACCTCCACCTAGATTGGGCATGCTTGCCTAAGAACCTCCTGAAACTCAGCCATAGGCCTCCATGGGACCATATGGACTAGCTAACCATCCAAAAACAAAGGAATATGTTGCATAACATGAGCACGCACATTTGGAGTACCAAAAAGGACCTCAAAAAACCTCATCAGTCCATTATAAATCTCTTCCACGAGCAGAGCCTGCACTTTCCCAAGAACATCATCATGCTGCGCATCATCACTCACAACCATGGACTGCAACCAAGCACAAATCCGTGCAATCAAAGGAGACCTACCCATAAAATAAAGGATGGCTACCCTCTCATGAAAGGGAGCAATCTGCTGTAAACCTAGGTTAGTTCCCATGACAACAACCACATGATCCCCTTATGGTAAAGAGCTTGCTTTACCCTCATTACCATTAACATAATCCCCTTATGGTAAAGAGCTTGCTTTACCCTCATTACCATTAACATAATCGGGCATAAGATTATTGGTAGTGGAAAGCATTAACCAGAAAGACTCATTAGCCTGTGAGTAAGAAAACATGAGCACCTTGTTGAGGTAAATCCAAAGCACACAAAATTGGGTCATCAATCATCATATTACAGCATTTTCCCATCACATCCCCTTCCATCAACAACTGACCAAAATCCTCAACGAGAGAATCGCCATTTGACTCAATCAATTCTTTCTCATCCCCATGACCAATATGTTGGTCAAGAAAAGCCACATCAATACCACTTGATGCCTACATATTAGCCATAATAAAAGCCCAACCTTTGTGAGTGTTGCATAGAGTAGCAGATGTGACAGGCACTGTCTAAGATAATAACTAGAGATCTACACTGGATTGGAGCTAAAATCTGACGGTCAAACTATGAATAACACCTTGTTTGTACACACGCCCTAGGTAAAAAATAGGTTGCTTTCATTGTACAAAGTGCCATCACTGTACAAATGCCCTACTCAAAATTTGGTCTAGATCCCAAATCTATGAGGGCTGAAGTAGTTATGGGAGGGCGAGACTCGGGTTAAAGGGCAAAAGTGTTGCGATAAGACATTGAAAAGCCCACACACACACACACACACACACTCTCTCTCTCTCTCTCTCTCTCTCTCTCTCTCTCTCTCTCTCTCTCTCTCTCTCTCTCTCTCTCTCTCTCTCTCTCTCTCTCTCTCTCTCTCTCTCTCTCTCTCTCTCTCTCTCTCTCTCTCTCTCTCTTTGTGAAAACAATTAAAACCATGAATAAGAAAGATCTCCTTGAGGAGAGACCCCATTTCATGGTCTAGCCACTCAAATCCACCATCTGATCGCGACTGAATCTGTCATATAAAAAGCTTACTAAAAACCAAATATCAAAGCTTTAAGGTCATATCTTTCATGTCTCTCTATACCCTAGAAAGGAAATTCTAATCTTCTAACACAATGCAATAAAATATTCTAATTTCCATTTGCAAAACTCTTCAAACATTCACAATGCGAGTCCCTATTAATTATTCAAATCCTATGGTATTTTCCTACAACCTATTACTCAATCACTCCACATGATATACCTCATGAGAGATTAGGTCACAATATTATTTAAAGGCTAGATTCAATCGAGGTTATCTAGTAACAAAATTAAGAATAACATTGAGCTATGCAATCTTTTGTCACTTAAGTCTCCACTTATCTTCTATTTCACATGTTGAATGGGAACCAACACCTCTCATACAAACTAAAACAAACATTACCCACTATGGCTTAATTTTTTTTTGTAGCGATGTCCTCAATAAATACCTTAGTTAAAACCACCCAAGACTACCGTCTAAAACAAATATCTTGTAGCAAAGGTTAACCATCCTATAATCATCTAGCAATCATGTGCAAAAGATTACATCCACTAATCAAACCTAACCCACACCACTCATTCCCTTTATGTTCCAAAATGCAATAGTTCACATCCCAATAAATCCAAGCCTAGCCTAGACCACTTGTCCCCCTTCCTATTCCAAAACATGAATTGGCTCTAAAACTTCAAACATTGTCTTGACATTATTATCTTCAATGAAGGCAACTAAGGTGATAAGAATAAAATTCTACCTGTATCAGTAGTAATGCACATGTAAAGTCCTCCATTGAAGTTATCACAATCAAACTTGTCATAAAGCTCATCCAAAATACATGCAAGAAAGGCAATCAAGGGGACATCCACTCCTATTGAATAACCCAATTGTCACATGATATAGCTACAAGAATGGCATGCCATTTCAAGCTAGAGAAATCCATCACAACAAGTTATGAGTGCATACCTAAAGGTGAAAGAAAGCATATATCTTAGTTCCATGACCTTATCCAATTTATCATTTTCCATATTTTGTTCAATAAAAACATACATCTACTTATTTTTGACAATTATATCAAGGCTTGCTCTAAGGCCTATAACTATTTTTAAGATCCTCAAAGTACAGAAAGCATATTTTCATGGTATGGGGCTCCCTCTAAAACCTCAAGCCCTTTCAAAACTCAAATTTTGACAATACATATCATGATTCAAATAGAGGTGTAACACCCTGATATTCTTCCATCTTAATAATAACATGCATGTTCTTCACATCTTTCACTTTTGTATCTATAACAACCTTAATATATACGTTAAAGAGACAAAGGAGAAGAATTTGTTGCCAACTCTTGTCATCTTCATTTAGTCCATTCCCATTAGCCAATAGACCCCCACAATCATCGTCAATGACATTAGCACCATGCACACCATCACAGTCAGAAATGTCACCCAACATAAAGTCATTATCGTCATCATTGACACTCAACATAAAGTGATGCATCACTGATCACATATCAAATGGCAACAAAAAGACAAGACATGGCTCAAAAATGAGCATGGCGTAAGCATATGCCTAGAGGCTATATAAGCCTCAACTACCAAGGCATCATACAATTGATTCTTTTGGTACCATGCTGCCGAACGAGAGAGAGAGAGAGAGAGAGAGAGAGAGAGAGAGAGAGTAGGAGAGTTTGTGTGAGTGAATGAGAGTGACAAAGAGAGAGAGAGAGAGAGAGAGAGAGAGAGAGAGAGAGAGAGAGAGAGAGAGAGAGAGAGAGAGAGAGGGAGGGAGGGAGAGTGTGCATGTGTGAGTGAGTGAAAGTGGTTGAGAGAGAGAAGAGATAGTGATAAAGGAGTTAGATGGAGAGGTAGTGAGAGAGAGGGAGTTAGAGAGAGAGAGAGAGAGAGAGGAGAGAGATAGTGGAAAGAAAGGGGAATAGAGAGAAAGTTAGTACTTGGGTTCTCCCAACCTAGATACTTCTTTAGTTTACCAAACTCTAAGTATCATGTTTGCCTCACCAAGCTTTACTTTAAGGAATACAAATTTAAAGATACTATAAGGGTCAAGAGCAAAGAATGTGTGAGAAGAAATTTGCTTGCTACAATGGCCTCAAAACATGTCCTACATAATTAGTTACTGTATCCCATGACTCCTATCTCCTAGCCCTAGAACAAATGCATATCATTTATGTGCCCTTCAGGTATCTCATGATACCCTCGATGGCATCCCAATGCTGTCGGCCAAGTGTAGCCATATAGGGTGCCATAACTCCCACTGCAAATGCTATGTCAAGACGAGTGGCTATCATGGCATACATCAAACTGCCCACTATGGATACATAAGGGATCTTGGCCATCTTAGCCTTCTGATAATCAAACTATAGACAATTAGCCTAACTAACCTTCATGTGAGAAGGTAAAGGGTAGCCCCAATAGGCTTAACATCTTGCAAAAGAAATTGATCAAGAACCTTTTGGATGTACTTCTTCTATGACAAGTAGAGGAGTCCCTTAGAGCAATTGCATGTAATGTGCATCCCAAGAATATGTGAGGCATATCCCATGTCCTTCATCTCAAAGCTCTTCTTGAGACGACGTTTCAAGGTATCCAACCAACTCATTACAAGCACTCCCAACAATCTACATATCAACCACACAGAGGATCAAATCATAAGGCTATAATTATAAGACTTTTTTGTATATAAACATGGATCCATATCATTGCACAAATATCCTTGTGAATGCATAAAGGTATCAAACTTGTGGTACTATTCCTTAGGTGTCTGCTTAAGGCCATAAAGGTTCTCCCTCAATTTGCACACTAGGTGTTCCATGCCAATCTTCTACAAAGTCCTTAGGCTACTCCATATAAATGTCATCATGCAAGTTCCCATGAAGATAAGTTGTAGTGACATCCATTTGATAGAGATCCAAGTCAAGTTGAGCAACCAAAGCTAGTACCAAGCGTACAATAGTCATCTTCACAGTAGGAGAAAAGACATCATCAAAGTCCGCACCATATTTCTACTGGAAGCCCTTAGAAACCAATCTAGCCTTGTATCTTGACTTGAGGAGTCCGAGGGTACTTTTCAACCTGTACACCCACTTGCATGGCAAAGTAGGCTTGCCAATAGGCAAAGGAACCAAATCCCATGTATAATTTTCCTGCAGTGAGTCATTCTCTGACTGCATGACCCTCTCCCAAGAATAACTATTACCTTTACGCATGGCCTCATTATAAGTAAGAGGCTCACTAGCATCTATCAGCATAACATAATCCATAGAGGGCTCAATTTGTGCAGGCTATTGTCTACCTCTAGTAGACAGAATGTGGGGTATGTACATCATGTGGATCATCAAGAAGTTGGGCCATTGGGGCATCAACTAGCTATTGCAACATGCTGTCTAGCTGGCTGTACAGTAACAAGAGGCTCCTCTTGAAATATCACCATACATACCTCAATGGCATGCTCATGCTGCATATGCATTTTTCCCCATGGAAAAAAACATTATGGATGTAGATAACCTTCCAAGCCTGCAGATCCCATGGGCGATAGTCCATCTCACCTACATCCCCATAACCAAGAAATATGCATTTCCTAGACTTAGGATCCAATTTATTACACTTGTCCTTGGGAATATGGTAGAAATCCTCACAATCAAAGACACGCAAATGAGCATATGAGGGAGGTTTTCTAGACCGTACCTCCTCTACAACTTGATAGTAAGCCTCTCTAGCTAAGCATACTGCGAACTCACTCCTAAATTGTCTTATTCATGCACTTAACCATACCATTTTGGGGTGGGGTGTACGGGCCGTCAACTGATGCTTAATACCCCTCTCATCACAAAACTGCTCAAAGGATTTGGGGATATACTCACCCCTATTATTTGACATTAGGCATTTTAGCCTATTCCTAGACGTTCTCAACCAAAGCAAGCCAATGCTAAAATGTAGCCAAGACTTTCGATTTTTGCTTATTAGGATATGGCCAGACCTTATGTGTATAGTCATAAATGAAGGTAACGAAATACTTCATGCCACCTAATGATTAGCAGGGCATGGGAACACATATATTTGAATGAACAAGAGCCAATGGCTCACCCTTGCATATCATACCAAACTTTTTATGTGCATTATGTGTCCGTCTACCATATAAATAATAATCACAAGACTCAAAGCACTTATAGTCAAGGGATAGAAGATACTGCAAATGGGTAAGCATTTTCATTTCTTTCAAGGACTAAGGCGACAATGCCACAGAGATGCATGTAGAACTACATCCATTGCTAAAATACGATCCGTTGACCTTGATACAAGCAAGGGGTAGAGAGTATTGGACTTAGCACCATGTGCAATGACAAGATTCCGATGGGTAATCTTCCATGAGGAATCACCAAAAGAAATACGTAACTTGCATCATCTAAAAGTGCTAGTAGAGATAAGGCTCTTTGTGAGAGCTAGTACATGATGTACATCATGAAGAGTGAGCATGCAACTTGAACCAAACTATAGCTGAATATCACCAATACTAACTATCTCCAATGTTAGGTCATTACCCAAACGAACATACCCATTCGTACTGCGATAGGAGTGAAACCACACTCTATGAGGGGTCACATGAAAGGAAGCCCTTGAATCTATCACCCAACATTGAGTATACCTTCAGAAAGCATCACTCAGCTTTGAAGTATCAAGAGAAGAAGCTACAAGTATGAAATCATCATCAGAATCAGTATACACAACATTAATCTCTTCAATCTTAACATTGGACTTATTAGGGACAATGGTACGATCATCATTTTTTTCCTATACTTTATCCTTGCCCTTTTCTTTATGCTTGTCCTTGTGCATCTTATAGCACTGTGGCCAAATATGCCCTATTTTTCCACAATAATAATAAGTTAATGAGAGCTTATAGCCACGAGACTTACTGTGAGATTGTTCATGTGATTGAGAGTGAGACTGCTAAGAGACTCTCCCACATTGGTTATTATTGCTCCTACTATTATTGCCTTGAATTGTCAAAGTATGAGAGGTGCAAGAAGCATCAATATTATTTTTGTTAACCTCTTCAATGAAGAGTACACCCTCTACATCCTACAATTGTAACCTATCAGTAGGTATGTTGGCACACAAAGTAGTAGGAAATATATCCCATGATTTAGGTAGTGTAACTAAGAGGAACAAGGGAAGAAGAGTGCCCTTGAATTCAAACCCTTGTGAAGATAAATGATTGATAATGGAATGAAACTCATTTAAGTGATTAGACATAGAAGGGCCCTCCTTCACGCGAAGGTCCATGAGTTGCTATAGACAATAAATCTAAGAAGTGGGGCTTTGCTTGTCATAGACATTCTGAATCTTTTTCCATAATTTCCGTGCTGACTGCCTATTAGAGACAACATTATAGAACACCTACTTAGAGAGGGATAATATGATGGTGGACTTACATAGCTCATCTAGTTCATCCCAATCATTTGCATCAATAAGTTTGGGCTTGACACCCTTATGTTTCAAGGGCCTAACATGTATTTTTTGCACTAAAACTTGCCAAAGTTTGGGCTTCCAATAACTTGTCAATATTAAAAATAGCACTATCACTCAAGCCACCAATCATAATGAAGGTAAATAAGTGCATAAATTGTCAAAGAAGGTTGGTGTAATTACTACAAACATCCCTAAAACCACTACTAAATCAAGCTAAAAGTAAGGGGTACTTACCAAGTAATGAACTATCCACAAACTCAATACAAAGAACTATCAAATGGAGGCAACTACTCGCATAAATAGTATAGTAAGTTGCAATTATAGCATGCCACATATGAAGTACATCAGTAACAAATCAATGCAAAATAGGGGCAATCACTAATATAAGACAAATTGCAACTGCCACCATGGAATAGCTCTAACTAGTAATGAGTGAATATATGAATGGCACCAAGAAATACCAAAGGATCAGTGTGTTAGACTGAGATACATCCCATCGGCATAACCATCATGCATAGAGTGGGTCTCACAGGTAACATAAGAGACCAACTAAAGGCACAATTGACTGAGCAATGTAATGGAAGCTCAGTACAGCCAGGATGCATACATCACTGACAATATCATGATAGAGATAGGTGCTTGCCCAAAAGTAATGTTAGATCACCCCACTAAGCATCAACTACATACATAAAGCATGATAAGAGCATGTACATGTCACCAAGTCCCACAGTCTTATTGTAAGACCCTCAAACCCAACTCTATAACCAAATGCTCAATGTAACATCCAAGTGTCAAGAAGTGGCTCCCATTGGAACAAAGTCGAATGCCAGATGAGCAAACAAATCTCAAAACATCATGTGGATGGCATCCATACATCCAAGAGCTAACTAATATACATTTGGGAGCATCCAACCCAAGTAACGGCTTATTATAGGAGCATCAAATAAACATATATAACAATGAATGACAACCAATGTCAAGATTCAAAGCTCCAATCTTAGATCAAAAAGCAATCTGAGATCATAACCAAGCATGTAACATGAACCATAAGCATTGGTACATCACCCCAAAAAATCGATAAGTACCCAAGAGCAATATGCATATGCTTTCATTAATAAAATAGCATTCATTGGCCTTGATTATTATAGCAGTAAAAAACCTATGTAAAATTGAGCAAAAGAGTGCTCAAATTAGTCCAATAGCATTCCAATACATTAGCATAACATCCCCAGATGATCCAGCATCAAATAGACATCTTGGGAAGCATAAGTGACCTGGGTACAATTGCCAAGTGATTACCCAAAGGCCAAGAGTAATGCCAAGAGCTAAAGATGAGGCAGGATGATGAAGCAAAATGATTAGGAAAAAGGGGCAACAAATAGGCGCAATTCATGTGGAATTGTTGGCCACTCCTACTACCTTTGGTGGGTGGGATAGGGCAAATGGGGGGCAATGCAAGCTCCAAGGGTTGCCAAGGAAGGCCCAGAAGAGGTCCAATGAAGCTAGAAGTAGCCTGGAAGACACGGACTATCAAAAGAATATCTTCAAATGAGAAGCCATGGCTGCCAATGAAGAAACCTTCAAATGTAAGGTATAAGTAGCCTGGAAGACACGGACTATCAAAAGAATAGCTTCAAATGAGAAGCCATGGCAATCAATGAAGAAACCTTCAAATGTAAGCTATAACAATGTTGAGTTAAGCTCCTTAATGCCGATGCAACGGCTCTAATACCAATTGAAGAGAGTGAGCCCTGAAGTGGAAGCAATATCTAAGGTGGAAGGAGAGAGAGAGAGAGAGAGAGAGAGAGAGAGAGTGTGTGTGTGTGTGTTACCGTGTTCCTGCAGCACAGAGGAGTGGAAAATGGTAACACCTATCATTCCCCCAACCACCCACCTACCTGTTCCACCCAGCAGGCGGACCTAACTAGCCACTACGTCCCACCGCAATGCCATGGAACTGGCACTTGGCTAGGAGGGGGGTAATGTTACCGTGTTCCCGCAGCACAAAGGAGCGGAAAATGGAAAAAATGGAAATAGCAAAAAGGCGCAGGATAAAAGCAGAAAAAGGCACCTTGACCAAGAGGCAGTCCCTGAAAAATTCAAATGTTCGGGCACGACCCTCAGGAAGCTTCGGTGTCGGCCCGAGGCAACAAAATAATTAAAATGTGGAAGCGCCCCTGAATCTTTGTAAAAGAGTGCCAGGCTCGCTCCTGTGCAAAGTGTACGCATTAGTTGGGAATAGGATAAATTAGAATGGTGGGAAATGGGAAAAAGGGCCTAGGCTACGGTCGGCCATGTAAAGAGGGAAAAGGGGATGACCGCCCAAAAAGGATTTAGGGCATTGTATATTAAGTTGAAAAGTGAATGAGAAGCTCATTCTTTGGTGTGTGGCAAAAAGAGTCTTCTTCTTCCCCTCTTCTTCTCTCCTTCTTGCTTGTGTGTGCTCTTGAGAGAGGGAGTGTGAGAGTGTGAGGGAGTGAGTGTGTGTGAGAGTGAGGGATCAAGAGGGTGAAGCTCTTCACCATCTCCTCCTCTCTTCTTCTCTTCTCTTCTCTTGCGCGCGCGGCTATGGAGGATGGAGCTTGGAGATGGAGGAGGCTTGAGGATGCTTGAGCTAGCATCAAGAATCGTGGAGCTACCGAAGTGCAAGAGAGAGGAGGGTACTCGATCGGGCATAAAGGTAAGCTCACTACACTCGTAGGATCGACGGCGCATTGGCTAGGTGAGAGATAGCCATTAGAGCTCACTTGGAACGCTTGAACAATAAGCGGTCCGTGGGTCTTGGCGGTTGAGCAAAAGCTCCCACATTTTAGTTCTGTTGCCGGGACCAACGGATTCAAGCTTGAGCACTTGCGCCCCTCATATCGAGCATCGAAGTAGGGTACTCATCCCCAAAACGGAGCTTGAGATAGGTAGGAAGTTGGGTGTTTTTAATCTTCAAAACAAGTAAGTATTTTGGGATATTTTGGTTGTTTGATTATTGGAAAGCATGGAGGATCTATTTCAGTTTTTTGCCTTCAATCTTCGTTGCATTTAGCGTAGGTTAGAGTTAGGAAATCGAACCGGAAAAGGGTAGGGTTTACTATTTCAAAACATGGCAAAATAGGGAAAAATCATGCAAAATGCGCAAAATGCTCTTTAATGAGGCCTAAGATCGACAAAAGAGCGATCGGGGGCGTCAACGCCGCATTTGGGAAGGCATATAAGAGCCAGGAGGCCAACAGAGAGCTCATTTGTGCCATTTCAGTGAGAGAGAGAGAGCTAGAGAGCCCCAGCCCGTGTGATTCGATCGCATCACCGACGCACTTACCGACCCGTTCATGTATACAAACCTCTCACTCTACTTCCCTAGATAGGATCTAGAAGTGCATGAGTATGGCGTCGATCTACATTGGGTGAAACGATCGAATTCGCATTCGCGCGGGTTACGTGCGCTGCATTCGGCTTGTCCTAGTGGCCTCTCCTGGGCCGAGTCCCAGAATCGGCCCTCGGCCCTCGTCACTCGGCCCACTTGGCCAAACCCTAGTGGGTCCTCGGCCCCCGTCCGAGGCAACTGTTTGAGTCAACCCACTCGGCCGTCCGAGTCAAAGCTCTTTGCCACGTGGCACATCCGGCCCTTGGCCCGTCCGAGCGACCCATCCGAGTCTCGAATTTGGCACTCGGTCACACCCAGGATTCGGCCCTTGGCCAAGCACCGTTCGGCCCGTCCGAATTACCCTGTTCGAACCTGCCATTCGGCCCGTCCGAATAAAAATCATCCGAGTCAAATCCGAAAATTCGGCCCTTGACCCCGTGCCTTGGCCTGTTCGAGTGACGTACTCGGACCCTGCAATTCAGACCAATTGGTCCGAGTGCAACTTTTTGATAGATCTGTCAGAAATTTGACCCAACCCGGCAAATACACATTAGCGCAACTTGTCGAAACCCTTCGGGTGCTTAGAACTTGATTCTGGCACACGTGATAAGAGAAATTGTAGTACACAGCCGCTTAGCGGTTGGCAGTAGACAGTTGAGGGACCCAAGGACTTGGACGCGAGCCGCTGAACCGTAAAACCTGATCGATCGAAAGCGAACAAGGCAACATACAAGGAAACCCTCAACCCTGACTAAATGGCCGGAAAATGGACCCACAAGCCTATCAGGCCCGAAATGAGCGAGAGTGAGTAAGACACCGAGGAATTGCTTGCGGCACTCACATTGAATTTCGGCACTTAAAGTACACTTAAGAAAGCTGAAAGCCTAATTGGGCACAAGTGCACGAGAAACAACACACTCACCGAGTGACCATAAATTGAGGTTTGTATTCAATAATCAAAGGAACTCACTCAGATAAATCGCTCAAGGAACCCACCAATAGGAGAGGACCCAAGACATAGACAAACAAGTGAAGCGCAGGGTAGAACCAAGCAAGGAGCGCCAACGACGAGGATCTGTCACGACTATTCAACCTGATCGACAGCGCAGCAGGGCACAAGAATTCGACCATGACGGAAGAAAGCTTAGACCATCGGTCTAATGAGGAGCTTGATTTGAGTGTATTCCTAGATGCTATATAGCAGATGGTGAGCAGTTACGACGTGCATGCCCGGTACGAGCATCGCGGGCAGGACAGCAGACGCAATCATTGCAGACCTAGAAGAGGAGAGAAGGCTAGCCCGCAAGGCATTGCAAGGCATAGCTGATTATAATAGGGATCAACAGGCTAGGAGCCAAAGGCAAAGCATGGAGCTGCATGAGGTGCAGCGAGTGCTGAACTTGGCTCGCCGAAACCGAACAGACCATGAGAGAGCGCTAGAAGGAGACCTGACATTGAGCGAGCTCCTCATGAAATGGCTGCTTGATAACACTGCAGTAGAGCAGAGTGCCACCGCACTAGCGATGTCTCTGCTTGCACGATTAGGGGCAAACTAGGGCTCAAAGAGCCAGGCCAAAATACCGATTGTTGCCAAGCAACTCGAGAAGTACCAACCGCATGATGATCCATACATCTTTGTTGAGCAGTTCGAGCAAGTCTGCGAAGCCAACGGCCTCAATGACCAGACTTAACATTCACAAGCATTCAGGCTTTGCTTAGGCGACAAGGGTAGGACGTGGTATACAAGCCTAGATGCCGTGGAATGAGCCAACTTCAATAATCTCAAGGATCTCTTCGTCAAGAGGTTCGCCGAGCTCGGATACTCCGATAACCTGCTAGTACGCTTGATGAATGTCAAGCCAAAAGAGAAGGAGGACATCCATGACTACGTGACCCATGTGAGAAGTCTCTTTAAGAGAATTCCTCTAGGCGAGTGACCGACTGACAGAGCAATTTCAACTGTATTCATTAGCAGAATTAGAGACAAGGAGTTATATAAGGCATTGGCAAGCAATTCAAGCTTGCAGCGGAACATGGTGGCTAGAGTTTTTGAGGAAGTCATCGGAGTCGATGACCAGCTGAAAGAGCGGAGCTCTAGGAGCTCAAATCTAGAAGAGACCAACCCGCGAAGCTTAGAGAGAACATCAACCTCTAGTGAGCGGTCAAACCCATCATCCCAAGATAAGGGGAAGGTCACCGAGACAGCTTGGCTGAGGTCAAGATGGAATTAGCTAAGATACAAGACATGTTGAGATGACCAACGCGCCCGCACATCCAATGCATGTACTATGGCGAAAACCACTTGCTGGCCGAGTGTCAAGACCCTAGGTCAAGACCTTGTGCTAACTGCGGTAGGTTCAACCACGATATCGCACATTGCAGACTACCACGAAGACTTCCATACTCGCAATCCTATGGCCAGCCTTATCTAGCTAACAGGCCACAGCCATTCTTCGAAAGGGGAGCCCCATTGGCTCTACCCGCGCCTAACGATATGAAACCAGTTGTCCCTAGAATGGACATAAATCCTACAGGCATTCCTAGACCGCCTAGTCCTTATGTGACCCATCCACCGAGCGGCGCTCCAGTACACTATGTGAAGGAGCCAAATGATGAAGAGACCTACATATACCCTTACGTCTCGCATGACGACGAGGGCAACACAATCCTCATGGATTATCGACCCGTGCCGGTGATGGCGTTAGGACGAGGACGGGTAGAGGCCTAGGAGGGCAGCCACAGGATCTAGTCACTTGTTGGACTTGCAGACACCCCGGTCATGTCTCATCACGCTGCCCTGAGAGAGAGCAGCAGAACAGGGACAAGGCTGACCAAAGGTGCGTAGAGTGCGGAATCACCCATCTTTTCATTGACTACCCAAAGCGGAAGTCATCCTCTAGCTCAGCTAATTTGCCATCCATCCCATTGGGGCTGTTTGGTATCAAAAACCTCGATGGGTAGGCCACACCTATTCCCTTGCAAGTTATGACCCGAGCCCAAACGAAGCAAGTCGGCATCTCTCTGCCAGGACCTAGCAATCTTGATGCAACTTCAATAGGAAAGAAAAGCCACAGGTAGAAAAAGAAGAGATCGGAAGATAAGGTCGTATTAAAGACCGAGAGTGCTACAACTTTACCTACTGGGAAAAAAGTCTCAGATGCGGAGACAGAGACTTCAGCCCCTAAGACAGCCGAAAAGGGAAGCGCTAAGATGGGGGAATACCCGCGTCCAAAGCAACAATTAGAGGCCATAGAAAAGGTGAAGGAATGGGTGAGGGAGGCTCAACAGCATCTCAAAGATGCTGAACCCATCATAGAGGACGAGATCGATGATCTCTCCAGCATAAGCACGCCGATGTCACTGCCTCAACCTAAGTCGGCCGAAGCCACTGTGCCACAAGCAGTGCCGCTGAGACCAAGCCTAGACGCAACAGAGCCGCAAATCAGCCACGGCCATTGGCCTGGACAGTCTAGGCTAAAAGAAGGACGAGTATCTAACGATCTCTTGACCATGCTAGTGACCACCCTTGTAACACTTAGCCTTGGGGAACATGTGGTGAAGGTGAAAGGAATCAGATAGGAAATGAATAAAAAGGGGGTACAATAAAGTAAAGGTAGTGAAAAGCATAAGCATATAGTATGAAAAAATAGCTTCCTAAGAAATTCATTCAAGAGTTTTTATTCTCGCGTAAACAGCAAAGTGATATGTGGAAAATGCTAACGAAAGTTACGAATTATGGCAGGAGCAGAAAATGTCGCAACAAGACCACGCCCATCGACTCCCGTTCACAGACAAGGAAAGGGAGCAGTATCTCATCCATCTAGAGAGCCGGGCCTTCGACCAGCTCAAGTTCCGAACCATCCACAACATCGAAGCCGTGGTGGCCAAGGAGGAAGCAGCCAGGAGGGTAGTGGAACAATGCAACCTTACAAAGTATATTGAAAAATTCTCGTAGGAGCCGGATCACCTAAAATGGGTAGAATTCCTCAGAACATACAATCCGAACCAAGAAGGTGACATTGTAACAGTGGGCTGAGGAGAGGGTGCAAAGCAAATGCAAGTCCAGTTGGATCCAGCCTTGGTGGAGAAGGCTTTGGAATTGGTACCAAGGACAGAAAGGAGACAAAAAAGGGATGTTTATGCCTTGCTGAAAATGAAGAAGGAAGAGGTGCTCACGAATGACGGCATAAGCATCCAGGACATCCCTGACACAGAAGCCAGGTTGCAGGCCAAGTTGGTGCACGTGCTCTTCTCCAGCCAACATTACAATTCCTTAATGCATCGAATTAGCGTGCTAGTGCTGGAGAATGTAGCAGCTCACACCCTAGACAAAGTAGATTGGAATGGGTATGTGCGGAAAACGATTGATCAAGCAGCCAAAGCGCTAGCCCTAGGAAGTGCACCAACAGGAGGAGAATCTCCGGCATCTAAAGTTACGAAAAGGAAGAAAGCCTCCTCCAAGGCCTCCTTCATCGGGTATGGAGGAGTCTTGACTGCACTCATTCAGAAGGCAGTAAAGGAAGCACAAGAGGCGGAGGAGAGAGAAGGAGAAACGTCGGAGAGGTCACCTCCTCGCCAGGACAAAGAGAGGTCCACCGAGACAGAATGGAAACAGAAGAAGAAGGAGAGGGACAGACTAGCAAAAAGACAATCAAGAAAACGAAGAAGAAGGCGATGCAGAGGAAGAAGAAGAATGATGAAGGCAGGAAGAAGGAAAGGAAAGACTTGGAAAGGGCGAAGAAGGAATCCCTGAAAGAAGCAAAGGAGAGAGAGAGAGAACAAAGAGACGGGAGGAGGAGAGGGAAAAAGAGGAGTTACGAAAAGGAAAGGAGGCGTCAAAACAAGAAGTAGAAGAGGAGAAAAGGAGGGAAAAAGAAGAAGGAGCAGAAAAAAAGGGAGGAGGAAAGGAAGAGGAAAGCAGATGAGGAAGAGGAGAAGCTACGAAGAAAGGAGGAAGAGGACTTGGCAGAGGCCACTCGCCGGTCCATTGAACAATAGTGCCGAGCAGATGAACTAAGGAACCTGAGCCCGCACAAAGAAGAGGGGCCAGGGTCTAGCACATAGGTGCCAAAGTTTGTGCCACCTCCAGTCCTTGAAGGCAGGGCAAGGCCCCGCTCCATCCGATCCCCACCCTCCTAGTGCCTTCCGCGGAACTCACCACCATCACCCCCAGCATCCCAACTAGTGTAGGTGTGTCAAACTTCGTGGTGTGGATGCAGTATTTCATCAACAAGGAGATGGGCCAGGGGCAGAGCACGGAGACTATGGCCACAGGACAGAAGAGGCCAGCCATGGATGCGGAGTCCAGGCAAGAGTCCAAAAAGTAAAAAGTCGAAACCTCAACCTCGCCCATTCACACAATGATAACGCCACCAGCTAATTACGACGAATATGTCACCGAGCTGCTCTCCCAATTGGAGAAAGCGAAGGAGGAGCGCAAGATAGCCGTGGCTGAGTTGGCAACCGAGAAGGAATCAGTGGCCGCCTTCCAACTGGATAAGACAAGAATGATATCCTTGCAGCAGCAGGAGATTGCAGATCTGAGGCAAGAACTGAAGGCTAGGGATGAGAGGGAGGAATACTGGAGGTAGCTGCTCGAAAACGAGACTCAAGAGTTAATAAACATGCAAAGAGAGCACAAGCTCCTAATAGTGCAGTACCAGGAGCTTGCTGCGCAATCTGCTCAGATTGATGCACTCGTGGCGGACCTGAATGCCAGGGACGAAGAAAGAAAACGAGGCATGGAGGAGCAGCAGGAGGAACTCAAGCGCCTGACAAATCAGCTGACCTCTGAAAGAGGAGAACAAGAGAGGCTAGTCAGGGAACTAGAGGATTATGAGCAGAAACTCATGATGCTAACCTTAAGACAAGGAGAGGGCTTGGAAGTAATGAACAAAAGGGCAGAGGAGTGGGCTGCACACAACGAAAAGAGGGTGAAGACACTGGCGCGGTGCCTTGCTCTGACAGAAAAGGAGAAAATCATCACGAAGAGCAAGGCGGAGGCAGCCCAAGTGGCCTTCACCATCCTGAACGCCACACACGTAGCGCAAGGAGAGCCACTGGAGGCAATGCAAAGAAATCTCGGCATGGCAAGAAGAGCCCTATATGCTGGACTACAGATGCCACCATTACCTGCGGAGGTTAGGCTGAGTTTGGATGAACAACGAAAATACCTAATGCTGGCCGGCCTAACCCCCCAGGAGATAGACACTCTCGGATTCGAGGAAGAAGCAGCACACGCAGAACGGCAGGGGGAAGAAGCAGAGCTAGAAATCAATGTGAATTGATTCAGGGAAGATGTAGTCCCACAACCCCCCTCGCCGCAGGCCCAAGAGCCGCCACAAGGGGACCCAGCTGTCTGCAGAAAGAAAAGCCATCTCTAAAGAAAGACGCAAAAAGCTGGTGGAGGAGGCCAGACAAATATTGAGAGCCAAGCCAGCCGTGCTACCGTCCGCACCTCTCCTTCTTTGCCCAGATGATCTTCCCGCAGGATTCCACGCAGAACTGGTGGTATGGGAGGTACAGGAACTAGGAAAGGATCCATTCCCCTTCAGTTTCCTATTACCCAATATCTGCGGAGGGTCCTACTACTCAAAGTGATGGACAAGGTAATCGCGGTCAGTGGCCGGTTGGGGAAAAAATGGCTGGAAGAACGGGAAAAGACCCCAACCTCTTGGGGTACAGAAGCGGCCGACTACTGGCAAGATAAGGTTTTTGAAATCCCCCACACTATACAAAACTATAAGAGCCAACCCCTATGGAGGAGGCGAGTATGCGACATAAGGATGCTCACCTGGATGGCATTTTGTAATACCCTACCATTCGAGCGGAACGACCCTGCCTACATGGCATACCCTTGAAGGGTAGGGGTAGATTTTGATGCCACCCTCCACGGGCGGTATGACTTTCCCATTATTTATAACTCCACTATAGTATCCTTTGAGCATGCCCTTCTTTTTACCGCCGTAGAAAGCCTGGACGAGTCTATGATGCGCTTCCTTGCGGACTTCTCCTCATGTCTTAACCCCGCTTTTATAACCACTTGTAATTATCTTAGGTTACTTAGGCTACTTCTTAAGCAGGACCCAACTCCACAAGAGCGCGGCCTGCCTCCCCTATTCTTTGACCCTAACGCTATAGATAACTGCGCCATGGCTCGTCTCATGATGAGGGCTAGTCTCCTTCCCTCTTTTTGCCTAACCCTCCTAGAAGACATGAACGATAGCCAATTCACTAGATGCAACCACCCCTTCCTCTCCACCACCTCCCTTCATGTACGCATGAATCTGAAGGATTACATGCAAAGTCGCCAGTTTTTGAGCAAGTCTCTCCGACCCCCTTCTCCTCCTCATTCCGATCAAGATAATTAGGCCTATGTATCATTACAAAAAAAAAGCATCATAGTCACTACACCTAGGGTTCTCCCTAGCCCCCTCCCCCACTTCACGCTTAGGGCACATCAAGGGCAAGACTTTCAGACCTATCACCCTAAGACTCACCCCACACCTTCAACGAAGCACGAACTGGATCCTCAAGTGTGGGACGTTACCAAGTGCTTATCCAAGGTTAGACCCATCTCCCAGTTCCATTGCCACGAGCACCACACACTACACGACAAGCAAACACACCCCTTAGTGAGTGCACAACTTTTCTTGTAGGTTATGTTCGACTCTCAAGAAATAGCTACCTGCAGAATAAGATCACCCACGGCACCCTTTAATGACCCAAACTTCTTTTCATGCACCAGCATCCAACCATCTGCCTTGCTGATGGCCACCATGATCGAACCAAGTCAAGGTAGAATTGCCATTGGCATAGATCTTGGAACCTCATCGTCCAAAGATCCATGCCCAACGCCTCAAGATCCATGGATCGCTTATTGATTCCACAAGCTTGAAGACCTTCGCCTCAAAACTGAAGACTTTCAACTCAAAGACAAGGATCTTCAATCAAAGCCACGGGTTTTCAAGACAAACAACGTTCGGGGGGTTTATCCAGAATAAATCCCTACAATACCATCCTCCTAAGGGATTGCTTATTGCTTCAAGCGTTTCTAATACTCAAAAGACGACCGGCTACATAAGGGGCGCCACAACAATGTGAAAGATGCCGAGTATCTTCATGGAGCCTAAAGCACGCCGAAATCTTTCCTGGTCATTGTCCCCAACCTCCATCACCTATCATTCCCCCAACCACCCACCTACCTGTTCCACCCAGCAGGCGGACCTAACTAGCCACTATGTCCCACCGCAATGCCATGGGACTGGCACTTGGCTAGGAGGGGGGTAATGTTACCGTGTTCCCGCAGCACAGAGGAGCGGAAAATGGAAAAAATGGAAATAGCAAAAAGGTGCAGGATAAAACCAGAAAAAGGTGCCTTGACCGGGTCCCTGAAAAATTCAAATGTTCAGGCATGACCCTCAGGAAGCTTCGGTGTCGGCCCGAGGCAACAAAAGAATTAAAATGCGGAAGCGTCCCCGAATCTTTGTAAAAGAGTGCTAGGCTCGCTCCTGTGCAAAGTGTACGCATTAGTTGGGAATAGGATAAATTAGAATGGTGGGAAATGGGAAAAAGGGCCTAGGCTACGGTCGGCCATGTAAAAGAGGGAAAAGGGGATGACCGCCCAAAAAGGATTTAGGGCATTGTATATAAAGTTGAAAAGTGAATGAGAAGCTCATTCTTTGGTGTGTGGTAAAAAGAGTCTTCTTCTTCCCCTCTTCTTCTCTCCTTCTTGCTTGTGTGTGCTCTTGAGAGAGGGAGTGTGAGAGTGTGAGGGAGTGAGTGTGTGTGAGAGTGAGGGATCAAGAGGGTGAAGCTCTTCACCATCTCCTCCTCTCTTCTTCTCTTCTCTTCTCTTGTGCGCACGGCTATGGAGGATGGAGCTTGGAGATGGAGGAGGCTTGAGGATGCTTGAGCTAGCATCAAGAATCGTGGAGCTATCGGAGTGCAAGAGAGAGGAGGGTACTCGATCGGGCATAAAGGTAAGCTCACTACACTCGTAGGATCGACGGCGCATCGGCTAGGTGAGAGATAGCCATTAGAGCTCGCTTGGAACGCTTGAACAATAAACGGTCCGTGGGTCTTGGCGGTTGAGCAAAAGCTCCCACACAGAGAGAGAGAGAGAGAGAGAGAGAGAGAGAGAGAGAGAGAGAGAGAGAGAGAGAGAGAGAGAGAGAGAGAGAGAGAGAGAGAGAGAGAGAGAGAGAGAGACACACACACATACACATACACACACAAGATGTGGGAACTCCAATAGTGACAATGTGTGGTTGGCCTTCACTTTATTCAAATGCCACTAAAAAATAAAAAATAAGTGATAGTGATGGGCACCTGCCACTTGTAAATGTACATTTGTGAGTTTTCGTGTGGCTGCAACTTTTGAGACTCTAGTGTCTTTGCACCACTATTTTCACAGAAGACACACTTCCCTTGTTAGTTTTAGCTTGGCCAACATGGCATGATTAGGGGCATTGCATCAATTTTCACCTCTTTTCCTTTGCCATCAAATTCTAGAGATTTGATTTTCTTGAGAAGGGATTTATCCTCTTGCAGTTCAATAGGAATAATGATAGGTGGAGTGTTTCGGTTTTCAATACATAAGGAGCTAGTTTAATACGCATCATAAATCTTACCCATGTCAACTTAAGATTTCCTTTAAGGACGACAATTTTTGTACACGTTTGATAGAGAAAACCATCTTTTATTCAAATTGTTTTTAACAAACCAAATGGCATTACATCATGATGAGGGTTCTTTTATGAAGATTTACTAATGAAAGTTTGATACATCAATAATATGATAGCAAAAGGAGGCTCATCAAAAACTTCTAGGATTCTATATTTGGAAAGGATGGTCTGGGTAGCCTTCTTTATAATAACTTTTATGGCACAAGTAGCTTAGGATAGTAACTTTAATAGCCAAAATAACTTGGATCACTTGCTCATAAACATAGTGATTTTGTTGAATTTGTTGTCCATCTATAAGCATGACGATCAATGTTAATGACGTAGTATATGCCTTCACACATTCAATGTCTTTCACACTAGATAGTGATATATAGTTGTTTAAAACTCATCAAAATAACCAAACATTCGTAACCTTGAACTTATTGAGTCTACCTCATTGGGAAAACTCTGCCTCAATCCCACAAGGATCAACATGAAAATAGAGACTTAATTTAAATGTTATAGTCTCCTATCGGCCATCTAGTGTTAGCTTCTAAGATGATTGCATTGCTATCATCCATTTGGGGCACAATAGGAAGTCCACCTCCGATTATGTCTTCATCTTTGCTAGAGATGTTGTTTCTTGGATGTCTAGGGTGCAAAAATGCACTACCCTATCTACTACAAAGGCAAAGTATATTGCAACCACCACTGAGGCTTGCAAGGAGGCTCTTTGGTTATGCCACAGACCTTGGCATTACTAATGTAGTCCCTACACTACATTTGAATTCTATGAGTGCTATTCAATTGGCCAAGAATCTAGTCTTCCATGTAAAGATGAAGCACATTGAGGTGCGTTACCGCTTTATTCAATAGGTCATTGAGGACAAGTCCATTGAGCTTGTCAAGATCTCAATTGACCAAAATCCTGCAAATTTACTAACTAAAAGTCTCTCAATGGAGCATTTTGCATTCCGTAGGAAGTTGATGGGCATTGGATGAGATGACATCCTTCCTCATCCTGTTGTACTTATGTACATTTGTACTTTGTCACTTTTCTCTTGTTCTCTCCTCACTTAGGGGCACATTCACCTTTAAGTGGGAGGTTGTTGGGGGTAAAGGCATCTGTGCCTAGTTGCCCATGTATTAGTTACATTAACAATACCCATATACTGACACATCTGTGTACTACAAGTGGTGGGCACCCATCATTGTCACTTCATTCTTTATTCTTTCAATGATATTTGAATAAAGGGAAGGCTGGTCACACATTGTGATCGTTGGAGTTCCCACATCTGGTGTATCTGTCTCTCTTGCTCTTGCTCCCTCCACCATAGCTCTTGCATCCACTCTATGCTTCCACTTTAGGGCTCACTCCCTTCATTTGTTATCATCAGTCTCAATAGATTACCACAATCATTGTTGATGACATTAATATGCACATCATCACAATCGCATATGTCACCCAACACAAAGTTGTCATCATCAACATCATTAACTCTCAATGCAAAGCAATGCGTCACTTATTTCCAATTAGTTGGCAACAAAAAGGCGGGATACGGCTCAACAAAGAGTATGACATAAATGTATGTCTAGAGACTATATAAGCCTTAGCTACTAAGGTCCAATGCCATTGATTCTTTTGGCTCTATGTTACCAAACACGAGAGAGAGAGAGAGAGAGAGAGAGAGAGAGAGAGAGAGAGAGAGAGAGAGAGAGAGAGAGAGAGAGAGAGAGAGAGAGAGAGAGAGAGAGAGGGGGGGGAGTGAGGGAGAGAGAGAGTATGAAGAGGTAAAGATAGTTAGAAGAGAGGGAGTGAGAGAGAGAGAGAGGAGAGAGATAGTGCAAAGAGAGAGAAATACAGAGAAAGTTAGTGCTTGGATTATCCTTTTCTCCCAACCTAGATACTTCCTTGCTTTGCCCGCCTCTAAGTATCCTATTTGCCTCACCAAGCTTTGCTTTAAGACATAAGGGTTTGGAAAAAATACAGGGTCTAGAGTAAATAACGTGATAGAAAAAGCTTGCTTGCTATGATGGCCCCAAAGTGGCCAAAAGTTAGAGCTAGTGCATAAGAGGTTACACGTGTGAATTAAGTCCTAGCTACATCGATATATGTTCCCGTGTCATTTGATAGATTTAAAGTAGTTTTTATTAGGTCAAATGAATGGCTAATTGATTAATTAGTTTATATCTAGTCAGCTTATTACTTGCAACAATGAAGGTTAAAAGAGAAGTTTTTGTCTATCCTTGACTATCCTTAAATTATCACATATTTAGGAGGGGTTTACAACTAATAACCTTGTCAAGCATTTTTTCAAAAACTGAAAACCCCTAGTGAAATTGTAGTTAGGTTTGATTTTTGCTAGCTTAGTTGTTTGCATGATAGTTTGTCTTATTGTTTCGTAGTTGGAATTTCTGTGTTTGTTTAGCTTAGGATTTGTTTGTGTCATTTTGTTTGGATTTCTTAGTGTGGAAGCTTAATAGCCTTGGTCGAGTTTGATATTTTTTTGGACAAGTTATCACTGGAGATTGACAGTAGTTGTTGAACATTGTGGAATAGGTAAGTTTTCTTGTCGAGACTCTTGCACATCATGGGGATTATGGGTTTCCAAGAACTTCATGTTGCACTTATCTATTACACTATACTCGAGGGTTGTATCATAATCTTTTCAAATACTTCCATGCCATGAGTTGGGCTAAAGCATGTTTTACACTATACTCGAGGTTTGTATCCTAATCTTTTCAATTACTTCCATGCCATGAGTTGGGCTGAAGCATGCTTTGCACCATCATTGAGCACTTGCACAGCATGAGGCCCACTGTAGCTATATGCAATAAATCTTAGATGCACGTGCACATGAGGGAGTACCTTTCATTGAGCACGCACTATTTCTTGCACATGGTATTGGTTCCATTTGCTAGGTGATAATAGTATACATAGCACTTACAAACAAACAAGTACTTTGGAATAGTGGAACAATGGTACAACACACCAAAGTCTCATTTCCTACTTCAAAATACCCAAAGAGGGCACCTGAGTTCTATCCTAATTTAAATTCCATCTTGAACTCACAAAACACACAATACTCAAAATATCACATGTAGAAGCACCACCACTTGGACTTGGAAATGCCATGCTGATCACTATATTGGAAGAGCTTATCATGTTTTGGAGCTAGTATGTCCATTTGGCAAGCAAAGAGTGTTGAGCGAGTTACATGCAAGAAAGTGTTTCAAAGGATTAGACAAACATAGATTCTTAAAAAAAACCATTATAATCAAGGAAAAAGATATTTCAATATAGGATTCAAAACACACTACGACTACCATCAGTTTTTGGTTATACCATTGAGTGCAAGTGTACCCAGATGATAGGCACAAGACCGCTTTCACTACTAAGTGGGGCGTCTTTGCCTATGTAGTCATGTCCTTTGGGTTGATGAATGCACTAGCCACATTTCAAATGCTCATGTTTTCCATCTTCAAGGACATGCTTAGGTAAGAGCTAGAGGTATTTGTTGATGATCTATGTGTCCACTCCAATTGGAAGGCACACCTAGGCAAGCTTCGAGTAGTCTTTGGAAGATGTAGACTATATCGTCTCTCATTGAACCCCTTGAAATGCTAGTTTTGGGTAAAGCACGGATGCATCCTAGGGCATGTGGTGTTAAAGAATGGCATTGCCACTGACTTCTCAAAAGTTAGGGCTATCATCGATCTTCCACCATCAACTGACTACAAGGGAGTTCAGTGCTTCCTTGGCCATACAAGGTACTATCGACGATTTGTGTTAAACTATGCATTAATCTCTAAGCCTCTATACAAATTGTTGGTAATATTTGAATGGACCGAGGAATGTCAATGTGTATATGAAGAGTTGAAGAAGGCTCTAACCACAACACCAATCTTATAAGCCCCAGACTGGACCATAATCTTCCACATTCACATTGATGCCTCGAAGTCTTCCGCCATGAGTGGGGGCTGTGTTGTGCCAGCCAGATGAACACAATTTAGACTGTCCAGTGAGCTTTGCTAGCAGACAACTCACAGATATTGAGATGAACTACTCCACCATGGAGAGGGAGGGATTAGCCATGGTCTTTGTTGTAAAGAAATTTTGACATTACCTTTTGGCCGCACCTTTTGTCTTCTTTGTTGACCATCAAGCCCTGCTTTATATTGTTAGCAAATCCTACACTATGGGGTTCATTGCTTGATGGTTACTTCTACTTCTTGAGTTCGACTTCTCTATGGTTGTACGCAAAGGGAAGTAGTACTACATGGCCAACCATATGTCTTGCATATCCACAGGAGAAGCTGCTAGACAAGGCATCACAGACAACTTGCCAAATGCATAACTATTTAACCTATCCAATGAAAGGGACTTGTTTAGAGCGGACTTGATGCCTTACTGGGTAGACAACATAGTCCAAGTGCTTGAGCACAGACTACCTGAAAGACCTATCGAGAAGGCCTGACTTATGTGACTCATCCTTAAAATGCAACCCTATCAGTTGATAAAATGACAACTCTATAGGTTAGGGCATAACGGCTTGTTGTGTAGATGCATATGCAAACATGAGATGCATGATGCACTTGTGGAAGCACACGGCAGAACTACAGGAGGGCACTTCAGCAGAGACACAATAGCTCGCAAGGTACCCATTTGCAAGTACAAAATGGACCTAAGTCCAATCATTGAAAGACAACCATTCAAGAAATGGGAAATTGACTTCATTGGGCCGATTAGTCCTATGGCACAATACTCATAGGTCAAGTACATCATCGTTACAAATTATCTCACCAAGTGGGAAAAAGCATGAGCCATGAGAAAAAACGATACTCAAACCACTTCTAAGTTCCTTAGGGAGCAAGTAATCTCACGCTTTGGCTGTCCCATTGAACTCATTAGTAATCAAGGCATGCACTTCATTAATGAAGTGATTGCTTATCTCCTGTCGACCTGTCTAATCATCCATCAAAGATCCTCACCCTACTATCCTCGAGCAAATGTCCAGGCTAAGTCTACTAATAAGATCTTAATGAACATCCTAACCAAAGTGGTCTCTGCCTTGCGTAGTGACTGGGACAATAAATTGATGGCAGCTTTATGGGCATACTGAACAACCTATAAAACAACAGTAGGATAAACTCCCTTCAAGTTAACCTACGAGATTGAAGCCATTCTACCTATAGAGTTCCTTGTCCCGAACAGCTTGAGAATAACCCCCCAAGAGAGATGGGACGGAAAGGAGGCATGGACTGACCACTTGTTTGAGCTAGAATGCTTATCAAAGACTCGACTTCTAGCTACCCATGCGCTGATTTGCAAAAAGGCATGTCGCAAGAGCTAGTTTGACAAGCACATCAAGCAGCAAGATTTCAAATAGTGTGACTTAGTGTTGTTGTACTCAATAAAAGGCCACAAATAGAAGATGAAGTTCAAGGGATTATGACATTTTCAAGTCCGCGCTATCAGTCGAACTGGAAATGTAGAGCTCAAGACCCTAGACGGAGAGGGCATAGGCTTTTTCAACGGGAGCCACATGAAGAAATACAACTCTCCCATGCATCCACTGCATGAGCCTCCCATGCTAGAGTCCTCTGTGAAAGTCCAAGTTGCCACAATAATGGAAATTGAGGAGCAAGATGAAGAGGCAGTAGCGCTCCCACTTACTTGCGCATAGCGGTCACTGCCCAACAAACTCATACCTTCGACACATTGATCGATGAGGGAGTCAATTTCAATATCTTAACTCACGATCATTGGACTCGAATTGGCCACCCACAACTACAACCTACAAATGCCAAACTCAACCCATTTGGGGGTCGATCATATGCCCTTCTAGGGAAGGGCAAAATAGCAGCCTCTATTGAGTCTGAAAGCATGCCCATAATCTTTTGTGTTGCCGAACATAAAAGATGTTGGTCAGGAATCACTGTTAGGACACTCATTTAAAAAGAAAGCACATTGTAATGTTAATTATGAGTCATAGCATATTCACCTTACTATCGGCAATGTACAAATAGTCACGGCTTTCAATAAGGGCAGCATGGCTCCATCCAAGCTCACGAGACCATCGGTAGAGAAACCCACCACCAAGTCTAAGGAGGGAGGTCAAGACTTGTCACAACCCACCATGCCACACCATCAGCACACCATTGAGATCAAAGCTAAGGCCCCTGAACCACGGTTCAAGTGGGTGCCTAAACATCAAGGATTGCCACCTAGGAGCATACTCGAGACCAAGAAGGCAAAGAAGAAACTATAGGCACCGATGAATGGTTAAGGGTCTCCAAGTCCTTATTACAAGCGCAAGGCTATTATGAGGGCAATGCCTAGATATGGGTGTCTAAAGCTAAGTTGATTGGCATCACTATTCAAATGCCATAATGCCTAGATATGGGTGTCTAAAGCTAAGTTGATCGGCATCACTATTCAAACGCCATCCTTAAACCCAACTATACAGAGCCGCATGTCAGATCAGATATGGGTGTCTAAAGCTAAGTTGATCGACATCACTATTCAAATGCCATCCTCAAACCCAACTATACAGAGCCGCATGTCAAATAAGACACTAAGACCACAAAAAGCTCAAGCCACGAAGCCCATAGAGCCCAACATCATTGACCCAAAACCTCAATGCATCTATCGATCTAAATCGCAACTGGATGACTCCAATCCAACTCAATCTAGTAATGTTAGTGCGACTCAAGCCTCATAGACATTTGGTAACACAAAGGTAGAATCCCAAACCAAGCCTAGAGCAGGACATGCCAAACTGCACACTCTGGAGCAGCCGCAACCGCCGCAAACGTCAACCACTAAGCTATTGAGTCCAGTCAAACCCCAACCCCCAACAGGCCTTAAACCTTCTTACAAATGATGTTCGATACTTACCTTGGTCATAGACTTAGATAAACATACAGGAGATGACTTAGTTGGTTGCCTTTGGCATTTGGATGCCACGTTTACCACACTTACTAAAAGTTGTGACCAATTAGACCTAGGTCTCTTAGACAAGGCTTTTGGCAATGGAGATACGCATGTTGTCTTCCTCATGGGAAGAATCGAAATTTGTATTCATCAAGGCTCCCCAAGCAGTTGAGAAACTCATAGACACTAAGATTTCCTACGAACAAGCATGCAAGCAATGCCTCATAACATCCTATGACAAGGGCATAGTCCCTGCCCCCATTGACCGGGATATTATGAAGCTGAAATAGCTGACTGCTAATGACTCCTCTTTCTTGCACCAAGGGTATGCTCTTAGACTCCAATGGGATCAAGAAGGCTACCAAATCATGACCGATGTTGAGCAGAGATGTGTAATGGAGACCTCGAAATACAACCCAACTTATGTAGCCCCAACCTCCTATAGAGTATTGACCACCATCCGCAACCGGCCTCTCGAAGAGCACATCATGATTTACCCCTACTTAGATCACATGTTGAGCAAGGAGAAGCTACACTTTGCCAACCAAATGGACTCCAATCATTTCCTCATGGATGTCCTCACTTACCTCACCCACGTAAGCATCCAACCCATCGACATAGACCATTATGCTCAAATGGAGTATGACCCCAAACCTCTACACTTGGCTCATGCGAAGGTGAAACATCGTGAGCATGCACTTAATGGTCTCCACCCTTCAACCTCTAACCCTAGGAGTGATTCTTCTTATCTACAAGGGGGGAGGGTGTGAATGATAAAAGATGTGGAACATAAAAACAAACCCTAAAAACTCAATCAATGTTCAAAAACAGAAAAGAATGCATAGAAATCATTTCATGATTGAGTAAAAGTGTTAGAAATTTTTGTGAAATGCATGGACTGTTTAAATAAAAATTCTCTTTCTATATTTGTATAAGTGTTTCCTCTATCTCCTACGTGTCTTTCCACAAAAATTATCTAAAGGATATTAATGGTGGGCTATGGCTTCATGACATGCACCTACAATGGCAGGATAGGAGAAAACTAGCAAGCTGCCATTCTCAGAGGAAGAGAAAGCAAGGTATGGCCTCTTTGTGGAGACAAGGGTCTACATCCATTTCAAATTCAAGCACATCCTAAATTTGGAAGACATAGTCATGGAGGAGCCAATCATCAGCAACTCATGAAGTAGTGTAAGCTATAGAAGTATGTGGAGAAGGTGGGCCAAGCCATGGACTAAGAGAAGTGCACGAAATTCCTTAGAACTTTCATAAAAATTGCAGCACCGTCACGATGCATCAAGAGAATGAAGCCCGCCAAGTGAAAATCAAGCCGAGTCCCAAGTTGGTGTAGAGAGCATTGGGCCTACCCAACAAAGTTGAAAGATGGACAAAAAGGGACGTGTACGTCATGTTGGAAATGGAAAAAGTGATGGTCCACACCAATGATGGCATTGGCCTAGTTGGCATCCCCAACTCGAAAGTCCAACTACAAGCCAAAATGGTGTATGCCTTGTTCTCCAACCAAAGGTACAATGCATTGATGAGCAAAATCAATGTGCCAATGTTGGAAAGCATCGACGCCAAGTCCTTCGATGAGGTGAACCTAAATGGCTTCGTGCAAAGGACGATAGAGACATTGACGAAAGCATTGGCCATAGGTGGAAGACCCACAAGGGAAGAGTCCTTGGCCTCCAAATCTAGGAAGTCGTCATCGTCAAAGGCCTCTACCATTGGCTTTAGAGGGTCACGGTAGCCATCATCATAGAGGCCTTGGGGGAAATGCAAGGAGATGAGGAAGTTGGCAAGACGCCAGATAGGTCCCCTCCGCGCCAAGAACATAAGCAATCCAACGAGAGGATAATGAGTGACGAGGAAGGAGAGTAGCAAGCACAATCTACCCGAAGGAGGGACCAAGAACTCGAAGAAAAAGACTCCATAGAAGAAGGTCGAAGCAGAGAGCAGGAATAAAGAAAAAGCAGATCTACTAAGAGCCCAAAATGAGTCCAAATGTGCTGAAGAAAGAAGAAAGATAAGAGAAAAGGAGGAGGCAAAAAGAATAAAAGAGGAATCCAAGAAAGCTAAAGAGGAGAGGAGGAGGAAAGTA
This sequence comes from Lygodium microphyllum, assembly GCF_053477565.2. NCBI lineage: Eukaryota > Viridiplantae > Streptophyta > Polypodiopsida > Schizaeales > Lygodiaceae > Lygodium > Lygodium microphyllum. Next base: position 103,259,773 of record NC_141162.1, on the reverse strand, counting down.
GAGTGAGGCTAAGGCGTTAAGGAGGAAGAAAGAAGAAGACATAGCACTGGCCATCCGCCTCTCAATGGAGCAACCTTCACAAGGGGAGAGGAGTTGGCAGCCATGAGCCCTCACGAAGAAGAATGCCCAAGCACAGCTCCCAAGCACCCAAAGACATGCCACCTCCAATAGCCAAGGGCAAGGGCAATGGTCTAATTAACCCCATCCCACCTGTCCTAGTGCCCACCACCCCAGTCTCTACACCCACCCAAGCCTCTTCTACCATAGTGGATGCCAATAACCTTGTGGGCCTGGGTGTAGTTCCTGGTTAATAAAGAGACAACTCAAGGTGTAATGGAGGAACTCTAGTGACTAGAGAAAAAAGACTAGCACCTGTAGATGTGGAGTCTAGATAGGACCCCAAAAGGCAGAAGATAGAAGCATCTACTACAATTATCCTCACCACATTGCAGTTGTCAGCAAACTACGACTAATATGTTCAAGAAACTCATGTCCCATGATTGGAAAGAGCAAAAGAGGAAAAGAAGATGGCAGTTGTCGAGCTAGAAGCAGAGAAAGATGCATTAGTGGCTTTGTAGCTCGAGAAAACCTACCAATTAGCTAGGTATAAACGCAAAATAAGTGAGCTAAAGGTGGTGCTCATGGCTAAGGAGGAGCAAGAGGATAGCTGGAGAAGAAAGCTTGAAGATGAAAATCGAGCTAATGGGGCTTCAAAGGGAGTACAAACTCTTGATCCTAAAATAAAAGAGCTATAAGGACAAATGAAGAGGGCCAAAGACGCCATGGAGGAGCTCATAGCTCGGGAATAAGAGAGAGCCCAAAGGTACTAGGAAAACATGGACAAGTTGGAGAACATGGTGGATGTGGAGCTAGAAGAATAGAAAAGGCTAGAAAGAGAAATCGAAGAGCAGGAGTGAAGAATAAGAGCCTTAGCCTAAAGACATAATGAAAGCTTGGTGGAGATGAAAAGAAGAGCAAACAAATGGGTAGGTATGAGTGAAGGACAAAAAAGAGCCTTAACGAGCTAGCTAGCCCTTACAGAAGGTGACGAGGTGTTAGCAGAAAGCAGGGCAGTGACCACACAAATAAGGTTGGAAGCCCAACAATGCGCCTTCGTCAATACTCTCTTAGACACCACATAAGCAGAAGAGGAGGAGGCCGTTGAATCATTAAGGAGAAAGTTGGAGATCGCTTGCATGGCTCTAAGACACGGGCTACACATCCAATTGCATGTAATGAATGAAGCTAAGAGAAGAGAGGAAAGAAGCTTAAGAGATGGAAATAGAGCAAGAAGAAGAGGAAAGAAGACTAGAAGAGGAGAGAGAAATACAAAAAAGAGGGGAGAAGGGAGGAGGAAGCCATGGAAGCCGAAGATGAAGGTGAAGAGTATGTTCTTGATAATAACATGTTGCCCTAATCTAGGACTTTTACACCTTATATACCCTAGTCAATGTGGTTGGGCGTCTAACCCCTAGTTTGTATGTATCCCACTTATTAAAATCCATCCCCACCCTAAAGGTTTTTTCCCTAAAAAACAAAGAGAATTGGAGGGGAGTGATGGATGGGTTGCAGAGTACTACTCTGAGCCATTTTACAATGAAAAATGGGTGGGTAGAGACTAGGGATAGCACGACGTACATGATTGGCATGCTAAGGTAAACAGGTCATAACTTTTGATAGGCTACTCAAAATGAGGCATGCCACATGTCAAAATGGAGCTTATGACGAGTACTTTTAGCCTATGTAGGATGCACATGCTTAAGATTTGGATAAGTACAAAACTGTTCTAAAACAATGTACAATCTATAGGCAAAGGGTGGTCAAATGGGCCATAACCAACTAGTCTTCAGTCCATTGGGCCTCTTGGTGGGGAGATTCATTGACAATGATTGCGGAGCACCAAGAGGCTTCTTCTAGGGGTAGGCCCTACCGTTTGATGAGGTATTCTTTAATGGATTGAGACCTTAAGTGCTTATCTCATTGCCCAATGATTGCCTCATGGATATATTGAGTGATTTCCTTCTTCATCTATGGGGGAAAGTTCTTCCACATAGTCCACTGAAACCTTTGATTTGAAGGAAGAGGTAATCACTTTACATGGAAATACCAACTTAGAGTTATTTTCCTTGATTTCACATACCTAACCAAGCATGCTCTTAGGAAACAAAGCAAAGGCTACATGATTTACATCACGAAGGTTAAGGATCTTGAGATTGCACTTCTTACAACATCACAAAAGCATTTTCTAGTTACCTATAAGGACTATTTCATTGATGACTATTCACCTTGGTTGCCATCGTCTTGAGGAGAGTTAGACAACAAGATAGAACTATTTCCTAGAGTTTCTCATTTACATAAGACATCTTATAAGCACAGTCCACTTCATCAAATGGAAACTCAACAACGTCACTAAGATTCTAGATAAAGGCATCATTCATTCTAGTTTGTCACCTTTTGGATCACTTGTACTTCTTGTCAAGAAAAAAAAAACATATCACATATGCATCGACTATAGGACACTTAACAAAATTACTATTAGCTTTTGGTATTCTATACTTTGTGTTGATGATATGCTAAATAAATTAAAGGGAGCTTCAATTTTTAGTAAAATTGACTTACAGTTAAAGTACCATAAAATTAGAATGGACATTGTTAGCATTCTTAAGTTGCTTTTTGCACACAATTTGGACAATACGAATTTATTGTTATGCCTTTCAGTTTAATGAAGACATTTGTGGCTTTTGCTAGGTTTATGAGCAAAATTTTTATTGATTGTCAACACTTCATCATTGTATTTTTCAATGACATTTTGGTTTTTAGTTAATTGAAAAGTGAACATAAAGAACTTAAAAATAGTATTTGATTTGCTAAAAGGTAATCATCTCTATGTTCACCTTACTAAAAGCATATTCTTTCAAGATCAAATTGAATATCAAGATCATATTGTTTTAGCCCAATGTATTAGTGTTGATCCAAAGAAAGTGCATACTATTAACGAATGGCATGTCCCTAGAAATGCACATGAAGTTTGTTCTTTTCTTGGCCTAACTAGTTTTTATAAGAAGTTTGTGTATAATTTCTCTTTGATTGATTTATCTCTAACACTCTTACTTCATGAAAATATTGTTTCCCGTTAGGGGTCTTGTTAATAAAAATATTAGGACTCTCTAAAATATTTATTGACTCATGTGCTTGTCTTCCAAATACTTGATTCAAACCAAGCTTTCATTTTTATTATCACCGATGCTAGTGGATTAAGAATAGGTGTTGTACTTATATAGAATGTCTGCCCCATTGCCTATGAGAGTTGCAAATTGAAACCATTCGAGCAGAATTAGAACACCTATGATAAATAATTATTAGTTATTATCCATCCTCTAGATACCTAGAAACATTACCTTATGGATGTAGAAATTCTAATAAAAACTAATTAGCAAATCATAAAGCATCTTTTATCTCAATCATTAAATTCTAATAGGCACATTAAATGGGCTTCTTTTTTTCAAAACTTTCCTCCTATGATTCAATATCAATCAAGACATGCTAATGTTATAGTTGATGCTCTTAGTCCTCGCCCCTTGATTATGTTTATGCTCACCATATTCTTACCTTTGATAAAATAAAAACTATTTATTTAAATAATATTTCTTAAATAGAAATTCAATCTTTTAATTGTGTGATTTCTACATATCCTTTTGATCCTTATTATTGTGATATATGGCATCATATGCATGACTCTAACCTTTTTGTTTTCAATTATTATATTCTTGCTAATGCAATCTTGTATTTCCAAAAGAAGTTGTGTGTATCTACATTATTTAGAGTCATGGCTATGAACAAAACACATTCACCCCCTATATGGGCCATAAAGATATTCAATCTACCATAACTGCTTAAATTAAAACATGATATAGCTCAATTTACATATGAATGTCTTATTTATTAAAGGGCTAAACTGTATCATGGCGAAACATTTGGTTTACTCATACTTTTATCCATCTCTACCAATGTGTGGGAACATGTTTCCATTGATTTAATCACTGGTTTGCCAACTAGTTCAATCCATAATGATATAATTTGAACCATTATTGATAGGTTTAGTGAACGAGTCTTTTTTATTCCATGTGAAAAGACTTTAACTATATACTCCTCAAGTTGCTAAGCTTTTCATTAACACTATTATTTTGCATCATGATTTTTTCCACATTCTTTTATCTAATCATGATTGTCACTTTTGTAATTTTTAGGTTGCTTTATTCAAGAACTTAGGTTTTAAAATGGACTTCACACCTACTTTCCACCCTGAATGCAATGGTCTAATCAATGCTATGAACATCACTATTTTAGATCTCCTTCGATCTTATATGATCAATCAACCTAATAATTGGGATCAACATCTTCCTATTTACAATTCACTTATAATAATAAACCACACTTAGTTACTAGTTGAGCACCATTTGAGATTATATATGGTAAGAAAGTGGTAGTTCCCATGACCACTATAACTTCTGATATTATTGATATCAATGCTTTATCATCGAACCATAAATCAATTTTAAAGAATATCATTGATCACATTAAACAATCTCAATTGTGCTACACCATACAAGCTAATAAGAAACATTGAGCAATTGAATTTAATGAAAATGATTTGATATGGTTGTGTGTAGAAAAATGTTGATTAAAATATATTGATAGATATCCAAATATCAAAGTGTCTTCTCACTATTATGACCTGTTTTGCATTATACACAAGATGAATGATAATGCTTTTTGATTGGGTATACCTCTACATTAGCAAATCCATAACTCTTTTCACATCAGTTTATTGAAACCCTTTTGAGATACACCTCATGTTACTCTTATAGTTGAGGATCAACCTTTGTTAGACAAGGATATTGAGATTTTAGTTCTAAAAAGATAATAAATCATGACAACCACTACATGAATTGGTAACCATTATCACTAATGTTGAGTCAAGTATAAAAACCATTCTCTTGAGAAATCCCAATAGATTCAAAAATCATATTTATCCCCTACATATAATTCTTTAATTGATGCTCACCATTCCAATCACATTAAAAGTTTGAAGGTCACATATTTATCGCACTAAGGCAATAGCCTATGAAAATCCATGGCTACCTTATTTTCCTTTTGGGGTATGTACTAATTCATGAGATCAAAATAATACATAAATATTTTTATTCTCCTTGTTATTTTCGTGCGTGTTTGTCACATTGAGGCAACACTAGTATGTGGTTGGCCACCCTTGTATTTATTTGTGGATTATTTTATCTAACTAAGGATAGTTGCTTCTTAACCCCTTGGCATATTATCAAAATTCCAATAATAATTAGAGAAAAATAAGATAATGATTTAATTTATTTATATTTTTAATATTGTTTAATTATCGCATGATTATAGCTTGTAGTGCGCAGGCATGCATATGACACTAGTCATTCATGCTTGGTAGTTAGATGGCAATAACTAATTTGATTTATGCTTGGTACAATAGATTATTAAATACATATATTATTTTTTAAAGAGTGCTTATGGTGTGCAAGGGATATTTATTGGATGTTCAAGTAACGTGGAATTATTTTATGCACGCTCCTTAGAGTGATGGTTATATGCACATAAATACTAGTGATTATCATCATGCTAATTCATAAAAACTTAAAATTATTATTTTATTAAATATACGATTTGATTAGATTAGGATTGATATTTTAGATCTTATTTTTAGGAAAAATAGTTATTTTTAGGTAAGATAGTTTACTTGGAGAAAAGAATTAGGAAAGATGAGTCGTGGAAGGAAGAGAAATGTGTAGCCTATTTTTGAGATTTTCTTGTATTTTGAGTACCAAGAGAATAAGATTAAATAAATGCGTGCATAGGGATGTGCTCACCCATGGACAAGGGGATAATTGTACTCCATTAATCTCTCATGTACTCTTCTTTCTCAATTCTATTATTTGGCAATTAGTTATATATAAAATTTATTCAATTGCCTAGGTTAGGATAAAAAGTAAAATCCTAAACCTTAAACTCAGAAACCTTGAACTAATCACAATAAACTAGGTCTCATAAGCATATCATTTTGGTTAGACAAGCACACACTTAGGTCTAGCCTATGTCCTCAACACTTACACTCTTTCAAGGTTTATGGTTCAACGTAAATCTGAAACCATAAACCCCATACTGACCCAACTCAAGCAAGATTACTCACTTCATTGACCAAATAATAATTGAGTGAACTTGAGAGAACATCACATTGCGATAGATTCGATTGCATATTGAACCAATTTGATCAAAGGACTAATGAGAATATTCAATACAAGGTAGTAAATGTGGCTAGACTATATAAACACCCATCAAGTATCATTACAAGAGTAGATGGGTCAATTGTCCATAGGCTCAATGAGGACCCAAATCTCAAATGCACAAATATAGACATGCTACATGAATACTTAGGTTATATTCCCTCGATATTGATCTCATATAAGTCGATTGATGCCAAATTCATGGTGGTGGGACATTCATTAGGAAACTTACATTGTGCTCTACATAGAGAAACTATCATGTTAAACTTTGTAGTTTTAGGAGAGAGCCATCCAAGACTAGGTATGATCGATTCGAGTCTAATATAGAAGGAAACTCAAATGTAAATGGTTAACTCAAAAAGTTCACTAGAATTTGATTAGTTTTGAAAGCTTACAATTATTTTGACTTAGTCTCCATTCAAAGTTAAACTTTCCATTGTTTTTAGTTTGTGTTTGAGTTTGCTACTATGAAATTTATTTTGTTTGCTTGAATGTTGCCTTCTTCTACGAGTTTTGATTTTAAGCTAATAAGGTATAAAAACCAAAGATGTGAGAAAAGTAAACTTTAGAATATTCAAATAATTATATGTAATTTGTTGAGATTTTTATAATCACACCTACTTAGCCTCTTTGTATGGAGCAGTGTGGGCTCAAGACTAGAATCCCATAAGCATAGTACGAGAAGTGCTACCATCCAGTTTCCTATAAAGCACTGCACTTGCTCTCTTTTCTAATGCAATGTCATAGTAATTTTGTCCTTTAGTAAAGTCTCTATGTCATTGTCAGTCTATATACAAGATTGTGTTTATGAGTCCAAGCTTCCATCTTGGAACCTAATTCACTTGTGTGATAGTCAGTCATGTCAGTGTCTTCATGAACTCACTCTTTCTCTTCCAACCTCCATAGCTTCTGCCTCAAGCCATGTTCTAGATCCATGTTTTTACATGGTATCAGAGCCATGGTGAGCATGGCATACATCGGTTTAGATCAGTAAACCCCCCTTCCAACCTCTCTCCAACTCTGCTAAGCTCAAGTCCAACCAATGAGTTCATTTTCTTATTCTATCTTCATCAACCTTCCATGGCAGCCATAGCCAGGAAGTACCAACCTTGCTTGGAGCTCTTATATCTCCATATCCAGGCAGTATCTCCTCACACTTCCTTCTGAGGACTTGTTCCCCACATCAGGGCGCTTCTTCCTGTCACATGCGACCTTGACATTAGGCTATATATGGCCCAACATTGTGAATTTTTCCGCATGCTGCTCAAAACTGCGCCCGCCCTGTTCATACTCATCTCATTCTCTGTACACTCTGCGATTCAGGGCGCCATAGGGCATTGATAGCCCATGAAGTAAGCTTCATTTCTACAAAAAAAAGTTTTGGAAATGATGCACTATAGCTCCTGCAATCCGTGAAAAACTAGGCTGCCCTGCAAACCCTAACTGTGACTGCCATAGCCAAGAACTCAAAGCTTCATCTTTCCATTATTTTCTCTCTCCTGACACTCAAATCAAGCCTTTGCCACTCTGATCCATTGAATCTGAAGTTGTCCCCATCACTTTGTTAGCATCAAATCAAGGAGGGGAGATTTTGAAGGTCATTCTAAAGGTTCCAAGCTTCGAGCCACAAGCATCAATATCTATTGATACCATTCATCTAGTGTCTTTTGGTGCTTGTGCTTATCAAGTGCACTCAAGATCGTCTTCTGTTGCCTAAATCTGAGAATTTGAAGCTGATCTTCTGTTGATCCTCCAACTCCGACATGGGCAAGGACTCTCCGACAGTTCACTTCAAAGGGGTTGGGTTTCACACCTGGTAGACCCGCATCAAGCTCATCCTAACGAAGAAGGGTCTTTGGGCCATCACCAATGGCAAAGAGAAGAAGCCTCGTGATACAGACCTTGCAGTCACTTGGCAAAAGAATGATGATAAGGCTCAGGCCATTATCAAACTTTACATATTACATGGAAGAGACTTGACATTTTGTTTAGTGCACAGTCTAAGTCATCAAAGTATGGTCTCTTGATTGAATTCTTTAGGCTTGACATGAAGTCCAACACACCTCTTGCTACACATTTAAGTCACGTGGAATGACTTCTAACCCAGCTTGCATGAATAAATTTGAAAATGGATGACGATATTAGTATTGGTGTTATGCTTAAAAGATTGCCTCCTCAATATAATAATGTATCAAAAACCTTAATCAATATGCCAAATCCTAAGCTTGTTGATATGCAGGAATCACTGCTAGAGGAGGAAAAGAAGCTGAAATCTAAAGAAGAACCAAGCACCTCTAGAGATGAACAAATGTTATATGTTGGCAACAGGTACAAAGGCAAGAAGGACCAACTATTCTGTGATTTTTGCAAAAGGACCAAACATATTGAAAAATTCCGCCATGCCAAAAAGAGGTCCCAGAAAGCATATCTTGCTACAGTGAAAGAAGAAGAAGACCATGGAGCAAAGGAGGAGGAGGAAGAAGAAGATCACCAAGATCAGAAGAACAAGCCTCACCAGTCCTTCTATTCTCACTATTCTGATATACATTTTTAGCTTTGCACTGCCTAGCCCAAAATGCCTCTATTATACACTTGTAAAATCCTCATGTAGCCTTATATTACAGCCTCTATACACTTTATGAGGCCCTTGTTACAACCTTTGGATGTCCACCATGTTTGTGGTATCCACACTTAGCCTTTTCTGTGATAGCTTCTGGTGTTTTGCCATGTTTATGGTGTGCTCACACTTTGCAAGTGTTTCTCTCACTAAAGACTCTACACACTTTGTACTACTGGTTGTGATTGAGGAGGGGAGTTGACATTCTGCAATGACACCTACTTAGCCTCTTGGTATGGAGCAGTGTGGGCTCAGGACTAGAATCTCATAAGCACAGTAGGAGAAGTGCTACCATCCAGTTTCCTATAAAGCATTGTGCTTGCTCTCTTTTCTAATGCAATGTCATATTACTTTTGTCCTTCAGTAAAGTCTCTGTGTCATTGTCAGTTTATACAAAAGATTGTGTTTATGAGTCCAAGCTTCCATCTTGGAACCTGATTCACTTGTGTAACAGCCAATCGTGTTAGTGTCTTCATGAACTCACTCTTTCTCTTCCAACCTCCATAGCTTCTGCCTCAAGCCATGTTCTAGATCCACAATTTTACATAATTTTGGCATTATTTGCATTTAAACATGTGTAAAACAGTGAAGTTTAAAATGCATGTAAAAGAACATTTAGATGGTGTAGACATTGCTTTGCATTTTGGGTGTTTACATGATATTTTACATGGGATTTTAGATGCACTTGTAAATCCCCATCTAGCCTCCACATCTCTACTTCCATTTTGTTGTAGTAATCCTCACCATTCCATTCAACACTCAAGCAAACAAGCCTCCTATTCTACCACATAGTAAGAGTTCAAGCACCTTGGTGGTTGATTTTGTCCTTGGTTTCTAGCAAGTGAACTAAAATGGACCCAAAATGCTGGCTTTTACACTCATCAATGTGACTTTCAATGAAACTCTTATCGATTCAAGAGCTTCAACCTCTTTGGATCTAACTATCTCTCACCTAGCTACCTCACACTCCACCTCTAAACCAATCATGCATAATGTGTGTGTGTGTGTGTGTGTGTGAAAGTAAGGATACAAGATCAGCCTTAAGTTATATTGAACTCACCTACCCTTCCACATTGTAGTCAAAGCTTGAAAGCTAATAGTTGGCTCCACAATCCATGTGATACATTCCTTAAATGAGCATATCAACCCCTTCATATCTCCATTGAACATGCCATCATTGAGAGAATAAGAAGACAGAGAAGAGAAATTCATAGTAGAGCTTCACCTTGTTTTGTCCCTCACTCTCACTCACAAATCCCCTTCACACACAACTTGTCTCTCAACTCTCACCAATGGGAGAAAGAGACAAGGTGAGCTTCTCAACCCAAGTGCCTTACTCAGCACGAACTCTCTCTCGTTGTCCCTCTCACTATCAATAATAGTAGCAGAAGATAGAAGGCAAAAAGCAAGAAGAGAGTTTGTTCAAATTTTGCACACACATGAATGAGGCCTCTATTCACTTTTTTGGCTTTTATAAATTTGGGTTAAGGTTAGGGTTTCCACCAAAGTTGGGCACCCTACCCACCTTTGTGGCTTAGATTGCTCTTTCCAATAATGTGTGCATGCTACTTAGGTTAATTTGATATAATCTAGTAAAAAATGAATAGAAGTTGCATGCTTGCAAGCCTCACTTCCATTGTGGATCTTCTAACTTTGAAAATATACAATTTATGTGAGGGTAAGGGCAACTCTCACAAAATATTATAATTGAATATTGTTTTCTTGTTTTACAAGTGCCTAAAATAATATGATTGTGTCATAAAATAATCCTTCTTGTGAAATAATTTCAACACTTGGTCTTGACCTTCTTTGCCTTTAACTTGCTTTGTATTTGTCATGTGAGTTTTTCCCTTCACAATAGCCCAAGGTAGAAAGCCCTTTGCATGTTAATCCTCACTGTGCAATGGATGCATACAGGGCAAGAGGCAAGGAGAATTTAAGTACCTTGAGAAAGGGGAAGCTTCCAAGGTACAAAAAGCAAACATTACAGAGATCAAGATTGAGTCATACACTAACCATGTGAATTTTAAGACATTAAACTTGTAGATCATTTTTCAAGCAATTGCCTCTAATGTGCTAAAGCTTGTCAAAGCCAAACAAAGTCTCATTGTTGGGAGTAGTTAGAGATTTCATAAAGCATGCATGGCTATACATATCAGGTCTTTGTGCACTAATTATATGACTCCCATATGACTTCACTACCTCTCATGTTCTTTTCTATTTTATGGGTAGAGTCCATATAGAGAATGAGTTCCCAAAGTGATTATTGGGAACCTATTAGGAAGATTGTAGCTTGCAATACTATAGGTTTTTGTCAATGGGTTTTTTCATTTTTTGGTTGGGTGTGTTGTTGAGAGGGATTAGATCCTTGGCTATTTAGTGGCATGCATGTGCTATCATAGTGTTGTGGATTTTGTCTAGTGAAGTTCTTCAATGTGAATGCTTGCTTGGGTTTCTTTCCTCAATTTGCATGTAGTATATGAGGTTGATGGCAAGTCTCAAGCACACTCTCAATCTTGTATGTTCCACCACTCTTTTTAACCCATAAGGGATTGTAGGGCTTACATATTTTCAGGACAAAAGAATTGAACTTCTTGAAATCCACAAGACCTAAGATAATAGATGGCTATATGCTATTTGTGATGTGCAATTATCATTTTTTTAAAATGCATGCCATTAACATAAGAAGTATGGCCACATTTTCCAATGCCCTAAAAACTTGAAAAAAAAAACATGGGAGAGCTAAAGGAATACTTCTTTTGAATAGTCTAAACTAGAGATTATGGGCAAGTCACATAGCTCCTCAAGGGAGGACAAGCTCAGAGCTATTGCAAATATGGAGATCATTGATCATAAACCTACTAAATGATCATTTACGAAAGGCAAAGGCAAAGATAGAGTTCAAATAAATTGTCAATTAAGAAAATGTGGTTGCCACCAACCTTTATGCACCTTTGGGAGAGCTATTAATGGATCATTGAAATGCTAACTTGCATGGAAATGTGAACAAACAATGTTACATTAATGTCTTGGAACACAAGGGGCTATGCTCTACAAAAGGGTTTGCATAAGAATTTTGAAAGAAAGCAAAACCTTTGTATTAGCTTTGCAAGACTTTCGATTTGGTAGCAATCAATTTTGATGTCGGGTAGCACATTTATTTGATTTGAGCTCCTAAATGTAGTGGGGGCTCTCTCTTGTGCTTTTGTTCAAAAATGGAAAATGATGCATTCTTGCTATCTAGGTCATCTTAGATGGGAATCTTATTAACAATGTCACTCTATATGTTCTTAAAAAACATGGGAATTGATGAACCACTTTGTTGGTGGGGAAAATATTGTTCTAATTTGTGATTGGAATATGATAAAGAAGATGGAATATCAATCAAATGATGTAATGTTGTAAAGTAGAAATAGAAGATACTCTTGTTGTTGAGGATGTTGATGATTTAAATGTTCAAGATGAAGGGGAAATTACTTTTTTTTGTTGTTGTTGTGGAAAACCTCTCAACAATTGTTGGCTTTGAATATGCAATCAATGAGGATTTAAATTTATGTAGGACTCATGCCTTTGGATTGATATGGACTTGGCCCTCTTATTAGAGAGGACTTTTAGCTTGGACGAGGTGGATTTTGCATTTAGGAACTTGAAGTAAGGAAAAGCTCTTGGGCTTCATGGATTTTCTCCTAGGTTTTGCATGAAATGTCGAGATGTTTGTGGCAATGACATGTGCATATCGCTCAACAAGATGAACATTGATGGTGATATACCTTATTCTCTCAACTAAGGTATTATCAAGTTAATGTCTAAAGGGCTGAAAAATTACAAGATCAACTTGTGGTGCCTGCTCGTCATGTTGAACATTGCTTATTTTGGGAGGTGATTGCATTTTTGAAAACATGGACCTAGACAAGGCTTATGGCAATATCAATTGGAAATTTCTTCTCCAATTTCCTCATTATGTGTTTTTTGTAATGCCTCTATTGTTGTCTCTATCAATGGTTACTATACACAAGCTTGAATCAATTTGAAATAAAGATATAGCCCATTGTTGTCTAGGGTCTACCTCTCCCAAATGGAGGTTATTTTTGTACTCAAATATTTGTGGATGATAACTCCTTTACCATCAAGGTTGATTTGGGATTATTATAACAACTATTATAGGTGTTTCATGAATTCAATATTCTCTTAGGCTCTATTGTTAATACTTTAAATATCAAAGTACTTTATGTTAGATGTGATGATTCCCTTAGATGGTTACAATTGTATAGTTTGGAAAAATCAATGAAGGGGAAACTTTTGGATACTTGGATTGTCTACTTAGGTTCGAGATTTCTATGGAACAAAGGTTTTGCCAGTATCTTGGCAAGTTTGAAAGGAATAGAAGACTAAAATGGCTAAGGTTCCTTATGCATCCATAGTTAGTAGCTTGATGTATGTCATGGTTGCTACACATCTAGACATTGCCTATGCAATGGAAGTAGTTAATAGGTATAATGCAAACCCTAGCAAGAAGCATTAGGAGGCAATAATAAGTATTAAGAGATACTTGAATGGTACTAGGTTTATGTGCATATGCTTCGGAAGGAAGGATGCATCTGTTCTTGGATATGTAGATGCTGATTTTGTAGGGAATGTAGACTCTTGGAGGTCTATTACAGGTTTGGTATTTACTTTCACAGGTCATGCAATCTCTTGGATCTCTCAATTGTAGCCATGTATGACTTTATCTACCACCAAGGTAGAGAATGTTATAGCCACTAAGGCCTACAAAGAAGCTATTAACTTACTCGTCTAGTGGGAGACTTTGGCATTGTAAGAGAGGTACCAACATTGCATTGTGATACTCAGAGTGCTATTCAATTGGCACGGAACCTTGTCTTTCATGCAAAGACAAAGCACATTGAGCTGTCAATATCCATACAGATGATAACCTTACATATCTTCTCATGAAGAGTTTACCTTTTGAGTGCTTTGTGCACTATAAAGTGCTAATGGGCATTGGATAATATCTTCACTTTCTTCTTATACTCCCATAAAGGTGCATTGGCCTTTGAGTGGGAGGTTGTTAGGGTAAAGGCCAATGGCCAATGGTCGGGTAGGCACCCCTTGTATATGTATACATTGTACACTCATAAATAAGCGAAGATGACAAATAATAAGGGTACCATTCATTTTGTATCCACAAGAGTCTCTTGTGTTTTTCTCTCTCTCAATCCTCTTGCACTCCATAGCTTCTACCTCGCATCCCACCATTGCTTCCCTCTCAAGAAATTCAACAAAAACAAGTGTGCATGCCAAGTGCATATGGCCTCTGTTTTTTTACTCTCTTGCAAGGCTTGTACAAAAGGCTCTTTCCTTTGATTGCATTCTTCCTTGTACCTTATTCTCAGGGACAGAAAATACAATGGAAGCACCACAATTGAACACCTTGAGTAGCACGTTGCTTGGCATGAGAGCACCACCATGCTTGGTATATTTAAAGTGTGGGCATCTTTCTCTGTAATAATACTTTTCCATCCCTTTGTGCCCTAAAAGATGCTCAAAATCTTATACTTCTTGATTGCTTGCTCTTCCACCTTTCTAATAAAATGCCCCATCTCTCTTTTGGGATTATATATCTTGAGTACATATTCCTTGAGTCTTTTGAGTTTACTCTAAGTTTTAGTGATATAACTCTTTGGGCAAAAAGTGTGCTATTAACTCACCCCTCGAAAAGGGATTAATGCAGTTGATCATTGTTTCTCTAGAATTCTTTTACTTTATTGATCAAGGAGCCAATGGGAGTGTAGTGTGCTTGCTTGTGATTGGTTCTTTCATTGAACTCCTTCTTGTGCACCTTTGACCTTCTTTGGGCATACTCAACATGGGTGTCTATGATGGATGCTTTGAAAAGTCTGTTACTTAAAAGCAAAGAAAGTAACGATGGAATGCATGTAAGAATCAATTGTTTGATAGATCTTTGCAATAAGAAAACCCTTGAAAAGTTAGTTATATCTTTGTTGGCATGTGAGTTCAAACCCTGGGCTATGCATATGGGCAGGATAGTATTAAAATCTATTAGCACCCAAAAACTTATAACAACGTATTATCCATTGCCTCTTTAAAGGCTAATGGGTATATTATAAGGGAGACTTACTACTCGGGGAATCATCATCTTAAAGCATCTTAGTCTGTCTTGACAAGGGAGACTCATCACAGACAAATTGTTCAAAGACTGTATCTACATGCGGCTGACGAGCTCAGAGGGAGACAGACAGATCGAGGTATGTCTTTCCTCTGTTCTGTGCGATGCTGGGAAAAAATTATACTACACTCAGAAAAGACAACTTAGCATCTGCGCGATCGTATCTTTGCATGCTCAGAATCGCTAGATGAGTCGCCATTTTCAGTCTCAAAGATCAAATCTGTGCTCTTGTCCGCCGATCTGTTATCGTATAAATATTCCTTGTGAAGTCCTTGTACGGAATGATTCGTCTCACATGTCAAATCTGTGCTTTTGTATGTGGTTCAGATTTCTGCAATTACCCGATACATCAGACACACCACACAAGAAGAAGCATCATGGTGCGTTTCCATTTCTTTTCCATAGTTATATCTAATCTACATGTCAACTAACAATAATGCGAGTTTACTCGTTACAATTATACGATAACCTTCAACTGAAGCGTTTGATAGTATGATTTGCACTGCTTGAATTGCCAAGCTCATACTATAAAACGCTTGTGTATGAGCCCTATTTGGGTCTTGTGCATGATGCGCTATTTATTGCGTACATGGCTATCTATGTTAAAGTTCATGTTTTATGTATGAGCCCTATTTGGGTCTTGTGCATGATGCGCTGTCTATTGTGTACATGGCATATGTAGATTCTCAGATGTCTACATGGCATGTGCAGTTTCTTAGATGTGTAGATGGCATTGTTGATTCTCAGATTTTTACTTAAGTAAGGTGATATTGTGTGTTAGAAGTATCTTGTTTGGTCAATTGTATTAGGTAGAGGTCTATGGTTGTGGGGAATTATGTCCTACTTTAGAAGTCACAAATACTAAACATTGAGTGTAACATTTTTGGTCCTTTAAATCAATCTAATTATTCATGTTATATGGTGACACTCAGGTTCGACTTGATCCTGATCCATTTTTGAATGAGCTTACTAAGCTATATGAGAAGACTCGGGAAAAGGGATCTGTGTGGGTTACACTTAAACATTGTAAGTGTGCTTATTCCTATTTGATATGCCTAAAGACTAATAACACTACTTTTTTGTGGCAAGTAGTTGTAGAGTATAAGAGGAGAATAAAAATGGTTAGGTGGTTTTAATATTTCTAAAAGTTGTACTGAGTCCTTATGAATGAGAATATAGCAGTATTGATATATTGTACTTGTCCCTCTTTTGCTCTTGCACCCTTGGTGGTTGCGTGCACATTTACATGCATATGTTTAGAGAGGAAGAAATAGATTCATATGTCTCCCAAAAACCAACAAGGTTTGTGAGGATTAAAATGTCCTAGAGAAACCTTTTAGATTCTAGATTGTGTTCTCAAGGGATTGTCCTAGGATCTTTTGCATTTGTAGTTGACTTTTACAAATGTTGATAATCTACCTAGAGTTGCCATGAATCTACTTGCAGTACTTGGTAGGGGGAGTCTCTCTATTTTGATCAAGACATAGTGGTTAGGTGCAATGGCCACTCAAGGGGCGTAGGAGGGGCCTTTATCGAGTAACTCCTTACATCTCTCTAGTGGGCAAGGAGGATTCAACTTTCTATTGATCGGTTAGTCTCATGGCTTCTCCTCAAATCTCCTCTCCACGATGTGGTATCAAAGGTATGGGCACCTTTTATTCAACAAGTTGAGCCTTCTTTATTATAGCTCTATAATTATAGGATTTCTAGTATGAAGGAGTGTAAGGGGTTATGCAAGGCTTTATTGGAGGGCAAGCAACAACAAGATTTCTTTGCTAGGGAGGCCACACCTTGCTCTTTGAGTATTTTGGAGCTTGCTCATTTGGATTTGTATGGCCCTATGCAAACTCCATGTACAAGGCTTCCAAAACAGCCCAATTGAACCCACTGCTACATGAAGCAGGAAAAGGGGGGGAAGGGATTTGATCATCATCATTCTTTCTGTAGATGATATGCTACTCATTGGACCAAATGAGAGAAAAATTATAGATTTCAAGGCTGAATTGCAGTCTACTTTTGATATGTCAGATATGGGGCTGATTCACTATTTTTTGGGGATTCAATTCACCCAAAATCACCATGGTATTGATATATCTCAGTCATAGTATGTTTAGAAGTTTCTAGTAAGGTCTAACATGCATGATTCTAAACCTATGAGCACACCTATGAAAATAGGGCTGAAGCTTTCAATGCATGATGGCAATGATCTATGAGATGTTGCTATTTACAACCAGGTTGTTGGTTGTCTCATCTATATGTGCAACACCCATTCTAACATATCATATGTAGTATCACATGTGAGCAGATACATGCATAGTCCAAGGACTCTATATTTGTAAGCTGCTAAGTGCATTTTTGGCTAGTTGCAACAAGGAACACAGTCACATGGTTTGCTATTTTCCAAGGGGGGAGACTTTCAAATGCATGCTTACAGTGATTTAAATTGGGCTGGTGATCATGATACAAGGCAGTCTACTGGTGGACGTTGTTTCTTTTTAGGCTTGTCATGCATTTCTTGGCTAAGCAAGAAGCAACCTACTATGGCTACGTCATCTTGTGAAGTTGAGTACAGGGTAGCTTTTATAGTGATAGTCGAATGTGTTTGACTGTGCTATGCATTGCCTGATCTTCATGTTCATTTGGAGAGACCCACTTCTATTCCAGAGTGCTATTGCAATAGCACGAAATCTAGTGTTTCATGCTTGTATGAAGCACATCAAGATACATTTACACTATGTTAGAGAGAAATCACTTGCAGGGGAGGATATTATGATCTACATGCCCACATAGGAGAATGTTGTAGTTATTTTCACCAAGGCACTATCATGTGAAAAGTTGTTGGATCAAGAGGGGCACAACAGAGAGAGGTAGAGGTCGAGCAGGAGTGAGTGTGAGTGTGAGTGTGACGGCTGGAGAGAGTGAGCAGAGTGAAAGTATGAGTCGATTTGAGTGTACCAACAATGTGTTGGTACACGAAGAATAAAATGTATTTATACTTAGGGCATATAAAGGGTGCGTTCACATGTACAATGTGTGTGTACTATACACGGAGGTTACCAGGCCCTTATCCCAACAACCTTCCACTTAAAGGTCCAACTCCCACTAGTCGAATGCAATGTCGTGCTGAGCTTTGCTTAGACTTTTAGTGAGAACATCTGCAGGGTTATCTTGTGTTTTAATCTTGGTCAATGTGATTTGACCATCTTTCAGAATCTGTCTGATGAAATGATATCGCACATCTATATGCTTTGTGTGTGAATGATACATGGCATTCTTAGCCAGACACACAACACTCTGGCTATCACATCCCAAAATTACAATACCCATAGATATGTGGAGATCATCTTCAAGTTAGCTCAACCATATAGCTTCCTTAAAAGTTTCAGTAGCTGATATGTATTCAGTTTCAGTGGTACTCAATGCAACAATGTTTTGCAACTTGGAACACCAAGAAATAGCCCCACCAACAATTGTAAAGACGTACCGTTGGTGGACCTACAAGTGTCCAAGTCACCTGCCATGTCTGCATCACAATAACCCTGCAAACTAAGTGCACCCTGTCCATAGCAAATACTTTTTCTTTGTGTACCCTTAAGGTATCGAAGAATACACTTGACAGCCTTGTTGAGAAACCCTTCACCCTTCACCCGCAGTTTGCGTTTTTGCGTTTTTGCGTTTTGCGTTTAGGGTTTGCAGCCCCAAAAAGGGGCGCCATCCTAGATTGACTGTGCCTATTTATAGGCCACTCTCTCATTCATTCCTTACAGCTGATTTATTCAGTTCGTCACCTCTTCTCTCGAGCCTCTCCACTACCCTCACACCCCTTCAGGAGGACATTGCGGTTCGTGGTTCGTGGCTGACTTCATCATCTTCCTTGTGCTACGGTACCCTTATTCCCTTGTATCACATTCACTCCATGATTCAGATCTTCATCATTCCATTCATCAGAGTTTCTTCTCTCTTTTCTTCTCTTCTCCATGTTTGCCGAGTTCACTTCGTGTTTCTTCTCGCAAACCCTACTGTCTCACTGGTATGTCATCTTTTGACATGGTATTAGAGCTAGATTTGCTCACCTAGCAGCGAAGATCCTCCACTCCAATGAAGGCAAAGAAGTGGCGGGTTCGACATCCACTTCTCTTCTTCTTCCGCTGCATCAACATTTCGTTTTTGCAAATTTCAGGTGTTTCAGCTTGCTGCTCACATCCCGTTCGCAGAGGACATCTTAGCCGGAGCTGTCCATTGTTGTCTCCATTAGTTGGCGCCTGATTTCCAGCCCTCTTCACGTAGTTTGGAGCTGATTTCAGTTAGGTGACTGCTGTTTCTGTGCAGACCTGCTGCGGTACAGCTTGCCATGCCATCACAGTCCTGCTGCCTACGTTTTTAGTCTTTCTTTCTTTTGTAGGCTGTCCTGTCTGTGTTTTTAGTATTTCTCTTTCTTGGATGTTGTCCTGCCTGTGCTTTTAGTCATTCTCTTACCTGTTGTCTGCACTTGTTGCCTGTGTTTTTAGTCTTTCTCTCTCCTCACTTGTGTTTATCTACTGGTTGCAACCTCTTATTGCTGGTTACATTCTCCTCCCACTGGCAGCTCACTTCCAGCCCTTCCACTACCCTCCCACCCCTTGAGGTGGACATTGCCGTTGGTGCTTCACACTGCCCTCACACCCCTTGAGGCGGACATTGCGGTTTGTGGTTCATGGTGGTTGACCTCTTTCTTCTACAGCAAGGCACATTGGTATCCATGGCTTCTTTACCAACAGATGTCCAGACTATTGGGTGCTCCTACTGTGGCATCACACACCGGACACACCACCGATGCTTACCGACTTCAACCTTTGCTTCCCATCCCCCTCGGAGTATATGCATCTTCCACCAGGCACTCCTTGTGCCACCTCTCCTTTTTGGGCCACAGAGATTGTTCTATATCGACTATCAGAGTACTATGCTCAAGGCAATAAGACGCATCCGATGCGCACTAAGTCCTTTCGAGCACATGGATGATCAATTGGCGCTACAACCTCTTGGAGATCGTCACAATGCCAGTGGCAGCCTTCTTCCACTCATTTTCAGGTACAGTGGCTTCCACGACCTATGGCTCTACAGTCCGCTCCACCGAGAGACAGTGATTGTTTGATTCTGTCTCCTCGTCAGCCCGCTCCTTCGAGAGAGAGTAGCTGCTCGACTCCTTCCTCTTCTTCGGCTACCCAGTCTCCTCCATTGAGCGACAATGACTGTTGCCCACCCCTTGCTCATTCTGAGCCCCACCCTTTCCCACCCTTTTACTGAGGTTCGAGATGCTACCTCTGGGAGCTCTTTGGCGCCCCAGATATCTAATTCAGCACGATTGGTGGCACTTCCTTCGTCATCAAACATTTCGGAGTCCATGATCCATGAGTTTTTGGATTCCCTCTCTACTTTAGAGGGGGATGTTATTTCTTTGTC
Source organism: Lygodium microphyllum (assembly GCF_053477565.2). Taxonomy (NCBI): domain Eukaryota; kingdom Viridiplantae; phylum Streptophyta; class Polypodiopsida; order Schizaeales; family Lygodiaceae; genus Lygodium; species Lygodium microphyllum. The sequence continues at coordinate 103,239,207 of NC_141162.1, read as the reverse complement.
CTCCTCAGAGGGGGACATCTACTTCTTCAACTTTAGCGGGGGCCTCTCCACCTCCCACCTCAGAGGGGGAACCTACTCCACATGAAGTTCTTCACCCATCCTCTACTTTCTTGGGGTGGTTGTCTTTGACCAGTCATCTCTTCTACTGATACCTCGGATCTTCAGGTACCACCTAGATCGGAACCTTGGAGGTTTAGTCGTGACCTGGTGACGAGGCCTTCATATTCCTTCTAGCATGAGTACACGGAGCTAGTGGCTTCTCTCCCGAGGTTGAGTTTCAAGTTCTCCAGTTCACTCTATCTACTGTTCTTTACTACAGGTTCCCTTTGTGGTGGAAATATTGGATCTTAGAGGTCCTCTACATCTTCTTGCCTTGGTCACTTGGTTAGCATAGAGCCACCTCTCGAGATTGAGTACGGGCATATCCTTATGGTTCTCGACACCACACAAAGTTCGACATTCCTCCTATGCATTGCATGTTTTCATCATCTTTGTACTAGGGCACTTGGGCAAGTGAACAATTTCCCCACGAGGGACACTGTCCAAGTGGCATCTGCTGCACGAGCATTCTTCAGCATGTAGCATTGCATCTCCACCTCACTCTTCGCTTGTTTTCCTTTTTGGGCGTGAGAGGGGGTGTTGAGAAACCCTTTACCCTTCACCTGCAGTTTGCGTTTTTGCGTTTTTGCGTTTCTGCGTTTTGCGTTTAGGGTTTGCAATCCCAAAAAGGGGCGCCATCCTAGACTGACTGTGCCTATTTATAGGCCACTCTCTCATTCATTCCTTATGTTTGATTTATTCTGTCCATCACCTCTTCTCTCTAGCCTCTCCACTATCCTCACATCCCTTCAAGAGGACATTGTGGTTCGTGGTTTGTGGCTATCTTCATCATCTTCCTTGTGCTACGGCACCCTTGTTCCCTTGGATCACATTCACTCCATGATTCAGATCTTCATCATTCCATTCATCAGAGTTTCTTCTCTCTTCTCTTCTCTTCTCCATGTTTGTCGAGTTCACTTCGTGCTCCTCCCCGCAAACCCTACTGTGTCGCTAGTAAGTCATCTTTTGACAAGCCTCCCAATGTGCTTTGCCAGGATTTGGCATAAACCTGCTAACAACTCCCACTGCATGAGCAATGTCTAGACGAGTAGCAACCATAGCATACATAAGAGAGCCACAAGCTGATGCATAAGGAACTCCCTTCACAGCATTTGCTTCCAAGTCATCTTTCGGGTTGTTGGCTTTGCTAAGCTTGAGATAAGGAGGTAAGGGTACCCCAGAAGGCTTAGCTTCAGTCATGTTAAATCTGTCCAGTACCTTTCCAATGTACTTTTCTTGAGATAAAAACAACAATTTCTGCATTCTATCTCTACGAATCCTCATGTCCAAAATATGCTCTGCATTCCCAAATCTTTCATGGAGAAAGCTGATTTCAGCTGATTTTTGAGAGCATCCAAGCTAGTCTTTTTTTTCCCAGGTAGTAACATATTATTCACATACAAAACAAGTATGATGGGGCTGCCATTTGTATTTTTTTTCATGTACAAGCAATGATCTGCATGGCTGCGTGTAAACTCATGAGATAGCATAAAAGTGTCAAACTTTTTGTACCACTGCCGTGGTGCTTGCTTCAGCCCATATAGGCTGCATTTTAGTTTACACAACTCCTCTTTTCCAGGAACTACAAAGTCCTTGGGCTCTTTCATGTAGATTTCCTCATCAATGTCACCATGTAAGAAAGTTGTTTTTACATCCATTGATACAGCTCTAAATCCAAAACAGCAATAAGAGCAAAAAGCACACGTAAAGTGGTCATCTTCACAACAGGTGAGAAGACCTCTTGGAAGTCAATCCCTTCCTTTTGTGCATACCCTTTGGCAACTAGCCTTGCCTTATACGTGGGTTTCCCATCAATTGTCTTGACTTTGTACACCCATTTGTTTGGAAGTGGCTTCCTTCCCTTGGGCAATGACACAAGATCCTAAGTATCATTTGCATATAGAGATTTAATTTTTTCCTACATAGCTAGCTCCCACTTACTGCTGAACTCACATGACTTGGCCTCTTTGTATGTAAGAGGCTCACCCTCATTTGTAAGCATCACATAATGCAAGGAGGGGTCAAACCTATGTGGTTGCCTTCTTATGTGTGTAGACGTGCGTACCCAGTGATCAACATTTTCAGGAATTGGGTCTACATCTGGAGGTATATTATTTTCAGCATTTATTGGCTGTTGTAAACCATTTTCAGCATGCTATTCATGCTGTACAGCACCTTCATTTTCATTTCCAGCACATGTATTTTCATAATCAGCAAGCCTAGACTCCTTGTGCTTCTATTTGCTGTCCATCATCATCTGGCTCAAAAATAATTGGCTGATCATCAGTTTTAGCCTGTGGTACAGCACCTTGAGGCTCATTTTCTGAAGTAATAGGTGGTTGCAAACGCTGAAATTTCACCTTTTTCAGATCTTTGATAGAGGCTGAGGTGTCTTTTAGCAAATTTGCCTCATTAAACACAACATTATGGCTGTGAATAATTTTCTTGGACTGAGGTAACCACACTCTGTAGCCAAATTCACCCTCATTACCATAGCCCATGAAAATGCATTTGGTGGATTTTGGGTCAAGTTTGTTCCTTAGCTCATCCCTAACATGTACAAAAGCATCATAGCCAAATATGTGTAAATAGTCATATGAAGCCGATTTGCCAGACCAAACCTCCTCAGGGATGCCATTATTTAAGGACCTATTTGGAGAGCGGTTGCAAATGTGAACCGTGGTTTTGAGCCTCTCTCCCCAAAATGCACGAGGGAGATTAGCAGTGGACAGCATGCACCGCACTCTTTCACATAATTTCCTGTGATATCTTTCAGCCACCCCATTTGAAGAAGGGCTGCGAGGGGCTGTAAGCTCCCTCTTAATACCATTTAAGTCACAAAAGGACTTGAATTCAGTCAATGTGAACTCACCTCCATTATCAGCTCTCAAGCATTTCAGCTTTCTACCTGTCTGAGTGGTCACAAATGCATGTAAAGTTTTAAAAACAACAAACACTTCACTTTTCTTTCTCAACAAGTAAATCCAAATCTTCTTGGAACAGTCATCAATAAAGGAGATAAAATATGCAACACCACCCAACGATTTCACGAGCATACTACATATATCAGAATGCACTAAGTCCAAGACATGGGACTTACGAGAGACACCAAAGTAAAAGGAAATTTTTATTTGCTTTCCAAATTGACACTCATTACAAAAGTCAAGTTTAGAGCCTTTTCCATCAATCCTCTTTAGAGAGATAAGGACATCAAGTCCTTTTTGGCTCATATGGCCTAATCTCTTATGCCATAACTCCAAGTGGTTGCAGATTTCAGCAACTGCAAGAAACTTGCCATTTAAGGCTTTGCAGTGCAAACAATACAAAGTGCCCTTCTTGGTTCCTTTTGCAATCAGCATGGACCCCTTTTTCACTTTTCACAAACTACCACCAAACAGTGTGGTGTAGCCATGCAAGTCAAGCTGATCAACAGATAGTAAACTCTTTTTAATGCCAGGTACATATTTGATATCTTTTAGCACAAGATCTTTCCCATCAATGCTGCAAGCATGGTTATTTCCAAGATACACCTTTCCATAATTGCCTGCATTGAACATAGCAAAACACTCCAAGCAAGGAGTTACATGGAAAGAGGCACCAGAGTCTACAATCCAAGTTCGAGTGACACCATTATCAATCGACAAGAGTGCATCAATCACATCAGCCTTGGTAATTTGCATATCCTGCATGTGATATAAGGGCATCATAATCAATTGCACGTAATACATCAGCCTTTGTATCTGAAAGCTCCTCAATGACCACACTAGAGGCCACATTGGCCTTTTCTTTGCCTTTGGTTGTCTCCGATGCATGTGTCTTTTCTTCCTTTTTCTTTTTATCTCTTGCATTCTTCTCTCTCTTGTTCCTTCTTGTAGTACGTGCAATCAGGCCCTTCCGACCACAGTGATAGCAAGTAATGTTGCTCTTTTCCTTTCCTTTGCTCTTGCTCCTATTTTTGTGTCCTGCATTTGCATTTTTCTTTTCAGCCTTGCCTCTTACATTGTAAGCTGAGTTGTTGCCTTCTCCATTGGACATACGTCTAATTTCTTCATTGAAGATAGAACCCCTCACCCCATCATATAAGAGATTGGGGTTATTGCTAAGTGAAACCATCAAGGTTTCCCATGAGTCCGGCAATGTCATAATAAAAAAGATCGCTCTCAACTTATCATCAAAGTCCAAATTTGCATCTTTGACTCATCCAGTCGCATATTCACCAACTTGCGCATTAAATGCACCTGATTAACAGGTGTGGTGATCTCATAAGTAGTTTTTAGCTTCTCCCATATTGCATAACTTGTGTCTAAACCCTTAATGCTTGTCAGAATGTCATCAATGACACCCATCTTTATGTAAGCCACAGCCTTTTTATTCACTTTGGCCCAATTTGCATCAGACATTAGTGCGGGTTTATCTTCCTACAAAGCATCCTCACAATCCTTTAGGAACAAAATGCCCTGCATATGGTCTTTCCAAAGGTCAAAGCCATGACCATCAAACTGTTTAATCTCCATCAAACTCTTGATATCTGAATTGGAAGAAGTTGCAGTCATTTTATCACGAACACAGGAGTAAATGCACTAGTCTGTGGAAGCACAAGCTGAACCAACAAAATACACTGCTGTTTTTCCTCAACCAGAAGTAAATCTCTGCTGTTTGTACATGAACTAGCCACTACACGAGCAAAAGATGCAGAAATTTACCAAATTTTGCGCAAATCCCCAAAATTTCAAGTCCAAAATTGCATAAATGTTAGTAAATCTGACCCAGCTGAGCAAAACTTTGCCAATACATGAAAAGCCCCAAATTTTTGGGATCTAGTGTAAGGAAATTTTACTCAAAAGAGCAAAATTTCAACAAAATTGGCAAAATCCCCAATTTAATTTAGGTTACCGCTCGCAATATTTGCAATTTCTGACTCGAAAGTCACTGACAGGCATGAATGATGTCAAATCTGGGAAAAGCCCTAAATTTTTGGTTCGAATCTTCACAGATTTGAGATCTGTGCTTCCGGTGCGTGAACTGCCACCATGAGTAAGTGGTGATTGAAAAATTTAGGAGGAAATTTAGATTTTAAAGCAAAAAATTGACGTGGGTTGTCAGGTGGGTCGCATGGCCGTCGCGTGTGGCTTGTCTGCCTGTGGGTCCTGTCACTGCCCTTTGCCGCCGTCGACTCCTGCTCGGTCCCCGCGTTGTGTGTCGTTGACCATTGCTGCTGGCGACCGCTGTTTGGTCCCCGTGGGTGCATGTCGCTGCCCATTGCTGCCTAGTTGCCCGCCTGAAGAAACTGTCACGCCGGTCGCTAGCTGCAGCAAGTCTCTTGCTTGTCGCTCGCCTATTTGGAGGTCGCCTGCCTGTTTGTCATAAGCTCGTTAGTGAGCCTACACACTGGACATTAGCCCTGTCTTGCAATCACCCAATTGCCCCTTGATCTTGGAACCGCGCAGAGTCTTAAGCTTTGATACCAGTTGTTGGACCAAGAGGGGCACAAGAGAGAGAGATGGAGGCTAAGCAAGAGTGAGCGTGAGAGTGTGATGGTTGGAGAGAGAGTGAGCAAAGTGAAAGTATGAGTCGATTTGAGTGTATCAACAATGTGTTGGTACACAAAGAATAAAATGTATTTATACTTGGGGCATGTAAAGGGTGCGTTCACATGTACAATGTACGTATACTATACATGGAGGTTACCGGGCCTTTATCCCAACAAAAAGTTTGAGGAATTTCGGAAATCCTTGAACCGACTACCTTTTGGTGATTGATCCACTCCTTGTACATCATCACATTGGCACTTCAAGGGGGTGTTAGAATTGGTCAATTATGGGTAGTGCCCAATGTAATTTGTGTGGTGTGGACACTTATTAAAGACTAAAGTGTCAAAGTTTAGTGTGTCTAGGACTTTAAAAGTAGTGACACTAGATTCTAGAGTTAAATTAACTCTACTTGAGTTAGGGACAGGTCTAGCTTAGTTAAGACCTATTGTACTTTCATTCTCTCATTCTAGTACTTGCATGTTTTGAGTGTGGAATTGTTGCCCACTCTTGGTCATTGTCTTGTGTTCTCTCTCTCTCTCTCTCTCTCTCCATTTCCAACAGGATGTTTTATGTAAGGTGTGTTCACACATGGAGAAAATAACTAACACACTCCATAGACTATAGTTTATGTTGCTTCTATAAAAAGCAGCTCCTTTGTTGATCTGAAAACTGCTTCCTTGAAGTAGGGGTAGGTCTGAAATCTGCAAAACAAGTCTTAGGTGCTGAATGTTGCTGCATCAGCAAACATGATTGTTTGTGAAGGCTTTTGTAGCAAGGAATGCAGGTGCAGGCTGCAAAACTCCCATGGACAGCAAGTGATCAGCTTTAAGGGAACTTCAATGGCAGGAGAAGGGCTGTGTTCTAATACCATAATGGATCAAAGATGAAGGGGATTAGATAAGCAGCAGCAGCTAAACACAATGATGGTGGTCAGATGGATGCAGAATGAACCCAGAATGAAAATGCTGAATGAGAATTGAATGCATACAAAATATGGCACAATCTATATATGGGTACGAGATGCGAAAGTGACCGACCTGGCTGAAATGGTGGCTGCCACTCTACTGGCAACTAGAAATAGGGTTGGATGAGTACAAGGAAAATCTAGCAAAAAGGGCCCAACACATGGACTTTGAAAAATCCCAGATATGGAGTTCGACACAATGAAACTCAACATTGGGAACTCTGGGCGTAAATCTGAATAAAGGTTCAGATAGGAGCCAAAGGGCATCGAAGGGATATTGAAACTAATGTGAGTGGCGTCTTCATGTAAGATTGAGCATTATGTTTTCTTCTCTTATAAAATATAAGCTAAAACAAGAAACATTGTCAATTACTTTGAACTCGCTATGATGGAAGGGAGATATTTTAAGCTCTAATGGAGGGAAATAGTAAATATATAATGATGAAAACTGAATTCAACTACAATTTATGGATTTAAAATGAGATGTAGTTGATTGGTGTATGTAGAATGCCACTTTGAGTGTGTCAATGTGCCAAATACTTGGAAGAAGACATGGTTGTGGGCATAATCGCTTTCTTTTGAGCATCCCACTAATTTATCCACTTTTACATTTGAGTTAATGATGTAAAATGACAGACAATTGAGATACTGAAACTGTGGAACACTGAAAACAAGAAACACTTTCCCTAAGTTGTTATTTACAATCGTGGAGGGGAGAATCTTAGACACTCAAGTGGAGAGAGAAAATAATATCAGGGACTAAATACAACTACATGTGTGAATGTGTCAAAAGTGGGTAAAATTGTGGGATGAATGGTTACAATGATGGGAGGGGAGAAGCTTTGAACTCAAATGCAAGAAGAACATACAATGAGGTCTCAATATACTTGAACTGTAGTGCATATAGAATAATGTACAATAAAGTCATGTGTATACACTAGAATAGGATCCATGTGCATCAATGTATCGGACAATCCCACTTGTAAGATATGATCTCATGTAAGATTGAGAAATTGTACAAATGATCTCATGAAAGAGACCTGAAATTAAGAAACTCTCTAAAACTAGCCTTTCTTCTTGGAAAGGGTGGTAATTCCTTGATTAAGCACTTAATTACAACAATTAGCAAATAAACATAAATAAAAATGTGCAATTTACCTTAATAATCTTGGACAATAGACACCCGGTTGCCCCAAAACTGGCGCCCCTTTCGATATTTCTTTAACTTTAGTTGCTAATTGATTTAGTATAAGTTGAGATTTTACAATCTCCTTTGTTGATCCAAAAGCCCCTTGCTGTACATACAATCAACAAGCAATTTGGGCCAATTGACCCTTGATTTTCACCCAGGAATTGCACAAATGGAACCATCAACTGGCCAATTATTGCTCCAATTCACAATGGATGGCATGCATGGGTCCCAAGGTGGTTCAAAAACTTAGGGTTTACATCAGAGATCTCTTTGCTCTCCTCTAGATTTCGCAGAGATCTACTCAAAATGGTTGAGAAATGCTGAGATCTCTTGAGAATCGGTTGGAGAAGGTGAGAGAAAGCCAAGATGAGAGAGAAATTTGATTTTCTTTGCAAGAAAACCCTAAATTCGCCTGCATTTGATGTAGTTACCTATTGTTAGACACCTCCAAAATGCAGTCAGCCTCGAGAAGGTGACTCCCTATTGTCCCTTGCCTGTTGAAGCCCCCAGATAGTTGTCTTTTGCAGTAGCAAATTGCTGTTCTCTCATCAGAAAATGGACTAGCAACTCTCTCTCTCCCCCTCTACCAAGTTGTAAATTGATTGAATGGTTGAGACCTAACCCTCAAAAACGTTTTCGTAGTTTGCATGGGCATTTTTGCCAAATGGCAGCCTTCTAAACCCATATTTCAGCATTATCTAGCCATTTAATTACTTTTCAAAATTAAATAATCCTGAAAATTAATTTCAGCTCTTTTAACCTTGCCCAAAATTAAATGTGTCCATCCATAATTTAATTGGCTAGGCCATTTGCAATCCGGAGTGGTCCCTAACCTCTGTTGACCCTTAGATTGGTATTAATTAATTAATTAATGCTAGTCCCTAGTGTCACCATCGACACTTATTGGCCAAATAGTTGTTAGAGGGTTAAAATTGATACCAATTAACCCCAAAGCCCAACTGGCATAACTTATCACATCTTTTGCCTTTGACACCCAATGTATCCTCAGGGTCCATGGCTTGTTATCATGAAATGATTGCCATGTGCATCACATATGCTTAAATAACCTTGCACATTTGATTAATAACTTAATCAAATGTTATTAGCAAGATTAAAGCATTTCAAAATTTCATGTCTTAATTAATTAATGTCAATCCCTACTGTCGTCATCAACACTTATTGGCCAAATAACAGTCCCAGGGTCAAAATTGACACAGACTGACCCCCAAAACCGTGCTGACACAGTCCCAGGGTCCTTAACTTGTTACCATGAAATAACTGCCATGTGTATCACATGTGCTTAAACAACCTTGCACGTTTGATTAATAACTTAATCAAATGTTATCAACAAGAGTGAAGCATCTCAAAATTTCACATCCCCGTGATAGACCTCCCCCTTGAAATCTTGCAATCATCCTCGATTGCATTGCATTGTGCCAAAGAAAAAGTATATTGCAGTGAAATTTCTAGAAGGTATCACAGTCATAACATTGCATACTATTGTCCAACCATGTTAGATGTCCCAAACCTTGTTGAAAATTTCCAGCTAGCATAAGCAATCTAGAATTGTTGCTGGAAACGCATTGGATACATCCATAACTTATGTTTCTCAACAGTTTTGACTTTAGAACCAAAGTAAAGCGTATTTTTAGGATAAACCATGGTTGAAACTGTCAATGGCATTTACTAATATGTTGTCCATGGAACCAGCTCTATGCTAAAATATTGAGGATGCATGCTAAGGAGGATCACTGATGAGCAAATAAACAATCATAATGAGGCATAAGCATTGACAAAGAAGAACAACTGATATTATCCAAGCATAATGCAAGTACAACTGATGAGAATGAGTGATGGAATGTGTCACAAGGACGTGAAAATTTGATGCTTTGCTTATGTTTAATTGGCATTTGATTAAAGGATTAATCAAATGTGCAATTAAAAGATGCACATGTGTTGCACATGTGAGGTGCAAGCTACTTTTTTACAGTTGAAGGCCTAAGGATCCTGTGAAAAAGATGGGTGCCAAAGGCAAAAGTTGTAACAAGTTACACTTGTTAGATTCTAGGTGAATTTTGGTGTCAGTTTGTCCCTAGGACCATTGATTGGCCATTAAGTGTTAGTGGTGACACTAGGGACTAGGCATTAATTAATGGATTAATGCTTGTCCAAGGGTCAATCAATGCATGGGACCACTTTGGGTTGCAAATGGCCTAGCCAATTAATTTTTGGATGGGCAAGGTCAATTTTCTGGGCATGGATTAAGGGCTGAATTAATTAATTTTGAAAATTAATTAAATGGCTGGAAATTGCTGAAAATGGATTAAGAAAGCTGCCACTTGGCCAAACTTTTCCATGCAAGTGGGGGAAAGGCTAAATAGGGCTGAAGGGAGATGGAAATCTTGTTTTTTCATTTTGGAGCTATTGGGAAGAGGTGTTGGACTGTTACTGCCAGCTTTTGGGGCCATTTCCCAACCATTAGAGACCATTTTGTTGATGGAGATTGCATATTCTTGACCTTGGGAAGCTGGCAATTGCTGCTGATGCACTTTCTCCTGAAGATCACAGTCTCTGATGCTCCTATTGTTGTTGATGCATCTGTTTGGGGCTGGTACAGTAGGGCAGCAACTGATTTTGATCAGTTCTTCGTGACGAATCTCAGAATTTTCTCTCTCTACAGCATTCTCTCATCTCCTTCAGCCATGCTCAGCCATTCTCAGTAATTCTTAGCCATTTGGAGGAGATCTCAGCCATTTTAATTTCTGCAGTAAACCCTAATTTACAGCAGAAATTAGGGTTTAGGAGCCACCTTGGGATCCATGCCAGAGATTGAAGGATCAAGGGACTGAAATCAACAGCTGATAATTGAAGATTATCAAGGGATTTCAGGAGCTAGCCCATCCCAAATTGAGTTGGGGTAGTAGTTGGCCAGTCAAGGGTCAAATTGGAGAAGAAGTCCTAGGTGAATCAAGGGGCAAATGACCCAAAAGGCTTGCTGGCCATTTATGACAGCATGAACAATTGGTTAGCAAGAGGAGATTGAAGAAACTCAAGCTATACTCCTTCCAATTGAATGAAGCTAAAGAAATACCGCAAGGGGCGTCAGTTTTGGGGCCGATTGGGAGTCTACTGTCCAAGAATGTTATGGTAAAGTGTGTATTTCATTTTATGTGCATTTATTTATTGCTGTAATTAACTCTTAAATCAGGTTATCACCACCCATTCCAAGAAGGAAGGCTAGTTACAGAATGAGTGTGGGGATGAGTGCCTTTTATAGGCTTACAGTAGGTGGTATTGGTAGGTGGAGAAAGGTGGAAAGTGACCATGGTATTCACCAACTGTGGTTTTAATAAACCATGCATCCATGACCTAGTCTAAGGCTTTATTTGCAATGTCTTTCTTTGCCTTGTTTGTTACTTACACAGAGGCTATGGTGGATGTGATTGCACTTTTCTCAACACTCTAAACCATTGAAAACTAAGGATAATCTGATCATAAACTTATCATTTATTGATCTGAGAACCGATCACAAACTGCTGAAAATTTGACCCCAAACTGCTCATAAACTCATTGCAAAAATTGACTAGCAATCAATGCAAAACTGATCCCAAAAGTGACCATAAATGGTTCTCAAACTGATCAAAAACTAAGCTGAAACTGATCAGAATTTTTGTCTCAAAATTGAGGGAAAATTCATGCCAAACTAATCATAAACTGATGCAATAGTATAGTTCCAGTGCCCAGGTGAAACTCATACTGATCTGCATACGTCTCATAGTGACTAGTACACTAAGTAGTGAACTCATGGATAACATATTGTTAGTACAATACCTTAGATGCATGCTAAATATATCCGAGTTTCACTACATACGAGAGTTGTCCACAACTAGCAAAGTGGAAGTGCTATCTCCTCCTTGAGCATCAGGCAATACTCTAGACCCTTGCTTTGCTGAACCTAACTGAGCGCGAACTAAAGTTGGCTCTTATCGAAAAGTATCTAGGTAAAGTTTGCGTTTTTGCGTTTTGTGTTTTGTGTTTAGGGTTTGCAGCCCCAAAAAAGGGGCGCCGTCCTAGACTGACTGTGCCTATTTATAGGCTACTCTCTCATTCATTCCTCACCGCTGATTCATTAAGTCCGTCACTTTTTCTCTCTAGCCTTTCCACTACCCTAACATCCCTTCAGGAGGACATTGCGGTTCGTGGTTCATGGCTGTCCTCTTCATCTTCCTTGTGCTACGGCACCCTTGTTCCCTTGTATCACATTCACTCCATGATTCAGATCTTCATCATTTCATTCATCAGAGTTTCTTCTCTCTTCCCTTCTCTTTTCCATGTTTGTCGAGTTCACTCCATGTTCCTTCCCGCAAACCCTATTGTCTCGTTGGTACGTCATCTTTTGACATGGTATTAGAGCTGGATCTGCTCAAATAGTGGCAAAGATTCTCCACTCCAGTAAAGGCAAAGGCCGGTGGTGGGTCCGGCATCCACTTCTCTTCTTTTTCCACTGTATCAAAATCTCGTTTTTGCAAGTTTCAGGTGTTTTCAGCTAGCTGCCCACACTCCTTTTGCGGAGGACATCGTAGTCTTAGCTGTCCCTTGCTGTCATCTATAGTTTGGTGCCTGTTTCCACTATCCACCTGCAGTCTACAGCTATTTACAGCAAAGCGACTATTGCTGATTACTCTCCATTCAGAAAACAATCTCGTTTTTGCAGATTTCAGGTATTTGAGCTTGCTGCCCACACCCCGGACGTAGAGGACATCGCGGTCCAAGGTGGCCATTGTTGTCTATAACAGTCTGGTGCTTGTTTCCAGCCTACCACACAGTTCGAAGCTGATTTCAGCATACTGATTTCTACTATTGGTTTTTCGTGCGTTTTTAGTCATTCTCTCTTCTACATTGTCGTTTGCATCAGATGCAGCCTTCCTTGGCTGCGTTTGCCCTCAAAGATCCTCCTCATGAGAGAAGACAAAGACCGGTTGTGGGTTCGGCATTAACATTTGATTTCTCTATGATTTTTGCTGCACATTTGGAGATATCCTTTTTCTCCCTCCCACCTTCCCTTCTCCAGTTTGCCACACCGGTACCATGGCGTCTCCACTGATAGATTGCCAGTCTATTGGGTATTCCTACTGTAGCAAGAACGGTCATTCCACCGATGATTGTCGACATCAACCTTTGTTCCCTACCCCCTCGGAGTATATGTGTCTTCCTCCAGGCACTCATTGTGCCACCTCTCCTTTCTGGGCCACGGAGATGGTTCTGCATCGGCTATCAGAGCATTATGCTCAAGGCAATAAGCCGCACTTGATGCGCACTAAGTCCTTTCGAGCACAAGGAGGCTCTAAGACCCTACGAGGCAATAAGCCCTCCTGGAGACCACCCCACTGTGCGGAGGTTTCCCCCACCTACTTCTGGGTATAGTGGCTTCCACGGCCCACATCTCCTCCATAGTCCACTCTCCTAAGAGCCTGTGACTCCCCACCTTTGGCTCATCCTGAGCCTCCTTCTTTCCCACCCTCTTTCACTCAGATTCGAGATTCGAGAGGCCACTTCTAGGTGCTTTCTAGCTTCTTCTGCCGAGCCCCAGATCCCTTCTTCAGCACATCTGGCGGCACTTTCTTCGTCATCAGATGCTTCGAAGTTCGTGAGCCATGAGTGGTTGGATTCCCTTTCTCTCTCACACTGGCGGGGATTTTCTTACTTCGCTCTCAGAGGGGGCTTCCAGTTCTTCTTTGGCTTCAGAGGGGGCTACTACTTCTACTCCTTTTGATTCAGAGAGGGATCCTATGTGGCATGAAGTTCTTCACACACCACTACCTTTCACTTTCGAGGAGTGGCTCCCCTTTGAGGAGTCATTTCCTCTACTCATATCCAAGATCTAGAGGATCTACCTAGATCGGGGCCCTTGGGTCTTCAGCACAGTGACTTGGTGGCTAGGCCTTAGTATTCCTTCTAGCATGGAGTCACCGAGCTAGTGGCTTCTCTCTCGAGGTTGAGTTTTAGGTTCTACATCTCATCCAATCTCCTGACTATCTTCAAAGGTTTACTTTCAGGTGGTATTCTTAGATTACAGATTGAATCTTCTTCGTCCCTTGGTCAGCATGGAGCCACCTCCCGAGATTGAGTACAGGCATATCCTTATGGTTCTCGGCACCACACAAAGTTCGACATTTCTCATATGCATTGCATGATTTCATCATCTTTGTACTACGGTGCTTGGGCAAGTGAACAATTTGCCTAGGAGGGACACTGAGGGGGTTTTGAGAAACCCTTCACCCGCGGTTTGTGTTTTTGCATTTCTGCGTTTTGCGTTTAGGGTTTGCAGCCCCAAAAAGGGGCACCATCCTAGACTTATTGTGTCTATTTTTAGGCCACTCTCTCATTCATTCCTCACGGTTGATTCATTCAGTCCATCACCCCTTCTCTCCAGCCTCTCCACTACTCTCACACCCCTTTAGGAGGACATTGCGGTTCGTGGTTTGTGGCTATCCTCTTCATCTTCCTTGTGCTACGGCACCCTTGTTCCCTTGTATCACATTTACTCCATGTTTTAGATCTCCATCATTCCATTCATCAGAGTTTCTTCTCTCTTTCCTTCTCTTCTCCATGTTTGCCGAGTTCACTCCTTGTTCCTCCCCGTAAACCCTACTGTCTCATTGGCACGTCATCTTTTGACACTGCCAAGTCATTCTCTTCCATCCATTTGGCATCCATTGGTGAATAATTCTAAAATTTCACCAAGTATCTCTTGGAAACTTTGCCTTTGACCTTTCTTTCCTTATGTGCTAAAATCTGCTTGGGTACCAAAATCTCAACCAGCTTCTCAACCTTAGGTTGAGTTTCAGTATATATATATTCTAGCATATCACCATGAAAAGGCCTTAAGGAATTGACATGAAAGGCATTGTGTATCTACTAATGTGGAGGCAATTTCAGTCGATATGCCACATTGCTGATCTTCTCCAATACCTAGAAGGGCTCATAGTATCTCATACTTAACTTTGGATAGAGTCATTCTCTTTCTTTCATCTTTTTCAACCTTGCCTTTTCAAAACATGGCAATACATAATTGCCCTTTGCAAACTGCAAAGCATGTCTATGACGATCAATTGTCATCTTTTGCTTTTCTTGTGATATTTGAAGTTCATACTTTATCTTTGCATAGGTTGCATCCAAGTTTTCCGCATAACGTTTAGCCTCAAATATCTTATCCTTAGTTTGCAAGATAGGTGGTACCTTCTTGCCATCCTCAACCACCTCAAATGGAGCTTTGCCAATGGAACTATGTATTGTGTTGTCGTAAGCAAACTCTACGAAGGGCAAATACTGCTCCCGTTGTGTCTTGTGGTTTGAAACATAGCATCTCAAAAGATCTAATGCTATGGAATTTGCTTTCTCAGATTGACCATTTGTTTGCAGATGGAAGAATGATGAGAAGCATTCTTGAGAGAGAAGCTGTGCATTTTTGGTCACTTATGTGTGCTGGTAGTTCCGTAGAGTTCGCAGGTGTACCACCTGGCAGCATTGGTCAAATCGCCATGTCAGTAGTGTAGTCAGATAGTACAGTCGATAGCATATTTTCATCAATTTTCTTTAGGCTATTTATTGCATGTTTTCAACACACAGTTGGACATTCTTTGATCATAGCTTTCCGGATTACCGATTGTGGAGACTGTTGCACATACTTTGAGGTTCACAGCTCGTGAGATCTTCGAGGTGGAGAGTCGAGACATACGTAGACATACACTCTGCGCCCGTGTATATATTTGCTTCCTTATACAACATTCTTCATTGCAGATTTTCTGTGTTCCACTCTCTCTCTGTCTCTCTCTCTCCTCTCTGTTCACTCTTAGTATCGATCATATGCTTCCGCACTGCTTTACTCCGACATGGTATCAAAGCATTGAAGGACTGATCAAGGTTGGACCTACTTGAAGAGTAGATTTCAGCATGACACAAAGCTGTGTTTTCAGCACAACCCATATCAATGTTGAAATTAGTGGAATTCTACTATGAACGTGCTTCAAAAGATGGAGTAGGGAAGGAGAGGATTAGCATGTGAGAGTTTTGGCATCCTGCTCCAATATAATGAAAACAAGCTCTTTCCACATGATGGTATCCTAAACCTTGGAAGTGAGGGGACTAGAGTTTTGGCATCCTGCTCCAATATAATGAAAACAAGCTCTTTCCACATGATGGTATCCTAAACCTTGGAGGTGAGGGGACTGGTGTAGGATACATAATATTTTAATGATGGAAGGTGTGAGAGTAGGGTCATAGCCATGTCCTCTGAAAAAACATTCTTCCTAGAGATGCAAGCTCGTCTTGTATATCCTCCATCTTGTTGATGTGGTCCTTCATGGTAGGTGAATTGGCTAACGACAATGGAAAGTTGTCGAAGGTGCATCTCAAGGGTCCTTTGAGGTGTGGAAGTCCAAACTTGGTAGAGAGAAGCTAAGATGTCCAAATAGTGTTGTGGTGCAGATATGCTTGAGATGTACGAGAACAAAGTCATGGCAGTTCATGAAGAGGAATGATTGGGCTCAAGAGTTGAGCCGGTCCTTCGTGGGGGCTTAGTCAGAAACCATAATTGTCGAAGGTGCATCTCAAGGGTCATCAGAGGTGCAAAAGTTCAAACCTGGTAGAGAGAAGCTAACATGTCCAAACCTTGTTGTGGAGCAGATGCATCTGAGATGTATGAGAAACAAAGTTGTGGAAGCTCTTGAAGAGGAATGACTGGCCTCGAGAGTTGAGCCGGTCCTAAAGGGCTACTTGATCAACATTGGATCCAATGCATGGATCTACAGTGGGGCGAATAGTGGGCATGTGACAAAGTCCCATAAGTTGAAGGTGTCAAAGATGCACTCCACCTTTTATGACCATACACATAGTTGGAGCCATCCTGTTTTTCCTCCTTAGGAAGATGCATTTGAATAGGCACCTACTCGAAGGGTGCCATTATAAAAAGAGGACCCTCAATGTCATGGAGGGTAGGATGGGGGGATAGAAACTCAAAAATGATCATGGTAGGAATGAGGCCACCATGGTCTGCTTCATGGTCTTGTCTTCATCTTGAAGATCCTCTCAATCTACCCAATCAGAGCTCTTGATCTCAGTGGTTGTAACTATGGTTCTCACTTTGGCGGTCCTCATTGTTTTCGTCATATCCACATTCCACCTGATCCTGCCAATCGTACCGGTCTTCCATTGATGTCGTTCTAAAACTTGCAGAAAACACATAGAAACACTGCATTTTGATGCTGAGGGGCTTCCGGAGGTTGAGGACCTGCTAAGGGTGAGAAACAAGGGCAGGCTGTTGTGGTAG
This sequence comes from Lygodium microphyllum, assembly GCF_053477565.2. Classification (NCBI taxonomy): domain Eukaryota; kingdom Viridiplantae; phylum Streptophyta; class Polypodiopsida; order Schizaeales; family Lygodiaceae; genus Lygodium; species Lygodium microphyllum. Next base: position 103,222,093 of record NC_141162.1, on the reverse strand, counting down.
GGGGCTGGAGAAGGTGACATGATCACCTAGACAGTTGTGTTTGGATGTTGCCCAACAGTAGGAAGTCAACGCAAGCTTGCAAATGCTGCAACTTGGTCTCCTCTTTGGGACAGCTCAGGTTCCTCCCATAATACCATGCGAAAGCGAGCAATGGAAGCATATCATGAACACAAAGAGAGAAGACAAGAGAGAGACAAAGTGAATGCATATAAAGAAGGAACTAAACCGAACTGATCTCATACAAGGTTGCTATAGTCAGCCCTTGCACATCTCTGGAGTGCATCAGTGAAGGTGCCAGAGTATGGCAGAGATGAGAAAGAATGCAACCAATAAGAGAGAGAATTGAGGTGACTGAAACTGGTGATGGTAGATGGAGGGCTCCTCCAATTCTGGCCAACCTGCTGCCAACTATGGCTGACTCTGCCTACTGTCTGACCTGCTGCCCAAAATGACAAAAAATGGGGCCAGCTGAACGCCATGTGGTATGCTGGAAATGTGCCTAAATTCTGGATGGAGATGATCATGAACCGTGCTGAAAATGCATGCTAAAGCTGGACTCCACAAATGCACACATGAAGGCAATGTCAGGGTTCGTCCATCTCTGTCAGATTCTGACGGAGCTCACAGCCAGGAGATTACGGCATGAAAGACACAGAATGCTAACGAAGCACCCAAGCTCAAAAGATGTGGTTTGGGTATGTTGATGCGGACTGGGAAGTGAAGTGTCTTTTTGCTGATCCTAAAACCTGTAAGCCATAACTCGGGCTTAGTCCTGGACAAGGAGTGAGGATCTCGGTGATCTTTGGTAACTCAAAAATGGTAGTAGTAGTCCTTCATACTTTATAGTAAATTAGTATTAGCTGTTTCCGAACTTGCCAAAAGATAGTCAAATAGGGCTAAGGTAGCCCCCTCAGGACTTTATTTACACTCCTGCTTGATATCTCTAATTTCAGTTCCTCTAAGTTGCAGGTGAATAATTTGAGTCTCATACTGCATGTGATTGCTTTTGATTCAAACTGAAAATCATATGTATAACTTTGCTTCTTTTGTTGCAAAAGCGGCCTTGAGACCCCGAAAGAAAGCCAAAAAGCAGTCTGAGGATGAACCTGCAGAAAGCATCGAGTATAGCTGTCTTGTTCGTGCAACTGACGGCAAGAAGAAGATTGCTACTGTGGTAATTATCCGGCTAATCTGTTTTCATTTTTCACACACAAAATATTTTTGTACGAAAATCATGCTCAACCATGAAAAGTTAAATGTCACTCCAATTTGCTGTGCTGCAATATACTGCTTAAATTTTTGTTGGATGGACCATCTGACTTCTATTTTGAGAAGATTTTCTTTTTCAGAGACCTCAAAGAGAGATTTGTAACCCCTTTGGTGAAAGCAAACCTAAACAGTGTGAAGAGAAACTATGTGAGATTATTGTTGACTTTTTGAAGTGACTTGAAGTGCCTGTCTAGACCATGCTGAAGATTAGAAATTGGTCAAAGTTGTCGTGTTAAAGCAGAGGCTTGCCCTATGTTTATTTGCTACCTGAGCATCTTGAGATGTACGTAATATGTGCGTACCATACTGACTTTTAAGAGTATTAAAACAGATGTAGCAGTGTTCTGTAAGGAAATGGCAGAATCTGGCCATGGTGCTTATGATTCCAGTCAATGGAAGCCTGTGCACATATCCTATCTGTAGCAACTGTAGTTCCTCAGAACGTGTTTGTGTTTGGCATCTTGTCAGAACTCAAGGATGCTGTCTACTAAGCTGAAACTATCAGGATAACTTTAGTCACTCTCGTTAGTTGCTAATTATGACCAAGAATGTGTCATAACAAAGCATCGTGTCCTCCGGTATAGATTGTAAAGAAGTTACAGTATAGAAAACTGGCAATTGTCTGTGCTTATCTAATGTTAGATATTCAATGTTATCTTGCAGCTAACAGCCAAGGATCACGTTCGTTTTCAAATGGCATATGCAACAGTCTTGAAAGCTCACATGGATGCACTGAAAAAAAAGGAAAAGAAGGATAAAAAGGAGAAAAAGGTTCCAGCAAAATCAGCGACATGATTGTAAGTCTTTGCTGACCACACTTGAAGCACCATGGAACTACAGAGGCTCAGAAGCAGAAGAGATTTCAAAAATGCAGATTTTCAGATTAGCACAAAGATTTTGGGTTGCTTTTACCTGCTTAATCTGAGAATAAGCACCCCTTCAGTTTTTGTATGGTAAATTGCAAGTGTATTATGTCCTGTGCATTTGAAGCACCAGAAAAACTGGGTAAATCGGTGAAATTTTGTCAAGAAACGTATGATGACCTAGTTTTTTCAGGTGGCAGTATTATTTTCAGCTCGTTTGTCCTTGTTTTGTTGTCAATTGAGTTGGCCCAAATTTTGGAAGTTAAGCTGGCTCCCAGCAGCATATATGCACTAGTACTGCCAAAATCAGATAGTCTCATTCTAGTTGGGCATCTGTAACTTTCTTTGGTGCATCCTGAAGAAGGGTAAGCTTTCAATAAGCAACACTAGAACTTTATGAAAAATGCATTTACTGATACAAGGGCATCAATGGGAGAGCCTTGTCTGGGTGGTTGGCATGTAGATGAACTGAAGGTAATAGGGTGAGCCAAATAAAGAACTTAAAAACGAAGGAAGAGCATATCCTTGCTACAAGTTTAGTGCACAAAGTGAGATTGCTCAGTCAAATTTGTGAGAAAGGTTAAGTTGGAGAAACATCTTTACAGTGGAGTCGCAATGGTATAGATACATTAGAAGCGCAATAATTTGGGACATAGAATAGGCAAAAAGGCACAATAGGCTCCAAATTGGTAAATGCAAAAATTTTATGAGACCAAAGATCATTAGAAAAACAAATGGTTTGGAAAATGTTGAGCTGGGTAGGGAAGAGAGGATCTATAAAATGTTTGGAAAGTGTGAAGAGTTATGTAATTTATCTCAAGAAAATTCCAGATTGTCAAGTTATCACGTCACAAGACCGTGATAACATAACTAGACACAACTTGTATGCATGGAGAATCAGAATTGTTGCATAGACCACCCTTTTCTAATGTTGCTATAGTGGATCAGAACCAGTGAGGAACAGCTACTAGCTAGGTCAATGTTAGGTCATGAGAGTCACCCCAATATTAAGTGCCATGTGATAGGCAAGATCATGAAGCCTTAGCTTGCCAAAATGATACCATCACATATCAAGTTGACATAATAGGCCTACCAATTGAAATTTGATAGGCTTCCATCCCAGCTGGGGATAGCCGTTGTTGAGAATATAAAGTGACATCGAGTCGCTACTACGAAAAATAATACACTAGCAAATATGAGGTAGGACAAATGATGGAAATGTGGTATGATGAGAGAAGGGGAAAATCTACCACACCTATTGCAAATGAGAAAACTAAGCAGGCTCCAAAAATTAACACGAGGATGATATTGTGAAATTTTAGGGTATGTATATAATGACACAAGGAGAACCAAATGAGACGTGTGCCATGTGCGCACGATGGGTTATTGGTCAACTAGCCTAAACAATAACTATGTTCCCCACTCACTTGAAAGTCCCATAGACTTTGTGGGCTCAAACATAGGTATGCTTGGAATCTCACACAAGTTTGGGTATATTATTAAGAGGCTTCCAACTATCGATTAAGAAAAGAAGGGATGGATGGTTTTAAGTCCTTTGAATACTCTTGAAAGCGGTTTTGGCTATTTCTACCTTAACTATTACTTCTTCACACAAGCTCTATGAATTCATGGCGATGACCATTCTAGTCAAGATTGTAATTCCTATAATTTCTTTGTTTTGAAGCTTCGACTATTGGTGAAGAAGCTTAACTACAGTGCTACCAAAGATATACTTCTTTTTGTTCCCATAGGTTGGTTTGATGAATGCAAATTAGAAACCTAAAAAGCTTCCTTATACTCGCGTGAGTCCTTTCCAAGCATAGCTAGCTTTTGTGCTCATCTTAAATTAATGTGTTGGGACAACTTATTGTTTCTAAAAGTTTGCATTCAAGGATTGAGATCACACTTTCTAGAATCCAAATGCTAACTCTTTGACCTAAGAAATGATTTTGGTAGATAATGTTTGGTTGTAGGTTGCCACAAGCATGGACAATTATGAAATGCATTCCCTTCATCAACAAAGTAGGATTACATTTTCTTGCATACACCAAGAATGGTATGGATCCACTTAATTGCTTAATTGTACTTGATCAAGGCACAATTTTTGGTTTTAGCATTACTTGGGAAACTTGAAGGGTCTTCTAAGCATTGTTTGTTTCTTGTGCTTGTCTTAGTTTGAAGGTTGTGGGACTTCGAACTAATTTCACTTCCAAGAATTCAATCCTCCAATGGTTGCCATCAACTTCTTTAGAGTGCACAATAATTTGCTTGATCACATATTAAGGATTGATTTTGACATCGTATTTGGAACATAGAGATCAATAATTTGGAATGCTTTCTTGTCATTAGTGACAAGAACATATACCCTCCCACACCCCAACAATGTTACAAATCCACATGATTCCAAATTGAGTATAAGTTCATATCTAACTAAAATTCAACAAAATGTATCTTAAATATAGTAATATGTAAAATAAATAAAAATTTGCTTCTCTTGGGCTATAATGGTCTACCATGGATGCAATGCTATAACGATTCCTATAGAGATGTTCAATTCATTTTGTGTTTTGGATCAAGTCATAATTGGAAGCCACATAATATTTCATGATTTTGAAGGAAATCATTGAAGAGTATGTCAAATTGGGCCATCATTCATCTTTGGGAAAGCATTTGGCACACATGGGCCATGACTCAATGCCTTTTAAAGATCTATTGACCCAAGGATTTTGCCTCTGCTAACGTAAAAAAATGTCATATGCACATTTTAGTAATGTGATTGAAGGATGATAAGTTTTATCATGAGTGAAGTAAGAATGGATTACTATCTATATATTAAGTAGTTTTATGATATTCCTATGTAAGAGCCAATCAACAAATTATATTAGCATCCACCTTTAACCATGAGAGTTAAAGGTTGACCTTATGCTTTAAGATTTTTGACATTCTAGCTTTTGGAAATGGATGTTGAGAAAAATCAAACTATTATATGTGTTTGGGGAGTGTAGATGCACTCATACTTTATTTGAAAATTTTTAGGTTCCATTGATATTGATGAGAGATATCCCTAAGCAAATCATTCTTCCAATTGAACCTAACAAGAATCAAAATCGTGTTATCGATATAGATTGAATAATTCATAGTTTGACATGAGTTGAAGTGCATGATCTCAAAATATTATAATTCCATTGTTTTTTGCATTAATCATCCAATGGCATTTCAAAATAATACATATTCTAAGTGAGAGCAGGTGAGATTTTGAAGTTTATGAATGTGGTAGTCGCTTTGAATGCTTTAAAGAATGTTTTGGTCCATTTTAGTTTCTTATTTTAAAATGGAAGGGTAATTTTATTGTGTGTATGATCTAGGGATCACAATCTTTGTCCAAATTTTTATGTTCCATGCTAACAAAGGGTGATTGAAAATTGCATAAAGAAAAATACTTAGTTGACTATCTTGGTTGGTTATCCTACGTCAAGGGCAATGAACAATCCTTATCCACAAAATGCTAAGTTGTAGTATGTCTATACATATATAAATATGATAGCTTAGCATTGTAGTGGCTTATAGATGTCGGATCTAAGATTTTTGAACTTATTCATAGTTCACAAAAAACCAAGGGGTAATGTTAAGTTACTTGCAAAATGTTTAGAAAAGCTTTATATCCCAAAAAAAGAAGTTAAAGAGCTTAAGAAAGTATAAAGTGCCAAAAATACATGGACTTGGTTTCAAAAAGCTCACAAGGTTCAAGGTTTTTGTGTCAATCATGAAAATTGTTTTTTGTGAACAATGCTTGGATTCAACCCGTATGACTTACAATGATATCTCAATATGTAGTATGTAAGGAAGTATTGTTATAGGTATTGAAATGTATTGTGTATAAGGATCACCATTTGAGTCCCTAAAGGGGTATATGATAGGGCTTATTTGCAACTAATATCAAGCTTTCACATATGGAATACCTAATTTCTTTACAACATGACGTTCAAACATAAGTTTGGATATATATTAGTGTTCTTCAATAGGTAATTTACCTTAGCTAGGAAAAATAGGGAAGCCTTCATATCATAGGCCCTTTACCTCAACTAGGAAAAATAAAGTAGCCTTAAGATTAAAATCTTTGATGCGATCCAATCTTTGATTGTTAAGTCTCATGCATAATCTTGAAACATGGAGGTTCAAGAAAATCTAGGTTGATACACACTCTACAAAGGTTATGTTATTCTATACTACCCATGTAACTGTTTGAACAAAGGAAGCAATTCCATTAGAGGACATATTTTCCTCATTCTAGAATCTTGATACTAAGACTCCATTACAATGGATCCATCTCACAAATAGAATTATGCCCATTTAAGGCATTTGAATATAAGCACAAAATACCACCTCAATCTTGAACTTGATCCTTTCGAAAAATGCTATTTAAGCATTCAAATCTTATATCGACAAGATTATTCATTATTTGTAAAAGAGTAGCGAACACCCTTATTATAGCTTCTTATTTGTATGAAATAAACCTTATGCTACTCTTATTTGTGAAAAAGAAAATCTAGGTTGATACACACTCTACAAAGGTTATGTTATTCTATACTACTAGCGAAACCCTTTGAACAAAGGAAGCAATTCCATTAGAGAAGGACATATTTTCCTCATGCTAGAATCTTGATACTAAGACTCCATTACAATGGATCATCTCATAGATAGAATTATGCCCATTTAAGGCATTTGAATATCAACACAAAATACTACCTCAATCTTGAACTTGATACCAACAAGATTATTCATTATTTGTAAAAGAGTATTGAATACCCTTAATATAACATCTTATTTGTATGAAATAAACCTTATGCCACTCTTATTTGTGAAAAGTATGGAATAAAAATTATTTACTTCTTATTTTTATGGATAAACCTTATTTAATCTTATTGGTAAAAGTATGGAACAAAGTCTACTTAACTTCTTACAAGATGTTCTTATTTTCCATTTTCTTTTATAATATTCCTTTCCTAGAAAATACAAAATCTTGATGCAATGTTGTGGATCCCTTCATTACTCATTCATTACCCTTTCCTCTTCACCATAAGCACACTTGTTGGAGAATTGGTATGCTCTAGCTCTGGCCTCTTTAAGATGTAGGACCATGTGATTTGGCATCGTTTATATTATCTTTTTCCTAGTCAAAAGGTTTTGTACAAAGTTCTAGATGATAAATATGGTTGAAAGTGTTGGAATTCTAAAATTTTTAATGAATACATTAAAAAGAAAAATTCTCTTGATAGTTTCCTATTTGAAACATAAAATGTGAACCTTTAAATCTTTTACATAACATTTAATCAAGCTTGATATCTCATGCTTGCTATTCTTTAGTTCTTTTCTCCTTAACCAACATAGAAGATGCCTATACATGTGAAGAGTATCTATAGGTTGAGAAAGATGCAAAGTGTGCATTGATATAATGAATGTTCCTTGAATGTTGTTGAAGCTAATTTTTAGAATGAATCAATGCCAACTTGGTCTCTTCTTGTAAGCCTTGCTTGGATCTAATGGACATATTAGTGCTTTTGATGAGTAGAGTGAACTATGATCTCCTATTGGGAAGGCCATGAATGAGAAATGCCAAACTAATAGAGGACTCTGGAAATGGAATGGTATTGTTTAGAAACCACCCACATGTAGTCCATGCAGAATGGGAAACTTGGATGACCTCTCAAGTTGGCCTTGATGTGGTTTTTGTCTTACTCAAATGCAATGTGTAATGTGCAATGTGCAATGTTCCATAAGCCATAGACCTTTGAACAAATACATTGCATTCCTCGAGGATGAGAGAGGATGGATGCATGTATTGACAATCATAGATATTTCCTTCTCAAAGATGGAGGAATACAAAATGACTAATGAGAAATCGAGTGTAAAGGAGGAGCTTGTAGTTGCCAATCAAGTTGAGCTAGATGACATGCCCTAGAGGGTATCTATATGATGCTCAGTTCATTATTGAATGAGAAAATGCCAAGAATGCTGTATGAAAGGTTGAGGAATAAATTTGAGCTTATTAGAATATTGAGTTCTTATGGGGAAGGCTTGAGCACAATCTCCTAGCAAACTGTAAGGCACTAGAAGAGCTTGCAAAAGCATCGATTTGGAGCTGGAATAATTTTATAAATTGAACTTCATTTACAATTGTGCACTATTAGCAACTTAACACATAGAAAGGATAGAAGGGTGTTAGATGGCCATAACTCTTAAAAAGACATATTTGAAGAAGAGGGGCCGAATGACAAATCCAAGGATAGAGCCTCACTAGAACTACCAATACTTCTACCTAATGTTGTTCTAGAATCAAAACTGTTAAGATTGACTAGGGAGAAAAATAATTGGTACCACTTGCTATCTTAAGGTTGATTTGGTAGTAAAGAGAGAGCACATTATAGATGCTCTCATCAACGAAGGCTCTGATTTCAATATTCTCACTTATAATGCATGAACAAATATTAATTTAGCTAGATTTTATGCCAACTAACACCATAAGTAACCCATACAACGAGCACCTTACTCTTTCTTAGGAAAGTGTAAGATATTAATGTTGGTTGTAACAAAAAGCATCCCTCTAGTGTTCTTTCTATTATTAAACTGAGAGGATGTGGGAGAAGAGACCCTTCTTGGACAAACCTTGATGTGGACTTCTAACTGCAATGTTGAACTTGATGTGTGAAGAAAACACCTTAGCTTGCCAGATGCCAAGATTATCATTACTTTCAACAAGTGTACATAGGCTTATATTCTTAAAAATGAAAGTAGAACAATTGCATTAGAATTGAGCACAACCTTTAGAGATGGGGGTAAACTAGTGGTTGAGGAACTACTGAAAGCACATAAGGAGAAGGAAAGCCAATGAGCCAAAATTTTCCTTATAAAAAGAAAGTGAGCATTAAGTAAGTGCCTAAAGTTACCAATGAGGTCATGGCTACTTGTAAGCCAAGTGTTAAGAAACAAAGAATAAACCCACCTTTAAAAAAAGACAAAAGAAAATTCTTTTTCCAATTGATACAAAAGGAGAGTTAGCTTGATGCTGCAAAGACTTATTGCAAGCTCAATGGCTGTTACATTTGCAATAGATGGATTTGGTTATTTAGATCATCCAAACTAGCATATCCAGCGTTAGATCTTGTTAGACCGCTAGGGTTTGCCACAAACTTGTTAACCACTTGCATTGCACAATCAATGTATGTGTAGCTACCATTGCACACATCAAGCTGCCAACCATATATGCATAGGGTATCTTGGCTGTTTTAGCCTTTTACTCATGTAACTTAGGGTTGATCTCTTGTTAATTTTCAAATATGGAGGCAACATAACACTAATAGGCTTCCCCCTCTCCATATTGAAATGCTCAAATACCTTTCCAATATAATCCTTTTGAGCTAGATAGAGAATCTTCTTATATCATGATCCTCGTTGCAAGAATATGGCTTGAATTTCTCAAATCCTTCATGTCAAAGGTTTCAAGCAACCTGTTCTTTAGTGCATCCACACCCAATAGAGGCTTCTTGTTGGCAATAAGCATATCATCCACATAAAGGTTCAAGGTCACAAGGCTACCATTTATAGCCATTGTGTATAGAGACAATAACTTGTCTTAATCCATGTGTATACTCGAGAGATCATAAGAGCGTAAAGCTTATGGTAGCACTCCCTTAGAGCTTGCTTCATTCCATATAAAATTTTTTGAAGCTTACATGCCAATTGTTCCTTGCCTTGCACAACAAGTTCTTTTAGCCATGGTATATAGATGTCATGATGCAACTATTTAGACATGCCCCATGTTCTCCTTAGCAATGAATGCAAGCCTCAATCCAAAATCCATAGATGATACCTACATTTGATAGCATACTCCAAACCCTTTCCTATCATTTTATTTTCCACCTCATTTTGAGTTGGGCTTTTAGGAGTATTCAACTCCCTCTTGATACCTTGCATCTTGCAAAAGTCTTGGAAGATGTAAGAAGTATACTCCTCCACTATTATTAGTCCTTAAGACTTTGAGTTTCTTTCTTGAGTGATTCTCACCTAAGCTAAAATCTTTTGGAATGCATCAAATGTAACACTTTTTTGCAAATACAATAAGCCCATACTTTCCTTGTAGCATCATCAATGAAAGTAACAAAGTATGATGCTCCTCCCAAAGAAACTATATGCATAGGTTCACACACATCACTATGCACTAATTGCAATGGTTTGACTTTCTTTGTACCAATAATCTTATTATGTAAAACTTTTGTTTACTTTCCATACATAAAATGCTCACACATCTCAAAATCTAAAAAGTTAAAAGAAGAAATATACTACAAATAAGAAAGAACTTTCATTCTTGTCACAAACATGTGACCCAAATGACTATGCCAAAGAAATACAAATGGCTTCTTAATCACGTACAATATGATCCTTTACTCTAGACATATGCAAAAAGTACAAAATGCAAGACCCTTTGCATACTTGCCAAGAGTGACTACCAAAGACAACACAATGACCATAATTTGTCTAGTGATTGTGACAATTTTCTTTAGATCTTGTACATATCATATATTTTTGAGTATACTAGAAAAACTATTAGCAAGTGATAGATGTAGATCTCCCACTCCAACAAAGCTACATGCAAAGTCATTTTCCAAATGGGCATATCCTTTTCTATTGGTATCATAAGCAACAAGCCACTCCTCATGAGAAGTAAAATGGGAGGATGCCCTTGAATTAAGGATTTAGTCCTATGACATACCATTATTAGTAGCAATAATAAATGCATCACCAAGAGTAGAGACATACAATACATTACCATCACTACTATTGTTGCAACATTATTTTTTTCATCAATGTTTGCCTTAGGTTAAAGAGTGTGGTCTCTACGATCTTTTGTGTTCTCTTTATCTTGAAACAATGGTTGGATTATTATGTTTGTCTTTTACCATATTAAATTGCTCACTATAACATTGCTATGTTATGATATGGGTTCATATAAATTTTATTTCATAATGACATAAGGCCATAATGTTTTTTGGACTGCATAGAGAAATGGACAATATTTTAGCATAAACCCTCCATAAACTACAACTAATTTTGGCCATGGTGTTTGGTATGATTCTCCAACATCCATGGTTGTGCCTCTTGCCAACAAGAGGAGCAACATGATGTACATAATGAGAGATGCAAAATTCCATTGTTGTGAGAAAGCAATAAGAGCAAGGGGAGAGGTTAAGGAGTCATATCAAGATGCAATGAGATCAACCAATAAAGTTACAACTTTGTTTGGTCAAAGACTATAAGGCTTCATAGATGCTAATCCTACAGATTTGGATATGATGTTGGAGATGTGACTCACCGAATCCATTGGATATATGTGGTCCTACAATTATATATAGCAAGTAGATGAGAAAGGTTCATACACGTTAGTAAATTTATTGTGGATTAACGTTGTCTTGTGATAGATGAAGGTAAAGGCTAGTCATTTGCAAATAACAATTGATCTAATCTTGTTGTAATTGTGCAATAACTTATGAAGATACAAAAAAAAGAATATAATCATGGTATCACTTTGTGAGCTCTATAGTATAATACAATTATGACTATGGAGTGACTATGCAAGTTTTATTAATCTTAGCTTTTTGTGATTGCGTTTACCACATTTCTCTCAATGTTATGACTTTCAACTTCAAATAACTTCTTAAATTTCTCTTGCCCAAAAAAAAGAGATTATAAATGTGTTCATTAACTCTAGTTGGTTCCCAAATTTATGAAAAGCTCCAAAGATGGGATAACAACTCCAAATGAAAACTTTGATTTTTTAAAACCCCCAAAGAGATTGTGAGCGTGAGAGTGAAAAAGGCCTTGGAAGAGGCTTTCCACCTCCTATTATATTGCTTCTATATTAGTCTTCTTCCCTCTACCATAGTACATGGATAACTTGAGGAGATCACTATGATTTTTGGAGAGAGAGAGAGAGAGAGAGAGAGAGAGAGAGAGAGAGAGAGAGAGAGAGAGAGAGAGAGAGAGAGAGAGAGAGAGAGAGAGAGAGAGAGAGAGAGAGAGAGAGAGAGAGAGAGAGAGAGAGAGAGAGAGAGAGAGAGAGAGAGAGAGAGAGAGAGAGAGAGAGAGAGAGAGAGAGAGAGAGAGGCACCAACTTCACATCCCAAACCACCTCTCTGTTCTTGGAAAACAAAAGCTAGACCAAGCAAGGAAAAAGGGTTGAGCATGTTCCCTTTCTTCATCCTTTCAGTACCATTGGTACAAGCAAAGAGGAGGAAGAAGAGAAGATTAGAAGTAAGAAGAAGAGCACATGCACTCAAAATCTATAGCCAATCTAAAGTTAAATCAGCAAATCTCCCTCTTGTATGAACCATGGACTAAATGGGATTTTAGAAAAAATGTTGAACCTTTGTGGTGGGGGGGGGAAGACAATAATGAAGAATAAGAGGAAGGAATGAAGGGGGAGGCTTATCTCCCTAATCATTGGGAGGGGTCATGAGGTATCCAAAGCTCTCCCTCCCTCTTATTTAACTCAACAAAATATCCTCTCTCTTCCCTCCCTCTCTCTTTGTTGGCAAAACTTGAGAAGAAATATATATTTGGAGCTTTGCAAAACTTCCAAATACTAGTATGCTAGGATATCTATTAAATCTATTAGGCAGATTTTGTTAGACCTAAAGAGTAAAGATTGACACATTAAGAAAAATAGAGTGATGCACATAGAAAAAACCTAGTGTCCATTGTTGACATACAAGCAAGACAAGTTATTCCATAGATTAAAAGCAGAGTCATATTTACTAGGAAAAACCAATAATTTAGAGTTAGGGCAAGTCAAAATTTCTAACTAAATTCTTAAAAAACAAATATATCTTCTTATGGAAAAGCACAACAATCTACTACAAAATTGTTCAATTAAAATGCAAATACTATGTGGAAAAGATTGATTAATAGTTGTATTTGACAAGACATGATTGTGATTTATATTTTGCAATTAAACTAATAATAGCTTATGCTTAGGTGAAAGGTGGAACTGATCAGTATTGCATCTCCCCGAGGGCAATAGCTAGGGCTCTTACTCTTGAGATAGATCTTTACATGCATACAAACACTTGACAAATGTCAAGGTAGGTGGTTGTGTAGGGAAGGTTCCATCTTATGGAAGCACAAAAATTAGGGGGCTCTAGTCAATTTTTGGTGATCACTCATAAATATGTAAGTGTATCTCATGGTTCAAAAGAAGGGTTTTTAAAAACACATTATATATATATATATATATAGATAAGGGTGCCATATAAAGGGGTTACTCATAGATAAAGTAGAGAATGGGTATGCCTTATTTTGGAAATATTCATAGATAAGGGTATTTTTAAATGGGCCTTAAACACATGCGATATAGAGGGTTTACATGTGGTAAACTCCTCAAGCCTATTATAGAGAAGAAATCTATATGAGTATAATATGAAGTGCATCATGAATTGGGAGTATGGGTAGGGTGAATGCTATCTCACATGGCAGATCTTTTTGTATATGTGGCTCTTATGGGTGGATCTAGCAATGTAAATATTGAAGTGGTAAAAAACACCTGTTTTGAAAGAAAATCTTTTCGATTTCATGTATATGAATTTAATGAAGATGTGGAAGGAACCAAATACTATTGGATAATTAAAGAAGCTATTTTTATTTTTCAAACAATGTGTATAGTATGCTATGCTTAGAAAACTAAAGAGTACTATGGTTATGAATGAGAATTGAGCAAATTTTTTGATGAAAGTACTTGGGCTAGGTGGACCTAATTGATTAGGTGCTTTCCAATTATGGAAACTAGGTCAATGCTGAAAGATGACTTCTTAGGTTTAGGTCTTAGAACTCAACTAAGCACCATATTAGGGGCCCAAAGATGAGATTTTTCCTTATGGGTAGAGGGGTTGAGTCCAACTCCCCCTTGTCTCTCAAGTCCATTTGAACCGAGTGTGAATTAGTTTGCTCTTAGCTATGATCGATTACCAAGTGATCATCTTAGTTGGGAGCTAGAATGTTGTTAGCCATTATTAGGTCTATAGAATCCCTTGGGTCAATCCTTGTGGATTGAAGCTAGATGCTTTATTATGAGGAAGAGCTAGGGCTACCCACTTAGATCAAAGTTTGAAAATTCTTGTGGAGTGTGAATTGCGGAGTGAGAAAATACCCTAAGAAACTACTAAGCATTACCCTATGCTAACAAGCAACAGATACATTACACACAATCTTCGTTTCTCATAAGAATATACATGTGAGACCTTGAAATCATTTGGCATGATAGACTATAAGGAGATATCTACACATATGGATGTCAATGAAAAATGATCCGTCGAGGATACATCAACACTAGTAGACTTTGTGAGGTATAGGAGATTGGTTTTGGCAATCTCATCTACTTGTGTAATACCAAGTTAGACATTAGTTTTGTTGTTGGTGTTTTCAACAGGTTTTCAAACAAATAGTGAAGCGCCCTCTAGATAGTCTCAAAGAAAGTCACTTTGGGGATTCATGGTAGCATATCCTTATTGCCATCAAAGTTGTAGATACATTTGATACTTTAGATCATACTCCACACTAACTCATGAGTCCATCATAGGGAGTCACCTTAGATAGTGCCACTAAGAGTTGCACATTACTTCTCCCATGGCTTGTTGATCCACATCCCTGCTTGAGCACCATAAGGCAATATAGATGATACTAGGATGTCATTGAGTAGCTCCACTTTGATGCTTTAGCCAATCCATCTTGGATAGAACCATGAGAGATATCTTGGAATGATATCGATACCTGTATTAGTTCCTAGTGCTCTTTAATTATTTTCATTTGTTTGCTATTTCCTACCTAGATGTTTCCTTTTAGATTATAGTTTCTTTATTGTACTTGGAAAAGATGATAATTCCTTAAACTTAAAATGTATCTATTTTTGTCTCATAGGCCAATTTGGCCTTGTGTGTGTGTGTGTGTGTGTGTGTGCGCGTGCGCGCGCGTGCATGTGGGTGTGCACCCCATTTTAGAGCAAAGTGAAAGAATGAAGAAAGGAGTCCACAAGACGTTCTTCTCATTCTATAAACTCTTGCACCATGTATATCAAGAGTGCAAATGGAGAATGGGAGCCCAAAACATTTACTATAAATGATTGGGTTACAATGCTACCATCTTGTAGGGGTTCTCACAAAGTGAAAAAAAAAAAAAAAGGGGATATCAAATATCATTGGAAGGGACATATCTTTGCCTTCATAGCCATGCCTCAAGGCTAGTTTACTTTGGTGCAACATGTTTACATGGCTAGAGATATGCACTTGGCTCCACGAGAATGTTTTTCCCAACAAGCACACTATAAGTTTGAGTTGTAAAGTATACGTGAGTATATGGTTTTGTTTGAAGGATATGCTAAATAATGGATTATTGGTTGTAGATATCTTTCCATCAAGAAGTTTCGAGTGGCAACTTGTGGAGAGCCTCAGCGGAACATTCCATGCCATTCATAAAGAATTTACAGACATTATTTATGCTAATCAGACCATGAGTTTTTTTCATAAAAGTGGAATTTTTGTGTATTATGCACAATATGTGGTTCCTTTAAGAGCAGGTGCATATGGATACCTTGAAGATCTGCAGTTACCAAGCCTCTCATCTTTGGAAAGGGAGATGCCTGATGAAGCAACAATGGAGAGTTTTAAACTCAAAATTGCTCAAGATATTCAAAAGGCTATGACTCCTGGAAGGATCTCCAGAAGAGTATGCTTATCGTGGTTTTTACCCTTGCATGTTTTTATAGCTTGCTTTAAAACATCATGTTTACAACACACGAAGGTTTCATGGCTGAACAAAAATTTTTCAGAGGAAGATTTGAACAAAATTTTAGGTCTATGTTGGAAAGTCAAGGAATCTGACAACAAAGGTGATTTTATAAGGTGCAATATGTGCCCTCAATCATTGGGTTTATCCTATAATATATCTCGACAATCTCTTATCATAGGTTTTGATTGTAGAAGATACAAACTTAGATTGGGTGCTTGGCTTCCTCTAGATTCAGATATTGATTGTAAGACATTGAAATTTACACTGTAAGTTACCGCACAAGAAGTAAAAGAGGTGAACATTACTTCAAAGTGGAGTCTTAAGGATGTAAGAGACACCTTGGAGTTTCTAGAAAATATTACTCTTGGATATAAGTTCAAGGTAAATGGTGCTGTAATTGGAAAAAGAGCTAAGAGCTCCGTATCATGTATGAGCTATTTGCCTCCTAGTGTTGTGAGTTTCGGACCATAAATATGCATGTACAAATAATTTTGAATCTTTCTTTTGCTCACAAATATTGCTGCCAGAAACATGGAATTATACACATTGAGAAGTACTATTTAAGAAAATCTTAGTATAAGCTTTGTAATGATTATGTGAATAACAAATTGTCGTTTGTGGACCAAAATGATTTCATTATATCACGAGTTACAAAATTGCTGTACAATTTAATAGGAAAGACTTGGTACAAGCTTTATAATTCTTTATGATTCTATGAACAAAAAATCGTCTTTCATGGGTAAGATCAATATGACATATCATTACATTTTGGGTCAGAATATTGCACTATATATGTATATACAAGGGGAATGTTACTTTAGTACAAATAGACAAATTGATAATTATAAGGCTATTCTTTAGCTTCTCCATCCTTAAGACTTTCTCCTTCATCCGTCATCACTAGTTTCCTCTTGGGTGTTTTCTTTCGTTGCTCAAAGAACTTAATTACCTCAGGCACTCTTTTCTCCTTAGGATTTAGAGGAGATGTACTGAATTTCAATGGGGAAAGCTTAGGCATGCCCTTCATTTTGTGCCACTTTTATTTGAACCTTGGAGACTTCTTTTTCTTGGTGGTTGCCATTTTCTTGCCTTTGCTCTTCGTTGTTGCCTGTCCTTTGGAATTTTTAGCTGCTAGGAGAGGGAAATTTGGGTCCACTGGTGTAATTGCCCTATCCAAATCTAGTTCAATACACCTCTCCTGTATCCACCACATGTATGCCTCAGGGTAGTCTCTGCACTACAACAAAGCACACAAGTTATTTGAAGTAGCAAGATACTTTCACTATAAAAAGGATAAAGCATAGGAGACTTACATTCACCCCCTCTACATTCAGTAACTTTGAATCTATTATCCTCGAAGCATTTGAAACAACTCTCCAGCCAGAACTATGTATGCCATTTTGCAATGGGACCTCTTGAAGCAGAAACTTGAAAGGTCTTTGAGGATCAGCAATGCTTTCAAAGCTAGTGTCCAAGTGTGTAGCAACAAGTCTAGCAGCACTACACATATTAACTTATTAGCAAATATTATAAACTTTATCCAATAAAGATAAATTAAGAGTGTTTATTGACAATACATCTTTGATTGGCCATGGATTCCTGAAAGAGAATTCATAAAAATGACCTCTCTTGCAGGAATATCGATATAGATTAGGCTCCAGTGACCTTTGCAAACCAGAACACAAGTGAGCAATAATAACCTTATAAACAAATCATCAAGAGATAGAATGTTAAAGAAAGTACCTTTCAATATATGGAAAAAAAAAAGATGGTTTGTGACACTATGGAAGTCCTTAAAAAACCTTGCAATATTTGAATCAGATTTCGAAAACAAATTCACTGAGAGAAGTGGATCAATAACAAATATACTCTTAGCAATATTACTGCTAAGAGAAGCAACATATGCCGAGTAAAGACTGAATAAGAAAATGAGTACAATATAAGGACCCTTGGAAAAATTCATTATAAATAAAGAGAAGCAAAAGACCTTACCTCACAAAAATAAACTATTGAATCTGTAACTTGAGTATCCTTTTTCTCAAATAGGATCTTATCCTTTGGAGAAATGGTGAGGTACTCTTCTTTCTAAGGACTAATAGAAACATTCACGACCATTTGGTTGTACACTTTACCCATCCTCTCGTAGTTCACTGGGCCAAGAGTCAAAATCTTTCTCTGGCAGATCAAATCCTCAATTTCTATTGCCTCTTTCCTTCTCCTCCATGACAAATTCCTGCTCACTCTCAACCCTTGTAGGATACAAATGTGCAACCTCTTCAATCTTCGGTGCTGGTGGCTCTTTCTGCTTTCTCTTGGATGGAACATTGAGGATTTTAAATGCTTTTTGATTAGTCGGATGGAAGAGGCTTCAAAACTTTGTCAAACCTATGTCTAAGTTTGCTAACCATACTAAATTCTTTATTCATTAATGTAATTCTATATGCATGGGCAGCTGCAATATAAGCATCATTCATAAAATCTATCAAAAAATCATCTGTTGAATCTTGTAAGCATATGAGGGCAGACAACTGCCATCTCTTGTTGAGGTCATCCACAGAAGCAACAAGGGACAACCTATCAGATATCTCCTTGATCAGTCTAAAAAATGCAGCCTTAGGAATGAGGTGCTTGGTTGACTTTTGAGCAAAACATCTTTGCATGTAAAACACCTTTGCATGTAAAACCTTTTCATGTAAAACCATCTTGACTTTCTCTTTTTCCTGATAGGGGCTTCCTTGGCAGATTGAGATTGAGGAGAAGCTGAGGGCTCAAACTCACCAAATGACTTGTTCTCTGAGGGAAATTCACATGAACTACTAGCTGGTGTAACAGGGACAACAATTTCTTCAACTGTCTCCTCAACAATTAGCTCAGCACCTTCTTCAGATGATTTCTTCACCAATACCTTCCTTGTAGTTTGTTTTGTCCTTGCCATTGAAACCAACACGACGCGATCAGGAAGATGAATACAAAGGCGACTTGCTCCTCTCGCGCGATATGAAAGCCGAAATAATGCTTGGCCCAATACAACGTGATAGCGCTGATATGAGGTTTACACTTTGACCTTATCGCTTCGTATCGGAGCCGCAACGATGTTGTCCCTTGAACCCTTTATCCCTATTGCTTATTTCCAATATAATGCGATATAGAAAATTTGACACCCTACATTGACGTTATAGCTTCGTATTAGCCCTTGGACCTGTCTTCCTTTCCTTGCAAAAAATTCCCAATACAACATGATTTGGTGAATTTGATTTCCTCCTTTCCTCTAATCGCTTCATATTGGGGGATTACAACAAACCATGAGTGAATGAGCAGCATGGATGTATGACAGTATTGTCGATCGTACGGCAGTCGTGATGTAAGGTTTTGTCATACGAACGATAGTGGTGACGTAAGTTTTGAATTTGCGCTCCCGCCAAATGAGAAGTGCTTATATACTTGGGTTGCTTATGTCCATGTGTCACACTCTCATTCACCTCGATATTAGGGTTTTTTTGGAAAGTTCCTTTCTCCCCCTCTCGCTTTTTTAAGCCCACTCAAAAAATTTCACGCCTTTTTCCTCCCCATTTCCTCCTATACCAAATTTCTTCCTCTCTCCTCGGCTCCTTTCCTTTCCTTATCACAGACGCCCGTCTCCATCTTCATCCCCTTATGGCTTAATCACACATGCCCGTCCGTCCATAATTCCATTCCCCCAATGTCACCGAATATGTCATCCCAACATTCTATACTTCGTCCAAACATTACGTCCAATATCGTTCCCAACCCGCCGTAGAACCTTCCATGCATGCCTGAGCAGATTGCCAAAGTCCATCCCCAGATTTTTATCTTTGTGTTCTCATATTCACGTGTCCACACGTATTCACGTCTCCACTCACAAGGTTTTTTTCTCTCCACTCGCAAGGTTTTTTTCACATGCGAGTCTTTTAACATGTGAGTCTTATCCCATGTTAGGTTTTTTTCTCTTCAGTCGCAATGTTTTTTTCTCTCCACTCGCGTCATCCATGATCAAAACAACGTGATAGGTATTAAAGCAAGGCTTTCGTTTCTCATCCACTCGTGTCATATTGGAAAGACCTTATTGCGTCATAATCATGTCTGCACTCATGTCGTCCTCCATTCGCGTCGACCTCCATCGAAACAATCACTCGCGTCAACGTCCACCGAAGTAATCACTCGTGTCATCCTCCACTCGCATCGACCTCCACTGAAACAATGCGATAGAGCTAATATGAGGGCTTTTATTTCTCTCCACTCACGCTGTATTGGAAAGACTTCGCTTAAGGTGATTATTTTTCTTGCAATGTTCTCTCACGCATGTGTCTTTGTTTTGCATTGTGTGTGTAGAATCCCAACCAATTTTTGAACCAGAATGGCGCGATAGAGGAGTTTTGAGGCTGGTAAATGCTTCTACTCGCATCGTAAAGATTGATCTTCCAACACGGAGCAAGGGTTGCACTTCAAGAGATCTATACGTTTATATTTGCTTTGTATAGGCAAGTAGTTTTTAGAGCTATTGATTCAAGATGTCAGGAACTAAAGTGTCACACATATCTGCCTTCACATCTATAAAGGGGAAAAGAGATCTTGAGCCCACAATGACAAAGGAGTGAGTTTCTTCAGATGTTTCAATTGCATCTCATATGTCAGTGACAGGTGAAGGTTCAAGGAAGGCTTCAAAGAAGGGAAAGGCTTCAAAGTCTCCTGTGAGGGTCCCAAGGCTTTCCCAAATTATAGATGTTACAGCCTTTGAGAAGCTCTTGGATTTTCTCATAGAAAATAATATTGACCTTACATTCTATCCAACAGGTAGGGAGATTTTCAATCCAGAGTGGGATCTTGATCAAGTTCTTAATTTCTCAAAGGACTTTTGCAATGAAGATTTTGCAGAGTTTGAAGAGTTGGTATATCATGTTGTTCAGTTGGATTCCAAGGAGTATGTTCACACCCTTGTTGGAAGGTCAGGCAAGCACTGCGAAGTCCTTGTTTACCAAGAAATGTGGTTATCATTCTCTTGATAGATTTTATGCAGCCGAATTATGCTCTTTACACCCAAAAAAATGCAGGCTTATGCTTAAGTCTACTACATTCATTGTATTTGCCCTTGTGAAATACCCTCTTAAATATGATAAAAAGCATAAAGAAACCTCAAAATTATCTAGTTGTTGCCTTCTTAAAGAGATAGTTGATGAAGTTGATGTTGAGGAGCAACTAGACACCTAGATGGAAGCACTAGTTTCAAAGGGCCTGGATGTTGCTAAATTTAAAGTAGAGATTGTAATTGAAGAAACCACTATAGGGGTTGATGAGCCATTTGACAGTCTTTCAAGCCTTATTGTTCCATCTTTGCCTACTTTCCCAATTAAAGACAATGAATACATATTATTGTCTAATCTCCAAACTCTTTTCAATTTGAGAGAAGATTATTGCTTGGTAGTTATTGCAAAGGCATAGTGGATGTTGAAAATGAGTCCAAGGAGGACTTATTTAAATTAGATACTCAAATGTCCGATGATATGTTTATAGATGCATCAAATGCTTTATCCTTATGTTTAAGGAAGGTTTGCAATACAATACAATACGCGGTATCTTTAACCTTCCTTAAACATGCAAAGATACTGAGATAAAGATGTATTGTATTGCACGACTTGACCTTCCTTAAACATACACGGCTTGACCTTCCTTAAACATACAAAGATACTAAGATAAAGTATAGAAGCTGACAAAGAGTTTGACCAATTTCAAGAGAAGCTTGGAATCTCCAATTTTGGAAGGGAGGAGTCAGAATATGTAAACGAGCTCAAGGATATCAAGGAGACATCAATCAGCTTATGGAATCCAAGCAAACTTGAGAGTGATGAAAATCAAATGGTAATGCATTCTTTTGTTTTTATGGAATCACATACATATTTTCATTTTTTTCATTCTGACTATTACTTTTATAGTTGGAGATTACAGATGAGGATAATTTCTTGGGAAGAGCCAAAGGATCGAGAGTTGGTGGTAGTTCCCTAAAGGATGTTGCACTTGGGCATTACATATCGAGGATTGATTCCAATATTCTGTTGGTTTTGCATAGCACTTTCTCAGAGGAGGCCTCATGGCCAATTGTTTATGTAAAAACACTTACACGGCTTCTTGGATACTCACGTTTGCAATACAATACGCATAAAGTTATGGTTTTGGAAAAGACAGCAGCCATCCGAATATTTGGTTATGGTCCCAGCTTCTCTGCCTCCAGGGCTGGATACTTCCTTGCATACTCATCTTATGTTTTAGCAGCAAACAAAGCAAATATCAAATCCATAGCTAGGTACAAGAGAAGAAAGTTTTTATGTTATAGAGGACAAATGCCCAAGGAGGAAGAGGATGTAAAGGCTCCTAAAAGCTAGTCATGTATATAGCATTTTGAAAATAGTATCGGTATTTTAGATTCCACTGTATTTATTGTGTTCTTTAAAGTTTTCTTCGAAAAAACCAATTGAATAACTCCTAAAGGACATTGGTTTTTGTTGCTCCTCCTCCATGTCTAGTGCTCCGAAAGAAACTCATGCACGCTTGGTAGTGAGATTTCTCTATACCTTGGCTATTGTAAGTTGCTAGGGGCCCTTGCTCTTCCACAAAAAAAGGCCCATGAATAAGAAGAATATGCTATGACAACCCAACAAGCAATAATCGGTTTAAATCATTAAACCTTGTTTTCAAAACAGAAAGGTTCAAATTTATGTTCATTTTACTAAGTAGAAAGTAATATCCTTTTCTCCCCAAGCTTTCTTGATTGCTCGAACAAGATTCACAATTGAACGTTTGTACTCTTCCGAATAGTTAGATGTTATCTTTTGTTGCCTGAGCATTTTTAAAAATATGTCAAGGTGTCTCCAAACCTCCATTCGTAGAAATGCTATTCGTGGTGTGCTAGCCACATTTGTTGTGATTGCACACAACTCTCTCCAACACTCCTACAATGCGTTCATTTGTTTACTAGTATGATTTCTTAGAAATCGTCTAGCTTTTGCACCCCCCATAGAGACATCTGCTAGTACCTCTCTTGTTTTCCGTGAGCCTTTTGGATCCTTTCTCACGTGAACTTGACCTCTATGAAAATCCATTTTTGACAGTAAAGCCTCACATTTATCAATACAATCATCTGACAAAGATACTGGTTTTATTGAATATGCATAGTCAAGTTGCAATCTAAGCAACTTATCAATTATTCTAATCTCTACATGTAATGTACAAATATGGATGTTTCTTAGAGAGATTGAGAGAATAGGATCCCATAAGCCATCCACGTTTTTGAACTTACTCAAATCTATAGAGTTTCGAGTCGGGGCTCTTCTTGCTGGCCACAAAGTACTCCATTGTTTGGATCCCAAACTCTCCATGCAATAAATACAAGGATATTTTGCATTGGCCCCATTACTTACTCCAAGCATACATTTGATAGTTTTTAAGTCAACACTCATATGCCAGTCCACATTAAAACTACCAACACCATCGACTATCAACATTTCACCTTCACTTTGAGACTTTATAATATCAGGAATACTTGTATGAGAGAATAACCATTTCAAGATTTCATGACTTTTAGTTGGTACTTGGGCCGCACCAATCCACCCAAGCTCATCTTAGATTGTATCTTAAATTGTTGTTCTGGCTCCTTGCTGGTACTGTAATCCAAAGGCCTATTCATGATACAGATGCTGACTCTTTCCATCTTTTGTCCCTTTTGAATCTGTGCTTCATCCAATTTTTGTGCAAACTTCAAAATACCACAACATTCTTGGACAGTAAATTTATACATATGGACCATTGCAATCTGGACTCTTTTAAGATCAATCCAAATATTATTAAACATGTTGTATTTAAAAAAGGCATTTGTTTTATATTTTTCATAGGGCATGGATCCTTCTATATGAATATACTCCCCAAAAACATTTGGAATCCTACGGTTCATAGCTGTCCTAGCAATTGAAACTACAAGAGGCTGAGGCAAACCAAATGCACTTATTATATGGCATTTAAGATTTGTAAACCACAATGTAGAGAGAGCACAATAACCTCTATGACTGATACCCATACTGTCACATGTCTCCACTATTTCATTTGGTTTAATTGTTCCTTTTAATGGGTTCTCAAGTCTACATTTTCAGGTGATTTAAGAATCCTTATAATGTCCTTCTTTGTCATGGTTTCTTTAATAAGCTTAATCCTCTCATTGTTCTCTCGAATATTAATACCTGAAATATTAGAGACACATCTCTTTGCAAGATTTAGTCTCCTTTTCTTCACCCGACTACACAAGTCCATTATATTTTAAGTGGTCTTTTTCTTTGTCTAAACCCTATTGGAGTTTCTTTCAAGCATAGTAATTTTTCTTGCAATGACTGATTAGAGTTTTCTAGATTATCAACCTTGTCCGTTAGCTCAGAAATAGTTTTTTGTGCCAATGTTAATGGTTCCTTCATTTCGTGAGTTTGTTCTGTAAATGTAAAAGATGTAGAATATAACCTCATGCAATAGCCAAGCATCCCATCACAACCATCTCCAACATACCTTATGAAGTTGTGAATATTGTAAAAAGGAGGATGCTTACCTGTAGAAGGGTCCAGAGGATAAATATTTCCATCCATCCATAAATCTACATGCTTCTTTCCTTGTAATCGCAACCTGTTAGCTTAATCCTTGTCCAACAATGCTCGATGGTGTATACTCCTCCAATATGAATAGACAGGATCTAACAAAATAGTAAGTTTATACTCCTCCAAGATGAATAGACATGATCTAACTAAATAGTAAGTTTATACTTGCATGGTGGGACTGTGCTTGTATTGCTAGAAGAGGTACTGGTAAACATTTTAGTAGGGAACCCTAAATGGGACAACATTATCACAGAGAAGGAAATAAAAACCACAGGAAAGAGAGGTGCAAAAAATGAACATCGAGGAACACAAACGAGCGACGTCTTTTGGTGCGAAAATTCAAAAATACAAGATTTTGCAATTTTCAAGAGAATAAGACTGAAAAGGTGACACTTAACATCCATTAAAGATTGAAGATATCTAATACTCGACCTCTTAAATGAATCATCTATTCTCTCATTAATCAAGTCCAAGTAGCCAAATTTGGAGGATTTTTCTTTTCTAAACCTCTTCTAATTAGAAACTTAATAATTTTCTTACGAGTGACGTTTTGAAACGTTTTTGGCCCTAATGCTATGGCGATTAAATCACTTACACATTGTACATTATGGATCAAGAGGGGGTGCATGTAAATGCCAACTCCAAAATGTTGTTGAATAGTTAGATTGTGTTTTTGTTGGTTGAAGAGAAAACATTGTGGGTCCATTATTTCCCCCCGAAAGGAATTAGTGTAAAAAATGAAAGGATTAAGACACTCATATTAATGAACATAGGAATAAGTGGAATATGGAATGGGCAATATATTTACTATTGCAAGTTGATTCTACAAATGTACTAAGGTGCACATTGTATACAAGCATTTCGTCGTGTGGAAAAAAAGAGAAAGAGAAGATTGCGATAGGAAAGAAAAGAGTGAACACATCAATCTACCTTGTAAAGACTAATATCTTCTCATTAAAAAAAGGGGGACCTAGCCATGGAAAAGTAATGTTGATTGTGGTAGAGAGATAATGAAGTCCTTTGCACACGAAGAGGGGCCTTGGGCCACGTTAAGAGGGAGAGAATGTTCCTATATAGGAATAGATAATAGGTTAGTTTTTTCAAAAGACTAAGTCTATTCATAAGTTATTTCATTTTAAAAAGGAGAAAAATCAATGATTAAGTCTATTCATACATTATAGTATTCAAAAATAAAAATAAAAAATCAATGATTGTACTTGTAGAAGGAGGGAAGCAGGGCCTAGCCTTAGCCCCCCCCATCAAATTTGTGTATCATTGTCACCTCCATGTCATTTTATTCACAAGAGTCAACACCTTATGCCTTGCATCCATCATCTTTACATTATCTATGGTGGTTGTCATCGAGTAGCTATCGCCTAAACAATGTTTACAAGTCAATAATTATGGCAAATTTGTGAAAGATATATCAAGTGCAATTGTAGATTCGTAAGCCATTTAGATGTAAATCTTTGACATGCATCTTTTGGTCATCTAATGTTGCCCCTACAAAAATATGATGTGGTGTCTTCATTATATACTCTTCAGGCACTTCAAAACACATTTGTGAGAACTGTATATTAGACAAAATCTATCATGTTTCCTTTCAAAAATTGGTACAATGAAAGATGTTTGCAAAGTAGAGCTTGTACATAGTGATGTTTGAGATCTAATGCAAATATTGTTTCTTGGCAAACTACATGCACTTCATGACTTTCATTGATGGTTACTCCACGAGTGCATGGGTATATGCTTCAAAACCGAAGTTCAAAGTGTTTTTGTGCTTCAAGAATTTATAGGCATGGATGAAATTTTTTCAGAATATAAAGGAAACACTCTCGCTTCTAATTTGGGAGGGGGGTGGTAATACATGTTAGGAGTTTAATGCATATCCATTGAACATGGAATAAAATGTTATAGTATTGTGTGCACCACGAAAAAATGATAATCTAAGAGAAATTAAATCTCTCTCATAGAATTGGCATTAATTATGATTAAAAGGAAAGCTTACATAAATTTTGGCTTGAGGCTATTTTCTATGTAGCTTACATACTTAATAGATGTCCCTAAAGGCATTGTAATCTTTAACTCCATATTTCGCTTAGTATGGTAAAATGTCATCCATTGCTCACTTATATGTTTTTGGGTACCTAGCTTATGCATTGATACTAGTTTGGTAATATTGTCTTTGTAGAAGATACTATTCAACCTTTAATTTCATGTATCAAAGAGATAAATGTATGCTCACAAGATATCTTGATACATTGCCATCTCTTTTTAGTGGTAGAAAATCAAATGTAGCACCAAATGAGCCACTCTTTTAGCCTTTCCACTCTTTGCATGTTTCCATAGAGCAAATGCCCCATCAAATTCAATGCCCTTCTATTGATGAGCATAATCCTTTGCTAGAATTATAGCCATATAGCAATCAACACTACAATGTAGCTTATGCTTCAACTTGTAAAATCAATTAGTAATAATGACCTTTGCTTCCTATATCTCTTGAAGCCGCCACAAAGTGGACTATTGTTACTTGCATGCTTTGGAATGCTAGTATCATTTAATGAGTTTCTAATGAGCTGGTACAAATGAATGAATTGGTTTTAAATAAGATCTCCATTATCTAGAAGAAACTATCATGATCCAGCAATTGGCCAACTAATCATACATGCATCCAACTTCTTCAATAGGTGTTTAGACAATCCTATGGTATACCCATGGGTTTCTCATGCTCTTCATTACCTAAAATGTGAAAATTCACCTCAAATAAAAACATTGGCACTCAATCTTTCATATCCTTGAAATAGTTAAGGCAATTGCAACTAGACACAAAAAGTTGGCACTCACTCTTTCATATTCTTGAAATGGTTAATGTAATAGCAACTCGACAGAAAAATCCATGACAAAATGTAGTTAAACTAGCCAATGGAGTGGAAGGAGAATCTAATCAAAGTGCAAGAATGGTTAAATTTGAGCTAGATAGCAAAGCTATCAAGAACAAATTCAAGATCCTACTATTACACACTTTTAATTGTGTCTTAAGAATGAATTGTCATATACCCAATGCTACCAATGTACATTGCAAAAGGAGACTAGCGAGTTTCAATAATCATATGGAGATAAGGTTAACAAAACAGACACCAAAAATTTATTTACATAAAGCAAACCACATGCAAAGGGAAATGAGAAAGAACAATCCACCTACATAGTTAAGTTGAACAAGGTTAGAAGAACCTAAGGTGGGGCTTATAATAAGCTTATTATTATAAACTATTTAAAGCTTAAGCATTATGAGAAACTTGTCACTAATTATGGGGTTATTTACTACCATTTTTAGCACCATGATTATTGAAAGGAGGTCACTTGCTATTAGCACATTTTTTGGATTGAGATAATGGTCACAATTGGTGGAATAAAGACAACAATAAGGGAAATGATTCTAGTGTGATTAAAATGATGGCTACAAGCCTTTAATTGATCTAGTAATAGCCAATAGTAGCTCGTTGTCTTGTGGGGGGAAATTTCTCTCTCTTCTTACCTTGGAAGAACCACATTAGTGTAGGAACGAACTTTGATAAATAAATTTGAATAAAATAGGACTTGAGAAAAAAAAGGTCGTGTGAAAAAGCCTTCAATTAGATCTATTGCAGTTATACATAGGAAATAATGAAAATGTTCTCTCACGGGCTTCAAGCCATAAACTAGTGGACAATAACTTAATTCCAGAGTTGCTTGAGTGGTGCCAGATGGGGTGGATAGGAAGAAGACATTAATGATGGATGGATGCCTTGTGCTTGATGGAGACCTTGCAAGTGACACATAGACCAATCATTGAGTTTTGATATCAATGTTGGAAGAAATCACTAGAGATTTACTAAAAGTTAAAGAAAATTCATGAACAACTAATTGCCAAAGAGTAGAGTTAAAAGATAAGAGCACAAGAGACCAATTGGGTACAACCATCTCACCATGCATAGGTGAGCACATTCCTCATGCATGTATTTGTTCAATTTTATTCTCTTGGTGCCCAAAATACAAAAGATATCCCAAAAATAGGCTACACATATATCTTCCTTGCACAGCTCATCTTTCCTAATTCTTTTCTCTAAAGTGAACTATTTTTCCTAAAGATAAGATCTAAAATATCAATCTTAATCTAGAAAAAATATATATCCATTAAATAATAAAAAAAGGCTTTTATAAATTAGCCTGTAAATAATCCCTAGTGCTTGTGATCATACAATTATCATGTTGAAGCGTGTGTATCCATAAAATAATTCCACACTACTTGTACACGCAATACATATTCCTTGCACACCATAAGCACTCTTTGATAAAATAATATCTTATTTTGAGATGTACATCAAGCTATCATCTTATTTTTTCATGATTATTCTTGTAATTTTGATAACAAATCCTATGTCAAGACTAGTGGCTATCATGGCATACGTCAAACTACCCACATAGATACATATGAGATCTTGGCCATCTTAGCCTTCTCAATCTACCTATTTGACCTTCACATGAGAAGGTAATGAGAAACCAAAAGGCTTACCATCTCACATATAGAGATGCTCAAGAATTTTAGGAATGTACTCCTTCTATGTGATAAGTAGAGGAGTCTATTAGAGCGATTGCATGTAATGTGCATACCAAGTATATGAGAGACATGCCCCATGACTTTCATCTCAAATCTCTTCCAAAGCCAAGTCTTCAACACATCTAGCTCATCATGTGTACTCCTAGCAATCAACACATCATCAACATATAGCACTAAAATGATAAGGCTACCACCACATGTCTTCTTCATGTAAAGACACACATCCATAGCACTACAAGAGTAAGCTTGTGAATGCATAAAGGCATCAAAATTATAATACCATTTCCTAGATGCCTCTTTAAGTCCATAAAGACTCCCACAATTTGCACAAGAGGTGTTTCTTACCTTTTTCTCAAAGCCCTTAGGCTACAATATATAAATGTCCTGATGCAAGTCTCCATGAAGAAAAATCGTTTTCACATCCATCTAGTACATGTCCAAATCCATATGTGCAACCAAGGGTATTACCTACATAGTGATAGTTGTCTTAACCACAAGAGAGAATATCTCACTAAAATAAATTCCCTTCTCCTACTTAAAACTCTTAGCAACCAATCTTACCTTATATAATTGCTTGGGGAAACTAGCAATACTCTTCAACTTTTAAACCCACTTACATGGCAATGCATACTTCCCATTGGGCAAAGGAACCAAATCCCATTTATGATTTTTCTACAACAAGTCATACTTAGACTACATGGCCCTCTCCCAAGAGTGACTATCACATATGCACATAGCCTCCTCATATGTGAGAGACTCATCAGAATTTGTCACCATGACATAATATATAAAGGGCTCAAAATGATTAAGAGGACATGAGACTCTAGTAGAGCATCTCAAAACTAGTCAATGTGGGGCTTATATGGCTTGCCCTCTCTATCCAACATCATGATTGTGCACAATAGGCAATACCTGGGCCACTACATCATCAACAAATTGATGTAGGCTATCTAACTAGGACTGGCCATACTATAATAGGATGCTCCTCTTAAAAAGATTACCCTACGTATCTCAACTACCTTCTCTAGTCTCATATGCATCTCTTCCTCATGGAATGCCATCATGGCTATACGGATAACATTTCGAGCCTATGGATCTCAAAAGTGATACCTGCATCACCATATCCAAGAAAAATGCATTTGATGGACTTCAAATCTAGCTTATTATATTTAACATTGAGAATATGGTAGAAAGCCTCACATCCAAAGACATGCAAGTATGCATACAAGGGAGATTTACCATACCGTACCTCCTCTGCAACTCTATCATCGAAAGCAGTGTATGGGCATATATTAATCAAATGAACTATAGTAGCAACTACCTATACTTAAAAGTATTGTGGTAAGCCTACACAACTAAGCATACTATAGAATCTTTCATGAATAGTCCTATTCATACACTCTAAAACACTAATATTGGTTGGGGTATACAAGGCAGATCTTAGGCATTTTAGCTAATGCCAAGACTGGTGGTTCTTAACCATAGCTAGAAAGTGTTGGAATGTTGACAATATATCCAATTTTTGCTTTAGGAATAGGCCCAAATCTAATGCGAATAATCATCAACGAACATGATGAAATACTTGCCACCACCTATTGATTGAAAGGCATGAAACCACAAACATTTGAATGAACAAGAGCCAAAGATTCACCCACACACATAGAGCCAAAGTTTTTATGAGAGTTACATGTTTGCTTGCCATATAAAAAATAATAACGAGTTAAAACATAAGTAGTCAAGTGGCAATAAATACTACAAAGAGTGTGTACTTTCATTCCTTTAAGAGACATATGCCCAAGATGGAAATGTGAGAGAGACACATGAGGAAGATCAATCACAAATCAAAATATGATCAATGGATCTAGATATAAGCCAAGGATAGAGACTGCTAATCAAGACTACCATGAGTAATCTTCTATGCAGAATCACCAAAAGAGACAAGGTACCTGCAATCATCTAGTTGTCCAGCGAAGATAAGGATTTTAGTCAAAGTCGAGACATAACATACATCATGAAGCATAAATGGAGTACCAACACTAAGCTACAATTTCATATCACCTATGCTAATAATATCTAATGCAGCATCATCCACCAATCTAACGAAACCTATAACAACACAGTAGGTATAAAACCAATGATGATATGGGATAACATGAAATGAAGCTTGCAAATCAAGAAGCCAACACTGAGAGTAAGAAGATAGAGCATTGATTAACTGAGTAGTATTAAGTGATGAAGCAACAAGTATGTAATTATTTGAGCTGGATTCCAAGGCATTTATCTATTCTATCTTAACACTAGACTTAGAAACAATGCTATGATTATTGGAAAATTTTACATTATCTTATGGTTTTTCTTTATCTTTTTTGCATCTTATGGAAATGTGGCCTTATGTGACCCTATTGTCCATGATAATGACAAGAGAGGACTTAGGACCACATGACTTATTTCATGACTACTCATGAGACTTATACTTGCCCCTATTGGGCTCTAAGTCTCTACCACGATTATTATTTCCATTACCACCTTATTTGGCTTCTGATTGTAAGTGCATCAGAAGTATAGGCTACAAGAAAAATTATTCATGTGTATGCTCTCTATAAGGAAAGAACCCTCTATATCCTTGAGTTAAAAGCAACCTTCAGGAGGGTCTACACTCATTGTATTACAAAATGTACCCCAAGATTCAAGCATTATGACAAACAAGAGAAGAGACTTGACATTCTCCTCAAACTTAAGACCTTGGAAAGTAAGATGATTGAAAATGGAATGAAACTCATTTAAATGAGAAGACATAGATATCCCTTTGTTCATATGAAGCTCCATGAGTTTCTTAGGCTAATACAACTAAGTTGCAGAACTCTACTTATCATAGAGATCACGAATCTTTTTCCATAATGCATGTGCACCACCCTTACTCTCAATGATATTGAAGTACATCTTCCTTGACAATGAAAAAATAATAGTAGATATGCATAGCTCATCAAGCTCTTCCATATCCTCTACATCATAAAGATTTGGCTTTACGCTCTCTAATTTCAATGGCTTGACTTGCTTATCTACCAAATTTGAGTCTTTCCATACTAGAAACTATTGCCATCTAACTTCTTTCTTGTTGAAGATAGCACTATCATTGGAAGCACTTAAAGCACCTTCCATTGTGTCTACCAAATAAAGAGAGTATGGCTTGCTATAATAATAACAAATCAACTCCAAAACTAAGCCAAAAAGAGTGTAGCAAAAGAAAGATTGAGCCAACATACTATTGTCCACAAGAAAAAGCAATAGAGTGTTGAATACAAGTGTCTGCCCTCAAAAGAATTACTCAAAACTAATTTTTAGTATGGCTATCCATAAAACTATAGTAAATCAATATATAACTATAGGCAAGCATGCAAAGGAATAAGATCCCATAGCCAAGGAGATTCAGGTAGCAATTGAGATGTATAATGCAACTAGTAGTGTAGCATAACCATTGAGTACCAAAGACTATCAAAGCATCTAAGGTATCAAATACATAGTTGTATACCACAATGCATGCCAACCATGTATCCACCAATGACAATCCACTAACAATAAGTGGTACAAGGTGTCCAAGTCAAAGACAAATCAGCCTACAGTCCCTCATAAACTCTACAACGATAGTGTATGCATAAACTAAGAGAGCATAAAAGAGTCTCCCATTGACGCACCTACCATGCTTGCATCTTCCAATATGTGAAAGTAGTGCCATCAAGTGTTTCAAAATTGAAAATAGTACTATCATTTGAAAAGCCAACCTTAATGACAAGATACCAATGCAAAATCCAAGAGAATGGGTTGCTATAAATGATTGCAAATCAACCCCAAAAACTCAACCAAAATAGGGGCAAACCAAGAGGGAATACCAAAGTATAGAGATGTCCACTGACTACAAGCAATAGACTACCAAAGTACAATGTTTGCTCCCTAACAATGCTAAAAAGTGTAATCACAACAGTGTTGAAATAAAGACATCAATATATTAAATCCAAATATGGACAAATGGCTAAGAAAGAAAGCTCCCACCACTAGGGATATCTGAGTAGCAATCGGGATACAAAGAATGAAATTAACAATGACTAAACATAGACCACCAATACCAAAGACTATCGTGAACTCAAATGTTAGTAAACCATACATCCCATAAGCATATACATCATTGACAAACTACTAACAAAGGTAAGTGTCAATGCCCAAAGCATAGAGAATCAAATCAGCTCACAAGTAGAGGTAACTGCATCCAATAGCATACAAGAGAGCATATACATGAACCAAGAGTCCCATCATTTCAAAGAACCAAACTCAATTACATAAAGAAACTAAAGCTCTAATGCCACTAGCAAGTAGCTCCCGCTAAAGCAAATTCAAATGCCAAATGAGCAATGCAAGCTCAAGACATTAGGTACATGACCATCCAAAATCCAAGATATGTTCGAGAGCATGAAACCTAAGTAAGTCTTCAAACCCATAATGTCAATGAATGAAGCAAATGAAGCATAAAGTCATAGCTCCAAAGTATCCAACGTAGCTCAAATGCGAGTGATAAATCCATCCATAATCATATGTGGGTCTAATTATCAATGCTAGACATCAATACATGTAAGTGGCATACTCAAATAACATCAAGTCTCAATAGGTATAACCTTCCCATTTTAGAAGGTTGTTATCCAAACTATTATTATAGGCATAACCTTCCCAATTTAGAAGCTTGTTATCCAAACTATTATTATAGCAAAAAACATTTGCAAAACAAAGCTAATCAAGCTTTAAGCTATCCAAATAGTACCCCAAAGCATAGACATATCTTTCGAGTACCAAAATAGCATCCCTGAAGCATCAAATAAGCATAGTGGAGCTCATTGATTGTTGTCCAAACCAAAGCTATTCTTTTATGTGTAAAATAGAAAATTGAAAAATGCATAGAAGCAACTCTCTATGAACACTCAAATCTATAGCTCTCATCGTAATCTTCATTTTTAGCTATAGAATTCTTGAATCTGATATCATATGCAAAAGTCATGAACCATATATTTAGGAATTTGGGAATTTTCATAAAGTTTGGAAACTCTTAATGTGATTAATATTTAGACACATGGTCAAATCTTATCCCCTTACTTGAAGGTGAAATTGTTCTTAGATACTATATAAGAAATTCCCCCAAGTTCCACTCTCAAATATGGGGTTATGATTTTGCCACTTGGTCAAATCTTTACACCTTATTTGAAAATGGAACTTGGGAGATTCACAAATTCTCTAATATGGTATTTATGGCTAAAATATGAAAGTGCTATCAAGTTGCCATGGATATCAATAACTTTTGCAACATGCTATGTATCCACTCAAAATGGATAGAATTGCTACTTCTTATCCCAATAAGCACTCAACAAGCCATGGGAAGCTCATCGACAAACTGAGAGTAAGTTAGAACAAGTTGGGAGAAGGGAATACTCAATGCATACCTTGAGAGGAAGAAACAATGGCTACCATGAAACCTTGAGTTAAAGCTTTGAATTCATGCTAAAGCAAAGGATGAAGATTAAATGGTTGGTTTTGATACCGGTTGAAAGGTAGAGCCCGAGTGGAAGTACAAAAGTAAAAGCAAGAGCTATAGTGGATGGAGCAAGAGAGCAAGAGAGAGCATCACCATATGTGGGAACTCCAACAATCACAATGTGTGACTAGCCTTTTCTTATTCAATAATCACTAAAAGAATAAAGAGACAATGATGGGTGCCGAACATCTACAATATATATGTGTGTGGTCACAGTGTGTGAAGTAAATATAGGGCGGTGTAGGCGCACGTGCATTTACCCCCAACAAAGTCAAGGTCACTAGGCCTAGCAAGGGTGAGTGTACACATAGGTGCATTTACCCTCAACAAAGTCAAGGCCACTAGGCTTGGCAAGGGTGAGTGGGCCACTCTAATCAACCATTTGTCTTGTGCTATTCGACTTGTCTGATTTAAGCAGATTTTCCTTGGATGTCACAATTGACACGAGCTTCCTTGCCATTGTAAGGCATGTGTAAGGTGTATATAGCCATGTGGCTAGCACATGACTAGTAGTAAGCTTGGGCAGGACCAACAACTCCTCTATTGAAAAGCCCTAGGTGGGGTAAGCCTAAACTTTCATGGTTATCCTAGGATATGTCACAAATTATGCCTAATATCTTACCTTTGCATCCTTGGGTGCAAGGCTATGTGCACTTTGCAATACTATGTAGAAGCTCTAAATCACTATTGCTACATGTATAAGAAAACCATAAATAAGCTCAAAGCTAAAACATAATTGGCAATTGTATAATGCACTTCTAGTTGAGTCTAGTGTTGGGAGTTAAAGGCTACATGTGCCTAGTCACCTACATTTAGTTGTACTTATCACCCTCACACGTACCTACAAGTGGTGGGGTTGCTCAACACTATCACTTTATTATTTATTCTTTGCATGACAATAGAATAAGGAAAGTTAGGTTACACATTGTGACTATTGGAGTTTCCACACATGGATCTCTCTTTCATTTGCTTGAATCTCCATAGCTCTTGCTTCTGTCTTACTTTCACTTATGCCTTCACTCTTGCTCCACCTTTTAATTGGTATCAAAGCTAGCATTTGGGAAGCTTCTTTAGCATTGCATTCATCCTAGGAAGAAGAGCTTTCTTGAGGCTTTCATGTAGCCAGACATTGAGGTATGGATAAATCCCATTGAGC
This sequence comes from Lygodium microphyllum, assembly GCF_053477565.2. Lineage (NCBI taxonomy): Eukaryota > Viridiplantae > Streptophyta > Polypodiopsida > Schizaeales > Lygodiaceae > Lygodium > Lygodium microphyllum. The sequence goes on along the minus strand of NC_141162.1, from coordinate 103,186,161 downwards.
TTCAACTTACTCCAGAGGTTTTTGAGGCCTTTCAAGGAAGCGTTTAAGCATTGTTAAGTGCTCCATTGTGGTACACACAGTTAATAGCAGCCCTAGCCCTGCAAGAATAGTCCATGATGTTTGCACGTACACTTTCTAGCCCTATCTTACTTCATACAGGTCGTTTGCAACTCTTGCCTTGGTCTTTAATACTTCAACATTGCTCCTAGCATTGAAGTCTTGGTTTTGAATACCATTTCAAGTGCATATGCTCATTTGTTAATTATGAACATAGGGTAGAACTTCTATAATACCATGTTGATATCATGTATTTGAATACCTAGGGTTTATATAGTGCTTATGGGGCAAGTTTGTAACCCATGAATGTTGGTTTGCTGCTTGGGAAACCTTCTTGGATTGATCAAAGCTTGAATAACTCAACATTTGAAGGGTTCTTTCTTGTAGCAAAGTTTCAGTAGAAAACATTCACCATGGATGCCTATATATTGATTACCTACATGCTATTTGGGTATGTTACATGGTTATCTTGATGCTTAACATTGATGTTTATGCTACCTAGAAATGATTAAGTTGAGCTCTCTTGGATTTGAGCTCCGTTGGTTGCATTTGGAAAATGGCAATTTGCTTCAGTGATTTCTACTTGTAGATTTGAAAATATATTGAATGTTTATGCTCGCAAATGTATATATGATGTACTTTGGGCACCCGATGCTATGAGCTCTATGCATTGAGCTTCTGTTGCTACTTTCAATACTCCAGATTTTCTTTAGTGAAAGTACTTGGTTTTTTAATGTAAGAAGTAGGTTAGGCCTTCGAAAACCAAGAGTGTAAAGCCCAAAGACATTAGTCAGGATGATTGGTTAAAAAAGAAGTAGGTTAGGCCTTTGAAAACCAAGAGTGTAAAGCCCAAATATATTAGTCACGATGATTGGGATGAGTTAGAAAAGCTATGTAAATCCACTCTTATACCATCATTATCTAAACAAGTTTAATTCAATGTTTTGGCACTGTGGGAGCTTTCGCTCAACCGCCAAGACCCACGGACCGCTTATTGTTTCAAGCGTTCCAAGCCGAGCACTAATGGCTACCTCTCACATAACTGACGCGCCATCCATATCTACGGGTGTAGTGAGCTTACCTCTGTGCCATTTGAGTTACCTCCTCTCCCGCGCACTTCGGTAGCTCCACGATCCAAGTGCAAGCTTCAAGTAAGCTCGATCCCTCCCACTCCAAGCTCCAAGCTCCATTGCCACGAGCAAGAGAAGAGAAGAGAAGAGAAGAGAAGAAGAGAGGAGAAGATGGAGAGCTTCTCCACCTCACAGTCCCTCACCCTCACACACTCACTCCCTTATACTCTCACACTCCCTCTCTCAAGCACAAGCTTCAAGCAAGCAAGAAGAAGAAGAAGAAGAAGAAGAGGAGAGCTACTTTTGGCCACACACAAGAATGAGCTTCCCATTCACTTTTCAACTTTATATACATGCCCTATTTTTCATGGGCGGTCATCCCTTTCCCCTTTTTACATGGCCGACCGTAGCCTAGGCCATTTTTCCCATTGTCATTCTACCTTCTTAGCTTCCTTTCCACCGCCCATCTACATTTACAAATTGCACGGGCGCGACCTTGTCGCTCCTTGAATTAAACCATGATGCGCTTGCACTCTTTTACAAAAGTTTTGACTTGCGCTTTTCCTTGTGTGCCTTTCTCCCTTATTTAGGACTCTTCTCCTTGTGCGTCTTTGTCTTCCGTTTCTCTTTGCCTTGGCCTTTGTCTTTGTCTTCTGCTTTAGATTTTTCGGATTTTCCACCTTCCTTCATTTGGGGGTTAACATTACCCCCCTCCTAGACGAGTGCCAGTCCCATGGCACTCACAATCGTAGGTAGCAGGCTGTAGCATGCATCGAAGACATGGGTGACAAGGACGCCTGTGGTTTCCGTGGAGGAGTGTTGGTGGTGGTGTGGCAGAAGGTCCTGGGGGCCTGTTGGTGGCCAAGGTGGCTGGTGGAAGGTTGTTGGAGTTGGTGGTAGGGATATTCTGTGTTGGGGATTGCATTGATGGCTAGTTGGTTTGTTGGGGATTCTGCACATGACAATTCTTTGCGGGCTTGTCGGATGGTAAGGGATAAGCATTCAGAGTTGGGTGTTGATGAAGAGCAAACGACACTTTCGTTGGAGTCTTCAACACCTGCAATTGAAAACCTCTCATGTGGTCTCTCCCTAAGGGCTAGTGCTAGTCTTCTTATCATGCACAAGACATATTTTGATTAGTTTGGGAGACAGGTCAAACTCTAAGCAAGCCTGAAGTATTGTCCTGCACTTGAGGACCCAAACCGTGTATAGGTTATAGTGTGAATATTAAGTGAGTACACATGCATATTTAGGTATTACTTAGTTAGAAGACTGTCGGCCTAGTTCCTTGTATAGCAATGGGTCAGTGAAGCAAGGGCTTAGTTGATGGAAAAATTTGTCGATGAAGACGGGGAGTACACTTGAAGATTGCTTGAGACACCATTATGGTCTTGTCAAGGCAATGTGGCACAATTAAGCTCTGTGATGTCTTAGCTTTTGGTAGCTAGTGGCTACTCATAGTGCTTGAAAAGTATGGTGTACTTTTCCATTGTCTTTCATGCCTTGCTTACCACTGTTGATTGTAATGGCATTGAGATGGAGTGCAAAAGAAATGGCAAGTGGTTCAGGGTGACAGGTCTAACCATAGGTGAGGCGAGCTCCCTAGGTATATCATGCCCTTGATGTGCCCTGAACAATTGTGGGGGATGTACAAAGGGCTAGGGAATTAGGGACGTGGCCAGCTGACCAAGGTCATTGGGCGTACCTAATTTGAGGACCCCTAGGTGCGGTGCTATGATCATGTGTGCTTTTTCTTTCTTTCTTTCTTTCTTTCTTTTCTTTTCTTTTCTTTTCTTTTCTTTTCTTTTCTTTTCTTTTCTTTTCTTTCTTTCTTTCTCTTTTTTTTTGTTGTGGAAAAAATGAATATAATCAATGCCATACATTGAGGCTGTTAGCCTTTCATTTGGATTGAGAAATGTTGGGATCCAAAGGCTATGAAGAATGGATATTATAGAGATGATTGTGTCACTAGCCTTGATGCTAGAGGAACTGTTGTTGAGATGAAGAGATACACTTGAGATTTTGCAAACCTCTTTGTAATATGTGAGACATCGAACAATTGAGGCAGTGCTTGGAGTGAGCTATGCATGGACAAGGGCAGAGCATCTTGCGAATTGAATCCTGGATGATGAAGAGACGTGCGCCCTTGTTGAGAGCATGGCTCCTACCCAAACATAGAGTTTGGCCAAGAAGGAGGAGGTAATCGATGATTATGCTTTGGCCATGCTCAGTTGCAATATGTGCTTTCTGCAGAGGTGTCCTTGGGTTCTCGCCCAGTGGCGTTTCTGTCATGGCTTTTGTTTCTTGGTATTCCTATCACTTCCTCCATAATGGTTCTTTGTGGGGTTGGTGGTCTTGTGGTGACTTGGATATTAAATGCCTCTAGACATTGACCTGTGTCATTCTGCATTCACTTGGAAAGGCGTGAGAGTACATGCAAGTCACATGCTTCAACCATAATGAAAATGTCCAGCTAAACAAGACATCGCCAACCTGAATCCCTTAGTTTTGACTTGATGCGTATCACCTGCACTTGGTCATCATTGCTCATGGGGTGTGTTGGCCTTTGCTTCTTTTGGTATTATTTACACAGTCACAAAACACATTGTTCATTTATGTATATGTTCATGAAACCATATCACTCCGTGAGGATAAAAACCAATTGTAGAACTCAGGATTGTACTGGAGCGTGGCACACGCATCCAGCACTCGTGGTAGCTTACTCAGTACCAATAGATATTTTGCCATATCGAGCAACATGGAACCTTCTCCGAGTCTACTGGCAACATGTAACTCCTCCTCAATGAGAACCTTATCAATCAAAGGGCTTTTTAGGCTAGTTCTAGCTAAGTCCGTACCCCGAATGTTAATCAGCACTCGAAGGGAAGTTGGTGCCACATAGGTTGGGTCTCTTTGAGACCGCCATTTGGCCAATCTCTCCTCTGAGACTGTCATGATCTGGGCTCCTAGTTCGGCCATTGCAATGCGGTTTTCACACCAACGCTGCTCAAATTGACTTCGGCCTGCTAACAGTCGCTTTAGTTGCTCTAGGTCTACGAGATTCAGTTGGCAGACCACTTCATTGAACATGATGGTTAAGCGTAGTTCATCAGCTTCCTCGCCCGAGATGAGTTGTAAGCGTTCGTGTAGGAGCTTGCTATAGTGCTCATCAAGGTGTTCCTGCTCTTTCCAAGATAAAGGGAAGGGCAAGTAATCTGCAAGCTGCTCCTTGGGGATTGTGCCCACATCCACAAGGACGTAGACTCGTGCGAACACCTTGAGGTTAGCATCCAACTTAGTTAAGCATTCCGTGACACTTCTATGTTCAACGAGGGCTTGCTCGGTTGCTATTTCATGCAAGGTTCTAGGAGTTTGGCTAGGCTTTAGCATAGCTGGGGGTTCAGGCCTGTATGAGTAAGATTGGTCAATGCTAGGATTGCTCATGCTCTTGGGGTTTCCTTGTTTCTCTTGAGGCTTCATTATTGCGCCATGGTTCTCCTTGGGTGTGATTGGTATGACCTTGTCACCTTGTTGTGATAGTGTTGTATCCACTCTTGATTGGTCAATGTGAGTTCTATTGTCAATGGATAGAGTGTTGCAAGCAACTGTTGATGGCAATGGTTGCTTTGGTTTTTCAGAGCACACGGATGTGTCTAAGGGTTCACCGCTATTAGGAGAGACATCAATGGGTTCATTGGTGGATAGACTTGATGCTTTATTCCCCAGCTCTCCCTCGCTCTTGGTCTCAATGCTCTTGGGGTCCACCACCACATATAGCTGCTATTGTTTTTGATGTTTTCTTCTCTTTTTCTTGGTCAATGAAGGTGCATCTCTCAACGACTCAGGACCCTGGACTAGGTCAACCGTTGATGTGCTTGGTTGGGCCTCAACATTCTCTTTCTCTAGTGTGTCCTTACGGGACATGGCCATGGCCTGCTGAATAGCCTCGCTAGGTTGTGAGAGCACAACTATCTCCCTTTTCGGAGAGTCTAGCCCTTCAGCCAACTCCCTTGTGTTTAATTCCTCTAGCCTAGGCTTTAGGCACTTTGAAAGTGCTGGAGTTTTCGAGGGATTTGGTTGCGACACCTCCCCCACAGGTAAACTCTTAAGGACATGTTCCACAAGGGGCGTTGTCACCGCTAAGGGATGTGACTGCTGTGATTTCTGATTGGAAGTAGTGGTGGCTAGTTCAGTGCACTGGCTACCATTGGTAGGTTGCGGTGTCAAGTCCTTAGGCAAATCAAAAGCGGTCGTGCCTTTTGTTGCTCTTTGCGTATTCACTTGTGCAGATTGAGTAGCGGTTGAGCTAGCCACGGTGGATTGCATACGCACATCCTTAGGTTGAGAGCTAAGGGTGGCGTCATGTCCTGCCTCTTGGACATTTGGAAGCTCTGATGTAGGTAGAGATTGGGATTGAGTAGCCTCACTTGATGAGTGTTGTGCTTTGTGTGTCCGTTTAGGGGAAGAAGGTGTAAGAGGCTTGGAACTCCTAAGTGGCTTTGACACTGGCTGGGAGATTTGCTCGTGGCTGTTAGATGATTTTGCTATTTGCTTTGTTGAGCATTCAGCCTTATCATGAGCAATGTTGTGCCTGTGGTACTCATTATCCTTTTGAGCAATCAAAGGCTCCTTGAGCACTAGTGGTCCTTGTACATGCTCGACAGTTACCTTTGATATCTGCTTGCTAAGCATGCTAGGCTAAGGATCTAATTTTTGATAGGTCATGTTTGGTTTCTTGATTCCAATCGTGAGGGGCTCAATCACTCCAATATTTTTGGTTCGAGACTTGGATTTTCGTTTAGGTTTCCTCCTATGCCTCTTTGCTTTTGACATAATTTGGGCTGCTATCAGAGGTGGTTTAGCAGGGGGTTTTGGTACCCAAATCCATTGGTTGCCTGCATAATACCTTTAAACCCGAAGCAACGCCTTGGATATCCATCGTGGCGTCGTGTTGGCTCTCCATTGACGCCTCCGTCTATAAGGCTTGGACTTCTTTCGTGGTCTTCTACGATATCTGTAAGTCCCAACTCCATCCTTGGCCTTGTCTCCTGACCTTTTTGTTTCAAGCATGGCCTCACTCACTGGTTCTCGTTGTTCGACCTGTGCTTGTATCAACTCTTTCCACAAGTCCTTGCCCTCGTTTGTAGGCTTGACTGTTATGTCATCACCTTCCTTGCCTTTCCCTTGAGGTTCGATGAAGTCACCCTTGCTAAAGGTAGTGAGTATCCTCACACCCGGTAGTGTCAGGTTTATCCTTTGTGCTACATAGTCAGCCTCACACTTGGTCGCCCTTTTGAAGGGTCTTCCTAGGAGGGTTTCTTTCCTGCAGCTAGCACTTTTTGGAGGAACATGAAATAGGATAGGCAAGCTTTCCGTTTCAATTGTTGCAAGGATTTTGCACTTCCCTATGAGTGCTTGTGGGTGTCCCCCATAAGGGCTAAGAGTTACACTAGTCAGTGTGAGCTCTGGTTGGCCTAGTAGGATCCATGATTCATAGGTCAAGATATTAAAATCTGCTCCTTCATCAATTAGAGCATCGATAGTATGCTCTCGTTTCGTGGTGAGTTTGACCCTAAGATAAGCAGGTGGTACTATGTCTTCATCTTCCGGGTCTTGGCTTGTAAATTTAAGCCTTCTGACAAATGTCCTTGAGTTCTCAACTGCACGGCCAGATGTGGATTCTCCACTGATGTCTTGGGTTGTCTGTGTAGTGTTGCTCAAGGTACATCTCTTGTCAAGACTGTCATATCTAGTCATTCTCGCTATTGTAGCTTGATGTTGTTGCTTTCCGCTTTGACTAGATGCAGCCCAAATACAACACATATGTGTTTTTGCAGTGTGGCCTTTTTGCCCTTGTTGGCTAGATGGGTCCATTGAGGTTCTAGGGTCTCTGTTTGTCTCTATTTGGGTACGGGCTTTTGGTTGCTCTTTTGCAAGTGAGAATCCATGCTCGTGTAGAGCCATTACTACACTAGGGTCTGTTTTGGAGGACCTGTCACGGCGCACGTTTTCTCTCTAACCTACTTAGGGGAGGTACAGAGAGGGCGAATCCCCCTCTGCAGGGGTCCGGGGAGGGGGGGAGCACTCCTCCCTAGCCCGCAGGGCCGTTACAGTAAACGCCATATGCAATTTGGAGGATTGTTTATAGCCAAATTTTGAACTACTTGCTCTAAGTTTCAGCCCAGTGAGACGGATTTGGGATGTGCCTTTAGCTCTATGTAGCATTTGGGGTCAATTTCGGGGTTTAGATGCGTCAAAATTTGTGTTCTAGATACCTGTTCGATTTTGACAGTTTTTTGTCCGATTCTCAGATGTTCGATTTTCAGGAGTCCGATTATCAAAATCGGACGTCTGATTTTGGGTTGATCCGATCGGCCCAGTGGTTCGATTTTGGTCACGTCCAATTCTGGGAGTCGGATCGAAAAAGTGGTCCAATTTTCAAAGTGGTCCAATTCTGGAAATCGGATCGGACAGGGTGGTCCAATTCTGGACTGGTCCGATTCTGGCTGGTCCGATTCTGGCTGGTCCAATTCTGGGTGGTCCGAGTATCCGAGTGTCCGAGTCGGACGGGTTGGTCCGATCGAACGTGGTTGGTTCGATCGGACTGTTGTCCGAGCGTCCGAGTCCATGTCGGACGGGTTGGGGGTCCGATTAGACGGTTGTCCGAGTGGTCCGAGCGGTCTGATTGGACGGTTGTCGGAGCATCCGATTATGGACTGGTCCGATTATGGACGGGTTTGATTCTAGGACTCGGACGAGCTGGTCCGACTACGTGGCCGACGGCTCGCGAGTTGCACGCAATACCTCTAGGCTGATGTCTACTACACCAAATCGTCTAGCACCTTCCAAATAGGTACAAGACACTATAAGGAAATGCCAGACATGCCTAGAATAACTATGGTGCTCGAATCAAACGGCACTCCAAGGATCTGTGCCCCTATTTCCCTGTTTTTGCCTGTTATACAGCAACAGAAAACCCTATTGTTTGCTTCTTTTTCTTTGTTTTTTCCTATCCTAAATGCATCCAAATCACAAAGTAAATACCTACACTACTCCATCTCACAACATAAATCTCAAAAAATCAAAAAACCTACTTGCCAAGGAGATCGAATACCATCTCCAACCTCCCTTGCTTCCTACCTATCTACCTCAAGCACCGGTTCGGGAAGCGCGCAAGCGCTCAAGGCTTGAATCCGTTGGTCCCGGCAACGGAACCAAAATGTGGGAGCTTTCGCTTAACCGCCAAGACCCACGGACTGCTTATTATTTCAAGCGTTCCAAGCCGAGCACTAATGGCTACCTCTCACATAACCAACGCGCCATCCATATCTATGGGTGTAGTGAGCTTACCTCTGTGCCGTTCGAGTTACCTCCTCTCCCGCGCACTCCGGTGTTGAGATATCGAGCTCCACTCGTGATATGCCAGGGTGACCGTTATGCATTTATGTCACCGACTTGTCAGTTTGCAGATGCTGTTGGTACATTGCCCATGAATAATAGCTAGATGACAGCTATCCTTATCTACTCTAGTTCGTGGCTCAGTTAGTATGCCACTTTAGTTAGTTGAGTTTGGTTTGAGACCCATATATAGGGTTCTTCTATTTCTTTGTATGAGAGTTCTTTTTGACTTACACAACTAAGAAGAGGAAAACTGTTTTTAGCCTCCACCAGTGTGTGTATTCCCCCATTGTGCAAGCAAGAAAGCTACAAGTGAGACTCCTTCCTTCTCTCCCACAATCTTGACATGGTATCAGAGCCTTGTTCGTGGTAAGGAGCTCAAGAAAGCAAGCCAAGTTCGCGGTGTTCTGGTAAGAGGACCAGTGTTGCTTTCATTCTTCTGTTTTGGTAGCAAGTCTCTACAGGTAGCGCAGCCGGAACGTGCAAGAGTGCATTGTCTCAGGTTGAGACGCCTTTCGCGATGAAGCAAGAGGGCAGTATATGTTGTGGGTAAGGGGCTTTAGCCCTCGGTGACCCTGCTTTTTTGATTTGAGGCCATTTCGGGGCCTGTTTTGGAGGCGGAAGTTTTCTGCACGCACTCAGAAAAGGCCCAGTTTTATGCTGTGCGACCATTGTTCTACAGGTCGGTGAAAATTTACTGTAGAAATTGCATCGTATGCCTGTGCACAGAGACATTGGGAGTTACAGAATCATCCTTGTTGCCTGTTGATGCAAAATCGTCACTAGGAAGTGACTGTGTGGTTAAATACCACTTTCGTTAGTTTTGCAGATTTGCCCTTGTGAGGCTGAAGCTGTGTTCTTTGCAATGACAAAATTTTTTGCAGTATTCTGTAATGGCGTATGATTCTCTTTCACAGATTGTCACTGAAAAGCTTGACAAGAACAACTTCCAAGCATGGAAGTTTTAGAATGACGAATTTCCTTATGGGAAAAGGATATTGGGAATTTGTTGCAGGAAATGAAGAAGAACCATTTCTTCCTGATGTTCCCAATCAACAGCAAATGCAAGCATTTAAAGCATGGCATGAGAGAGCCAGGAAAGTTATGTACTGGCTGTCTATCAACATTTCAGACTCTATGATTGTGCATATTCAAGATGCAAGTACGCCAAAGGAGGCATGGGATACTTTGTCAAAAATGTATAGCACAAATACGCAAGCCAGGAAAATGCAGCTCAAGCAAGAGTTGCATAATATGCAAAGAGAAAATATGAGCATCAATGATTACCACATGAAGGTGAAGAAGATTGCAGATGCACTTGCTTCCATTGGGTCACCAGTGGAAGATGATGATTTAGCTTCTGTGACCTTGAATGGTCTAGGAAAGGATTATGCACAGTTTCGAACATCCATTTTCGTCCGTGAAAGATTTCCTGATTTTGAGGAGTTGATTGCTCTTCTAATTTCTGAGGAGCAGAGAAATGGTGGTGTATCTTCTTCAGGAGGAACTTCAAAAGAAGCTGTCTTCTACTCAAATACTGGAAGAGGTAGAGGCAGAGGTAGAGGAGGCCGATCTGGAGGCCGTGGTAGAAATCAGAATATGCAGCAAACTCAAGAAAACCAGTCCTATGGAGGAGGACATGGTAACTCTAGAGGCAGGGGGAGCCAAAGAGGTCGTGGTGGATGGCAAAGAGGCCAAAATGCAAACAGCAATGTTGAATGCTACTACTGTGGTAAAATGGATCATATGGCTAAAGACTGCTATAAAAAGCAGAATGACATCATGAATGGAAAATTGCAACAAGGAAATTATGCATCTTCTAGTAGACAGGGTGATGACAGAAATGAGCATTTGTTTATGCTGCAGCACATGAACAATTCTGTGACAAGTGTAGAAGAAAGCAACAATGTATGGTATGTTGACTCAGGTGCCTCAAACCACATGGCAGGTCATGCAAAATGGATGGAGGATGCAAGAAAATGGAAAAACCAGGATTTGTGGAGACTGGTGATGATACTGCACATCCTACTGTGCAGATTGGAAAAATTTCTTTGTCTATGCAGAATGGGAAAAAGAAATACGTGTTAGATGTATTTCATGTCCCGAATATCACCAATAATCTAGTTTCTGTTGGTCAAATGGTTGAGCAAGGCTTGCAGGTCAGATTTAATCCTCATGGATGCTTTGTTGAGGATATGAAAAATAAAGGTCGCTTGATAGCAAAAGGAAAGAAGAAGGGCAGAATGTTTACATTGGATGCAGACATGCCTGAATTGAGTGCAGCAATGTTTGCCCATGGGACCGGTGTAGTTGCAGATATTGATATCTGGCATAAACGCATTGGTCATGTTAATGTACAACGACTTAAATCAATGCAGGCCTAAAATATTGTTACAGGATTGCCTAAATTCAAGGTTGCAGAAATGCATAAGGTATGTGAAGCCTGTCAGTTTGGAAAACAGGCAAGGAAACCATTTCCTAGACATGTTCAAGAGAGTAAGAAGCCATTGGAATTAATCCACTCTGATGTGTGGACTACTAAAGCTGCATCTCTTGGAGGCTGTCATTATTTTGTCACTTTTATTGATGACTATAGCAGAAAAGTTTGGGTGTATTTTATGAAAAAGAAAAGTGAAGTTTTTGGGCATTTTAAAACTCTTAAAGCTATGGTTGAAAAAGAAACATGCCTGCAAATAAAATGCCTAAGGTCAGATGGAGGGGGAGAGTACCTCTCAAATGAGTTTGCAAGGTTCCTACAGGAGCATGGCATAAAGCAGCAATATTCATGTAGTCATACCCCATAACAAAATGGAATTGCAGAAAGGAAAAACAGGCATATTGGAGAGGTATCTCGTGCCATGCTCAATGAAAAAGACTTGCCAGATTTTTACTGGGCTGAAGCAGTTGCTACAGCAGTCTACATAATGAACATGACTCCCACTGCAGCAATATATGGCATGACTCCGGAGGAGAGGTATACTGGTAGGAAACCAGATATTTCTCATTTGAAGATTTTTTGTTGCATTGCCTATGTTTATGTGCCAGATGAGTTGAGATCCAAGTTGGATCCAAAAGCTGAAAAGTGCATCTTTATTGGTTATTCTCTACAACAAAAAGGGTATAGATGTTATAACCCTTCTACTCGTAAGTTTATAGTGAGTAGAGATGTTATTTTTTATGAGATGAGTAGCTGGTATAAACCAGTAAATGTGATTGATAATGTAGATGCACAAAATGGTAATGCTGCATAGAATTCACAGCAGCAGTCACAAGATATTAGTGGACCATGAGCTTCCTCTAGCAGTGGTTCACATTCTTCGCCATGGACAGGCAGATTGAGATAAGGAGAATCTTCTCAAAGTAAAGCATATAGTGGTATGCAGGTATCACGAAAAGGAAAAGAGAAGGTAGATTAGTCCATGTTTGATGCGAATGCAGGTCACTCTTATGTGGATAGTGAATCCAATGGCTCAGAACAGAGCATTGATGATGAGTTGGGTATTCCTTCTATTGTTACACCTGGAGTAAGGAAGACCAGGGATGTTTTGAGAGCACCTGGGAGTGAACCTACTTTGCGCAGGTCTACCAGAGCTAGGTATCCTGTGGATAGGCTGAAATATGATGGATTTACAACCATTCACTATGCCTATATGGTCAAAGTGATACAAGAACCAGAACCCACTTCTTTTGAGCAAGCCATGGGAAAAGAAAAATGGGAGAAAGCCATGGATGAAGAAATGGATACCTTGGAAGGAAATGCTACATGGGAATTGGTACCTTTGCCTAAAGGTAAGAATGCAATTGGTTGTAAGTGGGTTTATAAGGTGAAGCATAATGCAGATGGTTCTGTGAATAGATACAAGGCAAGATTAGTAGTCAAGGGGTATGCACAAACATATCGCATTGATTATGAAGAAACATTCAATCCGGTTGCAAGGATGGCAACCGTAAGAGCAGTCATTGCTATGGCTGCATCAAAGGAATGGTCTTTACATCATATGGATGTAAAGAATGCCTTCTTGCATGGTGATTTGCAAGAAGAGGTATATATGGAGCAACCACCAGGTTATGTGCATGCTGTTCATCCTGAGTTTGTTTGCAGATTGAAGAAAGCATTGTATGGCTTGAAGCAAGCACCTAGAGCATGGTCTGACAAGATAGGACAGAATCTTGTCAATATTGGCTTTCAGATTTCCAATGCAGATTTCTCACTTTATGTGAGAAAAACAAAGAAAGGTATTATGCTACTTGTCATTTATGTTGATGATTTGATTATGACTGGTGACAGTGATGAAGATATCCTTCATGTAAGTTATCATGCTAGAACAAAGTACATTGAGGTGCATTATCACTATGTGCGAGAGAGAGTTTTACTAGGTCTTATTGATCTAGTTTATGTCAGCTCAGAGGATTAGGTAGCTGACATATTCACGAAGGCATTGGGCGCAGAGAAGCCGCGCAAGTTCAAAGACCTGCTTGGTGTGCAGGAATTGGGATTGAGCTCGAGGGGGAGTGTTGAGATATCGAGCTTCACTCGTGATATGCCAGGGTGACCGTTGTGCATTTATGTCACCGACTTGTCAGTTGCAGATGCGGTTGGTACACTGCCCATGAATAATAGCTAGATGACAGCTATCCTTATCTACTCTAGTTCGTGGCTCAGTTAGTATGCCACCTTAGTTAGTTGAGTTTGGTTTGAGACCCATATATAGGGTTCTTCTATTTCTTTGTATGAGAGTTCCTTTTGGCTTACACAACTAAGAAGAGGAAAATTGTTTTTAGCCTCCACCTGTGTGTGTATTCCCCCATTGTGCAAGCAAGAAAGCTACAAGTGAGACTCTTTCCTTCTCTCCCACAATCTTGACATCCGGTAGCTCCATGATCCAAGTGCAAGCTTCAAGCAAGCTCAATTCTCCCACTCCAAGCTCCAAGCTCCATTGCCGCAAGCAAGAGAAGAGAAGAGAAGAGAAGAGAAGAGAAGAGAAGAGAAGAGAAGTAGAGAGGAGAAGATGGAGAGCTTCTCCACCCCACGGTCCCTCACCCTCACAAACTCACTCCCTCACACTCTCACACTCCCTCTCTCAAGCACAAGCTTCAAGTAAGCAAGGACAAGAAGAAGAAGAAGAAGAAGAGAGCTACTTTTGGCCACACACAAGAATGAGCTTCCCATTCACTTTTCAACTTTATATATATGCCCTATTTTTCATGGGTGGTCATCCCTTTCTCCTTTGTACATGGCCGGCCGTAGCGTAGGCCCTTTTTCCCATTGTCCTTCTATCTTCTTAGCTTCCTTTCCACCGCTCATCTACATTTACAAATTGCACGAGTGAGAGCCTGGCGCTCCTTGAATTAAACCATGATGCGCTTGCACTCTTTTACAAAAGTTTTGACTTGCGCTTTTCCTTGTGCACATTTCTCCCTTATTTAGGACACTTCTCCTTGTGCATCTTTGTCTTCCATTTCTCTTTGCCTTGGCCTTTGTCTTTGTCTTGTGCTTTAGCTTTTTCGGATTTTTCACATTCGTTCGTTTGAGGGTTAACAGGCACCTAAGGATAATAGTTGGTAGTTATGGGAAAAGATATGCGATCTTTATGATATGCAAAGTCTTTATTCATAGATATATTGGTCAAAATAGCTCATGGACCTTCGCCTAAAGGAAGAGAGTAGTGTGTCCACGCATTTGAATGAAGTTTATTCTATTTTCAACCAATTAAATTTGCACAACATTGAGTTCATGGGTAATCTCCCTCCCTTGTTCTTGCTTGTGACACTTCCTGAGTCATAGGACACTATCCATACTACCATATGTGCTAATATACCTAAGGATGGTTTGAAACTCCAGAATGTTGAGGGTGCCTTACTCATAAAGGAGATAAACAAAAAGAATATAGATGTAGCTTTTACTTCTCATGCATTGGTTGTTAGGGGTAGACACAGTGGTAAGAGTAGTAATGACCACCATGTAGAGACTCACAAAGATGTCAATCTTGCTAGTAGACTCATAATAAGTCCCATGGATGCAAGGTCTCCCTTACATGTCATTACTATAGAAAGCATGGTCATTTTCGATCGTAGTGACATAAGATGCAGGACGATAAGTGCACAAAGAAAGATAAGGGCAAAGTGCAAGAAAAGTGGATGATCATAGCATTATCCCTAGTAATTCTAGTGTAAAGATTAAAGAGATAAATATATGCAACCTGAGTACATCTTAGCAGCTTCCTCTCTTTATGCCTCTTAGTTGACAAATGCTTTGTCTACATTTTCTCAGTGTTGATCTCTTAATTCATGGACTTTCTTTCACCCCGCACAGGGATTGGATTCAATCCTATAGTAGCATGACAAGTTTTGTTAGACTAGGAAATGACTTGGCATTGGATATATTGGTATTGGGGATATACAATTGTAGCTTCCTTCAAATAGCTCTTTTACTTTGTATAATATACATATGTATTAGCTTTGATCAAACACCTTCAAACTATTGGATAGTTGGATAATGCAAGCTATTATGTATCTTTTGGTAATTCCACATGGAAGATTACTTGTGGAAATCTTATTTTTGCTCAAGGTGCCAAGGCTGGCAACCTCTATTCCTTACTTGTATCTAGGTCTATTGACCATCTTTTGGTTGTGGTTGATATACCACATGTATCTTTATAGCATAATTTCTAGAATGAAAATGTTTTCTTGTTTGCAATATCTTTCACCCCTTGGCTACAAATGTTATGATTCATGTGATCATTGTCTTTATAAGAAGTTTGGCATTACGTGCATGGGTGAGCCTTTGCCTCGTTTATTTTGACATATGTGGTCCCATGCCCCTGAAAATCATTAGGTGGTGCAAATTATTTTGTGACTTTCATTGTTGATTATTCACATAAGGTCTAGACATATCCCACAAAGCAGAAATTAGATGTATTGGCTACCTTTCAACGTTGGCTTGCTCTTGTTGAGAACGAGTCTAGGTATAGGCCAAAATGCCTAAGGTTAAATAATGGGGGTGAATATATCTCTAAAAAATTTGAGTAGTTTTGCGATGAGCAAGGTATTAAGCATTTGTTGACTACCCCTTACACCCCACCCCAAAATAGTATCCCAAAGTGCATGAAGAGGACAATTAAAGAGAGAGTTTGTAGTATGGTTAGCCACATGCAAGCTTAACACAATATTTTTGGCTGAGACAATTACTATTATCATGCACTTGATAAATAGATCCACATACACTACTATTGGTTGTTAGGTTACAAAGGAGATATTGTCTAAAAAACTCCATCTTATGCTCATTTGCATGTCTTTAGATGTGAGGCTCTTTGCCATGTTCCCAAGGAAAAATACAACCAGCTAGATCCTAAATCAGTAGAATGCACCTTTCTTGGTTATGGAGATGCAAGTGATATGTACTATTAATAATCTATGAGATTTGTAGGCTAATGAAGGTCATATATAGCCATACTGTTGTTTTTCATGAAGAGACGATGCATAAGACACCTAAGTAGGTAGTTGAGGTATGCAATGTGATATTTCAAGAGGAGCCTTCTACTATCATAGAGCTAGCTCAATAACCTATAGCCTGTTGTTGACTTTAATGAGGTGTTTTTTCCTGTAGTCAAAATGACTACCCTATGATTGGTATGCTTGGTGTTGGCCTCGATTACTCAATTAGATCTAGATCTCTATTAGGTGGATGTTAAAATGGCTTTCTTACATGGAAACTTGCATGATGAGATCTATATGCAATAGGCTAAGGACTTTCAAGAAAAGCATAGGGAACACCTATCATGCAAGTTGAGAAAGACACTTTATGGTCTTAAACCAACACTTAGGGAATGTATCATAAGTTTGATGCATTTATGCAATCATAGTCTTACTCATGCAATTATATGGATCCATGTCTTTATACGAAGAAGACTCGTGATGGAAACCTTATTATCTTGGTACTTTATGTGGATGATATATTGATTGTTGGGAGAGCTCATAATGAGCTCAATGCTTTGAAAACTCAACTCAATAAGAGCTTTGAGATGAAGGACATGGGGCAAGCCTCGCATTTTCTTGGGATGTGCATCATGCATGATCGCTCTCAGGGGCTCCTTTACTTGTCTTAGAAGGAATACATACATATGAAAGATGCTTAAGCACTTTCATATGCAAGGTGTTTAGCCTATTGGATGTCCTTTACCTTCCTATGTGAACGTCAGTTAGGCAAATTGTACCTAGTTAGATGAGGAAAAGGCTAAGATGGCCAAGATATTTTATACATCCTCACTGGACAGTTTGATGTATGCCATGATCACCCCTCGCCCCCTTGACATAGCATTTGTAGTGGAAGTTGTGACACCCTATATGGTTACACCTAGTTGGCAACATTGGGACACTATGAAAGGTATCATGAAGTACCTAAAAGGCACTGTATATATGAGCATTTGCTATGGTGGCCAATAAATTACAATCATGGATTAACTGACTCCAACTATGTGGGACATTTCTTGGATGTTTAGTTTGCGAAAATGCAAAGACTTATTTACTATTGAGGCAAAATATGTTATAGCCAATCACTAAGACTTGCAAGGAGGCCTTATGGTTAATGATAAACCTTGGCATTAGTAATACTCCTACATTGCATTCAAATTCTACAAGTGCTATTCAATTGGCCAAGAATTCGATCTTCTATGCAAAGTCAAAGTACATTGAAGTGCACTATTACTCATTAGGGATGTGGTAGAGGACAAGTGTGTTAAGCTTGTCAAGAACTGGATGATGAGAATCCTACATATTTCCTCACTAAAAGTCTCTTAGCGGAATGTTTGGCCTTCCTTAGGAAGATGATGGGCATAGGATGAGATGACATCTATTTCTCATCCTATTTTACTTTACGTACATTTGAACCTTATCACTTTTTTCTTTTTCTCTTCTCACTAGAGATACATTCACCTTTAAGTAGGAGCTTGTTGGGGGTAAAGGCATGTATGCCTACACTGCCTTGTATTAACTTCACACACCATGACCGCACACATGCACACTACAAGTGGTGAGTGCCCATCACTATCACTTTTTTCTTTATTCTTTCAATGATTATTGAATAAGGGAAGCCTGGTCACACATTGCAATTGTTGGAAATTCACATACAATGGCTCTCTCTCTTGCTCTCTTGCTCCATCTGTTGTCATAGCTCTTACTTTTGCTTGTGTATTTCCACTCGGGCTCTATCTTTCAGACTTGAACAATGCCATGTGTCATGCTATTGTTTAAGAGTGGAATTATCAATGGGCCGAGAGATCAACTATGTCTCATGAAGAGTAATATGTGGGGTTAGCTGAGCCAACCTGGCTATCATAGTGAGTTATTGGATACTAGTCAACAAGAAGACATAAGACTTGGTTTTCACATTCTTTGGGGCCAAGTAAAAGGTTGCTAGAATTGAGGCAGCCTAGGGGTGGTTGAGGACTCTATGACTTGATAATAGTGCAACCCAAGTGGTTGGAGCCGATGTAGAACTGGCTAGGACAAGGTGTAGCTTGCTAAACATGTGGCCTATGAGCTGCCACGTAACAGGTGGCCAAAGAAGAAGGCCTTTGTACACCAAGTGTAAGCCAAGGAGTCATGGCTAGTAGGTGTGGTCGAAACACTTTGGGCCAAGAGAAGCATTGCAGGGCCAACGAGAGAGGCCAATATAAAGGGCTAAGAGAATTGGGGCTGTTCGAGCCTCAATGGGTCGAGAATAAGGAAATATGGCCCTAATTGGGCATGTCTAAACCGAACTATAGAGCTAGCATCTGAGCTCATCTCATTGTCTAGAGCATTTGTAGGGCCAAGACATTGGCCCAAACTAACAAATCAACCTTTTCTCATATCATTTTTTTCAAACAAAACTACGCCTAATTTCAAAGTTCCTAAATCTATTTCATCTTGAGACCAAACTTCTATTTCATTTCAAATTGTGTGCTTCTATTTTGTTGGATGGTGGAGAGTATGAATGCCATAATAGTTGATTTTATTGTGTCTCAGTGATGGAACCAAAATATCTTAGCTTTCTCAAGCTCGATGCAATACTTAACATAATGATTATTGATTCAATCGCTTCAAATGGCATGGCTATGGGTATCTCTCATAATAACCATTGCATGTTCTCACGAAGACCATAGCGAATTCATTGATTTACCTATTCATCCTATCTGCAAGGAAACTTCTTGATGGCTCCATGACTCAAATGATGCTCCTCAAGCAAGCTCCATCTCCATAGCTTTGATTGCCAGTGTTGCTCTATGAAGAAGAAGCCAAGAGGTTCAATCACATCGGTCTCTTACTCCCCCCCCAAAAGCAAGATGGAGAAGCAAGAAGCAAGAAGCAATAAGATAGCTCCATAATATTGCACACCACAAGAATGAGCTTATCCATTCATTTTCTAGCTTTTGTACATTGGGCTTTGAGTTGGACTTCCATTGAGGTCGAGTGCTTATCCCTCCTTTTTACCTCTTAGGTGATCTTTCTTGCTTGATGCATCCATATTTGGATTATATCTATTGCACCAAAAGTGAATAGAAGCTAGTACCCATGCCCTTATCTAGTTGTGTGTCTTCTATCCCAATATAAAAAATATTACATGTTGCATGAGCTTTGAGCATGGCTCTCAAAATAATATTACAACTAATTACATGACCACATTATTAACTAGAAAATAATGTGCACACGTGATCAAAATGATTAATTTGTAAACCTTTGCTAGATTTGTGCTTTTATTTCCTCTCCACCTTTTATTCATCTTTGCCATTTATCCATTGCTTGCCTGGTTGCCCGTTCCATTTTATGGTTCATAGTTTGTGTCACATAGATGTGATTTCATGCATATTGCCTTAAAGTGTGGAATGATTCAAATGTATATTTGTTGTTGAGAGAAGGTAGGTTGTTTGCACCAATTTATAGTGGATGTATATATATGTTGCATGCAAAATTGTATCAATATTTAGTAGACAGTGTGTGTGGCATTGTACAATGTTCATGTTCATTTCATGTGGATAAATATTGATAAGAGAATTATTCTGCCTTCCTCTTTCAAGGGTGATTCAAGGTTCATGCATAAATTATATCAAGATGCTATGGGAATTATGCATGCAAAGGGGAAGCCCATCTTCTCATAAGTTTTACATATTACTAGGATAGTTAGCACATGACCATCCTTACTTTGTTACTCTAAGCTTTTCAAACAAAGCATATTGATTTGATGGACATTAAGAAAAATATTTTTGGAAGCTTTGCTAGATATTGTAGATCCATTTAGACCTTCCATTGTAGATCATCATGATAGAATAGTTTACATAGAATTTCTAGATAAAGAAAGCTTCAATTTATTGCATGAAACAATTGAAGGGGGAAGTTTGAGTGGGAGCAAGAGCAAGCAAAAGCAACGGAGGTGCAAGCTATGGAGAGAGAGAGAGAGAGAGAGAGAGAGAGAGAGAGAGAGAGAGAGAGAGAGAGAGAGAGAGAGAGAGAGAGAGAGAGAGAGAGAGACGTGGGAACTCCAATAGTTATAATGTGTGTCGACTTTCCCTTATTCATTAGTCACTGAAAGAATAAAGAATAAGTGATAGTGATGGGTACTCACCACCTATCGTGTACAAGTGTGCGGGTACTGTAAGTGTAGTGAAGTATAGTGAATACACATGCAGCATAGGAACATGCATCTTTACCCCCAACAACCTCCCACTTAAAGGGGAATGTGCCTCTAGTGAGGAGAGAACAAGAAAAAAAAAGACAAAGTACAAACATAGAGTAATGATAAGTTGAGAAACGACGTCATCTCATCTTAAAGGCCAATGCACCTATAATCTTGCTTTGAAACTTGAATCCTAGAAGAGGGCTATGCAATAAAACAAGGCTGATATGCAAGGGTTTTAGTAGCAAGGTTTTAGAGGCTAAGATGATTACATGCACAAATATTGGTGCTAGAGTTTTCATTCCAAGAGCCACATTCATTCTCATAACCTTGCACTTTCCCTTTTCAATGAGGCGATGATAGTTTTGGTATCAACCTGCATTTGCAATGACTATTAACAAGGCTCAAGACCAAAACTTGACTTCAATGGGACTCTATCTTAAAAACCTTTTCTTTACACATGGATACATATATGTGGCTTTTTCTTGAGTGAAGTCCTTTGGTAGACTAGATTTTACGACACGTGAATGATGATTATGCGGGTTCCATTGTGAATACTGTGTACAAAGAAGTCCTACATACTTCTTGCAATGTGTATCATGCACAAGTATTTCAAACATTATCGTTCTTTCTAGATTCATTTTATCTTCCTTTGTTTAATTTTTCCCTTTAGTTTTGTAAGGAAATGAAGATCCTAGTGTCTCGTTACTATAGTGCATACAAGATAAATTTTAATCCTTGGTAGAAGCTTCTAAAATGCATGGATCTCTTGCATGCATGGTTGAATGCATTGAAAGTCTTTTATTTGTTCGAAGGTTTGAAGACCTTTTTATAGGGATTATTTATGAGTGATGTGTATAGTGTTACTATGTGGCACCCCATTATCTACAAGCATGCAATGTCTTGGTTGCACTCAATGAGGATTCCTCCTCGATGGCAATGATGGGAGTGCCATTATCGGTGTTGCTTGATTGTGCTAGAGTAGTTGAATATGGGTATCCTCGAAGGCATTTCTTTATCTTTATTGTAGTTAGTTTTATTCTTTAATATGCCCATTATATATTCTTTGGTTCATGTTGTGTTGTGTTGTTACATCACATAGCATATTATGTAAGGTTGTAAAGTCTAATAACAAATTTTCAGCTAAAGGTTCATTGCTCTTGCACATGGAAATGAGGATCCTTGTTGTCATTGATAGCAAGTGCCACAAAAGAAAGCTATTAGACTAAGTGATACTTTGGCAGCTTATTTTATGTTATCTTTATGTGTGAATAATTTAAATTGAAATTTCATTGGCTTTTGGCTTTGTAACAAACATGCATTATATCGTTGTGCAAAAACAATAAAGAGAGGATGGTGTGATGTTTATATATTACAAGATATAAGTTTAGGGTGTAGGGTAAACACCATCGCTTCATAGACATGCTACCGATCTGTGCTTGATTTGGATTGTAGTGGGAGTACTGGTTTTCTATTAAACCCTGGTTTTTCGAGAATACGAAGAGCCTTGCCATGTGCAGGTTTATTGACCTACTCATCGACACACGACAACTTCGGGCCTCATGGTCTTGCGCTGATCGACATTGATCTAGAGTGGATCTCATCGGCATAGAGTAGGGGCTAGGAAGGTATTGGGAGGAGAGAGAAACTTTTGTGTAGGTCAGAGGTAATCAAGGGAAAAAGGAGCCATCTTATAAAATACTGCCACGTGGATTCGCTTCGGCTAGTAGACGAAGTACCTCTAAATATGGAGGTACTCCAATGACTCGATGTAGCTCCGGTTTTTAACGGGGTTAAAATGCAAAACCGCGGGACACATGTAAGTTAAACTCCAATTTGTATACTTGCTGGCTGGAGTCAATTGACTTACGTGTGTCTCAGCTCTTAGCAAGCCCGTTGTGATTACATCGCCTTGTTCAAATAAAATAAAACAAAAAATATACCGGATTATCCACTGTCCAGTGACCGGTCCATTCTCAGTTCGGCTTTTAAATACTGGGAGAGAGAGAGACGAAGATAGCAGCGATGGCGGCGGCAGCTGCTGCTGCCACCATAGGAATTACGAGCTCAATGCCCTTCTCGTTCTCTTATCGATCGCCCAGCCCTGTACCCATGGCCTCACTGGATCACCGATTAGAAGCTGCAGCTAAGCAAACTGTAATCTAGTCTTTGTTCGTAATATCAACTATTCATCCTCAAGACTGTGATTGCTCTTGCGATGCAATTTTTGGCAATCTGTTCTTGCAAGTGAATATCTCGTCTGTCCAAGCAGGAGGCCATGGTTGTCCTTGTGCTGCAATTCCCATCAATCTTTGTCTTTGCAAGTGAATATGTTATTTGTCGAACTAGAAGACACCAATTCTAAATTTTCATCAATCCTGTCACAATAACTTTTGACATTTTCCTATGTGGGAGAGAGGGGTTCTTTTCCCTCGTGTCTCTCTATTGTCCTGAACATCGTGAGCTTCTGATTGGGAGGCACTGCATATCTAGTTAGATGTGGTTGCGGGCAGCAGGGAGCCGTTAGCCTCAGGTGCCTTAATTCACAATGTGCAAATTATAGTGGGAATCTGTCTAAAACTTCTTGTGTGTCTTTGCAAAGTGAATATGTGAACTATCAAACTAGAAGACTGTGATTGTCCTTGCGCTTGCACTTTTGATCAATCCTGTCTTTGCAAGTGAAAACGTCTACTGTTTAGCTAGAAAACTGTGATTGTTCTTGTGCTGTAGTGTTCTGTCTTTGCAAGTGATTGCAATCTATCAGAAAATGCCTTCTCTATTTTTTTTTCCATTCCATTCTCCTTCGACGTGTCAAACCTTGAGCATTTGCACCTGGCAGGTCGATTTCTTTGTCAAGGATGGAATGCTGTTAGGACTTGGAACTGGACCTGCATCACGTGCTGCTATTTCATATGTGGGTCAGAAGCTTCGGACAGATGCTCTTCGAGAGATTGTTGGTGTGCCCATGTGAGTTGCACTGGAATCATAATAATAAACTTGATGAGGATCGTTGTGGAAATTTGTGACTGTGCCTATGCAATGTTAATTGGTGGTTTGCCCATGTGAGTTGCATTGGGACTATGAACAAGCTCGGTAAGAATTGGAATCATGCTGGTCTGCATGTAGTGTTTATGTGAATGATCCTGATTTCATATTGATTATTCCATGTCAGACTACAAGTTCTATTTGTCTGTTCAATCTGTTGGTTTGGCTTAAGTAAGACTATCCTTGATTGCTGTCTTGGATTGCATGCACTGTCTATTAGGCAGCTACTTTCCATAACAGAAATAAAGGTTTTGATTGCACTTGCTGTACATGTAACATGCCAGTATACAGCTGGCAAAGCCATCTTGGAGACCAAAGATCTTCTGAATTACCATGTATCAACACATAATATAATATACTTGACTATTTTCTCAGTTTTGGATGTCTCAAACATTGTAACTTTGGGTGAGAACTCATTGAGCTTTTCATGGGTTTCTTTGTTTTGATGTAGACTAAGACCTGCATGTTCAGCTTACAAATTTCAATAAAGGGACTTTATTAAACTTGCAGAAATGCTATGCAGGGGAAACCTTCCTTACTATTTGATCTCTTCTTGTCAACTTCTCTAGTCTTTAGAGTGTATAAGCCTATATCTGTTTGTGAAAGCATAACTCCCTTGATGAGCTGGCAGGTTGTAAGTTTAAATTCAGAGACTAATGGAGGATGGACAACTTGGCCCAATGAAACACACATTCTCCTCCTTTTGCCCGTGAATGGCACCCCTCTTTGGCCTCCACACATTATTAATACCTCAATCTACACAGATCCCTTATTGTTGGCTAAGCACCTGCTCTCTCAGTGCATTCATGCTGTGAGTTGGTCTTGGTGTCTCACCCAGGTAACTTTCGTACACATGCTCATATGTGTCGGAGCATGCAAAATTTGCGTTGTGAGTTTTGGTACTCTTAAGGCTCACATAGTCTATGTTCTAAGGTTGAAGGCCTTATTAATACATCCATGGGCTTCTCTGGATGCATGGCAGCTTGAGTAGAATCTCAAGTGTCATTTTCCCACTTATAGATCACTTGGGAAGATCCATTTTGGTCATACCCACTTTTGTCTAGGGCATCTACATTTTTTTGGTGCGTTGGCATCCATGATCCCACCAGTCATGGATACATGTATGACTCATTTTCCCACTTATAGATGACTTGGGAAGATCCATTTGGGTCATACCCACTTTTGGCTAGGGCATCTACATTTTTTTGGTGCATTGGTATCCATGATCCCACTAGTCATGGATACGCGTATCACTCATTATATAAAGTGAAAATTTGCCCTCCAATGAGTTGTGAATTTCTTGCTTCTGTTATTAAGCAAGTGTGAGTGTAGGAGAATGTATGCTAATTTAAGCTTTCTTTCATGGTACCAGAGCTAGAGAAAACCACTATTTGTGTTTTCATCATCTGATGAGGAGAGCTTGCTGGTAATAGGGTGTAGTGGTACAGGTCTGTATCGTCTTGCTAGCAAGAAGCCATTTCAAGCTATTTTGAGCTGTTACAGCTGTGTTCAACAGTTCTACATCATCTTGAGGTGATGCACATCATAGGTGGGTGCATTCACATTAGAACAATACTGCAAGTGATTTTTGCGTCAAGTGGCAGCAGCCGCTGGCTGTATTTCCACTTTCTGGAGCGACAGGAGGTTATTCAGCCACATGAGGCATAGGATGCTATGTGGCAGCAGAGGCTGCTGTTTTGTACAGCCAAGTTCAGCAAGAAGCTTCATTTTCAGTAGATGTAGCAACAGGAGGCTGTGTTTTTGCAAGATGAGGTAGCAAGATGCAGCATCCCTGAATTTCAAGGCAACAAAAGGTGTGTATTCATCAGGCCAGCAAGATGTTGCATTCCCAATTTGTGGCAGCAAAAGATGTATGGGGTGTAATTCCAAGTATGGCCCCATCATGATGGACAGGATGGATATGAATTTCGAAGTGACTGTCAGGATAGTGGAAGCCTCATCCTTTTTTTGCTATGGTGTCCACCATTTACTTAACACCCTTTGTGGATGTATATTCATCGTTCTTGGTTTGACATGATCTTGTACTCGTGCAAGGGATAGTGATGGATGGTGTTATGCCCAAGAAATTGATCCAAGTCTGGTTTGTTGAGAAGTACCATCTATAAGGTGTCCAAGGGAAAGACCAAAGCAAAGAAGTGTTGCTTCTGAATCAAAGAGCAAGTGGAGGATGCCATAATTCAGATTGAGGACTTTCAGGTAAGAGTTTCCTTGAGAGTGGTCTCTCTTCTCAACGTTGATGTGATCTTAGGATGGCCACTGTTAGTTGTTGATTGGGTGGAATAGAAAGGATGTGTGTTGTGCAAACTCACAAAGTGAAGCAAGAACATGGAGACTGATAAAGTAGAGATAGTTGGAATGGTAGCTTGTATTAGGTAAGTGTTGAATGAAAAGCAAGCTAACAAAATATATCTCTAAGGTACAAAAGCAAAATCATCACTGCCCAAGTGGGTGGTCATACAAGAAAAATATCCCTCCCTAGCAAGAGTGTAAAAAGCGGCCGTTGTGTTAGAACATATTCACACCCAAATGGCTATGAGAGGAGCACATAAGTGTGACAATCCCCCCCTAGAGTGAACGATGTGAATGGATACAAGGTCTACTGATTAGTACCCAAAAGGGAGTAAACCTAAAGCCTTCCGGAAGACTTCAAACTTTTCTTGTGAAAGAGCTTTTGTAAACATATTTGCTACATTGTCTAGTGTAGGCACATAGACCAAGGCAATCTTTCTAGCAGGAAGCCTTTCCTTGACATAGTTATAGCAGACCTCAATGTGCTTTGTGTGAGCATGGAAAATTTTCTCTCACAATAGTCACAACACTCTAATTGTCAGTGTAAATGTGTATCAATGATAATTGCTTCACACCTAAATTGGCTTATAGGCATTTGAGCCACACACATTCCAAGGCAGCAGTAAATGCTGGCAGCTGCCTTGTATTCAGTCTGCTGTCTTAATCATTCCAGCCCTATCATCATCTTCTCTCTCATCTCTCCTTTGTAAGATTCTCTCACCTGCCCTTTCAGTCCGGAGCCCTCACTGACATGGCAGAGACTACACGTCCAGGGGCTGTTGTATCAGGTTTCCTTTGCTTTTGTTTAGATTGAATTTTTGCTTCCTTCATCATCTTCTGTGTTCTTCTTCAAACTATGTGTTCTTTCTTGCTTCTGTATTGTGCGCTCACTTTCTTGGGGGATGTCTTGCGCACGAATTAATTGCTATAGTAAAGGAATAGTTTGCCTTTCTGGATTTACCAGATGGTTCTTGGAGACAAAGACTCTAGGGTCTCAGAGGAGTGGGGATCATGAAAGAGACAATGGTAGGGAGCATATAGACACATCTTAGACTTGAGTTGATTCCTTTTCCAAATGAGATAGATATCCTGTTTGGAGTGATTGCAACCAACAGCAAGAGTCCCTTCACTTTCGTAGTAGATGGGGATGGCCCCTGCTTGCACGGGCATTGGAGAGACATGTTAGTGACAGAGTAGGACTGGAAAGTAGCATGTGAGGAAGAGTGCTGGCAACAAAGAATGAGGAAGTTAATGACAAAGAGTATAAGTGATGGTGAATGAACCTAGCAGCCTATACATAGGTGGAACCATTAAATCTGGCTGATCTGAATAAATGCAGGTGAGACCTGTCAAAAACTGGACAACTGCATGCTAAAATGCCCAGAGGGCTCCAAAAACTTGTGGGGCATGCCAGGAAAATATAGGGGACATGGTGCTGGGTCTAGATGAGAGCAAGGTTCAGGAAAAGAATTTTGAGGAAGAGGAAGTAAATCCTGTTCACCATCATTTGATAAGGAAGTATCCTCTATTGAGACTGTATTTTATACATAAAATTGAAAAATATAACTATATTTTTAGAAATTTGAAGAGGATTTTTTCCTTCTTCCAAAAATTTGAGAAAGATTTTTCTCAAGGTGAACAAGTTCTAGGTTGAAGCGAAAAAATCAATGTAGATAGTGCCAAAGCTCCAAATGTCTCTATCAGAATTAGATTGAGGCTCACAAATAGGAGATGACATGTAGAAAAAAATTAAATAAATCATGATTGCTAACATCTCCTACAAGATCTTGGGAGTGGCTGAATGCCAAAAATGTGCATGCAATGAGACATAAGAGGCACTGGAAGTTCCTTTGTGAAGATGTTAATAACATTGTCCTTTGTATGACAATGCACCAGTTCCACCTCATCGTCCAAGATACTCCCCCTGACCATAATGGAGTTCAACCTTGATGTGCTTTTTTGCAGCATGAAACATGAGGTTCTTTGCAATTGGCTAGAGCACTCTGATTTTTATATTGAAAAAGAGTAGCTTGCCACTGAGAGAACCTCATCTCTGCAAACATTTGTTGAAGCCAGGCAGCCTGCTATGCTAAGGAACATACAACTTGATACTCGGCCTGCATATAACAAAGAACATACAAATTGATGCCACAACACCCGCATTGTGGCTTGCCAATGGGAACTAGAAGTTTCTTCATGAAGGAGCTCAAAATGGCATGTGTGGAATGGCAAGCCACTTAAATTAAAGGCATGCATTGACACGAAAGTGCTACTTTTACTTCATTAAAAAGGCTTGAAAAAGATTTGCTTGTCAGAAATGCATTATCTTTATTCAGTAGGACAAATGCCCAAAAATTCACTATAAAATGACATATTGCAGGCATTCAGATTGTCTCATCTCTTTCATCCTTGATTATCCATCATCATTATCTTCATAGCAAACAGCTATTGCACACTCCTTTTCTGCCCATGCCCATTGGAGGAGCTGTCACCCAGCCTGAGGAGGTGCTGCCCTGCTGCCCGGAGGTGCCCTGCTGTCCATCCTGCAGCCCAGTTGCTGGATGCTGCTGCCCTGCATAGGAGGATATCACCAGCCCCTGAACATCTTTGCCAGTCACTGCCAGCCTGTCTACTCCCACCAACAGCTGCTTGCCATGTTTCTGATCAGCTGCAGCTTATGTTTTCACTGTGCAGCCTGCTTTTCCAGCTTGTGCTTGGCAACTTGTCAATAAACTGTTCTCACAAAAGCTTACATTATTCTAAAAGCTCGCCGACAGAAACTTGCCAAAACCTTTCCCCATTTCCAGACAAGTAGAGGCTGCCTCATTTTACTTGCTTCATTAAAGGGGTAGATGGAAGTGACATACTTTGCATGATTGTTGGCATACCAAGTGACTGATTCAAGAGGTAGGAGAAGTCCAACAGCAGATAAGTTTACTACATCATAGTAGCCATAACATGGTCCACAAACACTACATAGTCTATGAACAAGAGGTAGTTTATAACATCGTGGAAACCATAACATAGTGCACTTCTACTTACATTGTCTATGAAAAAGGCAAAAGTGATGAAGGTGGAAAATGTAAAATTATAAAGAGTAAGCATGAAGACCATGGAAAGTGTTACTCTTTTCAGTTTTGAATTATTTGGCAAGAAGGATATATTGTACTGAGACTTGACATATATCACCTGAGTACTTTGTCATGTCAAATTTTCTGTATTTTCTTTCAGTTTTATGTGGTTAAATGCATCAAGTGTGATAGAATTGACAAACAGTGCAGCAGCTGCATTTGCCATTGCATCTTAGATCAGCATGTACATTTTTGCTAGTGATGGACGTGATCAGGATACTCTTCTATGGGATTGACTAGTAGTCAGGAGAAGATGCTGCCTGTAGGCTGTGCGCGTCAAATATGTGAAACAAGCCCCTACCTAGCACCTATGTATGGACTATACCTTACAAAATATGGCCCCTCTCCCTTCTAAGATCCAGTCTACCGAGGATACTCTCAGTTATGCATGTTGGCCAATTTGTGTTTTAGTATTGAACAATCCTTAAATTGTTGCCCCCTCCCCCTTTACACTTATACATCTCTGTAAAGCTGTTTCCCCCTCTATTACCCTTTTGAATCTCTCTTCTGATGGATGCTCTTGGATCATGCTTGTTAGGTCAAGCTTTAGTGCTTCCGAGGCTGCAAAATCTGGATTGCCACTTCGTTCATTTGAAGATGATTTGAAGGTATTACTTCTCCATTTGAGAATGCCAGTGGCATAGTATATACATAGTTGTTTGTGCCATGCAGAATGAAAAATTTGGGCTTAGTTCTGTTAATGGTTTTCTATGCTCAGATCTTGTACTCTCTTTATCCTGTCCAGAAAAAGATACATCTAGGCTTACGCATCTATGATGTTAGTACTACAAGTGTATGTAGGCTGAAATCAGTTAACTAATCAGTTTTGATGTGATTTGGAGTGTGGGCTAAATCCGCAGAATAAACAAGTAGATTAACTTTATGGCACTATCATAAGTTTGTCTATGTGCATGTAGGCCCTTGGGATTGATTGCTTAAATTGTATTGATCTTTTGAGAGGATACTATACATTGAGACTTTGTGACTGTTTTAGTAATGTACTACTCACTGGCGAGTTAAGGGTTCATTGCGGTCTTGGTCTATATTACTTTAGGGCCTTAGGCATTGAAATATGAAGAACCTTGTGTTTGCATAAAAATGATATAATGATCTGAATTATATATTAATATTACTTCATTAGGGATCAGAACTGGAAAGGAAGAGGAAAGCTGAGCATCATACAGCTAGTTAGCCTGGATCACTGTTAATACATTGTCCTTTGCATGAACACCTCCTGCCTGGCTGTCACCTCACTGCGTAGCTGGCTGTCTGCCTGGTCAAAACCCTCCACCCTCCATTTTGCTTGTCCTGCCTCCAGTGCTTTGCTTGTTGCCCACGGGCTGTCCAGCTACAAGTGTCTGCTCGCCCCTTCAACTTTACACACTTTTCAATCTCCCGCCTTCTGGCCTCCACACATCTCTGACTTCCTGCTGGGTGTTTGGAACCTATAGGTCTGTGCCGTTATAAATGTCGCTTCATACCCTGAGAGAACGGGCAAGGCTAGCCCCCTGAATCCTAGCCAGCCTACTTGATGTGACTGCACTTTTTGAGCTGCATCCTGTCGTGATCTCAGATCTGTGGGTTCTAGATGACTGGCTGTCTGTCAGTCTTCTCTTGGCATATTTGGGGCCCACTCCTCAAGGGCCTTACACAAGCTCTACCAGACCTGTAACAGGCTGTGGAGAAAAGATGATCTTCGTAGTGTAGTTGGTGTTGTAGTGAAGATATATCTTAGAGATGGTCTCCACTCCCTGCCTAGACGAGGTTTGCACTCTTGATAGCCCTCCCAAAGGAGGACCTTTCATGTCTGCTCACTTGAAGTGAACCCTTGGATCACTAGCTTGCCCAGCAAGGCCTGACTCTGGTACTCGGAATTAATGATCCCCAAGACTGCCTTTGGGGGACGGTGGACGATGGTCTCCCAAACTACCTTAGCACAGAAATCCTTGGACTTGTTTGAGTCGGACCAAAAGAAGTTCCGAACTAGGTGGTATAGCTAAGCAAGACATGGAGGGAAACATTAGTAGGAAGCAATATACCAAGTCGTCACCAAAATAACTTGGTTGACCACTAGGGCCCTGGCTAAAAGGGAAAGGCAGATCGTGCTTCAGTAGGTCAGCTTCTGGTGAATGGAGTCAAGCATGGGGACAAAGTGTTGGGCTGCTATGATGTCAAGTGCCACCTGGAACCCAGGGTACCTGATAGTCTGCTCACCCATTTGAACCCCAAATGGATGCCCCATTAGTTGCTAGAATTGGGATCAATGAAAAAACCACGTGACTTTTGCTAGTTGATTTTTGCACTCTGTTGTGCAGAACATCTCCAGTGCTAGGCTCACTCTCTCTTTAGCATCACCTCACCATCCTCAACAGAGAGTCGTATTGTCTGTGTACTCTGAATCCAACAACTCTGTCTTAGCCCACACTGGTAACTTGAGGCCCTGCAGGCCGCTAAACCTTGAGCAAAATAAGTAAGATATCGTCTCCACAAATAGCAGGAAGGTGTAAGAATCTAGGGGGCAGCCTTGCTAGATTGACTGTTTATCCACTATTGAGGGAAGCCTAACCACACCAAGGTACACTCTAGGAAGTCCCAATCGAACCTGTCATAGGCCTTCTCGAAGTCTAGGATAAGCTCTCCAACCTTTGGCTACTCTCTTGGATCCATTATGTAGCCTTGAAGAAGGTAAAGATATTGTCTATGATATTCCTATCTTGGATGAACCTTGTTTGAGTATCGTGAATGATGTCTGGAAGAATAGGGCAAAGTCTATTGCCAATCATCTTTTCTAGTGCCTTAAAGGCCACAATAGGGTGATCAGCCAATTGAGTTAACTCCAAGGCCCCCTCCCCTTACGTGAAGGAGACCTGCTAGATTTGTGGACATGCTTCTTGGCATCCGACCCGAAGATCAATACTGCAATTTATGACAGCGAACAATGAGTTGAATATTCAGTTAATATTAGCCCAAATTTTCAATCAATGAGAGCAAGGTTTAGTCCAAGTACATGTACAGCAGTAGAATGGATGACTTTCAGTAGTATAGCTGAAATCTCAGCATATTGCCAGGTGACTCCCTCTTCAGTAGTATCACCAAAAGTACATCTGCAACAAACCTAGTTTTTTGCAAATGATCACTAAGATTGCTGCAAAATGACTATTTTGCAATACATCAACTCAATGGGAGCTGCCCAACATATGTGCTGCATACGTATGTGACCAAGTACTTATGATGCACAAAAGAAACCAAGATTCTCTGCTATTTCTTGAAAATTTCACAAGTGGGAGATGAATCTCACTGCTTACTGCACCAAGATTACATTAGCAATGTTTCCAATGTACATTTCAGATATCACTCTTGCCAAAATTCTCAAATTTCAGCAAAAGTCCCGAAATTTTACTGACAAATCTGCAGCAATTGTATTAAAGCATGAGCCCGAGACCATAAAACAGGAAAAATTAGCAAAATTTGCCAAAATCTTCTCAGGTCAAATGTGCACCAATGTCAACAAATTTGACTTTGCTAAGCAAAATTTCATTGAAATGAGAAAAGGCCCAAAATTTTAGAACCAATGTGTGCAATTTCTGCAATTTCCTGGTCAGATCGTCTTGTTATGTATGACCAACATTAAATTTGGGAAAGCCCCCAAATTTCGGGGCATAAGAATGCACTAGTTTGAAGACCGTGCTTGCACACACGAAGGAGGGCTTAAAAATAAGCCACTCCACAACACAAAAAAATACGAATTGTTGGCTGGTCGCTCGTCTGCCATGGCTGGCAGCTGCTGATGTATAATGTACGCCAGTCAATCCTGGGACCGTTGACTTGACACGTGACGTCCGTTAGATCGCGGACGATGTTGCCGAATGCCTCCACCCAGACTGGTCGACCCATATCGCGAAGTCTGCCTGGCCGCCGCGTTGGTCCCGTTGGATGGTGGGCCCGTAAAATCTAGTCGCCCGCTGGCGCGCCAGAGCCATGCGGCCTGTGCTGGTCGCTTTCACCTCAACTCCGTCTGCTCCACGCTATCTTGGTCTGCCTCACGTGTCGAGTGTTGTTTGTCGACTGCTGTCAGTCCTGCGACCTGACACACTTGTCGACTAGATCCTGTCCCGCGACCTGTGACATTCTTGGGAAGCACAAACGCTGTAACCAATACTCTGATACCAGTTTGTTGAGCTAGAGTGCTCACCGGAATGAGCAGGGATAGAGCCGAGAGCTGAGAGGATCGAATAAGAGTCTACCAGCGTGTTGCACAGCACACAAAGAATAAAAATGTATTTATATGTTAGGGTACAAGGAAAGGGCATGGGATAAATTAGAGTTTACACCTAAAGGGGCTTTACACCCAACATGGCATTCTACATTTTTTCTATTGCGTGCTTTGTTGTTAGAGTTGCCCTTTTGTTGGGATCTCCCTCTAGTATGCAATGCATTAAAAGACCTTTTTTTTTGCCTATTGAGCTTTTCCATGAGTAAAGAGCTGTCCGCATTTGAATATAACAGCATAGTAATTCCATTGGAATTACTCATTGCTGTCCCAAACGTATCCCAACTCTCAGGCAAAGTGCATAGCAAAAATGTTGCCTTGAACTTCTCATCAATGTGAGACTCCAAAGCAATCAGGTGGTTGAAAATAGAGTTAAACTCATTCAAATGTACAGACATGGCTATATCTTCCTTTACATGAAGGTCCATCAAAATTTTCAACCAATAAACCTTACTGGCTGCACTTTTCTAAGCATATAACTTCTCAAGTCATAGGCAGATTTCAATTTCTCTATGTTGAAGAGCAAAGTGACTGATACTGAGAGTTCTATGATAGAGTGTGCAAGCTCATCTAACTCATCCCACTCATCTTGATCCATGGTTGCCGGTTTTATCCCTTCTGTCTTTATGGGCTTCACTTGTTTCTTTTGCACCAAGACATTATAGCATTGCTTCTACCATATAGCAAAGTTGTGTAAACTCTCAAGGTTCTTAATGTGCAAAAGATTTATGTATCACTGCTGCCAGCCATGATTTACAGCTCAAAAGTGACTCAAACGTCAACAAATGTGAGCCCAATTGTCACACAAATGACCAAGGTATGAAGCAAGTACCAACCAACAATGAAAAATTAAGTAATGCCAAAAATTTTAGATCTGCAAATCAATTTTCAGATATTTGAAATGTGTGCTATAGCGCACCACAACCAAAATTGCAGCTATGTCACGGACTAATACATCAATTTCATGAGAAAGCCCCAAAATTTAGTTGTAATTTTTGTTCCAAATGTATCCACGGGCATAAATTTGACTCACACGGTCAAAAGTCTCAAAATTTCTCTCCTCAAATTGCTTAAATTACATCAGACATAACTCCCAAGTGGATTGCACAAGCCAATCTTGCAAAAGTCTCATAAATTTTGCAAAAGCCCCAAATTTGTATGGGGTCTAGGGTGCTCAATTTGCATAGAAATTGTATTGCAAGTACATACCAAGACTAATTTGACCCAAATTTTGCAAAATTTTTAAAAGTCCCAAATTGTGTGGGGTTCAATGTGTCAAAATTTCAAGATATTGTAAGTGTTCCACTGCAATTTTTGCAATTACATGAAAAGCCCCAATTTCTAAGACTCGAGAGTGTACAAAATTTTATAAAATTTACTCACCTGAGTAAAATCTTTAGTATATGCCAAAATCCCCCAATTTCAAGAGTAAATACATACCAAATATTTGAGATTTTTCAAGATGTGCTTATGCGTGCGTGACAACCCACAAAGCCCCTTTAAAAAATGATTTCTAAAAAAAAACTTGTCAACAATTCGAGACACACATGACTTGCACTAACCTGTTGATGGCTACCCACACTGTCACTTGGACTGGTACCGCTTGCCTGCTTGTCGCCTACTTGTTTGTTACCTATCGCCTGCCTATTGTGACCTGCTTGATGCCTACTTGTCATGGGCTTCCTATCAATTGCTAACTGCTTGCATGCAAACTATGACCTACACTTGACTACTAGATCGTTGTGTGACCTGACTTAGATTGACAACTTGTTGTGTCAGAGCTCGGACAAGCTCCAGAAGCGTGGTGGAGATGGCCTTCAGCTCTAATACTAGTTTGTGGTGGCCAATGCGTAGTGAAGTTATGATATTCAGAAATGGCAATGGTGGAGAGAAAGAGTGAGTAGCAACAGAGATTGAGAGAGAGCGAGATGCATGATGTGTGGGTACAATGAGTTGTACCTCTTTTAGGTTTTTGTGATAGTCATATGTAAAGTACAAGTGTTAATGGTGTGTTCACACCTGAGCACGTATAACAAGCACGGTGATCCTTTATTCCCAATATACCTTATCTTGTGAAGGTGAGTACAGGGCAGCTTTCACAGCGATAGTTGAATGTGTTTGGTTGTGCGTTGTATTTGCTGATCTCCATGTTCATTTGGAGGGGCCCACTGCTTTTCTTGTCTGAGAGCAAAGTGCTATTGCAGTAGTACGAAATCCAGTGTTTCATGCTCGTATGAAACACATTGAGATACATTATCACTATGTCAGAGAGAGTTCACATGCAAGGGATATTAGCATGATCTACATTCATACACAGAAGAATATTGCAAATATTTTCACCAAGGCACTATCACATGAAAAGTTTGAGGAATTTAAAAAATCCTTGAATTTACTACATTTTGGTGATCGATTCACTCCTTGTACATCATCACATTGACACTATAAGGGGTTGTTAGAATTTGTCAATTCTAGGCAGTGCCTAACGCAATTTGTGTAGTATGGACACTTATTAAAGTGTCAAAGTATAGTGTGTCTAGGACTTTAAAAGTAGTGACACTAGACTCTAGTTGAATTAGGGATAGGTCTAACTTACTTAAGACCTAATGCACTTTCATTCTATCATTCTAGTACTTGCATCTTTTGAGTTTGGAACTACTGCTACTCTTACTCTTACTCTTACTCACTGTCTTTTGTTTACTCTCTCACTTTCTCTCTCTCTTGCTCCATTTCCAACACTACTAGACTCTCCCAATGCTTGTGCCATCTCCTTTGCAATCCTCCCACTTCATGGTTGAGCTGTTTAATTTTTCTCCTCACTACTAGACTCTCCCAATGCTTGTGCCATCTCCTTTGCAATCCCCCCACTTCATGGTCGAGTTGTTTAATCTGTCTCCTCACCTCTTGTTGCTCATAGGCTAAACTTAGGATTAAATAAGAGAGAGGGTCAAGGGTTGAAGTTGGAGCATCTAGGGGATTGGAGCATGATCTGATAAGGTTGTCCTTGCTAGTTATCCACCACCCATCACTTCCACTCCCACCCCTCCTCCTCCTGCTCTTCCACTACGGCCCGTGCATGCCATCAAAGAAGATTCTAGATAATTCTTTGGAAAGTCTTAGAAGAGGCTTGCATCAATGCTTACATCAACATTGTTTATGCCATCACTTATGTCAATGATTCTAGTATACAAAGGGATCTACAAGCCCTTCAGTCTTGCCAACATTTGTAATGGGCGCTCAAGAAAGGATAGCCCTTGGTTCGTATACAAGTTGTTATAGTTTATGGTTCCATGAAGTTTCTAGAAGATTCGAGAAAGTACAATTCTAGGAAGGTTCTCGATAATTCTTTGAAAAGTTCTAGAAGAGGCTTTGGATTACAAGCCCTTCAATCTTGCCAACACTAGTAGTGAGACTTCTGTTAGGTAAGTCCTCTTCTAGTTCTTGTCTTTTTCTAGTCTTGTCTTGTAATCAAGCCATTCTCTTGTGAACATTCTAGTCTTGTATTGTAATCAAGCCATGCTCTTGTGAGCATTCTCTTATAATCAAGTTCTCTTGTAGCTGACTTATCTCGCAATTAAGTTCTAGTTCATTTCTCTCTCAAAGTTCTTTTCTTGTAAGTTGTGAGAGCGATCTCGCTCTTGAAGAGCAATTGCTGTGCTTATAACAATGATCACTCATTGAGACCTTTATAACTGTCACATAAGCATATCGTGCCATAATTGTTTTTAGCAAGAAGGACAAGTGTGGCCTATGGGAATCTTCTCGGCTCAATAAAATCCTTAGCTAGTTATTCCTAAAGTTGTCCAACTATCTCGTCCTCCTCTTTTGGAATTAACCTATTAGGTTGCTAAGAGACGTGATAGTTACTGACGGGCAACATCTCGATTCTATGGTCTAAGGTTCCATGAGATGGCAAGAGTTTGTCATGTAGTTTGGATTGAAAGACATTAACATATTCTTGTATAATTGGATCCAACTACTTACATTTGAATTCATGTTAACATTATTATTTAAAGAAATTAAATTACATTGTGAATCAAATGATTAAACTTTTTCAATGAAACAAATATAAATAATAATATAATATTCACTAAATTTCAATATCGAAACCATATATACATTATTTGTGATTCTCAAGGGTAAACAACCCTTGATCACATGGAAATGACGAACAAGTTCAAAAGAAAGTACATGAGTTTT
Organism: Lygodium microphyllum; assembly: GCF_053477565.2. Taxonomy (NCBI): domain Eukaryota; kingdom Viridiplantae; phylum Streptophyta; class Polypodiopsida; order Schizaeales; family Lygodiaceae; genus Lygodium; species Lygodium microphyllum. The sequence continues at coordinate 103,149,033 of NC_141162.1, read as the reverse complement.
GTAGTCAATGTACAAAGATGAATATTTATAAAAAAACCATGCCACGCTAAGAATGACATTGACATGCTCAAGGCTCATAAGTCCATATGCTGATGGTATTCTTGGATCGAAATTGCCAAACTAGGTACCATTTGATCCCATTGATCCACAATAGGGTTCTCCACATAATGGACGCGATAAACTCACTTTGCCTTCTTATTTTAGGGGCATTCTTGATCGCTGCGAAAGTGACCCATTTGATGGTAGGCAAAGCAATGACCCTTCAAATGATCTTTGCTACGAGTGATCTTGCACTTACTATATTTCTTCTTACATAACTTTGAAGATGATTGATGAGTTGTTATTGGGGTAGAATAATTCTTTGACTTAAAGATAGAGATAGCTTGATGGGAACCCCTCGTCGATTGGCTACTCCTACTTGTAGCTAGAATATTATAAATTTTTTTTGCATACCTATATATGTCTTTCAATGATATAATGGATTGTAGAGCATCCCATTTTGGTTGTTTGGCAAGAACCTAAAACGATTTCACAGGTAGAGGAGTGCTTGAGGATTGTCCAAGGCTTTTGTTTTATGTAACACATCTTTAAATTTTTGTGAATATACATCCAAGCTCTTCGTGCCCATATCTACCTCAAATAATTTATGGAGAATTTCAATCAAATCATCGGTTATGAAACGCTTTCGAAAAATGGATTGAAAATTTACCCATGTTTCCAACTTGGGATGTAGCCTCACCCACCAAGCATATGCATTTCTCTATAACATGATTTGTATATGTCTGATACGCTAAGTGTCATTGAACTGATACAAATCAAAGTATGCCACTCATTTGGCCAGTTATGAATTGATGCTCGTTTCATTACATTTCTCCTTCTTCTTCTCTTTAAAGGGATCAGGTTGGAATTGGAGAAGCAATGTCCTCATGATTGTGAGTACGAATAGGAAATGGAGAGTGTGCATCTCGACTAACTACGATTATATGTCCTTGATTTGAGCTTGGAGAATCACCACTGGTGTGACGAATTTTGATCAGATTTAATAGAAGAAGACACTTCGAGACGCTTCTTGTGTGTATGTTCAGGTTCGGGAGAAGCCAGACGGGCATAATTTGTTACATCCTTGGATATTTGGATGAGTGCTAGTAGCATTGGTCGCAATGGTCATGAAGTGACTTAGTGTGAACTCACTAAGGATACTTTAGGATTAGGGCAGGTGAGTCCTATTTATAGGACTCAAGGCCCTATTGTACACATTCATTTCACTCTTGGATTATACTTTAGGATTAGGGTAGCTGAGTCCTATTTATAGGACTCAAGGCCCTATTGTGCACATTCATTTATCACTCTTGGATTTTTGGCCCTTTGGCCCTTTGGCCAACTCATATGTACACCAAGATGGTATGAGCTGGTGGTATGGTACGCCAATACTTCGGATGTGGTCATGATTCGGAGTGCTTCTAGCTCCCAAGCTCAGGGGTGAGCTTGTCTAGCTCTATGGCTGGGAGGTAAGTCTGATGTCCATTCCCTTTTATTTGTGGATATGGCTTGTGTCGTGTCTTGTATGCAGGTTGGATCCTTGCAAAAGGTTTCATTAGTATCAAAGCGTCATCTTGCAATTGGATGCGAGATCTAATGACGTGCACAAAACCACTTTTGCTCATGGAACTGCGATGGTTCAAGCTTGACGGCTATGACTTTGTCTGGTTTAGGGTGGTATGGGACACCACTAGTGGGAGGGGCGTATATGGGGGATACGTGTAGCATGTGGTGGATACAAGGACAAGGTCTGTGCCTTGTCCGGCACTTGTGCTCGGGTTTTGTGTTGGGATGATGCTTGTGTAAAAGAAATTTTAGTGGTTCTGATGGTCAGAGTTCGGGGAGTTGCCACACTAGGGCTGTGGTAGACTATTGTTGGAAGCTGAAATCTTGTGGCCTAGATAAGTATCAATATTCTTGATTGGCAGTGATTTTTGTTGATTTAAAATTTAATGTTGATGCATCATTAAGTGTTATTGTGATATTGGCTTTTAAGTTTGTGTTAATGTGATTATTGATTTTAGTATTAATATTATCCTTAAATTCTGTGACAAACCCTGTCAATTTTAATTTTATATTGGGGAAAGAGGCAATGAGTGTAAATGAACTGGGGAGAGTAATATAACGTGTCGAGGAGAAAAATAAATTTGGTGCAGGCTGCGCAGGATAGTATAGTGAGAGAAGAAGACGAAGAGAGAGAGACAATCTCTCTGTAGTAGTGCAGAGTAGCGAGAGAGAGAGAGAGAGAGAGAGAGAGAGAGAGCTCTCGTCTCTAATGGAGAGGGAGAGAGAGAGAGCCGGCCTGGGGGGACAGGACAGGATAGGACAGAACTGTCCGTCAGCTTCTATGGCCTCGTGCACAGGACAGGGCGGCAGCTTGGTGATTTCTGATTGCCACGCAGTCATCCCTCCACAGGCTATTGAGTGTTCTTCGGGCGTGGGATAACTTCTTGTCCATCGTGGAAGACAGTCCGAATTTGATTAAAATGTGGCTACATTTTTAAAAATGCCATGTATCATACATGAAGCAAAGCATGAATGAAGACTCGATATAATTTACTCTTTTTCTCCCTTTTTTTCTCAAAACAAAATCTCTTTAGAACCTTTTGATATTAAGAAGGTTACTCCTTTGCTTACTCACTTAAAGGAATAAAAAGGATTCAATAGATTTGCATTAAATACACTTTGTTTAGAGTCTTGTTCTCTAGAGTACCTTGTCTCTCTCTCAATTCTGATTAGCACTTGTGCTTTCTCTCAATCTCTTATATTGGTTGAGATGTATACTTTCCATTTTTTGTTTGTGTTTGTAGCCATGAGGACATTGCCTCTTCAGTTCAATCTAATCTCTTAAAGGGAGGAAAAAGAAATGTGATGAGACGAACATCAATTCATGGTTGACCAAATGGACAGCGTACTTTGATTTATATCAATTCGATGACACTCAATGTATCGGGCAAATACAAATCATATTATAGGGAAGGTGCATGCTTGGTTGGCAGGGCTACGTCCCAAGCCGAAGACACCGGCTGATTTTCAATCCCTTTTTTGGAAGCATTTCGATGATTAGATTGAAAATTTTTGCAAATTATTTGAGCTAGATATAAGATATAAGAGCTTGGATGCATATCCACAGGAGTTTAAAGATTTGCTATATAAAACAAAGGCCTTGGACAATGCTCAAGAGCTGCTTTATATACGATACCTTTTTGGATTGCTGCCACACTCTTAGAACGAGGTGCTCGGTAATCCATTACATTCGCTTGAGGATGTTTATATGTATGTGAAATTTTTTGATAATACTTTGACTATGAGTAGGGGCAGCTAGGTAATAAGGGTTTCCTATCAATCTACCTCTATCTTTGAGTCAAAGAATTCTTCTATCATAGCAATGACTCATTAGCCACTTTCGAAGTTGCACTAGAAGAAAGATAATAAGCACAAGATCACTCATAGCGAGAATCACTCGTAACGAGAATGTCTTTCCGTTTGAACTACCTAACAGAGTCCGGTTGTCTCGTGAAACTATAGACCATACGATCGAGATGTTGACTAGTAGCCATCTTTTCTCTTGGTAACCTTATAGGTTTAAGCTTGAAAAAGGAAGACGAGATAGCTAGGTAACTTTAAAGTTATGTAGTTAAGGGTTTTATTGAGACGAATAAATCCCCATGGGGCGTGCTTGTCTTTCTCGCTAAAAAGGATGGCACGATACGCTTTTGTGTTGATTACAAAGGTCTCAATAAGGTGACTATCAAGAATAAGTATCTATTACCTAGGATGGTTGATATTATAGATCGACTTTGTCGTGCGGGATATTTCACTAAAATCGATCTTAGGTTCGGTTATCATTTGATATTGATAGCTTCAAAGGATATCTCGAAAACTACATTTTGAATGCGATATAGATATACTCAATTTTTGATCCTATATTTTAGATTGGTCAATGCTCCTGCAACTTTCTAGCAAATAATGAATGACTTATTTCGTTTGTATCTCAAAAAGTGGATAGTGATTTTCCTTGACGACATCCTTATTTATAGTAAGTCATTGGAAGAATATGTGAAACATTTCTGTGCCATTTTACTTCTCTTAAGACTAGAGCAATTGTTTGTAAAATTATCCAAGTGATTTTTTTTTTTTCGCACGGAGCTATTGTATCTTGGTCATATCATTGTGATTGATAGCATCTGAATCGATCTAAAAAATGTTCGAGTAGTGCTTGATTGGCCTATTCTAGGGACCATAAGGCAAGTAAAATCTTTCTTAGGTTTTATTGGATTTTTTGGAAGTTTATAAGGGACTACTCATATTGCTAAGCCCTTAACACATTTGTTTAAGGCTATTCAAAGCAATAAAAAACATGTTAGTCCGCGAGTTCTTTGGACTACTGAGCTCAATGAATATTTTCAAATATTAAAACGGCTAGTACCACTGCACTGGTATTGCATATTATCGATCCAAATAAACCTTGTAAGTTCATATGGATGTGAGAGATTATGATGTATATATTATTTTTTATCAGGATGGCCGACTATTGCATTTGAGAGCAATAAGTTCACGAACGCCCAAACCCGTTACACCACCTAAGAGAAGAACAATTGACGGTCATCGATGCGCGCAGCTAGCACCTGAAAGGCCAAAAGATCATGGCATAGATCTTATCCCTAGAAGTAGCCCACCTAATAAGCCACCCTATAGAGTCAGTGCAACCCAACAGGAATAGATTATGATTTAGGTAAATGAGTTGTTAGAAAAATGGTTGATTCAGCCCAGCTTATCTCCTTTTTGTTCTCCAGTGCTTTTGGTGCAAAAAAAGGATGGTTTATGGCGTATGTGTATTGATTATCGTGCTTTGAACAAGATCATAATATAGAATCGCTTTCCAATTCCTCGGATCGATGTTGTTATGGATAGATTGCAAGGGGCAGCCATATTTAGCCGTATAGATTTGAAAAGTGGGTATCATCAGATATGCATTAGACCAAAAGATGTGTCTAAGACAGCTTTTAGGACATCTTTTTGATTGTATGAGTTTCTTGTTAAGCCTTTTGGACTTACGAATGCTCCTGCGACTTTTAATCGGATGATGGATAGTATCTTCAGGCGACATAGAGGATTTGTGGACACTTTCTTTGATGACATGATTGTCTATTCAAAGAATGAGGCAGAGCATAGAAAACACTTGGATATGGTGTTCAATGAACTGCGTGACCATAGGCTGGTTATCAATGACAAGAAAAGGGAATTCTTTTTGCATGAAATCCACTTTTTGGGGCATATTGTATCGGATGATGGTATTCGCATGGACCTTGCAAAGGTTGAAGCAATAGGATCATGGCCACCTTTGAGGAATGTGCATGAGATCCGCAGCTTCTTGGGTTTATGTTCTTACTACGGGAAGTATGTATGTGGGTTTGCTGAAATTGCATCTCCATTGCATGCCTTGCAGAAGAAGGATGTGCCATTTAGATAGACAGCAGTGGAAATTCAGCATTTGAAAAGTTGAAGGAAAAGATAACTTCCGATCCTGTGCTTGTGTTGCCCGATCTAAGGAAGTCATTCATAGTTCAATGTGATGCATGTGGTAATAGCATTGGGGTTGTTCTTATGTAGGACGGCCAAGTTGTGGCTTATGAGAGCGAATTCTCCATGGTGTAGAAAAGAATTTGCAGGTTTATGAGAAAGAGCTCTTGGCTGTAATTCATGCACTGTCTACGTGGAAACATTATTTGCTGGGGGCTGATTTTATAGTGCAGACAGACCATCAAACTTTGAGGTACTTTCTGATGCAGACAAAGTTGTCAAAGAAACATATGAGATGGGCAAATTTTCTCTCTATGTTTCATTTTCAGACTGTACATATTGATGGTAAAAAGAATGTTGTGGCTGATGCACTATCACGTAAGCCACAAATTTCAGCTGTCAGCATGGTTTATCACATTGAGTTGGATGCCATGAAAGAGTAATATGTTACTGATCAGCTTTGCAATGGCCAAAGGCATGAACACTTTGTGCTAAGAGATGGATTTTTGATGATACACGGACGACTATATATCACAAAGCAGTTAAGGCCTAGAGCTATCACTGAAAGTCATGTTTCTCCGTATGTAGGATACAGAGGTATTGATGCCACGGTCAAGGCAGTGGAGCATTTTTTTTATTGGTCAGCTTTGAGGCATGATGTAGAATAGTTTGTTAAGACATGCATTGTATGCCATAAGGTAAAGCATGATAGGCAAAAGTTGCCGGGTTTATTGCAGCTCTTGCCTATTCCAGATCGGCCTTGGCAGAGCCCTTGCCTATTCCAGATCGGCCTTGGCAGAGCCTTGCAATGGACTTTATTTTTTAGCTTTCTAAGACACCTACAGGGAATGATGGGATATGGACTATCATTTGCAGGTTTAGCAAACAAGTCCATTTCATTCCGGCGACGAAGAAAATAAAGGCTGATCATATGGCACGATTGTTTTTGCAGCACATCTTTAAATATCATGGTATACCAGAGTCGATCATTAGTGATTGAGACCCCCGAATGACGAGTTTATTTTGGATGGGCTTGTTTGAGAATATCGGTACCACACTGAAATTCTCATCATCCTTCCATCCGCAGATAGATGGTCAATATGAGGAAGCAAATTCCACAGTGTTAGATCTTTTAAGGTGCTATGTTTCAGACCACAAGACACAGTGGGAGTAGTATTTGCCCTAGGTTGAGTTTGCTTACAACAACACAATGCATAGTTCTACGGGCAAAGCTCCATTTGAGGTGGTTGAGGATGGCAAGAAGATACCACCTATTCTACAAACTAAGGATAAGATATTTGAGGCCGATCTTTATGTGGAAAACTTGGATGTAGCCTATGCAAAGATAAAATATGCACTTTAGAGATCGCAAGAAAAGCAAAAGAGGGCAGGTGATCGACATAGACGTGCTTTGCAGTTTGCAGAGGGTGATTATGTATTGCTGCGTTTTGAAAAGACAAGGCTGAAAAAGATGAAAGTAAGATAAATATTGTATCCGAAGTTGAGTATGAGATACTATGGACCCTTCCAGTGTTGAAGAAGATTAACAATGTGCCATATCGGCTGAAATTACCTCCATATTGGCGGATACATAATGCCTTTCACGTCAGTTTATTGAGGCCTTTTCATAGTGATGTGCCAGAGGATATGTATGCTAAAATTCAGCCTAAGGTTGAGAAGCTAGATGAGATTTTGGTACCTGAGCAGATTTTGACACATAAGAAAAGAAAGGTCAAAGGTAAAGTTTCCAATAGATACTTGGTGAAATTTCAGAATTATTCACCAATGGAAGCCAAATGGATGGAAGAGGATGACTTGACAGACCATCCTCAATTGTTGTAGCTTTACCTAGATGCCTTTCAGTTAGAGCCGACGCTCCGTCAGGTTCAGCAGAGCAAGGGTACGGAGTATTGCCTGATGCTCAAGGGGAGGTAGCACTTCCTCTCCTCCCGTTATGGATAGCTCTCGTATGTAGAGAATCTCGGATGTATTCAGCATGCATCCAAGGTAATGCGGTGACAGTATGTTTGCCATGAGATCACCACTTAGTGTATTAGTCACTGTGAGATGTATGCAGATGAGTATGAGTTTCACCCGGGCATTGGAACTATACTTTTGCATTGGCTTATGAACAATTTAGCATGAACTTTGCCTCAATTTTGAGACAAAAATCCTGATCAGTTTCAGCTTAGCTTTTGATCAGCTTGAGAACCGTTTATGGTCACTTTTTGGATTAGTTGTGTATGTGTTTTTGCACAGATTATTGGTCAGTTTTTGCAATGAGTTTGTGATCGATTTGTCAGAGTGCAGCGGTGCGGAAGCGTAGGACTGAGAGAGAGAGAACGCAGAGAGAGAGAAGAGAGAAAGAGACAGTAGAAGATGAAGATCTGCTGTATAAAGTATGCTGTATACAAAGATATGCAGATATATACACGGGCGCAGTGCGCTGGACTGCGTGTCTCCACCTCGACAATGCAACCTGCTGTTCACCTCGAAGTCCGCTGTAGTCTGCACTGTCTCCTGTCTGAAATCTACGAACAGAGACGGAATCTGTGCGAGCCACTAGCCTATAATCTGCGAGCAGATGAATGTGGGCAGAAGACTGAAAACTCGGCTATAAATAGCCAAAAACGCAGCCCACTGTACTACAGCAAGTCGGACTGCCACGTGGCAGTCCGACTGTACAGTCCGGCTGGACTTTGCAGTCCGACCAGGCAATGATCTCTAACACCCCCTCTCAGAGCGTGGGCGGGGCAGAAGCCTGAGGGATCTAGAATGTCTCCGAAGTAGAGCCTAGGGAAGTGCCTTCGTAAACAAATCTGCAAGATTGTCCTCCGTCTTGCAGTACTCCACGGTGATGGTCTCATCCTGAAGCTTCTCTCTGATGAAGTGATACTGGATCTCTATGTGCTTCGTCCGGGCATGAAAAACAGGATTCCGTGCCAGGGCAATGCAACTCTCATTGTCGCATTACAGCAAAGTAGGACGAGTCTGGGGGCAGCCAAGCTCCTCCAACAATCTCCGAAGCCACACAGCCTCACATGTGGTGGAAGACGCGGCCCGATACTTCGCCTCAGTAGACGAAAGGGTGACCGTGGGCTGCTTCTTGCTACTCCATGAGATAACACCTGCACCCAAGGTAAAACAGTAACCTGTAGTAGACCGCCTGTGGTCCACATCACCGGCCCAATCGGAGCCGCTCCAACTTGCAAGAACAAGATCTGAACCACCTGTGCCTGCGGGATAATGAATCCCTAAATCAGACGTCCCCCTCAAATATCGAAGTATCCTCTGAGCAGCCTGCCAATGCACCGTTTGAGGTTCACTCATAAACCCTACCAAGAGCCCAACAGCAAAACAAAGATCAACACGAGTGTTGAGGAGCCAAATCAATGATCCAATTAACTGACGATAGTGGGCGGAGCCTGCTTGAGGCTATACAAGGCCTTCTTCAACCTGTAGACTTTCCCATCTGAAGATCCAAAGCCAGGAGGTTGCTCGACATAGATCTTCTCCTTCAAATCACCATTGAGGAAGGCCGACTTCACATCCAACTGGTAGACAGGCCATCTCCTATGGCCAACCAAGGCAAGAACAGCTCGAATAGTCGCCATACGAGCAGTGGGGGCAAAAGTATCATGACAATCAATCCCTGGGCGCTGCGCAAAACCTTTAGCAACAAGGTGAGCCTTGTACTTGTCCAAAGAACCATCGCTAAGGTACTTGGTCTTGAAGACCCATTTGACGCCAATCACCTTCTTATTCGGGGGGCGTGGCACGAGTGACCAAGTGCCATTCCTCTCAATAGTCTCCAACTCGGCTTCCATAGCTTTCTTCCATGGTGCGGACTGTAAAGCCTCCTTCACGGAGGTGGGCTCTCGATCTTGCATAACACGGGTCATCAAACAATAGTTAGAGCAAACAAGCTCCGTAGAATGTGCCTAGTGCCTCCGTGACCGCTGCGGACTATCCTGGGGTCCCCACTCCTCAGGAATCCCCTCGATCCCTGAATCACGGAGTGTGTCACGGACCCAACGAGGAGGAGGCCGGACCTCTCCTCGTCTCTCTCCATCAGCTGAAGACTCTGGAATATCCATCGGTGGTAACTCCTCGGGGGTGACCGGTGGAACAATAGATTCTGTATCAGAAACAGAATCTGAATCAAAAGACGCGGGCTCCAAAGGAACTGTCGCGGGAGTCCAACTCTCCCCGGGATCTCCAAGAACGGGATTCTCCTCACCCGCTGGTATGGCCGGAACCTCCACAAACCGAACATCTCGACTAGTGTACACATCCCGCTTGACGGGATCATACAAACGATAGCCTTGGGACTGGGAGCTGTAGCCAACAAATACATGTCTTCGGGAAGCTGCTTCAAATTTATCACGATGAGCCTTGGGAATGTGAACATAGGTATCACACCCAAAGACCCTAAAATAAGAAACATCGGGCTTAGTCCCAAAGTAAGCCTCAAAAGGTGTCATCCCATCAACGGCCGAAGTGGGGGATCGGTTAAGAATGTGGATTGCAGTAGCCACAGCCTCGGCCCACAGAAACTGAGGTGTCTGTCGGTGCTCCATCATGGTGCGCGCCATCTCGGTCACAGTACGGTTCTTCCATTCAAGAATGCCATTTTCTTTAGGAGTGTTGGTATTAGCAAACTCCTGGTGAATACCTTTATCTGCACAAAAACGAGCAAACTCATGAGAAACAAATTCACCACCATCGGAAGAGAGTTTGGACTCATCTCTCACCGAGGGCCGTGTAAACGCCCCGAACAACGTAGTATGCTTAACAATTATGATATTTGCTTGTTTTCGAGATTTAATATAAAAGAGAATGAACACTTAAAGCTGAAAATGAAAATTACTCACAAAATTACAGCCATGAAAATGTAAAAGTAATGGAGACAAGATTGAGGGTTGAAGATGGGCAACCCCCCCCCCCCCCCCCCGAAGAAATATATTTCTGCTCAACCCAAGTCCCTTATGGAAGAGCTCAGTTACAATCAACCTGAGAGTGAGAGGAAGTAATTCTCACTCTCACAAGATCATGCAAAGATGTACAAACACACATGCATTATCTATTATGCAATGATAAGAACTGATTTCTTTACAGTATGAGAGAAGAAAAAGGGGAATTCAGTCTTTCTCCATCGTTGATCAGTAGTACATGGATAGAGCTTGCTTCTTGTAGCTAAAATGGAAGAAAGAGCTCAAGAAGGAGGTGCTGTAATGAATTTACAGACTTGCTGTCTTGTAAAACAATAGTGATAGAAGAGGGAATATGGAGGAATTTGATAATGGAGAAGTGGGGGATGATGATGGGGATGGATGGGGCCAGTTTCTGGCTATCTGTGGGTGCTGTACATGAGTTTATAGCAAAGAAAAATGATGATCAATGAAGAAAAATGAGCTCTTATTTATAGGAGAGGGGAGAGCTAGTACAAAAGGGGAAAGTGGAGTAGCACAAGACAAGTGTCCAGCCACATGTCATGAGATGTGACAAGTGGTGGGACACTTGGAGACTTGTGTGACAAGTGTCTTGACACTTGTCTCTTCTCTATGGCCTTCCTTTTTGGGTTGAATACTGTCAAGAATAGAAACAACCAAATTTAGTAAGCACAGTCAGAGTACAGAACTTACTATTTTTAGAATGACATCCCTATTTTTTAGGACTAGCATTTTTAGGCTAATTCGAGGCTCCTAAATTTTAGGGACCTCCTAAAATTTAGGGATCTTCTAAAATTTAGGGACCCCCCCAATATGGGTGTCATATGAAAGCTTTTTCCGTGTACATCGCAAAAATGGTATCCGAATCTTCATGTGACTTTTCTATGCAAAGAAATGTGCATTTCAAGCTTTCAGCCCACACATGCACATTATACAAGCATTTCATGATCATGCCATCTTGTTGATTGTAACTGTCTGTTCTAGTGGATCTAGCCCACACTTCAAGGCATCAATCCTTTCTGTGTGCGAGTCTAACCCTGATATGCATGAGTTCTAGTCACAGGCGCCCAATCGGGTCATATAGGTGGAAGTGTGAACTATCTTTTCTCTAACCCACCGCGTGGGTCCACCATAACCTGTGACCACTCATCAGTGGCCAACTCCAATGCACTTTTCTTTATATCTAATTAGTGCAAATGAAATAAATTTAATAAATCATTATATAGACAAATTAATGAAAAAGGATACAAATTCTGTTTCTATAGAGTTGTGACAGCCCTCTGGCTTTTATTCAGCTGTCCTCAGCTGAAAAGCTTCTTGATATTGCTGTAGAATATTTGGGTAATCCTTCATGAATTTTTTATCTATCCACTGTGCATCTGTTGTGGGTAGATTCTTGAATTTTAGTAAGAATTTTCGTGTCACAAGGCCACTTCTCGTGGTTCGATCCTTGAGAAACAAAATCTTTTCAGGTTCCAAGAGTTGCTCTGTTTCTTCAACTTCTGGGGAATCTTCAATAATGGGTTCCTTTGGTTCTGGTCCTATGTAAGGTTTTAGCAAACTTACATGAAAAGCGTTGTATATTTTCCAATGAGCAGGAAGCTCAAGTCGATAAGAAACTTCATTTATTTTCTCAATCACTTTGAAGGGTCCAAAGTATCTACTGGAGAGCTTTGGAAAAGATGAATTTTGACCAGAACCTTGTTTGAGCCTGCTTTTATCAAACTTTAGCAAGACATATTGACCTTTTTCAAAAGCCAAAGGTCTTCTTCGTTTATCTGCTTGCTTCTTTTGTCGCTCTTGTGCAACTTTGATAGTGGCTCGAACTTGATCCATTGTTGTTTTTAAATCTGAAGCAAACTCATCAGCAGCAAAAATCTTATCTTTAGTGCGAATAATTGGAGGAGGAATCACTTTACCCTGTACTATTTCATTTGGAGCTTTCCCTGTGGATGAGTGCACTGTATTGTTGTAAGCAAACTCCAATAATGGAAGATATTTCTCCCATTGTGACTTATGTTCACTAACATAAGCTTTCAACATATCCAAAAGAGTGAGATTTATCACCTCTGTTTGGCCGTCAGTTTGAGGATGAAAAGCTGAGGAGAACTTTAAAGTGGTTCCCAAATTCTCAAATAAAGCACGCCAAAAGTTACTTGTGAATTTGGAGTCTCTATCTGAAATGATCTCAGAAGGCATACCATGTAATTTGAAGATATGTTGAATGAAAAGTCTTGCAGCTTGTGCGGATTTCAATGTTTTATGACATGGAATAAAATGTGATTGTTTGCTGAATCTATCAATTATGACCCAAATCATATCATGACCTTGAGGTGTTCTTGGAATACCTGAGATGAAATTCATTGTGATAGATTCCCATAGATCTTTGGGCACTGGAAGAGGTTGCAACAATCCTGGAATCTTCTGCCTATCATATTTGGATTTTTGGCATACCAGACAAGCCTCAATGAAGTTATGTGTATGTTTTCGTAATGTTGGCCAATAAAAGTAGCGCTCAATTGCACTTAGAGTGACTGCCCTCCCTCTATGCCCTGCATAAGGGGGTTCATGACTTTCTTTAAGCACCTTTTGTCGAACAGGAAGAGTGACACAAAGGCGATTGTTCATGAGAAGGTAACCGTCTTTGATGGAATAATCTGGATGAGAACCTCCTTGCTGTAAATTTGACCAAATTGCTGCAAAATCAGTATCTTCATCATAAGTATTCTTCATCGTTTGAAAATCTTCATGATGAGCCACTGTAATAGTTGCAATGTGAGGCACTCTAGAAAGTGCATCAGCAACTACATTTTGTTTCCCTGGAGTGTACATAATTTGAAAATGAAACATAGACAAGAAATTTTCCCATCTTGCATGTTTCTCCTGCAAATGCTTTTGAGTCTTGAAATACTTCAAGCTTTGATGATCGGTTTTAATAAGGAATTCATTGCCTAAAAGATAATGTTTCCATATCTTTAAAGCATGAACCACTGCTAAGAGCTCCTTTTCATAAATGTCATACCTTTTCTCCACATCATTTAGACGGCGGCTTTCAAAGGCTACGGCATGGCCTTCTTGATTTAGCACTGCACCAATACAATCACCGCAAGCATCTGCTTCCACCACAAATGGTTTTACCAGATCTGGAATGATAAGAACAGGTCCAGAAGTAAGAGCTGTTTTCAGCCTTGTGAAGGCTGCCTTCTCTTTTTCCTTCCATTGGAAAGAGATCTTCTTCTTTGTAAGGTCATGAAGTGGAGAAGCCATATGTGCAAAATGCTTGATGAAGCGGCGGTAATAAGAACATAAGCCAAGAAACGATCGCACCTCATGTACATCACGAAGATGAGGCCATTCTTGGATTATCCTGATCTTTTCAGGATCCATCTGAATCCCTTCAGAAGAGATGACATGCCCAAGGTAATTTATTTTATGCATGAAAAATTCACTCTTTTTACCATTTACCAAGAGTTGATTTTGTTGTGGTAATTGTAGAATAATTTCCAAGTGTTGATGATGCTCCTCTTCATTCTTGCTAAAGACAAGAATATCATCAAAGAAAGTACCGACACATTGTCGATGCTCTCTAAAGATGCGCTCCATCATTCGATTAAAGGTGGCTGGTGCATTGGTTAATCCGAAAGGAACCACCAAGAATTCATAAAGACCGTATGAAGTGCGGAAAGCAGTTTTGTGTACATCTTGTGGTATTACCCTAATTTGATGATAACCACTCTTTAGATCAATGCGGCTGAAAACCTTTGAGCCTCCTAGACGATCCAAAATGTCGTCAATTCTGGGAATAGGAAACCGATTCTTCACAGTGATTTTGTTGAGGGCTCGATAATCAATGCACATCCTGAATGTGCCATCTTTCTTTTGAACAAGAAGAACCGGTGAACAAAATGGTGAGCTACTTGGCCTAATTAGCCCACGGTTGAGTAGGTCTTCGACTTGCTTTCTGATTTCTTCTTGTTGAGGACGGCTCACACGGTATGGTGCTATATTAGGAGGAGAACTACCCGGGATAATATCAATATGATGGTCTTCTGGCCTTTCTGGGGGAAGCTGATAAGGAAGATCTTCCGAAAAACAATCTTTATACTTTTCCAAGAGCTGAAGTTGCTCTTGGTTTTCAGCATTCATATTATCTTTTACATCAGTGACATAAAGCAGACAACATTGAACACAATCCTTAATTGCTCTAGAGACTTGCATATGGCTTACCATAGGTATGGTGTCTCCAGAAACTCCAGCTTGGATCTCGTACTTCTTGCCTTTTTTTGTGAGTTCTACCTTCTTTTTCTGAGAGAAGATGGTTGAATCTACTCTATGATTCGAGGGCATGCCAAGAATCACATCGCAACCATCAAGGTCTCCGATACAGAAGGTATCTTCGTCACTGTAGCCTTGAATTTGAAACTTGGGCTTGCCAATGTAGGGTATCACAGTCTTCACTGTGTCACCTTCATCAGCATTCAAAGCTTGGCGAACTTCTGCCAGAGTGTCCATCTCTTCATTCTTTAATCCAAGCTCTTTAGCTAATTGCAAGGAAATAATATTTTCATTCGCCCCAAGATCTATCAAGAATAGTGCTTGCTTACCTTGCAACTGTCCCCAAGCTTTTAATAATTTGTGTGTCTCTGGAGTGTGAGTTGTGTTTGCAACTACATCACTAATAGCATTGATTTTCACTGGCGACTTAGGCTTGTTGTCAGAAACCTTACTTTGTCCCTTGTTTGGACATTGCTTCGCTATGTGGCCTGTTTGTCCACATTTAAAGCACTTCCCTTCTTTCATGAAGCGTTGCTTTTCTTCTTCGGAAAGCTGCTTTGCTTGTGGGTATAGATTGGAGCGAAATTGAGGAGCATTAGGAGGTGCATAGGGCTTCATCTTCTTTTGATTTGATGGCTGCTTTTGCCACTGTTTTTGTCCTTCATTTGGGGCTGAATACTCCTCCTCATCAGCTACTCTCTTCTTATCATTCTTTTGGAATGATTTGTTGCCATTGTGCTCCATTTCCCATGTCTCAGCATGGTCAATGAGTTCCCTGAGACTAGAACAATGATAATGATTAAGAGCAGTACGAAGTTTAAAATGCAAACCTCCTTGAAACTTCCTAAGCTTTTCCGAATTGCTGATCTTCTTGAAATGTTGGACCTTCAAAAGTAGCTCCCAAAATCTCTTGGTATAGTCAGCAAGTGACTCATTTTTCTTTTGCCAAAGCCGATTCCATTCTATTTTTACATCTCTTTTGAAATGAACAGGAAGAAATTGGCTTTGTATCAGGCGAACAAAGGACCGCCATGATTTTGGGGCAGCATGATCATATTCCAACCCCGTCCACCAAGTATGGGCTAAGTCGGTTAAATGTAAAGCTGCAAACTTAATCTTTTCTTTTTCTTTATACTTGTCACGACCATACAAAATTTGAAATTGACGAATAAACTTCAGAAGAAGATCAAGATTTCGGGAACCATCATACATACTGAACTTGATCTTCTTTTCAAGTTGAGATAGTGACTTAGTCTTCTTCTTCTTCTTATGCCTTTGTCCATGCTCGGATATTGAGGTTGAAGATGATGAAGTGCTTGATGGGGATGAAGATGGAGACGAGGGTGAAGAATGTCGACGCCTTTGACGATGATGAGGTCTTCCACGAGAAGGGTGTGACTCTTCATTACTAGAAGAGGATCCATCAGAATAGGCGCCAGATGACTTTGAAGAAGAGGATGAGCTTCGACGCGATCTCTTTCTTTGTCTTGAAGTAGAATGGGACTGTCTCTTAGAAGTAGTTGGACTTCTTGATCGGCTCCTTTCATTGGTATGGCTTTGTCTCCTTGAAGTAGATGGGCTTCTTTCCTTGAATTCTTTGGGATTCTCAACTTTTTCTAGTTTGAGAAGTTGATCACGAATTTGCTGATTCTCCTCTCTAAGACTTTGAATGGCTTAAAGGATAGCACTCGATTGATCCATTGAGACTAAAGAAAAAAAATATGCTCAAGCACTCAATGCAAGGGCTGAAAACAAACAAACTTATAGTTATAACCACTACCAGTGTTGGGGGTGAGGACCGAGCCAAAGCTCTGATACCACTGTA
This sequence comes from Lygodium microphyllum, assembly GCF_053477565.2. Lineage (NCBI taxonomy): Eukaryota > Viridiplantae > Streptophyta > Polypodiopsida > Schizaeales > Lygodiaceae > Lygodium > Lygodium microphyllum. The sequence goes on along the minus strand of NC_141162.1, from coordinate 103,132,419 downwards.
AACGCCCCGAACAACGTAGTATGCTTAACAATTATGATATTTGCTTGTTTTCGAGATCTAATATAAAAGAGAATGAACACTTAAAGCTGAAAATGAAAATTACTCACAAAATTACAGCCATGAAAATGTAAAAGTAATGGAGACAAGATTGAGGGTTGAAGATGGGCAACCCCCCCCGAAGGAATGTATTTTTGCTCAACCCAACTCCCTTAGGGAAGAGCTCAGTTACAATCAACCTGAGAGTGAGAGGAAGTAATTCTCACTCTCACAAGATCATGCAAAGATGTACAAACACACATGCATTATCTATTATGCAATGATAAGAACTGATTTCTTTACAGTATGAGAGAAGAAAAAGGGGAATTCAGCCTTTCTCCATCGTTGATCAGCAGTACATGGATAGAGCTTGCTTCTTGTAGCTAAAATGGAAGAAAGAGCTCAAGAAGGAGGTGCTGTAATGAATTTACAGACTTGCTGTCTTGTAAAACAACAGTGATAGAAAAGGGAATATGGAGGAATTTGATAATGGAGAAGTGGGGGATGATGATGGGGATGGATGGGGCCAGTTTCTGGCTATCTGTGGGTGCTGTACATGAGTTTATAGCAAAGAAAAATGATGATCAATGAAGAAAAACGAGCTCTTATTTATAGGAGAGGGGAGAGCTAGTACAAAAGGGGAAAGTGGAGTAGCACAAGACAAGTGTCCAGCCACATGTCATGAGATGTGACAAGTGGTGGGACACTTGGAGACTTGTGTGACAAGTGTCTTGATACTTGTCTCTTCTCTATGGCCTTCCTTTTTGGGTTGAATACTGTCAAGAATAGAAACAACCAAATTTAGTAAGCACAGTCAGAGTACAGAACGTACTATTTTTAGAATGACATCCCTATTTTTTAGGACTAGCATTTTTAGGCTAATTCGAGGCTCCTAGGGATCTCCTAAAATTTAGGAACCCCCCCAATATGGGTGTCATATGAAAGCTTTTTCCGTGTACATCGCAAAAATGGTATCCGAATCTTCATGTGACTTTTCTATGCAAAGAAATGTGCATTTCAAGCTTTCAGCCCACACATGTACATTATACAAGCATTTCATAATCATGCCATCTTGTTGATTGTAACTGTCTGTTCTAGTGGATCTAGCCCACACTTCAAGGCATCAATCCTTTCTGTGTGCGAGTCTAACCCTGATATGCGCGAGTTCTAGTCACAGGCGCCCAATGGGGTCTTATAGGTGGAAGTGTGAATTATCTTTTCTCTAACCCACCGCGTGGGTCCACCATAACCTGTGACCACTCATCAGTGGCCAGCTCCAATGCACTTTTCTTTATATCTAATTAGTGCAAAGGAAATAAATTTAATAAATCATTATATAGACAAATTAATGAAAAAGGATACAAATTCTGTTTCTATAGAGTTGTGACAGGCTGGTCGATCTCCTCCTGTACAAGCTCCGCCAAATCGTAGGACTCAAGGATGGCCAACATCATCACATGCCAGATCCGGTAGTTGTCGCCATTGAGCTTTTGATCTGCGGGAAGAGCCGGTAAGACAGGCACCTTTCGGTCCATAATCGTTTGGAACTCCAAGTCAATCTCTGTAGACATCTTCACCTGTAATGCCTTGACAAACGCAAAAGCAGCCCCCTCTGACTGTGAAAGCTTAGCCTGCTAGGGCTCTTCCGCGTCTTGAAACTTCTTCACCCGCCGGAGGCGATGAAAAAGCAAAACCTGCACTTGAAAGTTGAAAACTCAAACTTCCTCCTCGTCAAATAGCAGTAAACAGCAGCAAATCCACCACCTGGACTCCTTTCCCGCTCGCCCACGCTCGCTTCAGCCTTGTTCTGAGGCGCAGCCCTCCTGCTTGCCCTCAAACGCTGAAAACGCAGCCTTGTGTCGGGATAGAAACTCCTCTTCAGGTTGGTTCTGCACTCAGTCAGCCCTTCAACACTGCTCTGATACCATGCCAGAGTGCAGCGGTACGGAAGCGTAGGACTGAGAGAGAGAGAGAAGAGAGAGAAAGAGACAGTAGAAGATGAAGATTTGCTGTATAAAGTATGCTGTATACAAAGATATGCAGATATATACACGGGCACAGTGCGTTGGACTGCGTGTCTCCACCTCGACGATGCAACCTACTGTTCACCTCGAAGTCCGCTGTAGTCTGCACTATCTCCTGTCTGAAATCTGCGAACAGAGACGGAATCTGCGCGAGCCACCAACCTGTAATCTGCGAGCAGAAGAATGTGGGCAGAAGACTGAAAACTCGGCTATAAATAGTCAAAAATCTGGGCACCAGAAAATGCAGGTCGGCTGCATTAAATGCAGCCGACTGTACTGCAGCAAGTCGGACTGCCACGTGGCAGTCCGACTGGACTGTGCAGTCTGACCAGGCAATGATCTCTAACACGATTTGATATCACATCTGCAACAGTTTGTGATTAGTTCTCAGATCAGCAACAAGTGATCAATTTATGATCAGATTATGCTCAGTTTTCAATGGTTTACATCTAGTTCCATGGACAATAGCATATATTATGATGGCATTGATGTTTTAGCCATGGTTTATGCTTGGTTATGCTATGCTATGGTTTGGTTTTGCCAGATGAGTTGAGCTCATGAGAAATAGACATGTCACATGATAATCTGACAATGTTTTTGAGATTCTTTGTGAGTCTTATGTTATGTTATGTTGGTTGGTAATTTTCAGCATATGTTCGGCATATAGAATGGTTGAATAACAGTGCGCAATGTTGTATTGACTATGATGCCCTATGGAAATTTCAATGTAGTACTTTGCTTTTGATGCATTTGGCAATGCAATTGAGGATAATTGCAAGGATTTCAAGGGGGAGGATTGTCATGAGGACATGTATTTTTGAAATCTCACTTAACATATGGATTAATTTTTAGTCACATGATTAAGTAAATGATACACATGTGAGGTGCAACTGGGGTTAAAGTAAATTTACAAGCCCGAGATTTGAAGAAATCACGGGATGTCAAAGCCAAAAGTTGCTATAAGTTATGCTGCACACGTACTTGGTGGTATCTGGTACCAGTTGTTGGCCTAGGTCATCCATTTGGCTATAAGTGTCAGTTGGTGACACTAGAGAAGTGGCGTTTAATGATACCTAACGCCAATCTAATGGTCAAAGATGGTGCAGAGAGACTCGGGAATAGAAGTTGCCTAGCCAATTTAATTATTGGCTAGTTAGATTATTTTTCAGGGCACCGAAATAATTATTAGATTAATTTTCAGTATTTTAAGGTTAAAAATTAATATTTAATTATGAAAAATGCTGAAAAAACCATTTGGGAAGGTTGCTACTTGTGAAAAATGCCCATGCAAGATTGAAAAACGTCTTTAGAGGTTGTAGAGAAGCATTTCTATAAATTCAGCTTGCAAGAGAGAGAGAGGCGAGGCTGCTGGTCTGATTTGCAGCCATTAGAGGACGTTCTGAGGCAACCAGGGGCAAAGGAAGACCAATCAATAGCAGGAGACAGCATCTACAGGCTATTGAGGTAGGGCAACAACAATAAATGACTGATTTTCTTCATTTCTTTGCATCTACATGCTGTTGTGGCAGGGCAGCAACTGCACTTGACTGATTTTGTGTCATTCTTCACAACAAAACTTTGAATTTTCTCTCTCTTTAGCTTTCCCTCTCGTCTCCTAGTCATTTCACAGCCTTGCTCCGAAGATCTCAACATTTGGACCCTAGGAGGCTGAGAAATTGCAAACTTTTCTGCTGTAAACCGTAATTTACAGCAGAAATTAGGGTTTAGCAGCAACCTTGGGAAGCGTGCCAGAAATTGGAAGCTCCAAGGACTTGGTTTCAACAAGGCTGAAGGTGAATTTCAGTTGAATTCAGGTGGAGGACTAGGCAGCCATTGAATTTGGGGCATTTTCATCGGGTGAAGGCCATTTGAGTACCCAAATCAAGGGGCAAAATAGGTCGAAGACTTGCTGGTCACTTTGGACAGCAAGGGGAGTTGAAATACCGAAAGGTATTGGGAGAATCCCATTGTAAGTCAACTTTTTCTTCAATAAAGCTAAAGAAATACCGAAAGGGGCGCCAATTTTGGGGCCAATCGGGTGTGCATTGTCCAAGATTAGTAGGTAAATTTGTATTTTCAGATTTGCATTTATTGTTTCCTGCTGTAATTAAGTTGTAATCATGGATTTACCACCCTATCCTAGGAGGATGGTTGGTTTCAATGGTCGACTTTTTGCATGAGATGTAGGAGATGTTGACAATTGTTAGAAATAACATTAGAACGGCCCAGGATTGTGTTATGTTTTATACTAACCAACACTGTACTTCTCGAGAGCTGTAAGAGGGCATGTGGATTTACCTTAAAGTCCCAAAGGATTGTGATTTGATGACTACCCGTAAATGTTATAGATTATCTTTGAGGTATTGTGGTCCTTTCTAAATTACCAAGAAGATAAGTAGCGTATTCTGTGAGTTGGATTTACCTTCAAATATCTGAGCTCAGCCTATGTTCCATAGTAGTTATTTGAAAGAATGATTGGGATAAGATAAATTGATTGTTTTGATTGAGAAAGTCATGGGGCTCAAGGATACTGCTTGATATATTCCACTTGGACCCAAATTGGTTCTTGGCCTTAGGACTAAATGATCCTCGTAGACTGTTTAGCTTGAGTATTTGCTCCAGTGGAAAAATTGCTTGAAGGAAGAGGCTAGTTGGGAGTTGGTATGTTTGTTGAAGAGTTGTTTTCTTCACTTCATCCACGAGGATATTGTTGAGCACAGCAATTATTCATAAGGGAAGAAGTGTCATGTCCTCGGACATTTGAATGACACTAGTAGCATTGGTCACAGTGGTCATGAAGTGACAGTGTGTGAACACACTAAGGATACTTCGGGGTTAGGGAAGTTGAGTCCTATTTATAGGGCTCAAGGCCCTATTGTGCAGATTCATTGTGTGATCACCACTCTTGGACTCTTGGCCTATTGGGCGGTGCATTTGTACATTGCAATGTTGTGGACATGATGTGGGCTTGTGATGTGGGACACCAACCCTTGACATGTGGTCATGACCTAGAGTGTTGCTACCTCCTAGGCTCAGGGGTAAGCCCGTTTGGGTCTATGGCTAGGAGAGATGAGTGTGATGTCCAGTTACTATTATTTGTGGATATGGCTTGTGTCATGTCTCATGTGCATGTTGGGTCCTTGGAAAATGTTTCATCCTCTATGTATTGAGGTTTGGTAGAAACGGGTGCATCAAAAGTGTGTACTCCGTGAGAAGCCAGGATGGTGGAAGAGAATGTATAATTCACGAGAGAATAAGAGGATTGAGAGAGAGTGCAAGAATAGGTGGTGATTAGAGTTGAGAGAGAGATAGGGTGTTGAGAAAGATAGGATTGTAAATAGAGTGCATTCAACACAGATTTGTTCAAACTTTTCTTTTTCTTTTTGTGGAGCAAGGAGGCTACCTAAGGGGCTTGCTTTTCACCTTTTAATTAGAGGTTCAAATTGTCCATTACAAAAGAGACAAAGAATTATCAAAGAATAGGAGAGTTGATATTAGGCAAGGTCACATGAAATTGACACAACCCCCCAACTTGAAGAAACCAAGCCACATGGTTTGGAAATACCACTTCTCCCCTTCATTTCTTCCACGTGGGGAGTCTAGAGACATTGCTATACAACTTGTCCCTTGTGCTGATTAACCCGTTTGGTGGTCCATGGCCACAATAGGCGCATGGACCCCATTTACACTGATATAGACTAACGGGGACAAACAACTTGTCGTGAGGACCTGATGCGACGTACCTGGCGTGATGTTAGACTTGTCATGGTGTCAAACCTGTCGGGAGGGACCTGTCGTGATGCTAGACTTGTTGTGAGGCAGTATCCCTTTGATGTGAGGCAGACCTGTCGTGAGGCAGCCACCTCTCTGGCGTGAGGTAGACCTGTTGTGAGTAGGAATGTACCTGGCGTGAGGCAGACTTGTTGTTAGCACTATAGTGATGTAGAGATGTATTGAATGCATTGACGCAGGCGTACTGTATGCAGTAATGTATTGACACAGACCCAGATGCCAATGTACTGAGATTGCAGATGTAATCAGATTGATATGACACGAATGTACTTAGAATGACATGAATGCAGACCTGGGTGACTGTATTGATGCACTGGCTTGTGGACTAGGCAATGATGCATTGACTTTGCTTTTGATCATGTTCTGGAGTATGCAGTAATGTACTAACTAGGGCTGCAATTTGTATTTCTGCAGTGACTGTAAACAATGTGAAGGCATTTGGGCTCGTAAAAGATTACCGGGCTTGCTAAAAAAAATAAATAAAATTTAGTGAGGGGTTAGGAAAACCCTGGAAATTTGTAGGAATCACATAAATTGCTCTGATTTGACAGTACAAAGTACAAGCTGAGTGGCTTTGCACACAGTGTGTGAGAGATGGATAATGTAGACAAATGCAAGCATCAAACCGTGGAAAATGAATATCTGGGAGATGAATCTGATTAAGAACTAACACAACCATCCATGGAAGCAATGTTCAACACCCTTCTAAGAACACATGGTACAAGACGTATGGCCGTAGGGTCTGTGATTGGACCTGACAGGCATGGAAAAACCTCACGCATCATGAATGAAAATAAATATGAAGAAATTCATCTCATGATTCGCTCTGAACTACGAATTATGAGACAAGAATTGGAGAAAGAAATACGAGAGCAAGTCAAAGCCGAACTGATAGTAAGTCAGAGGGCAGAAATGCAAGATATGCATATAAAGATTAAGAATGACTTACAAGCACAAATGCTGTCCGAAATGCACACGCTGAAAACTGAAATGCTGAAAGTGGTAGATGCCTATAAATTTGAAATCTTAGAACTGGGGGAAGAATTGAATACATTTAAGAAAAAAGAAATGAACGTGCAAGAAGAACTACAAAAAGAGAAAGAGACTTTGAAGACATGTGAAAGGGAGGTTCACTCATGGGCAAAAGTGGCAAAGACAACACAGAATCAAATAGAAGAAGCCAGCCCATGGGTTGAGGTAGTAAAAAAGAATAAGGGAACATCAATGAACAAGACTGAAGTAATGAATGCTACCTTGGAAGAAGAGACCAAGAGATGGGCTAGGGTTTTACATGTACGGGTAGTAGGATGGGAGGAGAAGAGGAGCCAATAGGAAGATGCTAAGACACTTGCTGACAAAATTGGGGCTTCAGACGTACCTATCGTGAGTGCTTGGAGAGTGGGGAAAGATGACTCTAAGTCCAAGGCTCTGATTCTTCGCTTTGCGGACATAGAGAAAAAAAAGCCCTTCCTCTCCAAGAGGAGAGCCCTCAAGGGTGAGAAGATTTATTTGGATGAGGACCTTACCCGAACACAAATAGTGCATCGCAGAGAACACATGCCCAAGGTATTGGAGGTTCGCAAAGAGGGAAAGTGGGCTATTTATAGGGATGGACAAGTCATCATCACTGACAAAAGGACTTCATGATGGTACGAGGCCTATGAGACACTTTGGATGTCAATATGGAATTGTAATGGAGCCCTACGCTTGGATGCTGGTTACTTTGAAGATAGCTTTTGAAACATAGATATAGAAATGTACATAGAAACACACCAATGTAAAGGTAGCCGACTACCAGACGTGCGGGGATATAGGTGGGAAAGTGCATTTCGTCTAGCAGCTAGAAAACTAGGAAGCACTAGGGGTTCTGGAGGTGTGGCCATACTATACTGGGAAGACCTCAAAGGGATAGTGCAAGTAATGAAAAGAGATGATGATGCACGATATTTATGGATTATGATACATGTAGGAAGACCACGGGATATATTTATCGCAATATGCTACTTTCCTCCTGCAAATTCTACCTATATTTTTACAAGATCTTAGGCGTTTCGGTGCTGCAGAAAGCCTAATCTGGGATATCTCTAATGATTCCGTATCTTGGCCGAAGATTTTCCAATTCGTGCATACGCTGAATTTGATTAGTAGTGTCCCATGCCACCCTGAATGAGATAAAGACATACTTGTTAGGCGTGAAACATCATGGTTTTGTGAGAAAAAATGGTTTTGTGCAAGTCATCACATCTCACGTTCAATTGTAGGTTGATACTCTAATATGAATGAAATGTCGCCCTAGAATCCAACCTACACATGACACATAACACAAGCCATATCTAGAAATAAAAGGGATTGGACATCAAAGTGACCTCCTAGCCATAGAGCCAAATGAACTCGCCCTTGAGCTTGGGAGCTAGCAACACTTTGGGTTGCGACCATATCCAAGGGTCAGTAATACCACCATTTAACATAACCCTGGAAGAAGCATTAGCATTGATGGTATTGATCACCTGGGACATACATGGCCTGAATCCCATAGTATGCATCAGTTTTACAAGAAAGGACCAGTCCAAATAATCAAAAGCTTTCTCCAAATCCAATTTCACTAATATCACCTTTTGGATAGAGTGCTTGGTATAGTCAATTCCCATCTGCATATTCCGCACATTATGCAAAATGTTTCTACCCTTATTGCAATACTGATTGGGGTGCACAATGGCAGGGAGATGTCTATGGAGGTAGTTAGCTAGCACTTTAGAGAAAATTTTATACATTGAGTCCATTAAGGAGATGGGTCTTCAATGTTACACAATTGATGGAGATGGTACTTTCACAATTAATTTAATAATTCCCTCCTTCCATGATGTTGGCATAGCTCCTGTCTCCCAAACCTGTTGAAATATCACAGCCAAAGGTTTTGCCAGGTGAGTGGCATAGGTCTCAAAAAATTCATTAGTGAGGCCATCCCAACTGGGGCTTTTATCTATGGGTAAGTGCAATACAACATCCATGGCCTCCTTCTCATGAATGCCACTTTCCAATGCAATTTGTATGTTAAACGAAACGTGGTCATGAACCAAATCATAAAAAGCCAAACAAGTTGTAGAAATATGCTCAGAGGAGTTTGGGTCGTTCCAAGAAGCTCCAAAAAATAGTTGCGACACATGTGAACAATGGACTGTGGATCTATAACCATGTGCCCATCTACATGATGTAGTCTAACCATATTCTCACGGGCAAGGAAAGGATGTAGACCCCGAAAGAATTTATGAGACTAGCAAGAGGCATCTTGCAAATTGTCAGTCAAAAGATTTTAGTTTAGCTTGCTGATAAGATCTGAATTGGAACTGCTAGATAAGATCAACCAATAGCTAGTGAGGACAAGAATGTATCATCCGGGGACTAAAGACTCAATGAACCCACAAGGCTAATAGTTCCTTTGCCGCTTGTCGACATTGTTTACAAAGGGATACATGATGGATGCCATATTGTTGGGCTATCCTTTTTACATTACCAATCAATTGCTCAAAGGAGGGAGCTCCTCTTGACGAGAAATCAGACACGAATCAGTTAAGAAATTACCCCGTATAACCATTGAAAACAGGGTGCTTCAAATAAGACGAATTGAAGCGCAATGGAAGTTTGCCCAAAAACTGGGCAAAAGGAACCACCGACCATGCAAGCATCTTAAATTGCATAGGGAAATGGTCTGACAAGGCGTAGCTTTGCAAGACTTGCATGTCCAAGATCTCTCGCATGAAGGCATCATCAAGCATGACGTAGATACGATCTAGTCTAGACTATGTAGTGATATGTTGTGCTGAGTAAAAAGTGAATCCTGGATCTGATGGGTAGAGCCAGGACCAAAGATCTTGTTTAAGAACATTCAAAGCAAGCTCCTGCCAAGCACGACTCTTAGGAGCATCCATCACCGAATGCTTAGAGGTAGACTGTGATGCATCAATACACATATCTCTCTCTCTCTCTCTCTCTCTCTCTCACACTCACACACACACACACACACACACACACACACACACACACACACATACACACACACGCACGCACGCACGCACGCACGCACACCCACAATTTTCATCAAGTTTGCTTGCTGCAATCCTTTGTCAGCAGCTGAAGATAATCCTGAAGTTTCTCATGGCCATCTCCACTGTCATCCTCCACTTTTTCATCATCAAATCAAATTTCCCTCCTCTCTCAATGCTGTTTTTCAGGACAGCAGGCCTGTAAATTCACGACAACCCCTTTTTTTGAAGCTCTTCTTCCAGTTTGGGGTCCTGAACAGCCGGACAACCATGAAGAAAGGCTGATTTTCTTCATGTTTTTGCATTATCTTGTCAGAGTGAGAAATAGTTCTTCTCACTCTCAGGATGATTGTAACTGAGCTCGATCCTAAGTGAAAAATGCACTACTTCAGGGGGTTGCTGGTCTTCTTTCAATGCTACTGAGGACCTTTCTACTCTATGCTCAAGATCTGGTATCGAGTCCACATATTCACCTTTTCACCAAAAGGAAAAATGAAAAACTAGCTTAGTCAATGGTGGTCACATACACCACTACTTGCATTTTAGTAAGTTAACCATGTGACATGCTCATGCTGGATTCCTTTTGATCCATGGGCTTCTTGTGGAGCTTTGTCTGATGTCTCTTTTCCTCAGGTGGTCTATGGAGGAAACTTTGGTTGAGATGAACCTCTAAGTCAAGCAATACATTGAGATGGTGGCCTGTAGGCTAATTAGCCATCTTATGAATATAGTGAACCTTATTGAGTATAAAGGGTTCTTGCTCCACTTATTGCAATACTTCTTCATAATTATACTAACTCCTACTCCACATCAAGGGTCTCTTTGGCATCCTTTTCATTGAAGTAGTTAAGGGTGGCCCTTGGCATCTTTTACTTGAGCTAGACTGGAGTGACATTGAGATGGTGTCCTGTAGGATAATTACCCATCTTATGAATATAGTGAAGGTTATTGAGTATAAAGGGTTCTTGCTCCACTTATTGCAAGACTTCTTAGTAACTATACTAACATCTACTCCACATCAAGGATCTCTTTGACATCCTTTTCATTGAAGTCGTTAAGGGTGGCCCTTCACATCTTTACTTGAGCTGGACTGAAGTACTGTACCCTGTCAAAAGATCTACCCCTTTGTTAGCTACAATTGAAACTGATTATAAACTGCAAGGAATACAGTGAAGGGAAAGTAAGAGAAATACAGTCCGCTTTGTGGGGAGAGTCTCTAACCCATCTGAGGGAGAGGGAAAATCTGTGTGAGCACTGAATATGCCATGTAATCTGGCTATGGCCTTCTATGGGAAAAGGCTAGATGATCAGGTATACTTTGCGACATATTCACAACTTTACTAACTGTACAATGGCCAAAGAGGCTGCACATTATATATCCTAGGTATCTTAAGTAGGTAACCAACCACTTGCTCGCTGGCCCTCCTCAAGAAAAGAGATTGATTCCATGGAGACTTGATTCGCTGCTTGTCCATAATACTCATGCAGATTTTTCACCAGAGATACTTGGGTTTAAATTTGATATTCTGAGAATCTGCTCATCATTTGCTTTCAGTTGTTTGCAGGAATTCTCATCTGCATCACTGAAAAGCTTGTTTTCATCATGCTTGTAGCTAGATTTTGCTTTTGATGATGCGGACATGATCCAAGAAGGGACTCTTTTTGGAATTGTTGGTCAAAGAGGCACAGAAGGCAGGGAATCTATAATGAAGGAAAAGGTAACAACTGGTCTTTGACCTTCAAGTAGCAAAGTCCTTAGTCAAAATGAGTGCGTGTTTATTTCAGATGCACTCGGTTCAATTTTCCAATTTTCCTTTGCTAAGCATTCAGAGTTTTTCAAGGAAATCGCCAGAGCAGCAAATCAGTTCGTATTCATTGTCGATGAATCCAGATTCAAACAACAGCTTACTGGTGCAGTTCCAGTTCTCATTCAGCAGGTTTGTAGTTCTCCCGATTTCATTGAAGCTGAGCAAAAAGTTTGAGTTTTACAATTGTTCATTTTATAAGAGTAGATGTGATATCGTACCTAAGATGCAAACTTGAAACTGGTAGAAGGTTAAATATGGCACTTGACCAGACATTGTATTCTTTTTGTTTCCTCCTCTCCCACTCCTTTTCTTGATGTTCCTTTACTACCTAGTCTTCCTCTTCTTCCTTTCCTGTTCCTCCCCTTTTTCTTCTTCTTTCTTATTGTAATTCATCTTTATGGTTCTTGTTGTTGTTCTTCTCCCTTGGCAGCCAAAAGTCATTTGTGCATTGTGTAAAATGCTCCAATTCTAAAATTATCTTCACATTTACTCGTCCATTTGATGTGAGAGAGTGCCTCTTTCCAGGTGACAACTAGTCTTGTTATAAAAGGGGTATTCACATATGGAACCCTGAAAATGTTGCAAAATCCAATTCTCAGCACAAATGGTCCAGTTTCCAAAAACATTCTTCTGAGGATTTATGCACAAAGAAGTCAACATTTTGGTCCAAGGTTGCTGTCACTCAGCACATTTCTCCAACGATGCTAACTTGTGAGCCACAACTGTGCTCATGAATATCAAGAATAGACAGCCAATTGGGTGGGCTGTAATGCCAAAGAATATGTGACTCAAAGTGGAAGAAGGTACATGAATCCTAAGTGTGAGTAAAAGCATTTGTCCTCCACCTAATACACTTAAGTGTCACCATGTAGTCTCTCCCATCTCCCACGAGGTGGATAATCTCCATCTAGATCCTGGAGAAAGTCTCTACAATAGAGATGTCCTTTATATCAATGGCGCATGACTGCACCTCATGGGTCAAATGGATCAAGTAATGATTCTAGGAATCACCTCCCATCTGTGGAAGTGGCCCCCAATCCACTCTTCTGTGAGAAGTTTGTATGTCTTGTATATTATGGCAAGAATTGATGTAAAATCATCAATATGATCTTAGTCCACATGTTTAAAGGCAGGGGAAATTGTAATTATGACCTGATAATAGATTTCATGATTCTCAATATAACATGCAATGACTGTTTTGATACTTTATAGGTTGTGACATTTCAAGTCATAGGATAGTCCACATGTTAATGGCAACATGATAATTCAGAATCTCTCCTAGCCATGCTAGTTGATGCCAATTCTTGACATTCAAACATAACAGTTTGGACTCTTTGCAATGAACACTCATGCCTGTAGGCAATGCTAAAGCATATAATTCTAGGTAAGAAAAAAAGAGTCATCAAGATGTATGCTGATGAGCCAAAAAAGAGTGGATGTTGAGCTAACATATGTATTACATGCTGATTAGCCTCTTGAACAACCCAAAAATGCTCATTTAATGTAAAAATCATAAAACAGGGAGTGGTTTGAGAGAGTTAAAACAGGGAGAGATTCTAGACTGTTCAAGACTTGAAACTTTTTATAAATAGGCATGCTGCCCTCCGTTCAGCCTCAATCTCATTTTTGTAGGTTTCAGGCACTTCAGCTTTGCTGCCCACACCTCGTTTGCGGAGGACATTTCAGTCGTGCTGCCCGACATTGTCTCCACCCATCTGACATCTATTTCCAGCATCCATTGCACAGTCTACATCAATTTCTGCTGCGTTTGTTGATCAGCCACATCATCTAGAGCTGGTGCGTTTATGATCTGCTGCTGCTGTACAGACTGCCACATCACCATACCTGCGTTTTTTGCTTCCATCAGCCTACCACGTCATCAAACCTGCGTTTTGCTGCCATCAGCCTGCCACTTCATCATCAGTGGTTGCATTTGCTTGGTTTTCTCTCTCCTCTACTTGTCCGACACTGAACCGGCATCATCCTTTACTGTGTTTGCTGCTGCCTCACATCTTGGAGGCTGCCTTGCTGTGATTCAGGATTCGTTAGTAGTAGGACACACTCTCCAACTCATTATCTTTGCCTTGGTCCCTGAGACACGAGAGTTTGAGGTTTAGTATTCATTCCCTGCATGGCATTGAATATTCATTATTCATTCACTTTTTCATTCAGTGTGTTCATTGTCTTTAAGTTACCCTAACACTAATTGCATTCTATGTTGAGTTTACTCTTTGTCGTACATCTTTTCTATGTTTTTGCCTTAGGGTATTTCTTTACATGGTATTAGAGCCAAGTACTCTTAGAGAAAGCTTGGTCTTGATGTGAAAGCTCCTTACCAAAGTTAGAACCACAAAGGGGAAGATGACTTTGAACACATCTTTACCACATCATGATGCTCCTGAGTCTAGCACTTCGAGATTCGAGCTAGAGTAGGTCACACAACCTACTCCACCAAGATCCAACATAGCTAGAGAGTCATTGGATTACCATGGAGTGCTTTGATCTTTTGAGATTACACAAGTTGAGTACGATCTTATCTTAATGCATCAAGCTCAATAGTAGATTGAAGGTAAATCTGAGTTTTTGCCTTTAGATTTAGTGCATCCGTCTAATGATTTTGCAAGAAAAGGACAAAAACTCTACAACAGATTGGCCATCTTGAAGTGGAAACTAGCATGGAGTACAAAGCTTTCATCTCTCTACCACCTTCATCTTCATCTCTATCTCTTTTATCTCTTCCATACACATCCCCATGTTCATTCACTCCTATGTTAGATATGCAAAACAACACTTCTCAATCTCTTGAATTTACTTGTTGTTTTCCACAAGATATAGATGGTGCTTAGGATGAAGGAACTCTTCAAACCAAGTATTGGTTCATAAGTCTTGAAGAAGATAGATTTCTCCATTTGAAATGAAGAAAAGGTAAGAAAAAGTTGTGAAAGTGTGTATGTGGGAGGATGAGCCTCCATTAGGGATACACCACGCAGATAAGAGAAAGGAGAGGTCCTAAAGGCTTTGGCTAAGTGCGAGGAACTCCTCACTGTGGTTTTTGTAGTGTAGTGAGGTGCACTTAATGGAGATTGAAAGGAGTGTGCAACAGAAGGGGGGGGGGGGGGGGGGGATGGGTTGGAGATTAAATGGATTTGTAATTGGTGTAGTAGTGGGAAATTAGTTACGTTCCTCTTCGCCATTAAATGTAAATGACGATTCAACAAAATCAAATTAACCAAGATGAAGAAGGAGCACTCACTAGCTCGAAGTGTGAAGCATTTGGTACGACAATTCGCCTCTATGGTTTTACCTATTGGACCACCTGCTCATTCTGTAGTACCCCAGCCGACATTTTGAGAGGGCTTATGTGTCCCAGTGCCTCAATCTCCACCGGCACTTTATGAAAATAGTCATGTTTCAATACCTCCGCATCAATCGGTACTCATTGGACACCCATGGGGGGATGGGTTGGAGATTAAATGGATTTGTAATTGGTGTAGTAGTGGAAAATTAGTTAGGTTCCTCTTCGCTATTAAATGTAAATGATGATTCAACAAAATCAAATTAACCATGAGATGTAAAAGCGGAAGGAAAAGATGAAGAAGGAGCACTCACTAGCTTGAAGTGTGAAGCATTTGGTACCACAATTCACCTCCGTGGTTTTACCTATGGACCACCTGCTCATTCTATAGTACCCCAGCCCACATTTTGAGAGGGCTTATGTGTCCCAATGCCTCAATCTCCACCGGCACTTTATGAAAATAGTCATGTTCCAATGCCTCCGCATCAATCGGTACTCATTGGATACCCACAACCTATTTCTACCTATCCATCTCGTCATCCTATTTCTTTACCTCCTCCACCTCCACCACCTTACACATGCTACTTGTACCCATCCTCTCAAACACCTCATGGTTCTTCGTCCTCATCAACCAAGCATGCATTTAATGATAAGACTCATTTTAATGGGTCTAACTATACTCCTTGGTCAAATCTAATGATGAGACATAACCTTAACTCACAAAATTTCTCGGATATTGTGCAAAGGTTGCAACCCCAACCTAATCCCAGACTTGTTCCATACAAGGTTATTCGCTCATGGAAGGCTAGGAACACCTCCGCTATTGTTGAACTGATACAAGGCTAATTGCCCGAGTTTCAATCTCAGCTTCAACACTTTGACTTAGTGTCCAAGCATTGGGAACACTTGATTGGCCACTATGCGGTTGGAGATAGGACCTGTCGCATAAACTTGGACTGTGAGCTTCATAACTTTAAAATCACTGTTGGATATGACCCGAAGATCAAGTTGGCAGAGTATCGATGACTCCTCATTGAAATGTCAACTATAGGGGCTCCTGAGTCCCTTGATGACTAGGTTACATTGTTCCTAAACAAGTTGCCAAGGAAGTATTTCACCTTTGTGTAGCAGGTGATCTCATAGCCCGTATACTCATGTACTATGAATTTAGTGTTAGCTACTACGTCGCGCTCAATTGTTGGATCAATTTCATGGTGTATCTCTTGTAGAGGGCGATTCTTTTTACTTCTTTCTCGAAGGGATAGCAAGGGAAGGGCAAGAAAACTGAAAATTCCACTCAGACTCAAACTCTATCTAGTGAGACCAAAGGGAACACCTAGTCATCTCTTAAAATCAGGTGGCAGAATGTACCAAAGAAAACTTGATATTGTCAACATTGTCAAAAGGTTGGCCATTTTGATGATGAGTGTTACTCAAAGGCTAGAGACACACAACCAAAACCCAAGTCCCAAACTCTCGCTCCTCAATCAAGCACCCCCCAACAAGGGAGGCAGGGTAGTGGCAAACCATCTCAAGCTCAGTTAAGATTCAGGGTAGTGGCAACCCAACTCAAGCTCAATCAAGATTCAAGGTCACGATCGTGTCACTTTTGCCATTGACCGGGTTCCGGATTGTTGAGAATCAGCAATCACACTTAAACAGCCTCTTTGTATGGAGTCTCAGGGTCAAGGATATGGAGGCTAACTTATCCCATATGCACAATGGTGCCTACTGCAGTTTCCTACTTTCCTATAAAGCATTGTACTTGCTTCCTTTCTTAATGCAATGATAGTACTCTTTTCTTTTCAGTGAAGTGTCAATGTCATTGTCCACATGCACAAGATTGTGTTTATGAGTCCAAGTCTCAATCTTGGAATCTAATTCACTTGTGTAACAAACAGTGTCCTTGTCTTCTCCATCATGAGTCCACACTTCTCATTTCATCCTCCATAGCTTCCGGTTTTGCCATGCTCTAGATCCCGCATTTCTAACATGGTATCAGAGCCCAGTTGGGCATGGCATTGCTTGTCTAGCCTCTCTTGATTCCTTTCAACCTCAATCTAGCTCAATGTCAGCTCATGACTTCATCTCCCAACTCTACTCTCACTAAAGCTTCCATGGCAGCCATAGCCAGCAGCACCCTGTCAGATTGAGCTGCTTATATCTCACTCCACAGGTCAAATCTTTTGGAGCTTCCTTCTGGAAAAGTATTCCCCAACTCATAAAGCTTCCCTGTATCACATCAATCCAGGACATTGGACCATCTGGAGCTCAGCATTGTGAAAATTCTCAATCTCTGCTCTGTGTCTGCCATAGCCAGATAGGACCTACCTTACTTGGAGCTTCCATAACTCTTCAACCAGGCCATTTCAGCCCACGATTTCTTCTAGGGAGTTGTTCCTCTGCTCAAGGCGCTTCATCCTGGCATGAGAATCGACGACATTACTGCACCCTGGCTCCAGCATTGCGGAAATCGCGGAATCCTGTCAGAACTGCGCCTGCTTCTGTTCGACGTGTCTGCGTGCTTCATACAGGCCACAATCTTGACGATTATGATAGGGCTTTGGTAGCCCATGAAGTCAGCTTCCTAGGCATATAAAAATTTTTGAAAATGATCCACTGTAGCTCCTGCAATCAGCAAAAAACCAGGCCCCTGTCTCAGAAACCCTAATTTCACCATAGCCAAAGCTTCAAAATTGTGACATTTTTCACTGTTTCTCTCACTGAAGTTATCAACAGTGATTTTAATCACTGAGCAATATTCTCTGAAGTTCATTAAAGTACTGTCACTCAGATCTGAAGGTATCAGCATCAAATCGAGAAGGGGAAGATCACTTGGATTTTTAAAAGAGTAAAAGACTTTTGCAGATTTGGTATTCATTGACACTCAATTAGTGTTTTTTAGCACTTGTGTCTCTCAACCAATTCTTCTGTTGCTCAAATCTAATAAGTCTGAAGTTGATTTGCTACTGTTCCCATAAGTCTAACATGGGCAAAGACTCTCCAAATGCTCGATTCAAAGGAGTCGCGTTCCACACTTGGCAAACCCGCATCAAGCTCATCCTGATGAAGAAGGGTCTCTGGGCCATCACAAATGGCAAAGAGAAGAAACCTCGGGACGCGGACCTTGCAACTACTTGGCAAAAGAATGATGACAGAGCACAGGCCATTATCAAACTGGAGCTAGACGACAGTTATATCCATCATGTGGATAACTGTGAGACCTCACAGGATACATGGAAAAGACTTGACACCCTGTTCGGTGCACAATCTAAATCATCAAAGTATGGTCTCCTGATTGAGTTCTTCAGGCTTGAAATGAAGTCCAGCACATCACTTGCCACACATCTCAATTACATGGAAGGACTCCTAACCCAACTTGCAGGAATCAACATTAAAATGGATGAAGATGTTTGCATCGCTGTTCTACTTAAGAGTTTGCCTCCTGAATATAATAATGTATCAATAACTTTAATCAACATGCCAAATCCTGAACTTGTTGATATCCAGGCATCACTGTTAGAAGAAGAAAAGAAGCTAAAAACTAAAGAAGAACCAAGTACCTCTAGAGATGAGCATGCATTATATGTTGGCAACAGGTACAAAGGCAAGAAGGATTAGCTCTTCTGTGACTTCTGCAAAAGGACCGGACACACCGAGAAGTTCTGCCACGCAAGAAAGAGATCCCAAAAGGCCTATCTAGTCGCAGTCAAAGAAGAAGAAGAAAATGGAGCAAAGGAAGAAGAAGATGAAGATGAAGACCACCAGGATCGGAAGGACAAGACTCATCAGTCCTTGTACTCTCATAATTTTGATAGACTGTTTTAAAAGCCTTGTACTTCCTTGCCCTAATGCTTCCTGCCATAAGCTTTGTAAACTCCTTATGTAACTTGGCATTACAGTCCCTGTACACTTTGTGAGGCCCCTGTTACAGCCTCTGGATGTCCACCATGTTTATGGTACCCACACTTAGCTTTTTTGTGACAGCCTCTGGTGTTTTGCCATGTCTGTGGTATGCCCACACTTTGCAGGTGGTTTTCATTATAGCCTCTACACACTTTGTGCCTTTTCTAGTTGTGATTGAGGAGGGGTGTTGAGAATCAGCAATCACACTCAAATAGCCTCTTTGTATGGAGTCTCAGGGTCAAAGATATGCAGGCTAACTTATCCCATATGCACAATGGTACTTACTGCAGTTTCCTACTTTCCTATAAAGCATTGTATTTGCTTCCTTTCTTAATGCAATGATAGTACTCTTTTCTTTTCAGTGAAGTGTCAATGTCATTGTCCACATACACAAGATTGTGTTTATGAGTCCAAGTCTCAATCTTGGAACCTAATTCACTTGTGTAACAAACAGTGTCCTTGTCTTCTCCATCATGAGTCCACACTTCTCATTTCATCCTCCATAGCTTCCGGTTTTGCCATGCTCTAGATCCCGCATTTCTAACACGGATCGCACTATGTTGGATTATATATACTATGTCCCCTAGCTTGGGGTGAACTTGTCATCTATTCAGCAGCATTGCCGGTTGGGACGAGTATTCTTCTTCACCAATGACCACACTCGAGATCCTTGACTCTCGGATTGGTTTAGTGATTACTTAGGTAAAGCAGAGCCTAGCGGCATGTACCACATGACATCATTTCTTTGTGAGCCAACAACTGAAGGCTCTGAGTTCCATCACTTCCAAGCTTTAGTCACTGCACAAGAGCCGACGAACAATGAGCATCTTTGGCATTTTCTCTTAGGGCATCTCGGATATGATTCTCTTTATGAGATATCATGCTGACAAATGGTGAAGGGCCTTCCACGCCTGAAGCTATCTGTAAAGCATATCAACTTAGGAAACACAACCATATCCCATTTCCTCAACAGTCCACACATAGAACTGAGGCTCCTTTGAGATTGATTCACATTGAACTTTGTGGATTGATGCCCATTGTTACCTTGAACAACACGCTTTATTTCTTTTTTATTGTGGAGGATTTCTCTCGATATATGTGGGTATACTTTCTCACGCATAAGTCTGATGCTTTCACATATTTTTCTTCTTGGGTGTTGTTGGTTCATAATCAAACTAGTCATTGTATTGGTTGCATGAGGGATGATAGTGGTGGTGAGTTTACCTCCCATGAGTTCTCGAGTTTCTACAGAAGCATGGCATCTCTCACTAGCTCACCTCTACCAACTCCCCCTCACACAATGGAGTTGTAGAGCATAGAAATTGCATAGTCGTAAACATGGCTCACTCTATGCTGCTAGCAGCAGAGCTTACTGATTATCTAGGGATCAAGGTTGTTAACACCTTGGTGTACATCCTCAACTGATGCTCGACTACGGCTATCCCTCAGTGGACTCCGTACAAGGCATTCTTTGGCGATTGGCCTGTAGTGTTCCACTTTAGAGTCTTCGGGTGTCATGCCTATACGCACACTCCTGATGATCACATAAGAAAGCTCACTCTCCGAGCTGATCTCTTGTTCTTTGTAGGTTACATCTCTGAAGCAAAAGTCTAGTGTTTGTTCGATCCTTGGATAAACAAGGTGATTGTTAGGAGAGATGTAGTTTTTTAGGAGAGTGATATTGTGCAATCATTTGTACCAGACTCTAAGCCAATTCCTCATCCTACATTATTAGAGATAGTGCCTACTAAGCTAGGCCTTCTTCTCACTCATGACCAACACGTAGATTCTTCCGTCCCAGGCCTACTCTATGAGACTTATTACCTCGTTGATACAAGGAGACCATGCAGGATTTGAGGATTCTTTCATTGGATTCCACTCTAGAGGGCCCTAGAAGATCTTTCGGCTTGCCTCTCAAGCTTCATTTGCATTGCTATTTACAATTGATTACATAGCGCATTCTAAGCCAGATAGTTGGTAGAAGGCTCTTCAGCATCCCCAATGGCAAGAGACCATGGAAAAGAAGCTTGAGATTATTGATCGAAATGAGACTTGGACCCTAGTGGACCATCCAAGCCACAAGAAAGTCATTTGGATAAAGTGGATCTTTCAAACAAAGCTAAAAGCGGATGGAACTTTAGACAAATAAAAGACTCGCCTTGTAGTGCAAGGATTTTGATAGAAGCAAGGCATTGACTATGAAGAGACCTTTGCTCCTACTGCACAGATGACATCATTAAGTTTGTTGGTTATGCTAGTCGCTCACTACAGGTGGTAGATCTATGAGATGGTCGTCAAAAGTACCTTTCTAAATAGTTATCTAGAGAAGGAAGTCTATGTGAAGTAGCCACTTGGGTTTTCTTATATTGACCGGAAAGAGAAGGTCTTCTGCTTGCACAAAGCTCTCTATGGGCTGAAGCAAGCATCTTTGTCTTGGTTCAAGAGGATGGATGGATTCGTTGAAAGTCACGAATACCATTCTACCCCTTATGACCGGAACTTATATATACATATCAATTTAGAGGGGACCGACTATATCCTACTTTATATAGATGATTTGTTGATTACTGATTCAAATTTTGCTGCCATAGTAGAAATCAAGGCCAAGATTTGTGCCACTTTTGAGATGACAAACCTTGGTTTATTGTCTTATCTCTTGGAGATGGAGGTAGTTCACTCTGAGGGCTATATTTTTGTGTCTCAATATAAGTATGCTCTTCAGCTAGTGGAACAATATTGCTCCGATCAGATACATGACTTGTAGCCATACCACTTGAGCACACCTATGGATCTGTAGTAGGGAAATTTCTTTGGTTGATTCATACTAGGCTAGATCTAGCTTACTTAGTCAATCTACTTAGTCAATATTTCACTGCACCTTGCATGCCACATTGAATTGCTTGTTGGCATGCTTTGAACTTGGGAATCACCTCTCTCAAGTCTCACTCTCTCCTCAAGGATCATTGTCATGAGGACATGTATTTTTGAAACCTCACTTAATGTGTGGATTAATTTTTAATCACATGGTTTAGGATGTCAAAGGCAAAAGTTGTTATAAGTTATGTTGCATAGGTACTTGATGGTGTCTTGTGCCAGTTGTTGGACTAGGTCATTCATTTGGCTATAAGTATTAGTTTTGGTGACATTAAAGAAGTGGCATCTAATGGTACCTAATGCCAATTTAATGGTCAAAGATGGCGCGGAGATACTCGGAAATGGAAGTTGTCTAGCCAATTTAATTATTGACTAGTCATATTATTTTTTTGGGCATCGAAATAATTATTAGATTAAATTTCAGTATTTAAAGACTGAAAATTAATCTTTAATTATGGATAATGCTGGAAAAACCATTTGGGAAGGTTGCCACTTGGCAAAAATGCCAGTGTAAGTTTGAAAAACGTCTTTAGAGAGTGGAGAGAGGCATGTAGTGCATTCGGCCTGTAAGAGAGAGAGAGAGGATATGTTGCTAGTTTGATCTACAGCCATTGGAGGACCTTCTGAGGCAGCTAGGGGCAAGAGAAGACCAATCAACAACAAGCGACATCATCTACAGGTTGTTGAGACAGGGTAGCAATAGTAAATGACTGATTTTCTTCAATTCTTTGCAAAGTTTGAATTTTCTCTCTCCTCAGCATTCTCTCTCATCTCCCAACCTTGCTCCGAGGATTATAGCATTGAGATCACCTGAGGTTGATGAATTTCAAATTTCTCTACTATAAACCCTAATTTGCAGCAGAAATTAGGATTTACAACAGCCTCGGGAAGTGTGCCAAAAATTGGAAGTTCCAGGACTTCGATTCAACAGGATTGAAACTATTTTCAGTCAAATTCAAGTGGAGGGACCAACAAATCAATGAATTTGGGCCATTTTCCATCTCCATCAAAGTGGGTGAAGGCCAATTGATTACTTGAATTAAGGGGCAAATCAGATTAAAAACTTGCTAGTCATTTTGGATAGCAAGGGGAGTTGGAATACCAAAAGGGATTGGGAAAATCCCATTGTATATCAACTTTTTCTTCAATTAAGTTAAATAAATACCGAAAGGGATGCAAGTTTTGGAGTCAACAGGGTGTCCATTGTCCAAGATTGCGAGTTAATTTGTATTTCTCAGTTTTGCAATAAATGTTGTTGCTGTAACTAAGTTGTAATCAAGGAATTATCACTAATCCACGGAAGGAAGATTGGTTTCACTCATCCTCTTCCTCTTGTCTCCAAGTATCAACCTCCCATCCCCTCCCTCTTCAAGCATCATCTACTCTTCCCCTTTTCTTTTTGCCCCATCCCCTCCCTCTTTATTGTTCTTCCGAGTTCCCCCCATGCCCTCCCTCTTCAAGTATCATCTCCTCATCCCATCCCTCTTCAAGCCTCTCAAGTTCTCACTCTCTCCTCTTCCTCCTATCCCCTTCCTCTTCAAGCATCATCGTGATCAGAGTGATGAGTCTCGACTTTGTTCTCTCCATCCGGCCTTTCCTTGGCACCTCAGCATCATGACATGTGAGAAGCATGAGGCCTTGAATTTGCATGCAACCTAGCTTCTTCAACATCTTTCCAAGACGGAGGGGAGGGGGAGTGGCTGTGTGCAAGGCGATCCCTTAGCACATTGCGGATGAGATTCTCACCAAAATGAGAGGGAAATCCACTAGAGAAGGAGAAACTGGCACATCGGCGAGGTCACCCACATCTATGTCAACTTGTGAGGAAGCCTCAAATGTAGACGTATCTTCAACCAATGCAGGTGAGGCCTCCATAATTGGTGGTACCGACTCCACATCCACTTCCGGCTCCAGTATTGGTAAAAGGAAAAGGCTAGTAGGGGCATGCTCATTCGGTGCCCTCTAAGATGGACTAGGGGTGGTTCAAGTGGTTTGCAGACATATGTGAGGTGGGGCTCCAGTAGCTCTTATCTGGTACTTGATGATGATATCTCCCCCTTGCCTACAGTTACACAACCATTGCCTAGGGAGCCATCATTTGGTGATGATAGTAACCTCATCAGTGAGGATGAGTATGAGAGTGTCTCATCATCCGATGCCGAGGGGTCATCTTTAGACTCTCTTGATGAGCGCTCTGATGATGATGATGATGATAATGATGATGATAATTATGATGTATGATGTATCATTGATGATTGTCTCTACTATCTAGATTGGTAGATTCTACTCTTGACTCTTGAATCTATCGTGACTCACCTGACTCTTGACCCCTATGATAGTTGTATCATGTATGATCATTTATCTTATTTTGTAATGGCATGGCTATAGCCTATTTTCACTTTAAACATGTGTCTCATCATTTACACTTTTTTTAAAAAGTAAGTTGATTTTTTTCGTACTAATATCGTACCGTATCTTATAAAATCATAAGTATCGTTTGGTACCGTATTTTATCGTATTGTACTGTACCGTATCGTACTTTTTGTACATGATAACCACGGTGTTTAATAGGCAGGTGTTGCAATATATTCTACCTAGGATTAGCTTGGGTACACCCTTCCCTACCTCTTTAGCTTGATGGGGAGAGCGTGCAACCCGCCATCTTTCCCTTCTAGTTTGAGAGGAGACGGCTTTCTTCTCTTGGTTGTCACAGGATGGTTTTATAGTCTTTGATTTAGACATTTGTATTTTATACTTTTGTATTTTCATCCGCACTATCACGAGATGTGATTGTAAAAGGGCATTGGACAAGTAAACAATTCCCCTATGAGGGCATTGTCCAATGGCACCATTTGCATTGCATTTTGCATGAGCATGCACCTCTTGCATAACTCCAATGGATCATTCTATTCGTATAAACATGCATCTCTACGGATTTATCTCTTTTCGGTATTTTGAGTGGTTGACTCTAGATCCACCATATTCATGGCAGTGCATATAGTAGTCTTCGAGGCAGTCTCCCTTGCTTGCTTAGCTTGTCTAGGTTGCTATCCACATATTTTTTTGACTCTCCATATACTCACCATATTTGCTTCACCTACCCTTAGCCCATTCCTTCGCCATTAACACCTAGTAATGGTAGAGTTAGCTTGCTTGTTTTGTAAAGGTCTTGGGTTTGACCCTCTTTGTTTTTAGTCTTCCATTTATCACTTAATTGACCGCAATCTATACTTTCTAAACGAACACTCCCAAAAAAAAGAAAGATTCATTATGGTTCCATCGGCCTTTGTAGGACTTGGTAGGCCACTAGGCAACTGACGTGCACTCTTTGTTCGATGCCCTAGCCTCTCTAGGGTGACCAATTGGACTCCCTTGGTAAGATAACCATCGCCTCCATAGTCTTGATAGGCCTCTGGGCAGCCTGACGTGCATCCTTTGTCGAATGCCTTGGCTGCTTTGGGGTGGGATGCCTTAGTGTAGAAACAAAAACAACCAAATTTGGGTTGGCCTTTTGTTCTAGCTCATTTTTGTGTCTAAGAGAGCTTGTGCCCGAACATAAGCATTATAAGCCTCTTGAATAGTCCCAAAAATGCTCATTTAATGTAAAAACCCTAAAATGGAGAGCAGTTTGAGAGTTAAAATGGGGAGAGATTCTAGACTGCTGAGGATCTGAAACTTTTCTATAAATAAGCATGCTACCCTCCATTTAGCCTCATTCTCGTTTTTGCAGGTTTTAGGCACTCTAGCTTCACTATCCACACCCCGTTCACAGAGGACATTTCAACCGAAGCTGCCCGACATTCTCTCTATCCATGAAGCACATATTTCCAGCCTCCATTGCACAGTCTACATTGATTTCTGCTGCATTTGTTGATTAGCCACATCGTTTATAGTTGGTAACCTATTGAACAGCTGTGTTTATGACCAGTTGCTGTTGTACAGACTGCCACATCATCAAACCTGCGTTTTTTTTGCTGCTGTGAGCTTGCCATCAAACTTGCATTTTGTTGCCGTCCACTTGCCACATCTTCATCATCAGCTGTATTTGTTGGTTTTCTCTCCTTTGCTTGTTTGACATTGATCTAGCATCATCCTTTGTTGTTGTCAGATATCTTGGAGGCTGCCTTGCTATGAAGTGGGATCCATCAGGAGTATGACACACTCTCCAACTCATTACCTCTGCCTTGGCCCTCTAGACATGAGAGTTTGAGGTTCAATATTCATTCCTTGCATAGTTTGTTTGTTGCATGAGTATTGAATATTCAATATTCATTCACTTTTTCATTCAATGTGTTCATTGTCTCTGAGTTACCCTAACCCTAACTATGTTATGTGCTGAGTTTATGCTTTGTCATACACTTTTATTTCTGTTTTTGCGTTAGGGTATTTCTTTACAGAGATCCATTCGAAAGTGGTAAACCATGCAATTTATCAAATATCATGAGATAATCAAGATACATAGCAAAAGATGAGTGGCAATTGCATAATGCATAGAGCTAGAGAGGGTAGCCTTGCCTCGCAGATTTGCTCAAGATTTTATGATTCATTCAAATTTGATCAATGATACAAGAATCATTGTTATCCTCGTGAACCAATAAATGACATGTTGGAATGCTGGTCCAAATCCCAATTCTTCACGCCTATGAGATAAAATTCTAATGCTTAGATTTCAAAGCGTTTTGCATCAATTTGCAACAATAGAACATCTTGGCTTGTACGTATAGCATATTGAATTGCCAAATAAACATTAACCAAGGTATTAATGTATATGCAGCATATGAAGAATTGTCAAATTAACTTTAGGCAATTCTTCATATTGTCTTACATCGAAAACAACAAAACTATATTGTTTTCGATGCAAGACAATATGAAGAATTGCCTTCAATTAATTTGCAATCATATGGGTGACAAGTTTGTAGTTGATAGCTAACTGGTATAAAAGTTATAGGCCTCTAAGCAACCAGAGATCCACATAATCATGGGATCATATTGGTAACAAGTTTGCAGGCGATAACTAACCGGTATCAAAGTTATGGGCTTCTAATCAACCAGAGATCCACATAATTACTTTTGAGGAAGTTACTTCGCCAATCCTTCCTTCCAAGCATGCAGTAATTGTCTTGAATGCCATGCATATTTATGAATTAAAAAATATATTTTTCAAGTTGTTCCGAAAAGCTTTGTAAATTTCAACCCCAAGTCCATCCACCCAGGAAATTTTACCAAGAATTTTGACATCGTGATACATCTTTCTTCAACAATAGAAGTCTCAAGCAAATAAGCATCAAAAGCATCCAAATCAGATGAATATGACTTAAAAACGCTTCTCTACTATTCAAAATATTTAGTGAGGCTAAAGGAATTGCAAATTACCGCAAAATTTCAAACTCAGACTTAGAGGTAGTTTATTGATCATCATCTTTAATGAGCTACCTATTTCTGCACATGCAATATTTGCCACAATCATGTATGGCATGTTGCATGAGGCTGAATTCCACAAAGAAATCAAAAGCATCAAACTCATGTATCAATGCTTGCTTCTTAGTTTTGCCTTTTGAGTGCCAACATATGAGAATGACCAAGGAGCTATCCATTTGTGAGGAACATTGTTAAAATCCTCACAATCAAATGAGATTTGCAGCCATGAATAAGCAGCCATTTGAGCCCACAGATTTGTCACATGACCCAAAGCCCAAGGAGCATAAGCAACGGCTTTATAAGAGTCCCCAAAATAGCAAAGATTTATTGCAAGCTGTTTTCCATTCGAATCATTAGAAGCCAAAACAAGCTTCAAGTTTGTTGCAACCAAATTAAGCGCTCATATTTATCCTTCATACTTTTCTTTCGACCACTATTGGAGCTAGTCACCAATACATTTTTCTTACCCTTTCCCTTGGTCAAGTTTATTTTTGGACTTTTGAGATTGTGGTTGAACATTCAAGTTGTTCAGCTGAACATCTGATTGCGCCATATCAATAGCACAAGGGGTGTATAATGATATAGGCATTGATTTGACATGTGACCAAATCAATATTTAGCATAGCATGCCCAAAAAACATCCCTCATTGAGACTATTGATATTCATCTCTAGTTCTCTAAACATCTTGAACTTGAGGGAACAATCTTCTTACTTGTGTTCCAAAGCACATAGAACGTATTTTTGCTTCCATTTAACTTGGTGGGTGGGCATACCACTTTACTAAGCAAGTTTACAATGGCAAGAAGATACTCTTGAAGGTAACGAGGGAAAGCATATGCACCAATTTATGGCCAAGGAGGCAATTTCTCATAGCATAACCTATTTTTGACTCACCTTTGATAATTGTACCATAAAATTATGTTTTCCTAGAGGAACTTGGAGGTCTAACTGGCATCCACTTTTTGGTAGGCTTTTGCTTCAGCCTACTTGGATGAGTAGTTTGTGGCCACCTGGATTCGCTGTGGCTGCATTTTAAAGCTCAATTGATTGGCCCTAAAAGTCTATTCTCATTTTTAAAAGGGTTGATGTGCTATTGCAGGGTTCAGCTCCACCTTGTCCCTTGCTTGGGGGAATTTGAGGCATTGGCATTCCTCACAATGCTTAACATATGATGCAGCATCCTCATGAGAGAGGTAGATTGGCACTGTTGAGATTGGAGGATTTTCCTAGGCCATTAAAAAAAATCTCAGTGAGCATACTTATCTTTATGCATATGAAAACCTCTCAATATGTTTTGAACCCATTGCCCAACCTCTTGAACTGTAGGCACTTTCGTAGGGAAGAAAACAATCCTAGTTATCTCCTAATATCTATTAAGAGGTTCCAAGATGCTTGGAAGAGCTAGTTTGAATTTATTGGTGAGTAGAGAATCCACCATGTGAGGATACACTAGGGTTTGCATAGAAAACACCAAGCAGAGTATGGACACAAAAATAAGAATCAACTCAATTGCAAATGAAGAAGAAGAATGAGTGCAGAATGCTGTATGCATTAATAGTGGATGTGAGGAAGATTCAAGATACACAACTGTGGACTCAAGGAGCAGAGGCTGTCCAACAGCCATTTTCTCTCATGGAAGCATGCTGAGGGAGAGCATTGGAGATGGTGGTTGCCTATGAATGGATCCCAAGTGTAGTAATCCACAAATGTCGATGTAGAAACCTGATTGTCCCACACAGCAGGTCAGCAGAGGAAGATGAGGGCTAAGGGGGTTGTAGGCTGGAGTGTCAAACAGATCAGGTCTAAAGGCTGAGAAGACAGCATGCAGCAGGCTGTAACCTGGTGACAGGCTCTAGATGAGAGAGAATCGTTTGGAGATGAAAATGTAGGCTATTTCACGTCAAAAATTTGAGGCTTTTCACAGTCAAGCCCAAATTTCACCAAAATTCATCAAAGAAATGTGGGCTTTTTGTTAGAATCGTCCAAATCCATAGACATTGAGGCCAATTTCATTATCTACACTAACATTGGGGACATTGGAGCCTTTTCAATCACAAGTTCTTCAACATCATGAATTCTGCATGAAGTTGTGAGTTTTTAAAGCTTTTTTTTGCTTTTTCATACTGTTTCACCTTTTAATACACATTTGGTAGCTGCTTTGTAAAAATTCAATTTTACACAGCATGTTTGATTGGATGACATGAATTATCCGATGTGGGCATATATGATGAAGCATGTTTTGGTTACCAAACATTTTTGGGCTTATGTATATGGTTCTGAGATTAGGCATGCAAGCTTTGTTGTACAGAATGTTGCAGGCCCATCAAGTTAATCCACTATCACTAGAGGAATCTGCTCCAACTCTGCTGCACCTAGTTGAGATGGGATGGGAGAGATAACTAGGCACATGCTTTGATTGCATTGTCATGCAAGAGATGGGGTATTCTGTACATTCGGTTGTGCACAATCACCAAGGATGCTAGAGATGAACTGTTTTTTGATATTAGGTGTACAATGAGGCTCGTGTAGCCTACTTGCATAAATAACTTGAGATGGAGCACATGAGAGAGGGTGATTCAATAGATGCCTATATTACACATGTAAAGGATATAACGGAGTAGCTTGCAAATATTGATGAGAATTGCTTGCTTGCAAAAGAAGATGCTAATGCATACACATTTGATGCATTGGTATCATTATTTTTGCAAGAAGAGAAATCACGGGTGAATCACTTCAACATAAGTATGGAAAAGCAAGCATTTGCAGTCAACCATAGGAACAAAGGAAAATCATGGCAACCATCAAACTCAAAAGGTAAAGGCAAATTTGCCTCTTCTACAAACTCTTCAAGCACCAAGGATGACGGTGCCAAGAAAATGAAATGTAATTATTTCATGAAAAAGGGGCATATCATTAAGGAATGCAGACAGAGGATTGCAGTGAAAAAAGGAAGTAGTAGGGCATCACTATTGCTGAAAATTTAGATTACCTATGGAACATCACATTGAGCAAGTTTGGATATTGTCCAATCTATGCTTTTGTTATGCATTGTTCCTATGATTTTTCTTCTCATGCACATGGCTTGTTAGTGGTCAAAAACAACAATACACATTATTTTACTAGTGCCTCCAAGCCATAGTTGAACGAAATAGGAAAATGGAAAAGAAATGGAAACGGCAAGTTTAGAGAAGGGGAAAATAGAAATTCTATATCATTTTGTTGGGGGGGGGGGGGGGGGGGGATGGGAGTGAGCTTAGAGCCTAGGTGCTTAGAAGTTAGAACTATGAATACATGTTTTGTTAGAATTTGCTAATTTGGGCCGTGCACAATGTAGTTTGTGTGGTGTGGACACTTATTAAAGACTGAAGTGTCAATGTAGTGTGTGTACACCTAGTATCTTAGAAGATTAAAGTAGTGACACTAGGCTCTAGAGCAAATAAACCTAACTCTTGTTAGTTGGTGGAAGGTTGGTAAGGTTAATCCTTGACATAAACAGTGGTTGTACTTTCACTCTATCTTTCAGTTCAGCAAGTGCGGTATGCTCTTGCTTTAGCTCACACACAATCATTGTTTCTTGTTTCTCTCTCCTCCATAGCTAGTGCCATTTATCACATTTTGTATTGGAGCAGCTTATGCATGCAGGTTCCATTTAGCTACTGTCAGTTGGTGCCACTCTGCTCGAGGTCCTACTGCCACTGGCTTTGTTCATGCGAAGAAGAGGATGAAGAGTTGTTGAACTTTGAGTACCTGCCTACTAGCTTTGCCAACCCTGTCTGTAGCTCAGCAAGGTTGTCCAGTGCCACGAGCCTCTCCTGCTATTGCTGCCCGTTAGAGTGTCACCTGCTAGGTGCCAACCTACATGCGTCCCTACCAACAGCTTGTAGTTGCGCTGCCATTGCTGCCCACCATTTCCAGCATGTCTGCGTGCAACTTCAGCATGTGCCACCACCCTGGCCATTGCCTATCACGCCCGCGCCGTTTGTCTTGTGCGCTGCTTGCACTAGCACCTCCCACAGGTTTGGTTGCGTCGCCACCCTGGTCGTCACTGCAGCGACCACTACCCAGGCTGCCCATCTGATCCCATAGTACCAATAGATCTTAGGTCAACTCAACCGACTGCTCAAAGGTCTCAAACTCTGCGTGCACTTTTGAGGCACTAGCCAACATTTGGGACTTTTGACCAAATTGCCATTCTCTCCGTGTTTTCACACCCAAAGTGCCGACATTGCACAAGAATTGTGCAAGAAATTTGAGGCTCGTTAGTCTATTGGCTGCGACACACATCACGAGGTGCATGACGGCTACTGGTTATAGTTGGAACACATCCCAAGGCAACTTTTCGGTAGAATTTCAGACTGCAATATATTAATTTCTTGAATTTCTTAAAAATTTGTGAGAAGAAATTTGGGACTTTTGCTTGATATACATTCCAAGATAGGCAATAGGTCTTACAACAATATTATCTTACTGCTTCAATCATATTTGGCATTGAATTTTGGGGATTTTTAGTGAAAATTGGAAAGTTTCAGCATTAAATTGCTCCACTTGAGGGTTGTGATGTATTCCTTGGTTTGCCATTGTGTCACTGTATACATGCAATGACTTGATGTAAAGTTGAAAGGTGAATCTGTCCCTGTTGTATCTATAGCTACCATTTCTAAAGTAATAGAAAATCATCTTTCAACGTACTTGGTTTTTACTAAGGATAAAGATAATAGTGAGAATATTGGGAACATGTCTAAGTTAGAGAAGGATTGCATGTCATTTCTGAAAATGTATACTGATTGCTTCTCTCAGTCACTTCCAGTGCAACTATCGCCTCAAAGGCCAGAAGATCATGGCATAGATCTTATCCCTGGAAGTAGCCCATCTAATAAGCCACTCTACAGAGTCAATGCAACCCAACAAGAGGAGATCATAAATAAGGTGAATTCTTTTTGCATGAAATCCACTTCTTGGGGCATATTGTATCGGTTGATGGTATTTGCATGGACCTTGCAAAGATTGAGGCAATATGATCATGGCCAACTTTGATAAATGTGCATGAGATCTACAACTTCTTGGATTTATGTCCTAGGCCTTCAATTTTGACCACGTATTCGAGGCAGCTGTCAAAACCCTAATTTTTGTTCTGAGTTAGGGTTTATAAGAGAGGTGGATTGAAATCTTTTCCTTTGATGGCTTAAACTGCTGGAAATGCTAAGATAACTTGATAGATGGCTAGGGGATGAGAGAGAAATTTTAGAGTTTCATCGCGAGAAACACTGAAAAACTATTGTTGCCATGCTTAAACAACCATGAAAGCTATCATATATAGCTTAGGACCACCAAAAAGACCAGTGCGCCTTCTGTATGTTGTCATCTGCACTGGAAGGACCTTGGGCTGTTGTCATCTGCTTTTAGAGGGCTCCAAATTGCTGTTACTTGTTGTTGGACTAGTCCATGGTAGTTGCAAATCACATCAATAGCATCTCCTTGCTCTCTAACAGCCTCCTTCTCTCTCACAATGGCTCGAATAGACTCCATCATCACTAAAAACGTTTTTTCTACTTGCATGGGCAAGTTTTGCCAAATAGCGACCTTCTAATTCCTTTTTGCAGCATTATCCAACTTATTAAATTAATTTTCAAAATAGTAATTTTAAAAATTAATTTAAGAGTTATTCTAGTGCTCAATAAAGTAATTTTACCAGCCAATAATTAAATTGGCTAGGCCAATTTTTCTTCCAAGTATCCCTGAGCAATTATTAACCCTTAGACCAGCATTAATTAATTCATTAATGTCTAGTCTCTAATGTCACCACTAGCATTAGTGGCCAATAAATTGGTCTAGGTCAACATCTAACACTAGATACCACCTAGTACTTATCAGGCATAACTTATTACAACTTTTGCCTTTGGCACCCACTGTATCCACAAGGTCCTTGGCTTGTTATTATAAAACAACTATCATATGCATCACATGTTGTAAACAACCTCACACATTTGATTATGATCTTAATAAAATGTTATTGGCAAGATTAGAGCATCTCAAAATTTCTCCTCCCCGTGATAGGAAGAATGCTTGCTTATTGGATGATACAAAACTACTGGTGAAGAAGTCACACCTACATTACTATATGGAGCAGAGGTATGGGGTTGCAGCTTGTATCACAGGCGTCTTAGCCCACTCACTGATCAGATTGGAATAGAGAGGTATTATTATGATGGTTGGGATAGCATGAAAAGGCCATTGATCATGATGATAGCACGCATGATTAGGAGTAAGCCCTCCACTCCACATCCCATTGTCAGAGCAGAGCTAGGGGCAACACCTATAGTTACAGAGGCACTCTTCAGGGTAGTGACCTTTTGGCACAAACTATGGGAACTTCCACGCCTTAGATACTCTAGATTGGCACTAACCTCATCTACAAAACTAGCAGTTGGAGGCGAGAAGAACTGTTGGTTTTCACAGATGACTAGTTGGATGAGCCTACATGGTTTGGATATTGACTGTCTTCCACCTTTGGATTATAGCCTTGACTGCCCTACACTTTCTCTCAGGCGATCAGAGTTGAACCAGGTGATCAGAGCTGATATCTTGAGGATTGAGACAACAAGGACATGGATCCATTCACCACTCCCTCTAGGATCAAGGATGGAGTTCTACAGGAGTCATTTCTTGTGTCTCTTTGACGATGGTTTCACTATTCAGCGAGCATATATGGACACTCATCTCTCCCATAGCGTACGGATTGCTCTCGGGGACAGATTCGCACCTCCTCACATAGGCTTCAGATGGAGACAGGCAGATGGACAAATACCCTAGTAGAGGATAGGACTTGCTAGCTCGATGGTCTAGGGCCTGAGACGGAGGAGCACTACATACGCAGATGCACAATATACTATGATATAAGAGGACGGTATCACTGCCTCTTTGGTGATGGATTTGGACCCCTTCGTCGCGCCATGGAGTACGAGGACCAGAAATGCCCAAGTCTTTTCCTCTTGGAGCTCGAGAGGCGCTAAATTGCACTACTACGAGACAGGAAGCCAGCTCACCTAGAGGGACACACACAGAGAGCAGTGACAGACTTCTTCTACAGAGCCGACCCTACTAACACTACCAACCTAGCAGAGATAGAGCCACCCCGCCAGACACCTTACAGGCCACACCGTGGTGCCACATTGGATAGAGCCACTTCCCTTTGTCGAGCACGACGACCCCGTCTACCAGGACCACGTCCGAGGAGGCCACACCACAGTCGGATTAGAGCCATTATCACGAGACACCGTAGACTCACCACCAGGCATATCAGTGAAGCAGCTAGGGACCGCATCATAGCTGAGATCATGTGCAGATCTTGAGATCACCTAGAGCCCATAGTCCCCACCACACTTTTGTACATGGTTCTATCAGATCTGGTTCTCCTTTTCTTTTCTTTTCTTTTCTATTGATGGAATAACACTACACATGGTTCAACCCTAGTATAGTCCCATCATATAGTTATTTTCAGTATTGTTTCATAGGCCACCCACTTATTTGTAATGTTATCTTTACCTTGCTGATGAGATGACACTAGACATGGATGTACTCTGGATTTTGTCTCATAGGCCACATTGGCCTTATGTAGACGTTAATATATTTTTCTTTCTTTCTTTTCTTTCTCTCTCTCTCATAATGGGTAATTATATCGATTACGAAGTATAATATATCAAGATTACAAAGTATAGGTTGGCTCTAGGTCATCATGTATAAACCAAGTACAACAAGATGAGAATGCAAAAGGCATCCTAAGACTAGATAGACACAAAAGATCAAGAGTTTGGACAAGATTTAGCCACATGTGCTTAGGCCTTAGCTACCAATGTCTCCAATACACTATCTTCAAAGAAATACCCCAGCACCACAAAGGGATTGGATCTCTAATAAGGAAGAAGGCACATCAGCTAGGCAAGAGGAAGAACTTGGATATCTACGATCCCATGGAGTGATGACTCTACCATTAGCATCAAAAGCAAACTGAGCTGGATGGTCACGTGCGCGTGGCGATGATCAAGACGATTGCTGATGTTATTGGTGCTCCTAGGGGATGGGGGGTCCTTAGCGACAACAAGAGCTCGATTAGTAGGCACATCCAAGGATTTGTCTTGGCAATGCAAATAACTGTGGAGGGGATCCTGCAAATAAGAAGGGTCAGGAGTTGTTGTGGGGACAGAAGTCTCTTTTGCTTTGCCTTTATTGCATCGGGCTTCTGCCACCCCTAGGCTTTTAAGTTTGAGGAAGGAGCGGATTGCTTGCCTTTGGGCTGACTAGGCTGAATATTCTGTGGCTTGATAGAGTGGGGGGGAATGTTCTGACCCGTGTCCATGGGCTTATCCACCAAGGAACTCTTGTGATTTCAACATTTGCTCATGAAATTACCCAGTTGACCACATGAGGAATAGTTACCAGGAAAATATACCACTTGAGCTGAAACCAAAGAGGCCGTATGTCTATTCAATTGAGGGGCAACCGGTTGGGGTCCCTTCCTAGCAATATCCCACAGCATGCACAATCTATTTCTATTGGCTGCCTTTAGACCAAGGGGATACCAACAAATGGCCTTTGGTAGCCATTGCATCCTTGAGAAGGGCCTAGTAGACAGCTGGGCAATTTTCCACAGCCACCCATACTAGACATTGTTACTTCAGTAAATATTAGGATTTTGCAAGTGGATGCCGTGAGACAATATGCACCAATTGTTTCTCAAAGAAAAGGAGATCCTTTTGGAGAAGGAAATTGCGGATCAAAGCTGAGGGAAGGATGACCTCATAAAATCCACATGGACCAGTGAAGATCTTCTCCATTCCATCGGTTGCAATAATAGAGATCAACCAATGGTGGATCCTAGCAAGCTTCAGAATCTGACCTGTGAATAAACTTGCAAGAGAGGCTAAAAGATGATTGATGGAGCAGCTAATTCCCTACTTAGAACACCCACATTTGGAAAAAAGATACCATCAGGGAAGACTTGTTTGGTGGAGCAAAGGTTATAAAGTGATTGAGCAAGAGGATGGGACATTTGTTTGGGAGATCAAAGTCTTCTACCATCATTGCTTAAGGGTTTTGATGAGTATCCCTGTTGGATTCAATGAAGAAGGTGGCATAGAGCCTTTGGTTTACCCTTTGAATATACTGAATTTTGACTATCATACTTACGATTAAAGAAGCCGACAATGGCTAGATGCGTGAATCCTTTATGGACATATACATTATATTTTGATAGAGCATTCAAGGGTCCCAATAAGAAAGGGAGTATTGAGGTAGTCATTCGAGATCCCCGACGTAGAATCATGATGAAATTAGCAAAAGAGAATGACACCGTGCTTACGAAAAACTGAAAAGGAGCGAAGAACCTCTTGAGTGAGTACTTTTGTATTTAGAACCTCCACCGCACGAGTAGGGATAGCTTGATGATTATGCAAAACAAATTCTTGCAAGAGGGAGTTTGCGAACTTGAGCAAGTGTTTCCAATTCAGTTCTTGCAAACCCTGTGAAGCGTAAGCCACCTGAGCATATGAGCAAGGTGGAGAATCATCCAGGCCAGGGGACTCAGGAGCAGCAGTAAACTCATCATAAAGATACTTGCTGTGTTTGCTAAACATCAAGGTGGGGTGAAGCCATCTCATCAGTGCAGGCTACCATGTCTTCTTCTTCGGCTGCATCTTCTTCCACTCCCATGTTTAGACCCGGGGTGTGGGAGCCTTCGCTCAACCGCCAAGACCCACGGACCGCTTATTGCTTCAAGCGTTCCAAGCCGAGCACTAATGGCTACCTCTCACAATTCCGATGCGCCATCCATATCTACGGGTGTAGTGAGCTTACCTCCATGCCGATTGAGTCACCTCCTCTCCTGCGCACTCCGGTAGCTCCACGATCCAAGTGCAAGCTTCAAGCAAGCTCCATCCTCAGCTCCACGCTCCAAGCTTCATAGCCGCGAGCAAGAGAAAAGAAGAGAAGAGAAGAAGAGAGGGGAAGATGGAGAGCTTCTCCTCCCCGGTCCCTCACCCTCACACACTCACTCCCTCACACTCTCACACTCCCTCTCTCAAGCACAAGCTCAAGCAAGCAAGAAGAAGAAGAAGAAGAAGATGAGGAGAGCCACTTTTGGCCACACACAAGAATGAGTTTCTCATTCACTTTTCAACTTTATATACAAAACCCTAAATCCCTTTTGGGCGGTCATCCCCTTTTCCCCTTTTTTACATGGCCGGCCGTAGCCTAGGCCCTTTTTCCCATTGTCCTTCTATCTTCCTAGCTTCCTTTCCACCGCCCGTCTACATTTACAAATTGCACGAGCACTTGCGCTCCTTGAATTAAACCATGATGCGCTTGCGCTCTTTTACAAAAGTTTTGACTTGTGCTTTTCCTTATGCGTCTTTCTCCCTTATTTAGGACTCTTCTCCTTGTGCGTCATTGTCTTTCGTTTCTCTTTGCCTTGGTCTTTGTCTTTGTCTTTGTCTTCTGCATTAGTTTTTCCGGATTTTCCACTTTCGTTTGTTTGAGGGTTAACATTACCCCCCTCCTAGACGAGTGCCAGTCCCATGGCACTCTGCGTCGAAGGTAGCATGCGGAGCTTGCACCAAAGATGTGGGTGGAAGGGACTGTTGTGGTTTGCCTTGGAAGAGTTCTGATGTTGGTGCAGATAAAGGTCGTTGGTGGCACTTTGCTGTTCTGATTGGCTGGTGATATGATTGTTGTAGGTGGCGATAGGGCTACTCTTTATTGGGAATGGTCACTCATAGCTGGCAGGGGTGTTGGTGTTCTTGGGATGCTCATAGTGGATTCTGCTCGTGATGATTCTATGGTGGTCTTGCATGATGAAGTAAAGGACAAGAGTTCAGAGTTGAGTGTTTATGTAGAGCTGACGACGCTTTCGTTGGAGTCTTTAATACCTGCAATTGGAAAACCTCTCATGTGGTCTCTCCCTAAGGGGTAGTGCTAGTCTTCTTATCGTGCATAAGACATATTTTGATTAGTTTGGGAGACAGGTCAAACTCTAAGCAAGCCTGGAGTATTGTCCTGCACTTGAGGACCCAAATCGTGTATAGGTTATAGTGTGAATATTAAGTGAGTACACGTGCGTATTTAGGTATTACTTAGTTAGAAGGCTATCGGCTTGGTTCCTTGTACAGCACTGGGTCAGTGAAGCAAGGAGCTAAGTTGATGGAAAAATTTATCGATGAAGACGGGGAGTACACTTGAAGATTGCTTGAGACATCATTATGGTCTTGTCAAGGCAATGTAGCATAATTGAGCTCCTTGATGTCTTAGCTTTTGGTAGCTAATGGCTACTTGTAGTGCTTGAAAAGTATGGTGTACTTTTTCATTGTCTTTCATGCCTTGCTTACCACTGTTAATTGTAATGGCATTGAGATGGAGTGCAAAAGAATTGTCCAAGTGGTTCAGGGTGACAGGTCTAACCATAGGCAAGGCGAGCTCCCTAAGTATATCCTGCCCTTGATGTGCCTTGAACAATTGTGGGGGATGTACAAAGGGCTAGGGGATTAGGGATGGAGCC
This sequence comes from Lygodium microphyllum, assembly GCF_053477565.2. Taxonomy (NCBI): domain Eukaryota; kingdom Viridiplantae; phylum Streptophyta; class Polypodiopsida; order Schizaeales; family Lygodiaceae; genus Lygodium; species Lygodium microphyllum. Next base: position 103,093,680 of record NC_141162.1, on the reverse strand, counting down.
AGCCAACCAAGGTCGCTGGACGTACCTAATTTGAGGACCCCTAGGTGCGGTGCTGTGATCGTGTGTGTTTTTTTTTCTTTTTTTTTGCCCTTTTCTTTTCTCTTTTTGTTTCCTTCTTTTTTTTTCTTCACTTTTTTTTTTTTTTGTGGAAAAAATAAATACAATCAATGCCATACATTGAGGCTGTTAGCCTTTCATTTGGATTGAGAAATATTGGGATCCAAAGGCTATGAAGAATGGATATTACAGAGATGATTGTGTCACCAGCCTTAATGCTAGAGGAACTATTGTTGAGATGAAGAGATACACTTGAGATTTTGCAAACCTCTTTGTAACATGTGAGACATCGAACAATTGAGGTAGCACTTGAAGTGAGCTGTGCATGGACAAGGGCAGAGCATCTTGCGAATTGAATCCTGGATGATGAAGAGACGTTCGCCCTTGTTGAGAGCGTGGCTTTTACCCGAATATAGAGTTTGGCCAAGAAGGAGGAGGTAATCGATGATTATGTTTTGGCCATTCTCAGTTGCAATATGTGCTTTTTGCAGAGGTGTCCTTGGGTTCTCATCCAGTGGCACTTCCGTCATGGCTTTTGTTTCTTGGTATTCCTGTCACTTCCTCCATAATGGTTCTTTGTGGGGTTGGTGGTCTTGTGGCGACTTGGATATTAAACGCTTCTAGGCATTGACTTGTGTCATTCTGCATTCACTTGGAAAGGCGTGAGAGTACATGCAAGTCACATGCTTCAACCATAATGAAAATGTCCAGCTAAACAAGACATCGCCAACTTGAATCCCTTAGTTTTGACTTGATGCGTATCACCTGCACTTGGTCATCATTGCTCATGGGGTGTGTTGGCCTTTGCTTCTTTTGATATTATTTACACAGTCACAAAACATGTTGTTTATTTATGTACATGTTCATGAAACCATGTCACTCCGTGAGGATAAAAACCAATTGTAGAACTCAGGATTGTACTCGAGTGTGGCACACATATCTAGCTTCTGTGGTAGCCTACTTAGCAATAATAAATATTTGGCAACATCGAGTAGCATGGTGCCTTGTCCGAGTCTACTGGAAACATGTAGCTCCTCCTCAGTGAACATAGGTCGGGTCTCTTTGGGACGTTTTTCAAATTGGCTTCTACCCTCTGATTGTCGCTTTAGTTGCTCCATCTCTAAGAGATTTGGCTGGCAAAGCATTTCATTAAATGTCACGGTTAAGCGTAGTTCGTCAGCCTCCTCGTCAGAGATGAGTCGCATGCGTTCATGTAAGAGCTTGTCATAATGTCTGTCAAGATATTCTTGCTCTTCCCACGATAGTGGATAAGGCAAATATTCCTCAAGCTGCTCCCTAGGGAATGTGCCCATGTTTGCGAGAACATAGACACGTGCGAATAATTTCAATTTAGTGTCCCACTCGGTCAAGCACTCTGCCACATCTCTATGTTCTATGAGGGCTTGCTCGGTTGCTATCTCATGCAAAGTTCTAAGGGTTTCCTTGGGCTTTAGCATGGCTGGAGGCTCAGGCCTAGATGAGTAAGATTGATCAATGCGAGGATTGCTTATGCCTTCGAGGTTTTTATGTTTCTCCTGAGGCTTTATGGTAGTTGTGTCATGGTTCTCCTCGGATGTGACCGGCGTGGTCATAGCATCCTGTTGTGACAGTGTTGTATCCACTCTTGATTGATCAATGCAAGTTTCTGTATCGGTGGATTGAGTGTCGCAAGCAACGGTTGACGGTAATTGTTGCTTTGATTTATCAGAACACATGGATGTGTCTGAGATTTCACTGCTGTTAGGAGAGGTGGCAATGGGTTTATCTATGGATGAACCAGACGCTTTGTTCATCATCTCTTCAGTACTCTTGGTCCCAATCTTCTTGTCGTCTGCAGTAGCTTGCAACTGTCATTGTTTTCGTTGTTTTCTTCTCTTTCTCTTGGGCACTAGAGGTGTATCCTTTAAGGACTCAGGATCCTGAACTAGGTCAGTAGTTGATGTGCTTGGTTGGGCCTTAGCATTCTCTTTCTGTGGCATGTCGTCATGGGATTTTGCTACGGCCTCACTAGGTTGAACAGCCTTGCTAGGTTGCAAGGGTTCAACTACCTCTCTTTTTAGAGAGTCTAGCTGTCCAGCTAATTCTCCTCTGTTCCGTCCCGCATTCGATTGCATTGACAGTTGCTCCTGATTAGGCATTTGCTCTAGATTTTTGTCCTTATCTATTAGAACCTGTCTCCATTGCTTCTTGTCAAGGTGAGTGTTGTGTTTAGAACTGTTGTTCTCTTGCTCTGGAGATTTGGGTGACTCTAGTGTAGAACCATGAGACGATTTAGGGTTTTTGTCATGTAGGCTTGGAAGAAACCAATTGAAGAAGTCAGGGTTGTATTGATGGGAAGCATAGAGATCTAGGATTGCAGGGTCTTGAGTGAGGCAGAAGACATATGCGCTGACATCAAGTGCCATGCTCCCTACTTCTAGCCTACTAGCCACGTGTAGATCTTCTTCTAGAAGCACTTTATCATACAAGGGATGTTTTGGACAGTGGTAGAAAGCTGGACATCATGGGCAGTTGCCAACACTCTCAATGAGGTCGGGGCAATGTACGTGGAATCATGTATTAATGTCCAAAGGGCTTTCCTTTGCTCAGCAAGTGTCATTAGTCGGTGGCCAATTTTGGCTGCCAAACTTTGGTTGGAGTACCAATTTTGTGCAAAGCCCCTTTCGTTTGATTGCTTCAAGCTTTTCCTTGTTTGTCTCACATAGAACTGTACAAAATGAGGGTATCAAGCGCAATTCTCTAGTTGTGGCTTTTGAGATGTCCTTTATGACTTCTTCAACAATAGCTGCATAGCAGAAACAAACATGTTGCTGCTCATACCAAGTTAGTGGTTCAGCTATGAGCTTTATGTGCTCTGGTGTTGGCCTTCGGATGTCCACATGGACGTATGCACGTGTGATGGCTGCCAGCTTGTGATCAAGCTTCACCATGCACTTCATCTCTGGTTCATTGGTCAGATGCGCCATTTCTTTGGCCAAGTCTTCAAGAGATTTATCGTCAAGCCTAGGCTTTAGGTGCTTTGGAAGGATTGGAGGTGTCAAGCATGTTTGTTGTGACATCTCTTCCAAAGGTGAACTGCTAAGGACATGCTCCGCAATGGTCCCTGATTGGAAGTAGTGATGGCTAGTTCAGTGGACTGGCTACCATTGGTAGACTAGGGTGTCGAGTCCTTAGGCAGATCAGAAGTGGTCGTGTCTTTTGTTGCCCTTTGCACATTCACTTGTGCAACTTGAGCAGCGGCACGAGGTTGCTGCTGCCGTGCTTCACATGTCCATTTAGATGAAGAGGATGTAAGAGATTTGGGACTCCTACGTGGGCTTGGCACTGACTAGAGAATTTGCTCGTGATTGTTAGACGATTCTATCATTAGCTTTGTTGAGCAATCAGCCTTATCATGAGCAATGTTGTGCCTGTAGTGCTCATTATCCTCTTGGGAAGTCAAAGACTCCTTGGGTACTAGTAGACCTTGTGCACGCTCGACAGTTACCTCTGATATCTGCTTGCTAAGCACGGTAGGCTGAGGATCTAGTTTTTGATAGGTCATGTTTGGTTTCTTGATTTCAATCGTGAGGGGCTCAATCACTCCAATATTTTTGGTTCGAGACTTGGATTTTCGTTTAGGTTTCCTCCTACACCTCTTTGCTTTTGACATAATTTGGGCTTCTAACAGAGGTGGTTTAGCAGGGGGTTTTGGTACCCAAATCCATCGGTTGTCTACATAATATCCTTGAGCACGAAGCAACGCCTTGGATATCCATCGTGGTGTTGTGCTAGCTCTCCATCGATGCCTTTGTCTATAAGGCTTAAGCTTCTTTCGTGGTCTTCTACGATATTTGTAAGTCCAAACCCTATCATTGGCCTTATCTCCTAACCTTTTTGTTTCAAGTGTGGCCTCACTCACTGGTTCTCTCCGTTCATCCTGCGCTTGTATCAACTCTTCCCACAACTCCTTGCTCTCATTACTAGGCTTGCTTGGTATGTCAAAATGCTCCTTGCCCTTCCCTCGAGGTTTGGTGAGGTCACCCTTGCTAAAAGTCGTGATTATCCTCACACCTAGTAATATTAGGTGTATCCTCTGTGCTATATAGTCGGCTTCACACTTCATTGCCTTTTTGAAGGGCCTTTCTAGGAGGATTTCCTTTCCACAATTCTCGCTATTTGGAGGAACATAGAACAGGACTGGCAAGCTTTCTGTTTCAATAGTTACAAGGATTCTGCACTTCCCTAGAAGTGCTTGTGGGTGTTCCCCGTAAGGATTAAGAGTTGCGTCAGTCGATTTGAGCTCTGGTTGACCTAGTAGAGTCCATGCTTCGTAAGTCAAGATATTGGAATCTGCTCCTTCATCAATGAGAGCATCAACACTATGCTCTCTTTTTGCAGTGAGTTTGACCCTAAGATAAGCAGGTGGCACTATGTCTTCATCTTTCGGATCTTGGTTTACAACTTCAAGCCTTCTGATACATGCCTTTGAGTCCCTAACTGCACAGTGAGACGTGGATTCTCTACTGAGGTCTTGGGTCGTCTGTGCAGTGCTGCTCAAGGTGCATCTATCGTCAGGACTGTCATGTCTAGTCATCCTCGCATTGATAGCTTGATGATGATGCATTCTGCTTCGACTCAACGCAGTTTGAACACAATGTACATGTGTTCTTGTGGTGTGGCCTTTTTTCCCTTGATGGCTAGACTGGCCCGTTGAGGTTCTAGGGTCTTTGTTTGTCTTTGTTTGGGTATGGGCTTCTGTTTGTTGCTTTGTAAGTGAAGATCTATGCTTGTGTAGAGCCATTACTACACTAGGGCCTAATCCGGAGGACCTGTTGCGGCACGCATTTTCTCTCCAGCCTACCGGGGGAGGTGCAGAGGGGGCACCTCTGTGGGGGTCTTGGGGAGGGGGGGGGGGAGGCAGTCTCCCCCGGCCTGAAGGGCCGTTACGATAAATACCATGCATGATTGGGAGGACCTCTAGTAGCAAATTTTTGAACTATTTGCTGTGGCTTTTAGCCTAGTGATAGATCTATGATGTGTCTTTGGCTCTATACGATTTCTGGAGTCTATTTTGATGGTGGCAACTCAGTTTCTGGCCAAAATGGAATTCTGAAAAAATTGCAGTTTTTGGGCCGAGTCCCAAATTTGGCCGGCCGAGGGCCAATGGCCAAGTGGGTGTGGGCCGAATGGGCCGAGTCGGCTAGGCCGAGTGGATCGCTCGGACGGGCCAAGTCGATGTTAGGGCCGAGTTGTCCGGGCTGAGGGCCGAATGTGAATGGGCCGAGTCAGCCGGCCAGGCCGAATGAGTTTTTTGGCCGAGTCGGCGGGGCCGAGGGCCGAATGGGAGCGGGCCAAGGGCCAATTTTGGGGTTCGGCCCAAAATGGCCGTCACTTGGACGGGCCAAACGCGGCGCAGTTTTGGCAGATTTGACGAATAATGCTTCGTTTTTTATGATTTTGGTCTTGAGGGGTCATACAAACTTTCAGAATCCAAGAATAGACATGAATGAAGGATTCTATACCCCTGGAATAGCAAATGACCTTCAAAGTACAAATCGGCAAGCAAATCAAACCCTCTTTCCCTGTTTTGACAGCAGAAACCCTAATGCTTATTTTCTTTGTTTTTCTTTATTTTCTCCTACTCTAATGTATCCAAATCATAAAGTAAATACCTACACTACTCCATCTCACAATATAAACCTCAAAAAAGCAAAAAATCTACTTGCCAAGGAGATCGAATACCATCTTCAACCCCCTCACTTCCTACCTATCTCAAGTAGCTGTTTGGGGAAAGCCCTTACTTCGATGCTTGATTCAAAGCGCGCAAGCGCTCAAGGCTTGAATCCATTTGTCCCGGCAACGGAACCAAAATGTGGGAGCCTTCGCTCAATCGCCAAGACCCACGGACCGCTTATTGCTTGAAGCATTCCAAGCCGAGCACTAATGACTACCTCTCATATAGCCGATGCGCCATCCATATCTACGGGTGTAGTGAGCTTACCTCCATGCCGATTGAGTCACCTCCTCTCCCGCGCACTCCGGTAGCTCCATGATCCAAGTGCAAGCTTCAAGCAAGCTCCATCCTCAAGCTCCAAGCTCCATAGCTGCGAGCAAGAGAAGAGAAGATAAGAGAAGAGAAGAGAAGAGAAGAAGAGAGGGGAAGATGGAGAGCTTCTCCTCCCGGTCCCTCACCCTCACACACTCACTCCCTCACACTCTCACACTTCCTCTCTCAAGCACAAGCTCAAGCAACCAAGAAGAAGAAGAAGAAGAAAAAGAAGAGGAGAGCCACTTTTGGCCAGTTTCTCATTCACTTTTCAACTTTATATACAAAACCCTAAATCCCTTTTGGGCGGTCATCCCCTTTTCCCCTTTTTTACATGGCCGGCCGTAACCTAGGCCCTTTTTCCCATTGTCCTTCTATCTTCCTAGCTTCTTTTCCACCGCCCGTCTACATTTACAAATTGCACGGGTGAGAACCCGGCGCTTTTTGAATTAAACCATGATGCGCTTGCGCTCTTTTACAAAATTTTTGACTTGCGCTTTTCCTTGTGCGCCTTTCTCCCTTATTTAGGACTCTTCTCCTTGTGCGTCTTTTGTCTTCCGTTTCTCTTTGCCTTGGTCTTTGTCTTTGTCTTCTGCTTTAGCTTTTCCGGATTTTCCACCTTCGTTCGTTTGAGGGTTAACACGGGGCTACAAGTGATGGATCCATAGCATCCTGATGCAGGCCTTCCATGAAAGAGCAGGCCCATCAGTTCATTCTCCCTCTGTCTCCCACAGGCTAACTTGCCCAATGCACAGCAGGCAAAGCAAGCTCATGGCATTCATGTGGCGCACAGTCAGGAACAAATGGTGAAGAACATGCTGCACAGAAGGATCAGCACCAAGCCGCAGGCAGGGAGGGGCTGCACAAACAGGCAGAGTAATAGGGTGGTGCCCCATACAGGCAAGGCGGCCTGACAAACAAACAGGACGGGTGTCCTCCACAGACGTGCAGGAAGGCAAGATGGCTCTTTGCACAGGCTGGGCAGACTTACAAGGCAGCTCCCAAATGCAGCAGGCAGACAAACAGGGCATGAGTAGTTTGTAGGCACGGGACAGGTAGTCCCAGGATGGAAACCCTAGGCAGCAGCATCAAGGGGTTCTCGCCATCTCTCTCTCTCTCTCTCTCTCTCTCTCTCTCTCTCTCTCTCTCTCTCTCTCGCTCTATATATGTGTGTGTGTGTGTGTGTGTGTGTGTTCCATACAAGCATAGCTGCTGTTCCTCATAGTCTCCGGCTCCAATACCCAACATTGTAGTCTCTAAAGAGGCCTCTTCTTATATGTCCTTGTTTCAAGCAATCCATCTTTCATGTCTTCGGGTTTGGGTCTAAACTCTAGATACCAGGTCCTCCTTTCACTGAGCCTCTCATATGGTTTGGCACTATAGCCCACTAGGTTGGTTGGTAAGGCAACCATTGTATTTATGATGTATTCAGTTGTATTTTCTGTTCTCCAAAAAGAAAAAAGCATTATCCTATGAGTGTTTGCATAACATCGAAGGTTCCTTCCCTTGGCCAGTACCTTTTGTGTTTCTGATGCCTTAATAGTAGCTGACAGTAATAGTAAATTAGCTGCTAAACACATTTGTGAAGATTCATTACATGAGTTACATTAACCATTCTGTTGTGTATTTGCTAATATTTCTCACCTATTTGTGCTACACCATGCACATTTATTTAAGTTGTCTATTGTCACATAGAAAAGTATGAACATTAGATGCAATCATATTTTCAGTACACCAAGTACTTTTTGATAATGTGTAATTACAATCCATGGTGACAGCAATAATTGGTGTGCATCCTGGATGGCTTATGGATCTGTTAGTTTGAAATCTGATGCCAATTTCTCTGCAACAAATTTGATTTTTTAAAAACTAATAAATTGATGTCATGTAGGAAAATTGGCTGGAAACTGCTGAAGAAATAGACGACTTATTCTTAGGGGTGGCAGAGGTAATATTTTTCTTTAACAGAATTTTTAGATTCTCACCAGTAAAATCATTCGTTTAAAGTCTTGGTTTTGAGATCCTCACCAGTACCGTCGTTTCAGGGGAAATTCTCATTATTACAGTTTTCTGAATTGATGTGGTTAGACTAATATAATCTTCTTCAGGTTTGGAGAAGGCCATCCTTTGGTGAGGCAGGTCCTTTAGGTGGTGATTTCCCACTTATAACCAGTGGGGGTCATTTTGTGCTGGATGTTATCTTCACTATGCCAATTGCAAGCCCAGGTGTCTTGTTTATTCTGTGTCTTGAATCTCTGGTCAGAAATTTCAGAAACTTGTTTGTTATTTACACACGTCAAGATTTTATTGCTTATGAACTCTGAAGATGTTACTCACTTCAATTTGGCCTATGTTACGCATTCAAGTATATTTTGAGGACACATTACAAAGTTAGCTTCTTTTGGGTTGCCTCCAGTAAAGCATATTTTTGCAACATTGTCATTTCTAGAATCTCTGGCAATAAAGCATCATCATGCATAACATATATACAATCCAATTGAGACCATGTCACTGTATACTGGGCCGAATGAAAGGTAAAACCCAAGGGGGATAGGCAGAGCCACAGCCAAAGATCTTGTTTGAGAACAGCCAATGCAAAATCATCCCAAGCCTGACTCTCTGGTGCATCCATCATGGGGTGCTCCGAGGTGGCTGTAATGGATCGACACACATATTGAAATCATTCATTAACAAGCCCGGTCTACCAAGAGACAATCATTCCTTTAGGTGCCTCCATAGGTCATGATGATGCAATAAATCATTCAATGTATAAACCCCAACCATCCATAAAACCTTGCCTTCAAATATGATTTCAATCACTAAAAAATACCCAAATACATCATTCTTCACAAGCACTAGTTGAAATTTCTCATGAACAACCATGAGGACATTAGAGCAATGCATTGCATTTCCCCTAACATAAAACAACTAAAACCCATGGTAGTCCAAAATTCTACCCATTTCACTGTGATTTTTATATTCAACAACACATAATACATCCCAACTATTTTCATGAAAAATGTTCCGCATGTCATGTTGCTTGCTTTGTGAGGAAATCCCACGACCATTCCACATGGCGATCTTCATATGTGAGTAAAAGGGAAATCGGGTTTGAGGCTGATCCTGCCTCAATTTGACTCTCTCTCTCAACACCTCTAATACCCCATCATCCAAAAAATCAGTTAACACTGCAAATGCAAATGCATTCTTTCCTTTATGATCAGGCTTTAAAGTAGAGGGCTGATCCTCAAACTTAAGAGCCAATCTTGGATAACAACAGTCCCAAGGAGTGATCATCTTGTCTTTCCTACCAAAGGCAAGACAAGCTGCCGGATCCCATAAACGATGAGCAAACACTTTGGCATTTCCTGATCTCCACTATCCAAAAGGAATCACCTCAAAAATGATACGTTCAAAAGAAGGCTTATACTTCCTTCACACATATGTATGTAAGGAGTCTTGAGAACTTGCGTGCATGGCAACTAGCAATTCCACATCAACCTTTTTCCCTTTTTTTGAATGAACAGTAACCCAACATGGGTTTTTTACCTTTATCCATATTTCTACACACACAAGGGGCTTGATCAAGACTCTTGACCATCATATCTGCCATATCAAGAGGAGTAGCTGCGTTGGCATTTTTCTAGGCACTTTGCCATAAAATGGCCCAATTTCCCACAAGAAAACTAGTGGCCTGTAAAAGTGCCCCATTTAAGATGTAAGAGCAGCGGATGCATACCTAAACAGTTCAAACACAGCCAATTGGGCCTTTTATGAGAAGTATCCCACATCATACGCATAGGATTTCAATCCGCCCTCTTATCGAGGGGAACTAGAACAGTGCCAATAGCCACCATTTCTCTTTTAATAGAGGCCAATACACTGCAGGACAGCCTTCGACGTCTACCCAAATGCAGCATTCCTGCTGTAGCAAATGCTCAAAATTCGCCGTAGGTCTCCATGGCACAACATGCATGAGTTGGCGACCAAAAAACAAAGGCAACGTTGCCAAAAGTACATCGCGATTCTTAGATGAGTTGAGCAAGACCTCATAGAAACCTCTTGGTCCCACAAAAATTTCATCTGCGCATTATCCCTACAACACTGAATGCAAACACTAACATATCCAAGAAAGCACAAAGATCCTGCCCATGGAAAAGAGAATGACGCCTTTCTCATAAAAACTGGAAAAGGATCACAGCACTGCTTTAGTATCCACACGAGCGTCCAGAACATCGTCCATATTGAAGTCCGGAAAAGCATTATGATTATGCTGAACATATCACTTATCAAAGCATTGGCGAATTCCAACTAGTGCTCCCAGTCCAAATCCTGAGATTCATCAAAGCTAGTGATGGCCTACACGTAAGAGTGCACTAGAGGCTGTGAGGGAAGAGGGCCCTCAGAACTTGCCATCAATTCATCCACATTATGCTTGCTGCCCTTGACAGCTGGCTGATTATCAAAACTCAGCACCGTTTCCTTGGTGCAAGGACCATTTTTTCTTCCTCTTCAGCTTCTGAATCTGGTCCCAGGGCTTCCACTACCTGGTCAATAAAGACTCTGTTCAGCATCTCTCTCGCTTGACAGTACACTCGAGATGATGGTCTTGATGGCCTCCTTTTGGCCAACTACAGGGCTATTAGGTCCCACTGGTCCTACCTGCACCTGCCTGAGAGTGAAATTCTTCCTAGTACCCTTTGCCTGCATTTCCCCCCTACACCTCTTCAGGGCTATTAGGTCCCACTGGTCCTACCTGCAGCTGCCTGAGAGTGAAATTCTTCCTAGTACCCTTTGCCTGCATTTCCCCCCTACACCTCTTCAGGTCTGCAATGTCGGAGATAAGGGAAGAAAAAATCCCTCTCTTTGTGCTGTGTCATTGGTACACAGCTCTCTGCAGTTTTGTTTTTTTTTTTTTGTTTTTTAAACCGGGTGCCTAATCAAACTCAAAGGCAGAACCCTGTGCCACTAGCTTGCAATCATGTAGGTCTGTTCGTGGAGCTCCCACTAGTCTGAATTTGCTCTACATGTATGCTGGTTTGTGTATATAGGCGCGGCTGGTTTATATCTGCTCTGCGTGTCATAGTGACTGCATGGCTGATTCTGCACATGACAGATAGAGAGGCTGCAGGATTGTGTGCTTTGTGTGGGGGTTTGACCGTGTGTCCCCCTGGGTCAGGCCTGTTTGTAGGTCATGACAGTGTCACGCTGGTCTCCCTCTCTCTCTCTCTCTCTCTCTCTCTCTCTCTCTCTCGTAGGGCATGTGCCCTACTAGAGAGAGAGAGAGAGAAGCATGTCCTCCCTTCTGAGTTTATAAAGTGAGCATGTTCTTCAGATTGAGGTAGTTACGGCTAACCTAAGAAGCCTATTGCTTACTTTTTCTAACCATCAAGTACAGGCCTCCAATGATGAACCTCAATAGGTGCCTTGATTCTACCAATGGCCAAACCATAGAAATAGGGAACAGCAATTCCGGCCTACAAGAATGGCCTTACACGTTCCAAACCCTCTAAGGAGATGAAGCGGCTAGGGAATGTTCCCTGCGGTTTCCTGGCCCGTTCCTTACCGTTCCCCCTGCCCTTTTTGAAATGGCAATTCCAAGCTTGCTGACACAAACTTGCTGTTTTCCCTATGTTTCCTTCTTGCTTGTGTCACACTCCTACCACCGATTCATCCATCTCCATTGCCTAATGTGCACCTGCTAGTCTCGCTCTCTCCAGCTGAAGATTCAAAGTGTCAAGACAAGCTACAAGCCAATCATGAGTCCATGCAGAGTTCACATTTGATGCATTATCAACTCTTGCAAATCACAATCAAATTTCAGTCCAGTTTTCAATTCCAAGGTTATCACCCATTTATATTGTCAAAATTTTGGGAAAATTGGGGTAATTGGGGCATTTGGGGCAATTTAGGGCAATTTGGAGTTATGGGAGTTATGGGGGTAATCAAGTCAATTTTGGGGCATTTGGGTCGATTTGGAGCATGGAGGGGTATTGGGGCAATTAGAGAGACATTCGGGGCATTCGGGAAATTGTGGCATTTTTGGGGCATTGAGAGCAATTGGGGGCAACGGAGGAAATTTTGAGACATTTAAGGCGATTTGGGCAATTTTTAGCAATTTGGGGGGCTAATGGGGCAATTTGTGGTAATTTGGAGCAAATTGGGGTAATTTAGGTCATGCAAGGCATATTTGGGACGCATAAGACATGTGTCGTTCCCCCCGTTCCTGTTCTCGTTCCCCAATTCTAGGTAACTATGGGCCAAACCATTCGTTGGATTCATATCTTGAGTTTAAAAACTTAGAAATTTGAAAGATATCTTGATTATGCTTAAACCCTTACCATTCGTTGGATTCATATCTTGAGTTTAAAAACTTAGAAATTTGAAAGATATCTTGATTATGCTTAAACCCTTAGTCAAGGAAGTGATCAGGAGAAATTAGCAGTTCAAGTCAAGGCCCTTAACTTGAGGACTCACGGACAAATTCTAGATGGTCTGACTTTGAAGACAAGTCAAGTGTGATGTCAAAATTTGAGATGGTCTCACTTTGAAGACCATCTTGGACAAATTCAAAGAAGACAAGGGAGACTATCCTAGAATTATGCTTCTCATCAAAAGACCAAACAAAGCTCTCAAAAAAGGAGACTAATAGATGATTGATTGATCAGAGAGGCACAAAAAACACTCTCCCAAGAATGGTCTTTATTAAGGTGTGCTTGATTTTTTGGGCTCACTCGAAAACACACACTTGGAGAAAAGTATAAGTCACCAAACTCTGCCATAAACCAAGGGTCATGCTCCCTTGATTTGGAAGATAAAATCCTTCCGAGCTGCCTGCTCTCCTCATTTGATGATGTCGATGTATTTTGTCTCCCATGTCCTCCAAGGCCCCTAGCATTTCAAAATTCCCATCAACCCAAGGTAGAGATTGAGTGAGGCTGGTCCAAGACCGTCTCCATTCCTATTGGCCATCAGGGGGGGCCACATGGCCAATAGCTCAAAAAGTCCCTCATCTACATTCACATAAGGCCTTTCCTGAGATTGCAATGCCCCAGTCTTGAACAACATGAACCCACTGCTTGCCTACACAAATGCAGACCCATGCTTAAATCTCTGTAGCACCTATCACTAGAGCCTAGTACGTGAATCTCCACCCTAGCAACAACTTGTTACTACAATGGGATATCTCGTCTTTGGAGAGATGGTGCTCTTTTGACATTAGAAAATCTATTGACTCTCCAACAACCGCACTATGAAGATTCTATCTCATGAGTTTCTGACCTAGTGAAACAAACACCCCTCCAAATCCTTGAATGTTCCATGAGAGGATCCTCATGGGAATGCCTAAGTCTCTTAGACCAAGGTGGCCCCACAGCCCACGCCTTTGTCCTTTGTCTCTTGGTGTAGAATCTATCATGCTTCCTCTATGCAATCTTTGCACCTTGGTGAAGGGTAGGGAAATCAATAGACTCTAGGGAGTCTTCTGAAGTTGTATCATCATCCTCTCTCCTTCCCTTTCTCTATTGGGTGGCCATGATCTATGAAACCAACTCCTCTTCTCTCTCCACGAGGGAATCCCCCTTTCCTCCATCCAAGAAAAGAGTACGAAGGACCTATGAAACTAGTAGGTTTGGATTTGCCTCGGTTACCGTTGTGAGTGAGGGTGAAGATATTGCCACAAGTGACTAAGGGGAAGGGTGAATAGGTTGATGTTTCTCAGCTTCTGATGGCCTAGGAGAGGACGGTTATGGACGCAACTGCCTTTGGTACCATTGGTGCTGAAGATGCTGATTTGTCTTGCACTACCACAAGTGATTGGGGGGCCTATGAGTTCCTCATCCATTGGTGACCTGGAAGAGGGGGGTGGGAGCTCCCTACCTCTATCTCCATTAATGTAGGTGTGGCAAGTATTGCCACATCTCTTCAAGCAACAAGCTTGGGGTCTCTAACAACTCCCCATTGTCTCTTTGGCTGCTATTGATGTTCTCGTCTCCCTCTCTATGTCCTCTTGGTGGCTCATCTCCTCTACAATCCTCTTTCACTCCTCCCATGAAGCAAAGCTCCTCCTTGAGTCCCCCTTTATCTTGAAAGGAGGCTTGGCAAGGCCTAACAACTTCTCTCCTCTAATGCACCCTAGTCACTTTACTACAATTTGGCAGACCATCCTACAGGCAAAACATTGCTTGGGAGGCTAGTGTAGTATGCGGCCTAGAGCATAATGTGCCATGCATTGAGGGCATCGTGATGGCCCAAGGAAGAGAGTCAAGTGAAGAGGTGGGGACCACAACCCTAATTGATGGATGTTCACAGTGCCGCTCCACTGTCGTATTTGCAAGGGTTTTGTTTCTTCAAGGGGTAAGTACTTGCCGAGGCCAAGAAAAGTTGTGATAGATGTGCCATCCCCAAGCATGGAATAATTTGTGCCCTCTATCCACCTATTGAAGGGAGCCACGACACTTCAAGTATCTAGTGGGTTGGTGGCAAGTGCCACCTTGGACTGCTCTGGTGTTTGGAAATCTTTGATGAACTTATTTAACATCCTTGCCTCTAAGCAATGCAGAGTTTTAAGTCCAAAAAGTTGGAAGAAATTATGTTGAGAAACATATGCAACACTTTGAATCATGCAAAGATCCCAAAATCTTTAGATGAGTTTTTTGTGAAGAAATTAGCAATGTTGACGTTGATGAACTGTGAAAGTGAGGGGCAAATTGACATGAGTATACTGCAAGCTGCCAAGCTTTGGGAATTCACAAAAGAAACTTATATACAGCCAAACATCACTTAGCAGTGTGTGCTTCAATGAGTGCACTGGTAGTGTGTCACCTACTAGTCGGTACACTAGAGATGACTCCCCCAAGGCTGCCACTTTGTCTTTGATGTTGACCTCTACATCAAGATCAGCAGACCTGATCTATGGGAAACTTGGAAGTATCAACTGTGGAACCTGTGGAGGCTGCACTAGAGTTTTCTGACCAGCTAGCATCTTGCAAATTGAGTTCAGATGGGAGCACAAGATTTTCTATTTCTAGAGAAATGAATGATTCTATTAATTTGGGACAAAATATCCTGAGGCAAAGTACAAAATTAGCTGTGCAAGGGACTTTCAGAAAAGGACAAATATAAATTAAAAAGGGAAGTCTATTATTACAAGGCCTGAATGAATAACCGATTAGGAGGTCCATAATGGCAGACCATACGTGACTGAAAATGAAAGAATGTGCCAGAGTCCTAGATCCTCAGAAAAACATCTGTCCTCCTCATCCTCATAGACTCCTAGTAACCTTGTAGTCTCTCTAGCTCCCTGCAGAGTGTGGACAATCTCTGCCACAATCCTGAAAATAGCCTTTTCATTGGCTACCTCTAGTAAATCTATAAAATGACTACATCCGGTGGTCCAAATAAATGAATATATGATGGCTCTTAGCTCCTATGTATGATGGTGCCCTTCGGTCCACTTTGACTGTGAAAAGTCTGGTGTAGCAATCCTGCTCAAGAGCTGACCAGAGATGAGATAGGGATGACTCCCCCGAACATCCTCATAACCACAAGCTGTGCCTTCAAATTGGAAAAAGAAACATCTGATAACTTTCAACTCCTTGGAAAATTTAGCCTCCTGATAACGTTTAGGAGAAGCCAAAAACTTACGAAGATGGTTCCTTTTGGTGGCAGGGTGGTTCTTTGGTGTGGCAATGTGAATATAACACCACTTTTAAACAATCATTCTTCATGTTAATGCAGTAGTTCTGGACAGTTAGCCTTTTGATAGTGCAGTTTTAAACTTCAAATGTTTCTTAATCATGGTTGCTTTATCTTAGACAGTTAGCCTTTTGATAGTGCAGTTTTAGACTTCAAATATTTCTTAATCATGGTTGCTTTATCTTAGAAGTGCTTATAAGTGATTTGTTCATTGAGTTTGATGTTTACTAATAAGCTTTTGTTTGGGCATCAGCAGCTGATGCACATCTAAATGCCGCTTTTCTTGTCCCTTGCAGTTGATGTAGCAAGAAGTCTAGAATTGATCGATGGAGTTGTTGGACATGGTCTAGTTTTGGATACAGCGTAAAAATTACTCTTCACCTATTTCAAAGTGTTCTTGTAACTTGTAGTTACTGTTTTCTTAACTGAACTTTGTGGTGGCTTGATTAATAAGTGCATTTTGGTCATCTTCTTTTTAACAAATGTGATATGATCTGAATATTTCCCCAGCATAAGGGCATGCTTGAAAATCAATCATTCACCGACATATATGAATCTGAATTTCTGTATCATGGTAATACATCTCAAAGAATCTTAGGCTCAAATATGAATGTTGACATGTGTGGTAATAATTTCTGGAGTAGAAATATGAGTGTTGACATCTCCACTGATCAGCGTATTAAAGACTGTTAAAGTAAAGATATATTTTCTTTCTGAGAAACTCTTATAGCATGAAGGATCAAGGAAAAAATGAGATTATTGTCAGATTTATGGTGCATTATGTCACACTTGGCAAAAAGTCACTCGTGTTTGGTCATTTCATGATCAAGAAAGATGTCTTATACCCTTTAATCTTTGTAGTTGTGTGAGTGTGGTGTCTAGGTGTTTATCTTTCTCCCTTCTCTTTCCTGTTTTTAACTATGTAGCTTTGAATTTCCTCTGTGTTATCAGATCTTAGGTTCAGAGATCCAATTGCAGTTTCGTTTGCTATTCCCTTGAGGAAGAGTTGTGACAAGATTCCTAAGTTGAGGCTGATGCGAGAAAGTGTTGGAGAAAACAACAGTTGACTAGTGGAAAGAAGGCATCATAGGATAAAAGACAATTTAGAGCAAAAATGTGGAGGTAATGTTAACTAGCGAATGCTGTCAACCTGATGGCAAATAATGTGTTGACAACGCAATCATGCATGCAAAAGCTGAGAGAGACAAGTACACAAACATAAGAATCACTGTAAGCAAATAGTGAGGTGAGATGAAAATGCAAGAGGGTGCATTGGGTTGGTTCATATAAGTGATGCCATAGAAGTCTGTATTTCTGGACCCCCTTCTCAGCTCTGTGACAGTTCTGCCATGAAGCCAAAGACGTATTGATTTACTCTGGGAGGTCATGTCCGGTCATGTCCTAGCACTACATCCCCCAAGAGGAGCTAGCAAAAAAAGCTCAGGATGGCTGGCCTACCTTGTAGCTCTGAGGTCAAGGATCAGTCTGAAGTACAACACCTTAGATCTCTTCAACTCAAGTTACAAGTGGACATGCTGAAGAGGATATCTCCTAAAGATGTAAAGGACTAAAAGCAATGGGAGCTAGCACAAACTCAAACAGTCCCAATAATACTTACTGGGGTTTGAAACGCCCACTGACAACTCGGCTACCTTCTTTAAAGGCTTGAGGCATCATTGCCTTGTGACGAAGAATCTGAACTCTGTTTAGCCTTGAACTTGGATTTTCACCTTGTCATGTTCATTTTTCTCTTCTCACATGCCTTCCTGACATGACATCCCTCTCAAGATTAGCACAAGGACTTACTCCTCTTTGTTGTCTTACTTGTCCCTCATCAGTGCCACCAACAAACTTGTGGTTTCTTCCCTCCTGAATCAGCAGTGTTGCAACTTCCTCAAACCTGTTATGATGCTCCAACTGTAAGAGAAGTAACAAAAATCTTGCAAGATGACAAGCTGTGAGCAAGATGTATGTCGATGGTGAGTTGACAGCTGCCAATTTGTAATGATATCCTTTGACATTGTGATGAAGGAAATGGCAAACCCCCCCTTGTTGAGAGACACTCCATATACCAAGTTGATGACCCTGCCAAGGTTCGTGCTCTTAAACTCATTTTGCACGAACTTCTAAGCATTAGCAGATGTCTTTGCTGTATGGATGAGGCGGATTTCAGATTCTGCCATAATCATGATTATCAACACAAATACATGAACTGCTGTCATGCTGAAGTAATGGTCTACTGCCCCTTTGTAGGCACGTTATCATTGACTATAGCACACCTATGGCAACAGTTATGAACGTGATCCCTCAAATCCTTGCCTTCTAGAACCTTCTATAGTTCTTAATATATATCCATCCAGTTTACCCTGCTTAATAAAGCCAAGTATAACAAGGGCCTGACCTTCTCTCATGCCCATCCACAGTGCTTCATCCAAAAGATGTGCAAGCACTCAACTACTAACTAGGAAACTAAGAAGAATACCTGTTAAAATCTATCAAATATAAGCTGTAAGTAGCCTACACACACCAAGCTGAAGCAAGTCCCTCCAATTATCGCACTGAACCGGCTGAAAATTCTTTTCTAAACATGTATGTGGATGCACACATGACCTGCCAGCAATGCCTAGATGACCAGGTCAATGGGTGCACCCACTTCAGACAGTAAGGAGAAGCCTACTTTATCAGGGCCTGCTTTGTGATCTCCCAAGATAATAAGAGTAACATACTGTTTCTTGACAGAGGTGGTATCCAAAACCAATATCATCGGGTCTCCATGGTGACCTTTCATAGAGTTTGGAGGTTGAATCCAAATTAATAATCAGGCAAGCGTTGAAGGGAACTATCATCCTGATTCATGAAACATTTAGCAGGAAATGCTAATTCTTTTCAAATGGTCCTGTATCTTGCGCATGAAATTGACACAAGATGAAACACCCATGAAACTTGACAATAGTATGAGCCTTGATTTCCCCAGCTCTAGACAGAGCAATAAATCTCTAAGCTTACCATCAATTCCTTTAATGCAATGCTTAGTTGTGCATATCCCAAGCTGCGAAGAAATGCTCTAAATGCAGAAAACACAAAACCAATCATACAACAAAGCACAAACTAATAAACACACAACACAATTAGGCCAGGGTAACTCAAAGAGTGAACACAATGAATACTGAAGTGAATTATTGAGTATACAATGCTCATGCAACAAACACACTATGCAGTGAATACTATTATATCTCTAGGATTAAGGCAGAGGTTATGAGTTGGAGAGAGCGTTGTACTCCAAAAACGATGCTGAAGCATAGCAAGGCAGCTTTCATGTGTCGAACACTAGCAAATGTAGCCAAATAGGCTAGATCTGATGCAAACAAGAGTGAGGAGAAAGAAAGACAAAAAATGCAGGTACCTAAGGAGAGAAAAAAAAGGCGACAGTTGGAGATTGTAGATGACTATGCAGAAGTGTAAGCGAGAGCTAGAGGAGAGAGAAACTCAGCAAACACAAGAATTGGATGATGGTGACAGCTCCAGCTGATGACATCAGCAGTAAATGTGAGGTTTTGACTGTAGGCGACATCTCTAGGATGCTAGCAATAGCTCATAGGTACCAGGAGAAAACTCCAGCATGCAAGCAACAACTCACAGGTACGCATGAGGCGTGCTCCGCGTTGTCTTGTCTGCCACATTTCGAGTTTGTGTCGAGTCGATAGACGATGGAGATGCTCATGCATTCCACCGTTTTGTGTCAACAAGAGCCTGTCGTGAGGTACAGTCAACCCCACCGAGAATTAGCCCCACTGATGAAGAGGCACCTCGATCACATCATTCCATTGGTTTTGGTCCATCTATATCGATACGAGCTGCACAATATTCACGATGAGGTTCGTTGTTAGCATTGAGAACCATGGAGCTTGAACACGATCTTACCACCAACGAGGCACGTGTTCAAGGCACCGCATTTTGCTCCTCACCACCTACTGGGCACACATTGATCACCACGACACGATGCCCTCGCAAGGATCACCATAGTAAATGCAAGGTTCAGACTATAGGCGACAACTCTAGAATGCATGCAACAACTCACAATACTAGGAGAAAGCTCCAATATGCAGGCGATAGCTCACAAGCTGAGTCAGAGAGACTGGAATCAAGTGCTAGATGATAGCATTCAGCAAGTGGAAGGTGTAACCGCAATGTCCTCTGCAAACAGTGTGTGGACAGCAAAGATACAACTCTTGAAACCTACAAAAACGAGATTGAGGGAGAGTGATGGCCTGCATGCCTATTTATAGAAAGTTTGGGGTACCCAAATTAGGGTTTGGCATATGGGACACAATAACTCTCTAGGATCGCTTTTCTTTTTAAAATAATAAGGTTTCATCATTAATTAAGCGTGTTTTGGGGCTGTTTAAGTCAGGCTAATGCAGTTTTAGCTCAACACAAGCCAAGCCCAATGTGTTGTGTCTTTTGGTAATGACTTTGTATGCTGGATTTTTGGACATTTGTTTTTTTTTTTCCTGGTCTTTAAAAGCCTTACTCTCTGCAAACCTCACAGGTATGCTGCAGCAGTTGCTAGTGCAGATGGAGTCAAGATAAGGACATCATTGTTTAGAAGTGCTTTCACATCAATGGACTATGGAGATTAAATGGAGTTTTCTCCTTTTCCTGATGCTCCCCAAGCTTAGTATGATCTACAGGGATGCTATTTTTGCAGGAAACTGTTGCACAGCCAGCCTTACCTGGTCCTAAATCCTCCTCTTAAAGCAAAAGCCTTTGGTGGAGAACAGGAGAATTGTTGTATAAGAAGATATTGTTGGGCTTCTCATTTTTAGGAAGTTTTTGTATCCTTCAATGTCTCAATAGAAGAAATCAATTCATTTTCTAAACAAGCTAAATCAGTAAGATGAGAACCTTCTAGAGTTTGTGGTAAGAAGCTTAACTGTCATTACACAGCAAAAAAGAATTTGCATCCATTTTGTATGTAATTTGTGCAATCAATAATCTATTGATTTTTTTTCCTTTGTAAATTAATAGATATCTAGAAAAGTACACTAGAGCTGCCCATTGTGAAACAGTTGTTACTGGTACATGAGTTGTCAATTTTCATGTAATGCTCATCCAAGATGAAGTGTTAAGTGGTAGACATGGCATGCCTTTATGCACAATTTAGTAGGAAAAGTAGAAAGTTCTATAATGTAGCTAGCTGCTATATATTCCTCATATTGAATGCAAAGCAAATAGTGGAAGCTAACCTACACAGTTATTTAAAAGTCTGTGCAATGTGTTTGAATAGCCTTGGTATGACCTATGGGATGTTCAAGCAAGCCCAAATCTAAGACTCAAAAGAAGCCACTGGCTATTTCTTGGTTGTTTTTGGAGAGTGACCAATAAAGCATCTTCATGAAGTCACGTGAAGAATGATAATAATAATAATAATAATAATAATAATAGTAAATAATGTGATGTTTACAAAGCAAACACATGCAACCAATTGGTAGAGCCAACTGTAATAATGTATTGTTGTGGATACATTTTGATGTGTCTGGAAGAATAACTATCCCATACGTGATTTTGGCATTATATGATTCATGGTAACAGGCTGCAATTACCCTGCTACAACAATTTAATTTGGCATCACAATAGGAATATTTTTCTAATGTTCTTGTATTAAGATAAAAAAGGTAGGTAATTACAACATCCAAAGGATGCAGTAAGGCTCAGGCCTTAGCTTCTATTTTCCTAAAGAAATGTTTAAAGATTCAGTTCTTTGCTTTCAAGGAGCCCAAAACAAGGAGAATCTCCTACCTGATTTGGCTAATGCAGCTATCAGGCTTCAGCAGAGAATGCGCCCTGAAAACTATATCATTTCTTCTAGACCAAATGAACCTTAGAACAATCCCACATAGCAGATTAACAAGTCGTCAGGTGTTGTCATCCATATTAGCCTGATCTCCAAAGAATGCTGTTGCAATGCCAAAGGCATCCTACAAATTGGCCACTCTGAGCCATCTTCTGATAGTTTTCCACATTGGTGAGACATGGATGCAGTCCCAGAACAAATGTTTCTCAGTCTCCTCGGCCCAGCCACAAAATGAGGACAAAGGAGAGAGTCCAGGCCTCTTGCACAATCTAGCCTGCAGTGGAAGCTTCTTAAGAGTAGTCCGCCATCTGACCACGTTAACTCTGAAGGCCAGCGTTGCCTTCCAAAGCCTTTTAAATCTCTTGTTCCAAGTGTGACTCTAGTCCTTGGAAATTATTTTCTCCATTTATCCTAAATATTCATTGGTATTGAGACTCTAGCATCCACAGGGCCACATGGTTACGGATCCATGAACCATTGTTTGCATGTGTAGAAACTATTTTCTGGATCTTCTTGGCTCAACGCCAACACCCTCTAAGCGGACTTCTGATGCCTATTCGGCTTTGTATGCTTTGGTCAGAGATCATGTTTCACCCAACATCCATATTGCTTAGGAAAGTGACATGCCTGAGGATGAAGTTATGGATGTCTTATTGCATTTACCCTTAGATAAAAGCCCTAGTTGGGATGGCCTCACTAATGAATTCTTTGAGACCTGTGCTACCCATCGAGTGAAACCCTTGACCACCATGGAGGTTTGGAAAGTGGGGGTTATGCCTGCATCATGGAAGGAGGGAGTTATTAAGTTGATCCCGAAAGTGCCTTCTCCATCAATGCTAAAACATTGGAGACCCATCTCCTTGATGAGAACAATGTATAAAATTTTCTCAAAACTGTTGGCTAACCGCCTCCATATGCATCTCCCTAACATTGTGCACCCCCAATCGGTAGGGATTCATCAAGTGCAGAAACATCTTTTATAATGTGCTGAATGTCCAAATAGGAATTGACTATGCCAAGCATTCCAATCAGAAGGTGCTATTGGTGCAGTTGGACTTGGAAAAGGAGATGGGTCTCCATCAATGCTAAAACATTGGAGACCCATCTCCTTAATGAGAACAATGTATAAAATTTTCTCAAAACTGTTGGCTAACCGCCTCCATATGCATCTCCCTAACATTGTGCACCCCCAATAGGTAGGGATTCATCAAGTGCAGAAACATCTTTTATAATGTGCTGAATGTCCAAATAGGAATTGACTATGCCAAGCATTCCAATCAGAAGGTGCTATTGGTGCAGTTGGACTTGGAAAAGGCCTTTGTTTATCTGGACTGGTGTTTTGTTGTAGAACTTATGCACATCAGGATTTTAGTTGATATACACTATCAGTGTCGATGCTTCCTCTTGGGTCATATTGAATGGTGGCGCACAGAGAGAGAGAGAGAGAGAGAGAGAGAGAGAGAGAGAGAGAGGCTTGCCAGTCCTTAACGCTTGCAGAGCATCACATCAAACAGGCCCAAGCATCATGACAGGAGTTGAGACTGACGAGGCAGCCAGTAAAACAAGAGCAGGTTCACACAGACAGTCTGGTTGTCAAGAGAGCTATTCTGAATAGGGCACAGACATTGTCCAGGCTTTCACGCAGACAACAGGGTTAGATAAACAGCCCATACAATTAGGTAAATAGGCGCTCAGTCCTAGGTAAAATGGACCGACAGAGATTGAGCAGGTTGCTGTTAACTGCCAGATAGACACACAAAACAAAAAGAGAGAACTCCGGTCCAGCCTGTGGGGACTTGCAGACCTGCAGACCTAGTTGCTCACACACACACACACACACGCAGAGAGAGTGTGTGTCTGTACTTGTGACTGTCGTGTGGCGCTCTTGGTTATCAGTGGGTGTATTTAGATCGTGCTTTCCAATAAACAGCTGTGTCCTCAATCGGAGTGATAGCGGGTTCTGCACTGTCACGCCCCCCTGCAAAGTGACACGTCAAGAAGATCTGTAATAACAGTTTAGGTAGCTAACTCTGCCACCATGCCTGAGCTTAATACAGCTTCATTGATCAGGTCGTGGGCGTATCGGGCTAGATTCTGAGGAAGAAGATAATATGGTACCATGTACTGAGGAAATGGCCGCATGCCCTGAAACACAGCTGGCTGTAAAACATTGTAAACATGATGTAGAAGATCACATGATGATCCCCCGAGAACTCTATCCCTTCGGAATCTATGCCACGCTCCTACACATAGGTTGCTAAATGTTAGGGCTTGGATTAGAATCTGCTAGACTTTGCTAACTCTTTGCTGGGCGGCGAATATATTCAACACAACCATAGCAATATTCTGATTTGTGATGTGAGGACATGATGAGACACAGATTGTGCTTCGCTCTTTTTCTGCTTTTTATGAGCGTGGGGTCATCCTTTTTTTCATGGTCCGGATTCTGGTGTTGCCTTGGATCCATCAATGGTTGATTTCTCTACTATGGTGTGATTATGTAGGTCATAAAGACTTCCATGAGGTCATGCTCGCATCGAACAAGGATCAAGATGACCCTTTGGACAGGCTGCTCCTCTTCTTTGATAGAGAATTGGTGCATCTAGTGCCATGGAGACCCATGGCTGATTCCCAGTGCTTGCTTAAACAAGAATGTCTAGTGTGGGTTGAGGTTGGAAAACTACCATTTTATTGGCCTCTGTCAAGGGATGCAATGGTAGCCATTAGTACTATTTTAGTGCCTCCAAGCATGTGGGCGGACAACAAGAATGAATTTTGCATGTTATGGGTTACTACTAGGAAAAGACCCAATTGATTGCATCTTGATTGCACTGGTACTCCTCCATTGTGGTTTCGATTTAAATGGGGTAGTTTCGCTGGCCATTACTTCTCTCTTGTAGTGAGCTTGATCACTTCATGGTTAAGTGCTTGGGCAAAAAGGATGCTCCTACTCCTCACAATATGGATATTGATACAATGATTGATGCACTAGCAACTAGCAAATGCATCGTGCAAAAGATTTGACAAGACAATTGGCCTATTCTATCTCTAGATCCTCATGAATCTAGATGGGTTGATACTTAGTGTAAGAAAGGTAAATAGGTTGAGATTCAACAACCAACAAATCCATCAACAGACACCCAAGATTATTTCTATATATATGTAGAAAGAATAAATCTTCCAATGTTTTGAATGCATTTGTCATGGCCCCCTACTAGTCACAACAAAATGGGGAATATATTCTTACAGAGTGATGTTGTTTGGGCTCTGTAATGCTCCTACTACCTTCCAATGAATGATGATGGTTGCAGTCAAAAATCATATGCATGATTTTATTGAGATGTACCTAGATGACTTTTGTGTATTGTAGCCTAATTCGTAAGCATTGGGGACACCCAGAGCAGTGCTTTGAGAGATGTCGAGAGTATGTGATCTCTCTCAACCGTGACAAATGTGTCTTCAAAGTCTATCAAATGTCATGGATTTCGACTATTTTATGCTGGGAATGCTGCAATCTACTATTCTAATGTCCTGATGATTGTTTGTGAGAGATTTCAACCACTTCTCACAAAAAATGATGTGTTTGGTCATTTTTTGGTGATTGAAATTATGGTTGATGGTGAGATTTTATGGCCAATGGGTCTCTATGCACAAAATAATTCCTCACATCACCGTGATTTATGGGCTCACTTGAAAGCTCACTCGTTCCTTGGTAGATTGGGCTTCATGATGGGTGATTTTAATCTATGTATTGCTTCCTTGCAACCTACCTTTTGAGCACTCAATTATGGATGCATAAGAACATAGTGCTTGGGATGGCTTTTTATTAGCTATTCTTAAACAAGATCTCTAGTCTTGGATTTTTCCATTTGTTTTAGGGTTTAACTTCCATTCAACACAACATATGATGATATGGAGTCATTTGGTTCACATGTATGTTATGCAAGATGATGCTTTCTTGCCAGAGATTCTAGAGATGAGGGTATTGCAACAATATGCATTATGTGCTCACCTCCCATTGTACGAAATGCTTGGCTAGCCTATTGCTCCCTTTGCACAATTTTTGGATGGGATCCCATTACGTTTCAATTCCTCCTTTTGAGTCATGCAATTTTTATTGGATGTGCAGCACCCCAACCAAGAGGTGGTTCTTGTCCAATTAGATTTGGAAAAGGTATTTGATTACTTGGAATGGTCTTTTTTGGTAGAGCTTATGCAAACCATGGGTTTAGGAGTCGCATATGTGTCACTTGATATATGCTATTACCAACAATGCCTCTTCGCATGTCATGTTGAATGCTTATGCAAACCATGGGTTTAGGGGCCGCACATGTGTCAGTTGATATATGCTATTACCAATGATGCCTCTTTGCATGTCATGTTGAATGGTGGTGTTACTTAACCCTTTGCCCTAGCAAGATCAATCTAACAAGGATGTCCTCTTAGAACTTTATTTTTTTCCCCCCTTACTACCTATTTAATTCTCACTATGTTGCCTCATCTTGTTGAGATTGAGCAATTTACATGAGAGAGAGGACGGATGAGATGGAAGCACAAGGGTTTTGATACATGAATGTGAATGATTAAATGTTTAGAAAACCAAAGGGGTTGAGTTAGAAGACATATGGTGCATCAATAGTGGTCTAATGGACTGATGGTGTTTCTACACTCAAAGCACCTGAAAAATGGTGAAGACGACACATAACTAATCGTTCATTCAAGATAATTTGTGAGAGTGTTAATATGAAACATTCCCATGGGCTGAGTTGAGTTCTTTGTGATATTTTTAATCTCTTTTCCTAGTTGGTTGCTTTTTTTTCTTTTTCATTATGAAAATTTGTCAAAAGTAAAAAATATACTAAAATGACCTAATAAATAGATAAAAATATTAAGTATGAAAAAATAGCATGATGATTCTCAAATTGTTATTTATTAGAAACATGATCTCTTGATCAAAAATTCATACTTCCTTTTAATGAACATTTTATTGGGCGAATCACATGTTTATGATATTGAAAGCTGATAGAGACAACCTCTATAAGGTATTGGAAATTTGGGATTTGTTTATCCATGCTTCGAGCCTTCATATTATTGCCACGAAATCATCATTGATCAACTATACCAAATCAAATGTGCAGGCATTGGGGTGGTAGGGGAAGTAGTTCCACATGATCGTATTGCTTGGCATTCAGGCTACCCTTTGGGTGCGGATGTACAACCTAAACAATTGTTGCAATGGATTTCTTAGAAGTTGGACACCAAGTTCCTCTATTGGAAATCTCAGGTCTACTGGCCTTTTCATGTCTTCCTTATAGTGGCACAAGCTATTTATGATACCCGTGCTTACTTATTATTTTCCTCTTTTACCTAGGCCCAAGAGTACCTTGCATGACCTTACCTAGCACATATGTTTAATATGGTTGAAAAAAAAAATCAATGAATGGCATTTTTTGGATTTCATGGAACCATGTTTGTACTCCAAAGAACATGGATAGAGGGGCTCTCTTGGAGGTTGAGACTCACATGGTTGGTCTCTATCGGTCACTATTCCAAGCCATGTGTGTAGGTCATCACCCTTGGGTCTATAGTGCTTACTTTTTTCTAGAAGATCAGGGAGTTACACATGGTAGTACTAAAATTCAAGGTTCATGATGGCACATACTCAATAATGACTCCTAGCTCTCGATTTCATATTATGTATTATTGACCTCTTTCATATGCTCCTTGAAAAAAATCCTTCAAAAAGTGAATTGCATTCACTAGAGGATAGATTGCATACGAATTCCTTGCCGATGGAATTATTGAAGGAAAATAGGAAGACCATTCTAGGTTGAATCATATGGTGCGTGTTTCTATGGCAGATACAACTCCAATGGTTCTAGTGTTCTCATGTCTTTTTGCACAGCCAAACAAGTTTTTGGAATTCCTCATGGATATAGTGATTTGTGGGACATGATCTCTAGGCTTTTGTAGGATTGCCACCCCTTCCCACTCTTGATTTGGATCACCCTTGGAAGGATTGGAGGAGATATAATTGCCCATTATGGGGAGAGAGAGAGAGAGAGAGAGAGGGGGGGGGGAGGGAGGTAGGGATGGAGAAGAAGAGAGAAGAATCTAAACTTTTACCAAGAAAAAGAGGGGACAGAGTTCCAACTAGGCTAGATAACTCAAATGTTGTCTATAGACCTATTTGTTTCATTTAGGATTGGCCATAGAAGCATTAATAGGGAAAAGTAAGTGGATTCCAATAGAAGGGATGTCATTCCCTCATTCTGGTAAGATGCAACCTTGCTATAAAACCCAAGAAGAAAGGATAGGTAAGTAGATCAATACAATAAGGATGTAAAGGATTGTATATACTTAAAGGAACTCCCTTCCACCCTATGCAAAGAGACTTCACGTAGCCTTACAAGTCACGAAGATAAACTCTTTATACCCAAAAGAGGGGACTATGGTTTAGGTGAACCATAAAGATCCTTAAGTCCCACTTGGATTAGGAGAACTAAATGTTCTTAAGGAGAGAAGTCAAACCTTGTTTAAATATATGAAAAATAATTGAAGGATTGCCTTCTCTTCAAGAGGCTAAACTAATGCCTTCCCTAAGTTCATGGCAGCTTAACAAGGTAAGTGGAACCTTGAGTTGGAAGGATAATACTTAGAACAAATTATGATTTATATAGATTGCATCTCAAGGATTCTTTGATGCATTGGGAAGGTTCGTTTGTAATCATATATTTTCATTAAAGTTTGTAATAATCAAGTTGAGCTCGAATATGTGCTAGACCATTCCCAAGGCTAGTCATGGATCCCCTCGTTATGGGATTGCTCTTTTGTTTGCTCCAAATGTTAGGACCACCATCAAATGCGAGAGGTCTCTCCATACAAATTGGACGCTAGCTAGGAGTCAACAAGGTTGCCATCTAGAATAAATCTTTTCAACATCTACTATTAATCTAACCCCTTGCGAATCTAGGAGGGTTCTCTTGGAAGGCCTCAATGCTAGTTGGGGGCAAATGGGTGGTATTAGGCCTTCAAGTGGATTCCTATATGGGCAATGGATTTGATATAATAAAACAAAGCCTTCAATTGTTTTTGTGTTGTGATTAAGTTACATAAATGAACATCGTGTCTAATGAGTTACTTAAGCAACATATTTTTATATGTCAAACTACATGTGGTAGAAAATTAAATAACTAAGCAAACATGCCATGAAAAGGGAAGCAAGAGGGCAAATTCTTGACAACTCCATCTATGGTAGGGTGGTCTCAATTAGCCAAGAGGCTTCCCCTTGAAATGATAGTTTAGGTGAAATTAGAACGTGTTGAATATTAACCATTATAGGAAATTATGATAGATCCCAACCTTGTGTCATTTTATGGGCAGAGCGGTCGATGCATTAACTCCCCCTAGTTTCTCATTCTCTTTAAACCAAGTGTGACATGGGTCTGCTTTGGTTTGGTTTGACTTGCACCTACCCATAACCAATGGTAGATGGGTAGTTAGGTGACCTTAGCAATTATTTAACAACATTGTTTTCAAGTCGATCCTCATGGGTATGGAGCAGAGCTTTCTCTACAAGGTAGACTCAAGTAACCCTAGGCAACAAAATATGTGATATTGCAAGGGAGCTTGAGATGGTGTTGCCTATGTCTATCTCTTGATCGACTACCGAAATCATGCCATCAAGGGTTCATTAGACAAGCATGTCACATGTAGTATCAAAGCAGAATAAGAAATTGTAGTTATGAAACTTATGTAGACACTGTTTATAAGTGTATATAAGGTATAATTGACTTGATGAGATCTCATGTAAAATGATTTATGACTAATTGATGGTAGACTTTCCAAATCTACAAAGTCAGTCATAGATTCCTTAGTGTTTCAGACTATATTTACTTCTAGTATGCACTTTCTAGATTTTGATTAGTGAGATCACTTTATGTGGATCTTGGAGCACATATACAATCCTTCTCCTTTGTATTAGGAGAAGCATTCACAAGCAACAAAATATGATGCCTTGTATTTGGCCTTTGTTGTGAAGTTAATGCCACTTTAAGTTGCTTCTTGTTGTTCCAAGAGAAAACTCTTGATCCAAGTGAGAAATAATATCCAACAATTGATTTTTTGGAATCGATATCTCCCACCTAATTTGAATCACGTTGGGCTTTCCCAATCTATAGGTGATACCATAATCTATTGTACCCTTTACGTACTTCAACACCCACATCCCTGCTCTCCAATGGCTCTCTCAAGGATCATTTGAGAATTTTATTAGGACGCCAATTGCATAACTAAGATTTGGCCTACTATTGCATGGAAAGATTACGACTTTCCACAAGCTTCCAATATTGGCTAATGTCCACATGGGATGATTGCAACATATCCAAATTTTCCTAATAAATGTGCATCACTTACCAAATTCTCTCATCCTCACATGCGAACTACCAAATTAATAAATATACATGACCCTACCAAATTCTATTATCCTTGCATGCAAACTACCAATTTTTACACTCATATATATATGTTTGAATACTCATGCACATGCTTAATCTAATTTATTTTGCTATATTCTCTATCTATTTGATTTAAAATATTCTTGTAATTTTTTATTTTCTAATTAATATGAATTGACCTTAATTATCTCAATTTTAATGCTAGTTACATAAGTTAAAGTCAAGTTTCATATTTAAATTTTACTTTTTGATATTTTCAGTATATTCTTTACTAATGATTTAGTATTTGATGAAGTATAACATTAATCAAGACCTAATGGATGAAGGGCTAAGTCTAATTCTCATTTATGAAGTTCTAAAAGCTAGAGAATTTCTAAAATAAAAGTAATAAACCTAAGTTGTGTCGATTGTTGCACTTTCGGCATTAAGGGTAGGGAAGGGACCCACAATTTAACCACACTTTCATGGAGCCATGGTAGTTGAGAGAAAAATGCAGATTAACATCACATGAACAACTAATATTCATTATTTGCATGCACACGCGTGCGCGCGCGCGCACACACACACACACACACACACACACACACACACACACACTCTCTCTCTCTCTCTCTCTCTCTCTCTCTCTCTCTCTCTCTCTCTCTCTCTTCGCTAGAGCCTTCTTTTACCACAAATGAGTTGATTGGGGGGGATTTTCCCACCCTCCCCCTTATTTCAAGGCTTAATTAATCCTTCTTTATTCTTTCTTTTTAATTTTCTCTTATTATTATCTTTCTATCTCATTTTTCACTTTTTAAAAACCAAAATTACATTAAGAAAATTTAAAATTTAAAATTTTTATTTTTAAAATAAAAAATAAACTAAAATTAAAATAATTAAATTTATTTTTAAATCAAAATAACTTGTTTTGAAATAAAAATATAAAATAAAAGTTTAATATTAAATATGAAAGATTGACATTATTTCAAAATATTCTTTAAAAAAATATAATAAATTACAATAAGTTGAGAAAATTAATCATGAGTTTTCATAAATTAGGAAAATTATAAAATAATTGGAATAATTTTTAAAAATAATAATTTTAAAATAAATTGAGGAAATTTTTTAGATAAATCATTATAATTGGGATAAAATTTATCTTTTCAAAATTAGTAAAGAACCCTAAAGAGAATAGAAAAAACTAGATATTGAATCAAATTTATTTTTAAAAAAAGAAATTTAATGTTTGTGATAATTAGTTTTGTGGGATGATTTTCTATTTTAATTATCATTAAAATATCTAAATAATATTAGTGTTTTTAATAATTACCTATAATTATTGAAAAGTTAATTTCTTTACGAATAATAGTGTTTGATTCACCTTATTCATAACTAAGCCGAAAATGGTAAGTAAATCGTTTGGTTTTCTTTTGTTACTTCTTAGTAATTAAAAATTAATCGAATCATCTTCATATTTAGGTTTACATGCATATCGAACTCAAGCCATGAGTTGATTGTGAGATTATTAATTAGAAGTTTAGGCATTGTTTGGAAAGTACTATTTCTATTCAATTAATCAGAATGATTGATTTTGATTGATGCAAAATCTTGCAAATGATACTAATGACATCCATGCCTTCGATAGCCAAATGAGATAAAGGCATCTTGTCTTTCCCAAGGGCACATCTAAAAACAATTTACCTAGAGAAAATGAAGCTTGCTAATGTAGTCCACTACCACTACTTAGGTATATGAGATCGTCTATATAGGAAGGCTCTTCCTTACGTATGATAAGTACCAATGGGGCGCTAGTCAAATGATATAATCTCATTATCGATCTTTTAATAGGGAAGAAAATCTATACAAGCCTATCGTGATTTAACATTGAAAGGCTTGGGATGAACATGGCAAGGTGAAAACCTGGATTTTGGGTTGATTTTGCTCTTTACATCAGATGTAAATAATACAATAATGTAAATACCTTATTTTTGAAAGTAATATTTTATATTTATACATAAGGAACATGTTAAAGAACCCAATGCTAAGATAATTAAGGAATATTTCTTTATTTGTTTCATAGCATCAGTAGCATGCTTGTTTAGAAAATTAAAATATGCCACATTTAAATATAGAAGCAAGTGGATGATTTTCCTAATGAAACCATCCTACAACTAAGTGAAATTATTTAACCAAGTGGCTTCTCCCAAAAATTTAAAAATTATCCTAGGGTCAAGTTCTAGAACCAATTTAGCACATTTTAAGGGGCCCATGTGAGACTATGCCTTACTATAATGAACTTAGTCTGCAAGTTCCCTTGAAATATCTTGCTCCATCCACATACTCCAAGATCAACTCAAACCTTATACCCACCTTCTCCATAAAGATCTTATATATTCCCTCTCACCTTGCTCATAAGCCTACTCTCATAAGCCGAAGACTTCTCTTCATTCAATCCAATCATATACATCCTTTAAGCTTGTCCTTCTAAGTAAAATCCTTTATATTTTCTCTCATCTTGCTACAACACTTACACTCATGAGCCAAAACTTCAACCAAACTCTTGGAACTTATTTTCTATCATCGATGAGCCTTGATTCAAGGGAGTCCAACTTAGACAAAGACCAAAAAGGGAGGCGAGACAAAAAAAAAAACACTCTAGCAAGATGGCCCCAAAGCAAAGAAACATTGGAATTGGACGAGAGTAGCATTACAAGCAACCTCCTATCATACCAACTCAAGCCAACTTTGTTTCCTTCATATTTCAAAGTAATCTTCATGAAATAACATTAGAAAGTCGGATGAATGATATCGATAATTTGAATCACAACTACTAAGCATTCCACAATCCTTGTGGGTACCTAAGATGTCAAGTAGATGTACAAGAAATTATAAGTGCTTAAGATAAAATTCAAATACAAATGCCCTCACATGATGATACCTAGTCCAGGTTCTCGAACTTCTAAATTATTGGATGGTCTAAATTGTGATAACAAAATGAGTGATTCGTCAAATATCAAAATTGACTTCTATTTTGAAAGAAAATATTTAAGGAAGTTACAATAATTGGAAACATTGGTTAGGAACTATCCTAATTGTCCTTGTAAAATCTGTGAATAGGGAATGAGGAACCTCTTTAGCTAGCAAGGGTTAGGAAGTGTCAACTTTTTTTGGTAGAAAATTATCTAGCAAGGTATCTAGATAAGTATTTCATTCTTGGGTAGAAATATAGATCTTGATGAAGTTGAAAAAAAAATGTTAAATGTGATCTTTTTAAAAAGGGAAATTTCTGATGCTCGAAATAGAAGCATCAACTTGTTACCTAGATTAGAAATAAGATAGTCCAATGAAAGGGATATCATCAATAAACCCAAGACCCAAGAACAAGAATTGTGACTTAAAATCAAGCAGAACCTATGCTTGTAA
This sequence comes from Lygodium microphyllum, assembly GCF_053477565.2. NCBI lineage: Eukaryota > Viridiplantae > Streptophyta > Polypodiopsida > Schizaeales > Lygodiaceae > Lygodium > Lygodium microphyllum. Next base: position 103,060,187 of record NC_141162.1, on the reverse strand, counting down.
CATTTATGCATAAGTATATTTATCATGCTACTTGTCACATTGAAAGAATTTTTTACACTATTTATAAATGCTAAAAATTTAATATATCCAAAATAAGTTCTTGGATGTGTATACTAAATCTCCTTAAAGATTAGATGCGCTAACTCTTCACTAAGAGAGTTGGATTATTGCTCTTCAAATTGCTAGGACCAGCACGGGATGTGAGAGGTCTCTTTGCAAGGACTTGTTGTATGTTAGGAGGCACCAAGGATCTAAGAGGCTTCAACGACCATAACTCCTTGGGCATATTAGGACTAGCTTACCCCATACACGAGCTCGAATGGATCTTCCAAAAGGCCTCGATGCTAATAGATGATGGACATGGTGGGTTATTTTGGTCTTCAGATAGAGTCTTGATATGGATTGAAATAATTATTGGAATAAGAATAAATATAATAAATTTTAAAATGATTGTTTGTTCCTATATTCATGTTTATGCTTAGCTTAGATGAAGGAACACTATTTAATGGATTAATTAACAAAGTTATTTTTTAATATTAAACTAAATCATATTAAAATAATTAGACAACTATTCAAGAGAAGTAAGTTGTCAGATCTTTCCTATGGTAGGGTAGTTGCCATTAGCCAAGAGGCTTCAAAGTTAAGACTATAGCTTATGGATAGAGGGGTCAATAAGTTGTAGAGGGGTTGATGCCTATTGCTCCCCCTCGTTTCTTACTCTCTTTGAACCTTTGCAACAATGGTTAACCTTAGTTTGAAGGATGATAGCAATGTAACCAACTTAAAAACTAACACTAGAAAATGTTGATAGGGGATTGTGGTATTAATTTAGGCGTCATTTCAAAGTCGATCCTTGTAGCGTTAAGGCAGAGCCTCCCTTGCAAGATAGACTCAAGTAGTTTAAGGTTACAAATGTCTAATTATTCTAAGAAGTTTTGAATGATAGTTATCTTTATATACCTCTTGATGGACTATCAAAGATACTACCATCAGAATTCTTAGATAGACACATTATATTTGATATCAAAACAAAGGAAAATTTTCAAGTTTGAAACTAGATATTGTCTCTAATTATTAAAGCTAGGTATGGTGTGCAAATTGGATGTTGTATGCACGCATAGTGAACTTCGGAAGGTCCCCAAGAACAAAGAACTCTACAAAAGCTCATAAAGCAAGAAGAGATGTTTGAATGACTTGAGACAAAAAAAAAAAAGGGTACAATCTCTCCCCATGCCTTGTGTGAGCACTTTACAAGGCACATATTTATAAATTTATTAATCTCCAAGCTAAAAAATAGCTCAATTTACAATTAGCATGCTTTGGGCTTTTGTGTTTGCTTTTACCCAAATAAAGAGTAAAGCGTTTGGGTGCTTGAAAAGTCGGGGCTCTGCCCAAATACAATGTCAAATAATTAAATATTTAACCAAGCGCCTATGCGCATATAAAATAATAAATGTTTGTCAAGAGATTTGATAAATAAGCGTGCCTAAAAAAATATTGACGCCACGCCTTTAGTGATAAGACGTGCACCCATAAAAAATGATAATATCTTCTAGGTAATTTGAATACACGCCATCACCCACCGGTGCTTCCCAACGCCATCGCTGCCTGCTCTACACATCAACTAAAGCATTCACAATTGTTAGAAAACAATAAGATAAAACCCACAAAAGTAAATACCTAGTAATCTTTAGCTACAAAATAATTAAATAGATTGAAACTTTGTCCTAACTTAATTTAATACAAGTGCACTCTAAACTCATAAAAGTCCATTAATTTAAATATATATTTTGCGAAATCACCTGCTGTGGAATCACCCACGTGCACATTAAATTAACCTAACACCCGAAAAGGATAGGCGTCCCCGTCAACTTCTCGCATAAGGAATCCACCTTGTGTAGGAGCCCTGGCAAATACATATAGTTTTATGGAATCAACTGAAAAACCTCGCAGAATCCATTGTGGAATATGCCTCATGGCATCATACCCTCAGGGTGGGATAGCAATTGTCCTCAATTGCTATTAGCTCAATGTGGAGCGAATAGTGAGGGGTAAGCACTTAGGTCACGGGCGTGCATCCTAATATTAGGCTTCTTCAACAAGATGATTTTTAAACTTAACCAAATATCTAGAATATCTACTGCCAGTTCTAGTGGTCATAAAGTCAGTGTCTAGAATAGTTTCAGGTTCAAGTATTTTAGTTTATTCTTCTATAACAAAGGAGGGTTTTCATAGATAGGGTGGACAGGTAATTGACCTCTAAAAGGTCATAACAAACTGATATGAAAAGTATTATGGATTTTCCAGTGTTGGGGTAGTTCTAATTTAAATGCATTGTCATTGATCTTGTGAATTATTTTGAAAGGTCCATAAAATCTATGTGTTAATTTAACAATAGGATGTTTCTCAACACTTTGCAATATTCTCTTTTCAATACGTAACCAAACATAATCATTAACATTGAAACTCATGGCTTTCCTTTTCTTATTAGCTTGTTTAGTATATGATTGCTAGGCTTTCGCAACCATATCTTTAAATTCAGCAAAAATAGTAGCATGCATATTGACAATATCATCAATAGCTTTAACTTTGTTTGATAATGATATAACAAGTGTATGCAATTTATGTCCATAAATGTTTTCAAAAGGTGCTTTATGTGTAGCTGTGTGTGGTGTATTATTGTATGTAAATTGAAGTAGATGTAAATGTGTATCTCATGTTTGTGGTTTTGTAATTGTGTATGCATGTAAAAGATCTAGAATTATATTATTAGTAGCTTCTGTTTGCCCATTGGTTTCAGGATGAAATGCAGATGAGAAATCAATCTTAGTACTTAAATTAGCAAACAAAGTAGTCTAAAAATGGTTACAGAATTTAGAATCACGATAAAAAATAATAACTTTTGGCAAACCATGGTTAGTGAAAAGAGTCTTCAAAAACAATTGTGTAGCTTGAGATGCAGTTAATGTTTTCTTTCATGGTAGGAAATATGCTTGTTTGCTAAATCGATCTACTATAGTCCAAATCATATCATGATTAGCTTGTGTGTTAGGCAAACCAATTGTAAAATCCATTGAAATATGTTCCCATGCATGTTTAGGAATTGGTAAAGGCATTAACAAACCATATTACTTACCATGGTGTCGCTTGACTCTTTGACAAATTAAACACTCAGAAACAAAGTTAGAAACATCAGCTTCCATTTGTGGCCAGTAAAAAATCTTCAACCAATGTTCTTAAAGTGGAAATAATACCTCTATGGCCTTGATATGGAGGACAATGAATTTTGTGCAACACTCATGAACTTCTTGTGTACCATTGTATCTAGTGCTTAAGAATGCAACCTTTATGTGATAATGAGTTGTAACAGTAGATAAATTCAATTCTTTTATCAACTTTGCAAAAATAAAATCATGTGTACTTTCATCATCATGCAAAACAATCATTTCTTGACCATGCACAAAATATTTCATCATTAATAATGAGTGAGGATTTTGCATACCTGGTAAAGTATCTGAGCATCACCGATATCATCATCATCTTTAGTGAAGTTTGGTATATCTTCACGGTCTTCGTCTTTCATCACTTCCAAGTAATTGATTTGAACATTTGGCTTCTTGGATTAGCAATTCACTGCTAAGTGTCTAGGTTGTTGACACTTGTAGCAAACTATATGCTTTGCTTTGAAACATTATTGCTAATGGCTAGAAATTTCGACATGTTGGGATTTGGTTGGAGAGAAGGCTTAGGGTTTGGATTTGTATTTGATGGTAAAGTAGGGGGTCGAGTCCAAGGTTTACAAAAAGAAGAAGGAACAAAGTGATTTTGATTGAATCTTCGGAAGTTAGAATTGAATTGCTTTGTACCGAAGTAACCATTAGTTAAAAATTGTTGTGATCGCTTTTCTTGTCCACGAATTTTATCTTCAGCATCATGCGCTAAAGAAATCACATCCTCCAAAGTCTTTGGCTTGAACATGTTCACTTCCATATAGAAGTGACTAAGCAAACCGGACATATACTTGTGCTTGTGGATCACCTCAAGAACATCTTCAAGCATTTGAAGTTGTAGTAAGGCACTCCAAAAACACTTGGTGTATTGCGGAATGAATTCACAATCTCTTTGTTGCAGAAGATCCCACTGTTTGATAGCTTTTTCATGGAATTGAGGTGGAAGAAAATTATGCAAAAGTTTCTTTTGAAAGGCCTCCCAAGTAGAGGAACAATCAACACTCTTGTGGACAACAGTCCACCATAATGATGCTCTATCTACTAAATGGTTAGTGACACATTTAAGTTTATCTTTTTTAGCATATTGTTCTTCATAAAAATAGTCATCAAACTCACTGATGAAAGCAATAACAACTTTTCCATCACATTACACATTAAAAGTTCGGAATTTGAAATTTCTTTTACTTATCTTGGCTTCTTTCCTGAGAGACTTTGCATCGAGTGTTGCATCAATCATACGCTGAATAACATCTTCACGTTGCACTCCATCTTGATCAATAATGGATCGTTGAAGTGTAGCCAACTATTGTGCTTGCAAATTTTGACGTGCTCTTCGCTCTTCTTGAAGTTGCATCATGATTAGGTCTAATTTTTTCTCCATAGTTGACTCTGGAAAATCACCTTCGCCCATAAAATCTTCCATGTTTTGATCAGACATCCTGCGAAATCTCAAACAACCTCACACTCGAAGTCTCATTAGAAGGATGAGCATAGCTCAAGTTTGGGTTTAAAAGGCTTGCTTTAAAAAAAAAAAAAACTTTTGTGATCTTGCTCCTTTCGCGGGTACGCCAATTGATGACGGTCTTCTTCCAAGCGAGAAATAGATTGTGTGTGACAGCCTGCTTACTTGAAATCAACTCTGCCAAAGTGCAGGTAGGAACAGAGGTTGTTGGAGTTGCGAAACAGGTTTGGGATAAGCTCGGTGTGAATACCCACTAGATAGGGGGTTAAAGATTAAATTGAAGCTTTAGTAAAGCTTAGCTTTAAGCTTTTAATAAAATCTTAAACAAATCGTAAAGTCAACATGCAGGATGGCAGTATGTTCTCACCGAATTCGTCACCATTGAGTACATGCTGCTGCCATCGATGTTGAACTTGGAAAAGCTTAAACTCTTTCTTAAGCTTGTAAGCTCAAACTTGATTAACTACTGCTCTGCCAACAAGACAACTTGCAAAGGAGCTTGGCAGGTGGTCCTCCACTTCTTGGAAGAGGTCCTTCATGATTTGACAGCACACCAGGGGGTTCTTCACCACCACGAACACATTGGTATTGACAGTTCTCTTCCTGTAGAGCTCGTTCATTCCAGGAGCTTCATCTTCTCGTGAGATAATAAGCGATTGGAACCCCTTGATATCAACTTCGCTTTGATACCACTGATGCGCAAATCGGATGTTGTATGCGTGCGTAGTGAACTCTGGAAAGTCCCCAAGAACAAAGAACTCTACAAAAGCTCATAAAGTAAGAAGAGAGGTTTGCACGACTTGAGACAAAAAAACAAATAGGGTACAATCTCCCCCCATGCCTTGTGTAAGCACTTCACAAGGTATGTATTTATAAATTTATTAATCTCCAAGCTAAAAAATAGCCCAATTTACAATAAGCATGCTTTGGGCTTTTGTATTTGCTTTTGCCCAAATAAAGAGTAAAGCGTTTGGGTGCCCCAAAAGTCGAGCTCTGCCCAAATATTAATGTTAAATAATTAAATATTTAATTGAGCACCTATGCACATACAAAATAATAAAATTTTGTAAAGCGCTTTAATAGATAAGCGCACCCAAATGAATATTGACGCCATGCCTTTAGTGATAAGGCGTGTGCCCATAAAAAATGATAATTTCTACTATTAGAGCTCAAGATATTTGATTTTTTCTCCTGTTGTACACCCAGGACATGACATCACCTATGGCTAAAAATAAAAGAAAGTAACCCATAATAATGAATCCACTAGTGAATGATATATGGGATTCATTCTGGGGGCTTGGAGATGGCCACGAGCTTATGATTTTCCAGAGGGGTTGTCGTTTGTTGTTCTTGTAGTTTCAATTGAATGTTAGTAGGTGTAATGCCTTGCTGTAGCAATTAAGCTATTAGATGAATTGTCGCATCTAAGGAGAAAGAATTGCTTAAGGTGGAACTTATAGGTTCAGATTGTCTTGCATATTTTAAAGTGCTTGGGCTAGCACTTTTTGTGATAATATATGTTTATTTTTTGTAAAGCCTACATGGAATGTGCTAAGATGTGCAACACTTTTGATATAACAAAGTGTATTTGAGTAAAATGTATTGAGTATGTATAACGTGATGTCTCTTTCTTGCGGTTTACATGGAGCAGTTTTGAAGACATGAATCGGTAAAGCCTTAGACCTGTTTAAACATTTGATTCAAAGGTGAATCCACTGAAAGGCATACAAACAACGTGAGCCACTACGACAAGAGAAGGTGAAATTCGAGAGCTTGATCCGAGGGGGCAATCTGAAAATGTGAAGCTGGAGTCTGCTCTAATAATGAGTAAATTTAGTATGAAGGAGAAGAGATGACGAATTAGACTGATGAGAGAGTTCGCGTGGGGGAATTAGAGTAATAAGCACCAAAAACAGTCGCAGAGGCAGAGCTTATATGAAGTAGATGAAAAGGGCGACAGCAAAACCTGCAAGCTTGGTGGTCGTCACCCAACGCAGCTCCTGCCACCATCGCCCGGTGCTTCCCAATGCCATCGCTGCCTGCTCTACACATCAACTGAAGCATTCACAATTGTTAGAAAATAATAAAATAAAACCCACAAAAGTAAATACCTAGCAGTCTTCAGCTACAAAATAATTAAATAGGTTGGAGCTCTGTCATCCTAACCTTAATTTAATACAAGTGCACTCTAAACTCATAAACATACATTAATTTAAATATATATATTACGGAATCACTTACTGTGGAATCACCCACGTGCAAATTAAATTAACCTGACACCCGAAAAGGACAGATGTCCTCGTTAACTTCTCGCACAAGGAATCCACCTTGTGTAGGAGCCCTAGCAAATACATATAGTTTTACGAAATCCACCGTGGAGTATGTCTCTAGTTTTACGGAATCCACCGAAAAACCTCATGGAATCTACCATGGAATATGCCTCTTGGCATCAAGGTAATAGTCAATTGAGAAGAAATTCTTTATAATTGATTTTTCCACTAATGGTTAATGAATCAGAAAGATAAATCTTGGAAGCGTGTTCTTGTATTCAAAGTTTTCTTTATATCGACCATATATCCCTAGATTTTGGACAATTTAAGGAATAAGTTTATGCAAACCTTAGATCAACGTTATGGAAAAAGGAAATGAATGTAGAATGACATTTATTGCTTCATCAATTATGATAATGTTCCTATATTTGAACCAACCTTAAATGAAAATAGTGGATAGAAAACCTAAAAGTTGTCAATATATTTATTTTCAACAAATCTAGGGACAATCCTATTCTTTTCACTAGAGGATATAGCTTCGTCTTATTTGTTATATTTATGATGAAGTCGCTAAAGTGATTCCTACTGATAGAGTTGTTATTTTAGGCGGTCTCATTGCCAAATTTATTGTAAAGAAGGTTATTGAGACCTTCCTTGCAAATACATACTCCTAAAAGTTTTTGCCAAACCTCCATGCTATCATACTATCAATGTATTGGATTTCCATGGGAAAATCTTTATAGTAGGATCCCTATTGTGATATAATGCCTCTAGCTATTGTAAAATGTTAAATAAAAGATATATTTTTCTCTTGTATTTGTGCAAGGCTAATAAATTTTTAAAATCTTACATTGAAACCATAATAATTTTAATATCAAATCTCAATTATATAAATTAAATTAGTCATTGCACATGATGAACCAAGACATTCCTACTAATGTTAATCCTATTGAGTTATAAGATAAGACATCCCTTCTCAAGCAAATAAAAGCTCTCGAGTTTGATGAGAAGGTCAAGGATATAAAGACAAACATTGGAATCCCTTCTCCAGCAAATAAAAGCTCTTGAGTTTGATGGGAAGGGCCACCAAATTAGTTAAGGATAATAAAAGAAAATTGTGAGTGCCTATGTTTTCATGGAGTCAAGTAGAGTATAATTTGAGAATGTGGGAATTTCAAGTAGTGGTGACCCACTTGTAATTGTGTTATTATCATGGTCACCAAATTACTTAAAGATAATAAAAGAAAATTGGGAGAGCCCATGTTTTCATGGTGTCAAGTGGAGTATAATTTGAGAATGTGGCCATTTCAAGTAGTGGTCACCCATAATGCTACTTGTATCCACTTCTATCAAAGCCCAAAAATCCATGAGAGAAGGGTTGTTGACACCCATAGTATGAAGTCTACTCTACTATATTATCTAGTGTCTCTATCTACAATTTAAGTGCAATATGTGCTCTATTGTATACCATGCTTATAAATATGGAATCTACTACTCACAATCTCGTCACTTTTTATGATGTATCAAGTTGTGTAGCAACTTCTTTATTTGATTAAACACGTACATTATTAATAAGGTACAATAGACAATACTAGTATCCTTCAATATAGCCTTTTCTAGTGCCAAAGTAGTATAGGAATTTTTTAGTCCCATAATAAAATATCCTTTGATTACCTCATCTGATACTTCTTATATTAGATGTGCGCTGACTAAGGAAATTCAAAAGTATTTGGCAACCATGATGTAAAAACAACCACTAGAGCAAGTACATGTTTACCATCACTCCATAATGATTGACATTGCAGTCACATGCTAATAAGGATATGTCCACCCATAAGTGGCCTACTCATAAGAGGGGTGTTGGTCTTTTGCTAAGGATTAACAAGTGGCCCAAGCTCTACCATCCTCTAGCATTCTATGCCAACTTTTCCCCTTAAGGATACTTCTAGTGATTTCCCTTAAAGATGCTTTTGGTGATTTCCCCTTATCTTTAATGGCAATATTACAAATTAAATATCACAAATTCTCTAGGACTAGAGTTGAAAACCCTATTAATTCCCATGTCTAGAAAGTTGTTAGGCCTTGGCTTTGTTTAGAAAGTTGGTAGGCCTTTGCTTGGTAAATTTAACGTAAAAAGAATTTGGTTATAGTGGCTAGAAACTCCTTCATAGATGGTTCAGTGGTCTTATGCATGGAGGAAAAAAGGTAAACTTCAAGGTTATTCTGGAAATCTTATGGCTAAAGGAAGCTATGATGAAGAAAAATGGGGATACAAATCAATTGACTATTTACCAAGCACTTGTCACCTTAGTTATTCTTGAGTTAGTCCTATTTTTTATTGCTAAATCTTGGATGATGACAATCATCTAGTGGTCGTAATGGGTTCCTTTGGAGCTCCTTGTGACATTCCATGCATTTGTAGTGCCTATGCACTTTGTTAGCTCCTATTGATAAATTAATGGCATTAGTGTCTACATTTAGATCCAGTAGCACATATCTCCTTTCTAATGCCAAAGGATAGTAGGGTGTAAAGCGGCCAAAAAAGAGTCACATCTATTAGTCCCCCCAATATCTTTTTTTCAAAAGTGAGTTGGTTAAAACTTCTTCAATAATCAAATTATATACATCACTTAGTACTCATTAAAAAATTTGGGGTATTTTGATATTTATCAAGTAAGCTTAGTTATAAATGAAGGGTTCACAAAATAGTAACAATAAGGGGCCAATAGAGTGACACTTAAGGATGCATTGTTTTAAGATTTAAAAAAATTAAAAGTCTAAAATACTTTACATGATTCAATTTTTTGGCTCACATTAAGCTTATGTGTAATACATAAGTATTTGAATCATAACTTTAAATGGATTAAATAGATGCAACTTGTATGCAAAAGTGTTGCTCGATTGGGGTTGTCCGTGTTTTGCTTTTGGAGGGCACCACCTTATTGGCCCCTTTACCCTAACATATAGAGTGTGGATATTGAAGCTCTCTCTCCATTCATTGTCAATGATGGTAGTGCTACAATCTATAGTTATGCTACAATAACTATGACATAGATATCATTTGTGTTGAATACCCCAAATTACTTGGCACAAACGATGGTAGTGATGCAATTTCTAATTATGCTATAGTAGTTGTGACAGGGCTATAATCTAGCGTGCATACCCCAAAGTACTTGACACAAACGATAAGGACCTTGGGTTCCCATGTCTGGCAACTAGGAAAAAGTTAAATTACTCAACAACCCTTGCCGCCATTGAATGGTGCTTAGGAGGAAGCTATCTTTAATCTACTTGAATTGGCAAAGAATATTCTTGGAAGCTATCCTTGAATCTACTTGACTTGGCCAAGAATATTCTTGGAAGCTATCCTTGAATCTACTTCACTTGGCACATCATATGCTTGGCTTACAAAACACCTCATGGATCAATTTTCAATTTGTTTGGCAATTAAAATGGGTAGTTTCAATAAGAAAAGTCCATTCCACAAATAATAGACACCTTGAGATCTCAAGATCAAGGAAAAAGAATGTAGAAAACAATGGTGCGACAGGAATATATTCTCACAAATCTATAGATTATTATTAAATCACTAGTCATTAGCATTTGGATCATAATCTATAGATAGCCATGACTACAATCAATCTAGGTGCCACTACCCTCATGCTAGTCATTCTTCAGATGATTTCATCTCAAAAAAGTAGAAAGAAGAAGAGAAGAAAAGAAAGGATATGTAGACTAGTCCTGAATAGCGGCAACTCCAAACATGAAACTCCTAGTGACTATGAAGAATTGGGAACAAAATTATTTCAAAAGCCTCACATTTAGGCTATAAAACTACTTTGATGAATTTCCTCCCATTGAATCTATGGATTTCTTAAAATGCATCAAAGGAGCAATGATATTGGCATAATCTTGATGAAGATCGTGTACCACCTTGTAAGACTTAGAAATCACTGGATCTTATTCACTAACTTAGGTGGGGACCATTCCAAGGCATCCATGATCTTCAAACAATCTACATCTATCCCTTCATTAGAGGCAATCTATCCCAAATATTCAATCTTTTTCAAGAAGAATATGCATTTTCTCCTTTAAGCATGGAGTTTTTGTTGATAGGGTTCAAACACTAAGATCAAATTCATTGCATGATTTTCCATTGATTTGGACTAAATCAAGAAATCATGGAAAAATACTAGGATTAAACCATCCAAGTATGTTCAAAATATGTATTGCATTCGTCAATTGAAAATACCTAGAGTATTGGTTAACCTAAAGGGCATTAGTAAGAATTGATAATGACCGTAACAAGTCTTGAAGGTGGTCTTTGGAATACATGATTCTTTGATCCTAACCTAGCAATACCCTAACCTTAGATCTATCTTTGTGACAAACTTTGATCCTAAGCCAGTAATGCCACAACCTTAAATCTATCTTTGTGAAAACCTTTTATCAGTGGAGTTTGTCAACAAGTAGCTCATCAATACAAGAAATTGAGATTGATCTTAACAATGAATTGCTTCTAGTCAATGCACAAATGGGATGATCCATCCTTTTTGTTTTGAAAGAGAGTCATTGCCTCCCATGGTGACTTGCTAATATGAACATACCCTTGATTTGGTGATCGTTTTTACCCTTTGATTTCAATTGCCTCTAGGGTAGATATCTTGTATATAATCTTTGATATTAGTTTTCCTAGGACTATTTCAATTTTGTGATCAATAACATGAGCAAGGGGTAAGTTGGTTATCTCTTTAGGGAACACGTCTAAGTAATTGCTTAAGCATGTTGATTCTTAATTAAGCAATTGTTCTTGTGTGGGTGTATAGGAGTATTATATTCATCATGCAGTAAGATTACTTTAATCTATGTTCTTGCATAGCAAAGGATGGACAAAAACCAATCAATACTTAGGTCATTAACACAATGGCGCTTTTAAGCATTGTTCTTGTGTGGATGTATGAGAGTATTGTATTCATCATGTAGTAAGATTACTTTAATCTTCATTCCTGTGCAACAAAGGATGTACAAAAAACCAACCAAAATTACTTTGCCCATATGTAGGGAATTCCATTCCTTGGGATAATTTTAAGACTATTCTTGTGTGTATATTTCCTTTTCGTCAATTGCATTTAAACACAAAGGGTTATTTTCTACAAACTTGAGTATCCAATCATCATAACATTGTTGTTCCTTTACTACCACTTGTTCGAAGGATAATTGAAAAATTGCTATTTCCTCCAAAGCTCACTTATATGCCACATTCCTTTGTGGATTCATCAATCTCTATACTCTTGTAACAAGCATACTATTCCTTGAAGATGATAGAGCCATCACATAATACTGAAGAAATGAATGTTGAATCTACTCTTCTAGAGATTACCCTTCAGTAACAAATTAATCTTCGAGCCAAGAATTCCCTTAGGAAACAAAGTAAATCCTACATGATTTATGTCACCAATGTTGAAAAACCTGAGACTACACATATTATACCATCACAAAAGTATTTTCTAGCTACCTATAAGGATTGTTTTACCGATGACTCTTCATCTCAATTGCCTTCCTCTCGAGGAGCATTGATTCACGAGAATTATTTCCTAGAGTTTCTTCTCCCGCATAAGGTACCTTATAGGCATAGCCTACTGCACCAAAAATAAATTCAATGGCAAGCCACTAAACTTCTAGACAAAGGTCTCATCCATCCTTGCTCATTGCCCTTTGGATCACCTGTCCTTCTTATAGAAAAGAAAAATTAAACATACCACATAAGCATTGACTATAGGGTACTTAACAAAGTCACTATAAAAATTAGTATCTTATATATTGTGTTGATTATTCATTATATAAATTAAAGGGATATTCAATTTTTAGCAAAATTGATTTAAAATCTGGATACCATCAAATTAGAAGGGATATTATTGACATTGTTAAAATTGTTTTCTTGCACACGATTTGGACACTGTGAATTTGTTGTAATGGTGTTTGGTTTAACAAATGCACCTACCACTTTTGCTAGTGCTTATGAACAAAGTTTTTCTTAATTATTATCACCATTTTGTTATTGTGTATTTTGATGGTATTTTGGTTTTTAGAAAATTGAAAAATGAACATAAAAAACATCTAAATGTAGTTTTCAATTTACTGAAAGCTAATAACTTGTATACTAACCCTACAAAAAGTGCATTTTTCCAATATCAAATTGAATATATAGGTCATATTGTTTCTATCCAAGGCATCTATGTTGACCCTAAGAAAGTACATACTATAAATGAATGGCCTATTCCTTGAAATGTGCATGAAGTTTATTCTTTTCTTGGCCTAGTTGGTTTTTATAGAAAGTTTGTGCAAATTTTTTCCTTTAATTGCTTTGCTACTGATGCTTTTGCTTCACAAAACTATTGTTTGAAGTTGGGGGGACTCGTTAACAAAAATCTTTTGATTCTTTAAAATATATATTAACTCATGCTCATCTCTTGTAGCTACTTGATTTTAATCAACTTTTATTTTTGGTTGTTATTGATGCTAGTGGACTAAGAATAGGTATTGTACACATGCAGAATGACCATCTCATTGCCTACAAAACCATCCAAGTATAATTATACCACTTATGATATTAAAAAAAATCACTATTGTCCATGCCCTGGATATTTGGAAACTTTACCTTATTGAGATGTCAGGCTCTACTACATGAGCTAGCATCCACTACGCACTACGCATCCACTATGTGCCTTGGTGATGTGGCATGATATTATTCACTAACAGATTAGGTGATTAACATGAGAATATACCAATGATTCTACAAATGGACTATACCCATGTAGTTTATCCTTGGTTATGGCACACTTATTATGCTACCTCTTCTTTTCTAGCGGGTTCACACTTAGTGATTGTATGTACATATGTTGTGGTACTTTCATATTAGTATTTTATCATGTTGTAGACTTAGTTCTTTTGTGTGGAAAAAGAATAAAGAAGAAGAATAAGATTTCAAACCTATTTGTGTTCTCAAGTCTCCATTGCTTTTGTGTGTGTGTGTGTGTGCTTTGTGTTGCTTCACCTCTCTCCCCTCTTGTTTGTTTTCATGGTATCAGAGCCATCCCATGGCTGTATAGAGCTTGATTGAAGAATGAGATGAAGGCATTGGAGCACAAAAGCAAGCAAGCAAGCAACATATAAGAAGCTCTTCCACCTTGCTCAATTTGCCTTAGATTATAGCCATAGGAGGCTTTTGAGGTTGGCAAGGTTGTAGTGTACGATTATATTGAAACTTGATGACCAAGAAGAACAATGTACATACTATAGATTAGTCATTTAGGATATTTTCATTGTGATTTTTGGCATCTGAGGTCATTTCGGTCTCTATTTTGGACTTGCAAGTCGTCTCGACAGTAGTTTTTGGGTATACTGCAGTTTCAGCTATGTCCATCGTTTATAGGTACATAGGTTACAGATTTCACATCTATAAGGTTTTAGATGTTTGCTAGATTGCATACACAAAATGCACTTACATACAGATTGCAGACTGCAATTATTGTTGTGCAGTTAGCAAAAAAGGCCATGTATTTAATTCTGGTACACCTAGTATCAGCTTGCTTACAGATTAAAAGTTTTGCAAGGTTTTTAGTTTTGTCAAAATGTTAGACAACTTTAACCATATTGTCAATGAGAAGCTTGATTAAGAACAATCATCATGCAAGCATTGAAGTTCAGAATGACAAATTTTCGAAGAGAAAAGGTATTTGGAATTACATTGAAGGAGACATGGTAGTAGCACCTGAAGTTTGTGCATGAAATGCCACTATAGAACACTTAAAGGCTAAGAAATATTGGGAGTAGACATGGAGTAGTCATATATTGGCTATCTATTAGTATCATAGATAACATGATGGACTATTCGTGGAAATTTGAAGCCCTTGCTGTTGCATGGAAGAAGTTGGCAAGGCTATTTGAAGTAAATGCAAAGGGTAGAAAGCTGTAGTTCAAATCAAAGTTGAATCAAGTGAAAAGAGGGAACCTTCCCATTAATGATTATGCCTTGAAGATCAAGAGTATTGTAGAAGCTATTGGATCTATCAATGTGGTAGTTGATGATGATGATGTTGTTGTGCATGCATGCATGCTTAGATGGACTTGGAGATAAATACAAGAGTTTCAGGTTATTTATGAATACGAGAGATGCTATTCTTCATTTTGCAGACTTAATGTCTATGCTGATACTTGAGGAGAAGAACCCTGGCTTAGATTCCTCTTCTTCTCAAAGCAAGAACAAGTGAGATTATGTATTTTACTCCACTAATAGAGGTAGAGGTCATGGCACAGGCCAAGGTGGTGGTCATGGTCAAGGTTATGATGCACAATAAATACAGGAGGACATTTCTGAGGAAAGGGGAGCCAAAGAGGATAAGTTTTAGATTCTAATAGGCAACAAAATTCAAGTGATAAAAATAGAGAATAGTAGCATTGTAGTAAAAAAGATTACATTTTAAAAAAATACTTCAAAAAGAAGGTTGAAATTAGAAATAAAAAAAAGTAGCAAGGTAACTATGTATACAGTAGAGCAAAAAAAATGATGATAGAAGTGAACAGTTGTTTGTTATGCAACACTTTATGAATACTATGATTGCTAATATTTCATCAAAGAATGATGTATGGTATATTGATTTAGGTATCTCTAACCACATGACTTCTCTTGGAGAGTGGTTCTTCAAAGAGATGCATAGTCCAGAGTCTCTAGGCTATATGGAGATAGGGGATGATACAAATCATCCCATTATTCATGTTAGAAATGATCTTTTGAGTATGCAAGATGGAAAAACCAAGTACTTGGTTGATGTGTTGCATGCACCAAATATTACAAAAAACCTTAGTTTTTGTTGGTCATATGGTAGAACAAGGATTGCAAATTTTGAAAGGTGAGAAGGATCGAAGCTTACTTGGAAGTGAGCTATGGCGGAAAGCAAGAGCAAGAAGAGAGAGAGACACACAAATGGGAACTCCAACGGTCACAATGTGTGAGCGGGACTTCTTTTATTCAAACTGTCACTAAAAGAATAAAGAATAAAGTGACGGTGACGAGTGCCCGCCACTTGCAGTGTGTAATGGCGGGTACTATCAGTGTAGTAATACACGGACAGCTAGGCAAAGGAGCCTCTACCCCCAACAACCTCCCACTTAAAGGTGAATCTGCCCCCAATGAGGAGTGAAAATAAAAAAGAAAAGACATTACAATGTACACATGTACAACATGATGAGGAAAAATGTCATCTTATCCGATGCCCATCAATCTCCTAAGGAAAGCAAAGTGCTCTATAGTGAGGCTTTTCGTGAGCAGACCTGTAGGATTTTTGTCAATGGAGATCTTGACAAGGTCAACAGACTTATCCTCCATGACCCCACATATGAAATGATACCTCACCTCAATGTGTTTCGTCTTTGCATGGAAGACCGGTTTCTCGGCTAGTTGAATAGCACTCATAGAATTCGAATGCAGCCTAGGTATAGTATCAATCCCAAGGTCATGAACCAAATGACCCAATCATATGGCCTCCTTGCAAGCCTTAGTGGTTGCAACATACTTGGTCTCAGTGGTAAAAGGAGTCGCACACTTCTGAACCCTAGACATCCAAGAGACAGTACCTCCAGTAGCATAGGTAAATAAATAGGCAAAAGTGGACTTCCTACTATCTGCATGTCCTGCATAATCGGAGTCTGTGTACCCCACAACTCCAGTATCATGGCTGCCATAGCAAATACACATATCTGTTGTGCATTTCACCCTTCACGGCATCCCAATATTTCTTGCCAGGTGTAGCCATATAGCGTGCCTGGCATACATCAAACTTTCCACGACTACTGCATATGGAATCTTGGCCATCTCGACCCTCTACTCATCCGTCTGCTCAAGGACATTATGAATGTACTCCCTCTGGGAGAAGTAGAGTAGTCCGTGATGCCTGTCGCACTTAATGAGCATACCAAGAATGTGAGAGGCATGTCCCAAATCCTTCATCTCAAGGCTCTTCTTTAGTTGACATTTAAGAGCATTGAGCTCATCATGAGCTTTCCCTGCTATCATCATATCATCCATGTAAAGTACCAAAATAATCAATGAGCCATCACGGGCTTTCTTCGTGTAAAGACACGGATCCATAGCACTCATGTTGTAGCCCTGTGACTACATAAAGGCATCGAACTTATGATACCACTCCCTAGGTGCCTGCTTCAAGCCATAAAGACTTTTCTTCAATTTGAACATTGGGTGCTCCATGTGGAGGGCTCAAATTTATCAGGTGGACGTCTATCTCTAGTAGACCGTCTCACGATAGGCTCTAATGCCTGTCCAACACCCTAGCCATGTATACCAACTGCTGCTAAAGGCTGACCATCTGGTTGTGCAGGCTGTATTGGAGCACAAGGCTCTCCTTGGAATATAACCCTACATATCTCTACCACCTTCTCAGGCTGTCGATGCATCTTGTCTTCATGGAAGACTACATCATGGCTACGGATGACTTTTCGCGTGCGTGCGAATCCCAGAGGTGGGAACCCATCTCGCCTGCATCTCTATAGCCAAGGAAAATGCATTTGACACTCTTAGGATCCAGCTTAGTACACTTGTCCCTGGGCACATGGCAGAATGCCTCACATCCAAAGACATGTAGATGCACATAAGACAGAGGTTTCCCAGTCCATACCTCCTGTGCAGCCTGGAAATCCAAAACACTGGAAGGGGATCTATTTATGATATGCACAGCTGTAGTGACTGTCTTAGCCCAAAAGCTTTGTGGTAGGAATATGTGGCTAAGCAAACTGCATACATGCTCCTGGATGGTTCTATTCATCTGCTCAGCCAAACCATTCTGGGATGGGGTATAAGGGGCGGTCAATTGACGCTTAATACCCCTCTCGTCACATAGCTGCTCAAAGGCACGTGACACATATTCTTCCCCATTTTCAGTCCTAAGGCATTTCAGCCTATATCTAGTCTGGTTCTCAACCAATGCAAGCCACCTTTGAAATACATCCAAGACATCAGACTTAAGCTTAATGGGATAAGCCCAGACTTTACGCGAAAAATCGTCAATGAACGTCACAAAATACTTTGCACCACCCATAGACTAACACGGGATTGGCCCACTGACAACCGAATGTACTGATACCAAGGGTTCACTTATGTGTATCCTACCAGACTTCTTATTTGTATTTCTAGTCTGTTTGCCATAAAGACAATGCTCACATGAATCAAAACATGCATAGTCAAGGGGCAGTAAGTATTGCAAAAAACCAGAAAGCATTTTCATACCCTTCAAGGACATATGGCCCAAACGAGCATGCCAAAGAGATACATGTGGGATGGAACGGATTGAAAAAACATGGTCAAGAGAGGATCTATCAACTATAAGAGGATAGAGGCTGCCAGCCTTGGAAGCTCTAGCAAGCACAAGTTTGCCACGGGTGACTTCCAGGCAGAATCTCCAAATGAAACATGAAATCCAGCATCATTAAGCTACCTTGCAGACATAAGACTACATGCAAGTGCAGGTACATGTACATCCTGTAAAAGCAGAAAAGTACTGCCAGTAGAGAACTGCAGTTTTATATCCCCAATGCCGACAATAGCAAGTGACTTGTCATCACCCAAGTGAACTGAACCAGAGACAATGCGGTAGGAATGAAACCACTCATGGCATGGTGTAACATGAAATGAAGCACCAGAATCCAAAATCCAGCATTGCGCATACATAGAGTGAATCTCAGTGGCGTAGCATCACAAGAACTAGCTGCAAGTATGTACTCTCCGTCGGAGTCATCAGTTTGCATTACATTTATCTCCTCGATTTTCACACTGGATTTCACAGGTACCATGCTGTGATCGGAGGAATTTTCCTATACTTTATCTTTCCCCTTCTCTTTGTGCTTCTCACTGTGCAACTCATGACACTGTGGGCATATGCGTCCCTTCTTGCTGCAATGATGACATGCCACATTAGCATTTCTCCCACAAGACTTGTTGTGCGACTTACCATGCAACTTGGACCTAGACTTCTGCGGGTCTCTGCCACATCCATACCCATGATCATTCTTTCCATTACCATCTCTGCCTCTAACAGGCAAAGCATATGACACATGAGAGGCATCCAAGTTCTTATGGTTGATCTCTTCTTGCAGAAGTGCACTCTCTACATCAGGCAAGTTCAAAAGGGTAGTAGGAGCACATAAGGTAGTGCAGAATACATCCCATGACTCACTCAAAGTCCCAAGAAAAAACAATGGATTAACCTCATCATTAAAGGTAATACCCTGTGAAGTCAAGTTCTTGAGAATAGCATGAAACTAGCTCAAGTGAGCAGACATCATCATATTCTCCTTCATGCGTAGGTCAATAAGTTGCTTCAACCAATACATCTGACTTACTGGACTTTTCTTGTCATAGAGGTTTTTGATCTTATCCCAAAGCTGCCAAGCACTTTTTGATTCCTCAACCACATTGTAATGCTTCTATTCAGTGAGAGACAAGATGAGGGTGGACTTGCATAACTCATCAAGCTCATCCCGTTCGTAATCAGTCATAGTTTCAAGCTGCTCACCATGCATCCTTAGTGGCTTTATCTGTGATTTCTGCACCAATACTTGTCAAACTTGGCTCTTCCAATAGGCATAATTCGTACCATCAAGCTTAGTGATGTTGAAGATAGCACTATCAGTGGAAGAAGAACCCATAATGCAGTCCAAAATAGTGCAAATAGTTCAAAACTGCTTGCTATTTTTTACTTTAGATAGCCAAAATACCTTTAAAAAAAGGCAAAATGACCACGAACTGATAGCTAATGATGCTGCCCACCAAGTAACATCAAAAGTACATAAAATTAGGACGATTCAGTATGAAAATTCCACATCCATGCATAACTGCTTGCTGTAATAAATTACAACCAGGTATAATGAGAGCAAATTGTAGGAAAAGTCAATGCACCAAGTCAACCACTGACTGTCAAAGCATAACTAGCATCAAATGGGCATAAATGAGCATAAATGAGCATATGACAGTCATACGGACATCAAGCAAACACCCAAGCATGTCAAATGAACCCGTACGGTAAGCTGACACACCCCTTGTGTAATAGGGCAAAGTGTACACAACACTAGCAAGACTTGACACAAAGAGGTGTATGCTCAGGGAGTGCAAAGCCCAATTAGCCCAAGTACATGTATGCAAACCATAGCATATCAACCATGCAACATCCAAGTGAAGAAGATCCCAATCTCAGAAGACTCAAAGCTCAATAGCATAAACCACTTGCTCAATGTATGCCAAGCATCCAAAGATGATCCCGTTGGCACAAAATCCATATGGATTAAGCCAAGAAGCTCAAGAAAGACATATGAGAGCACCAGTGCGAAAGATCCAAGACTAGATATTAATAAGACATCATGAGCATACAGGCTCTGTACTCTCCAATTATAGCATCCATAGACGTCAGCTCTATCCCAAATACAACTCTGGCAAGCCGAAAAATATCCTAAGTAAGTTTTAGGAATCCAAATGTAAGCCAAGACGAGGCACTAGTAGCAATCAGCTCCAAACAATGTAAGTAGCCTGTAGTAGTGGCATAGTCCAAGCATGTCAAGACTAGTCAGACATAGGTAACATACATGCCATATGTATATCCAAGATGGAGCATAAAATGCATTCCAAAGCCAAGCTCAAGCTCAAAGGAAGATCCAAAACCAAAGAAAAGCTTGATTTCGTACCCCGAAGGTCAATACTTCATTGCATATCCCAAAGACATAGCCCGAATCCAATAGGCATAACCAAACATGAAGTAATAGGCTTCATCCCACTATTGTACAGTAGTGATTTACTGCTCAAAATTGAGTAACAGCAAGAAAATCAGTAAAAAATGATGGCATAACATGTGCCTTGCATCCCCCAAACAATCAGGCATCAATAGGTACCAAACCGGTTAAGTAGAAGTGTCCAAACAAGCATAGCATTAGATGCCAATGTTACTTCTACATAACATGACTGTGTGACTACTATAAACAGTCTTGGAAATGTAGAGATCAGATCCAAATCTGATGCCAATGATCAAGGAGGCTTCAACACATGTTAAAGACCATTGCCAAGTGCATTGCTAAGCGTAAAGAAGCATGGCATAGCCATCACTGAGGAGTAGGTGTGCTACTATGTTATGCTGTCTAGATCAGCCAAAAAAATGGTGTAATTTTTTTTATGTATGCTTCTGCTACTATACATCCATGTGGCCTCAATGGTAATGATTAGAGGCTCCAGGGGATGCCTAGGGAGGCTTACAACAAGCCTCAAGTGCCCAAATGCAAGAGGGAGCAAGATACAAGCTCCAAGGGTCTGAGCTATGGTTGGCTTGATTGACTAAAACCTGAGAATTGAATAAAACTGAAAGAACACTTCAGTACCTCTGTAGCAATGCCCTGAGGGTGCCTCAATAGGTCAGGAAGGTGCTCCGGAAGCCGGGGAATGACGGGAGCTCGGGAAGGTCAGCTATGGCTGTCGAGAATGAGACCCAATGCTGTAGGTATTTGAATGGATGCTAAGAATGCCATGAACCAAGTTCGGGAAGTCGGAAAGCCATGCTCTGATACCAGTTGAAAGGTGAGAAGGAGCTAGGAAGTGAGCTATGGCAGAGAGCAAGAGCAAGAAGAGAGAGAGACACAAATGGGAACTCCAATAGCTACAATGTGTGACTGGGCCCTCCTTTATTCAAATTGTCACTAAAATAATAAAGAATAAAGTGATGGTGACAGGCGCCCGCCACCTGCAGTATACAGTGGCGGGTACTATCAGTGTAGTAATACACGGGCGGCTAGGCGGAGGCGCCTTTACCGCCAACAAATTTAGTTCACATTTAATGATTGTTATGTAGAAGATCTAAAAAATGATTGCAAGTTGATTACAAGAGGGAAATGTGCTAGTAGATTATTTTGTCTTGATGTAGGTCTACCTAAAATGAATACTATCATGTTTACATGAGGTTTAAGTGTTGTAGTTGATATTGGCATTTGGCATAAGAGAATTAATTGGTCATGTGAATGTACAATGGCTGAAAGACATGCAATCAAAATAAAATGTGGATGGCTTGCCTAAGTTTAGAGTTGATGGAATACACCAAGTATGTGAAGCATGTCAACTTGGAAAGCAAGCAAGACACATGTTTCCATATGAAAAGCATGTATGCAAGAAGCCACTTGAATTGATATATTCTGATGTGTGGGGTCCTACAAAGACTACAACTTTGTGGTTGCAGGTATTATGTTTCCTTCATTGATGATCATACTCGTAGGTATGGGTTTACTTCATGCATAAGAAAAGGGAGGTGTTGACTCACTTTAAAAGCTTTATGGCTTTGGTTGAGAAGGCAACAAGACTGCATATTGAATTCTTAAGATTGGATTGAGGGAGAGAATATATCTCCAATGAGTTTTTTGATTTTTTGCAAAAAATGGTATGTAGAGACATTATATATGTAGATATACTCCATTAAAAAATGGAGTTGCTGAGTGAAAAAACAAGCATATTACAAAGGTGGCTCATGCGTTGATGTTAGAAAGAAACTTGCCTCATTACTTCTTGGTGGTTTGATGGTGTTTGAATCACCGAGAATTGGCAGTTTGTGCCCTTTTTATGGAGAATGGCATGAACGATTGCCCTCTCAATCTCAGCTTCCATGCACAGACCTTCTTCTTCATTGAATCCTTTAGTGGTAATATTGGAAGTTTTTTCCCTTCCCAATGTTGTGCACAACTGTGGCCACAGGTAGCCCTGTGTGGCCTCCAAATTTCCCTTGACGGTGGTCTCTGCCAAGTTTGGAAAATTCCCTTTTAAAGTGCCTAGGTTCACTGCAGTGAAAACAACACAAGCTTTGATCACTAATTGTATTTGCTATCGGCTTCTTTCGTTGGCATTGACTCTGTCCTTGCGCCCTTTTAATTTGAGTTTTCAACATCCCCGAATTCTGGTCCTTGTAAGACCAAGGTCTGGTTGGACTTCTTGAGCAATAGGTCATGCTCTTATCAATGCATCCTACAAATCCGAAGGATGCATTGATTCCAATCGAGTGTTCATTGGTGGGTTTAGCCCATCACAGAACTTCAAGACTTGTTGGGGGATACTCATTGTTTGAGAAGAAAATTTTTCTCTTGGGCCTCTACCGGGCTTAGTGTGGAGACATGATTTTGGTTTTTTGCTTGGGGTTAGCTTGAAGAGTTCATAGCTATCCTAAACATGATATGAAATACAAGGAACCTGCTTCATGTCTCGTAAGTTTGAAAGTGGCAGCAATCCACAAGTGAGTAAAAAGAAAAATATTTTCTAATGAAAACATTGCCTCACTCTTCCCAAAATTTTCCTAATTGTTTTAGTCATTGGTTGGTTCTGATACTAACTGTGACGTGTCCATTTATTGGCTGTCCAAGCATGTGTTAGAAGTTCATCGAGAAATGAATCTAAGTGTCACCGCCCGGAACTCCCTTGGAATGTCAGAGGGTTTGTTGCCTAGGGTTTCTCGAGTCCGCCTCACAACGGAACGTCCATGGGCTGAACCCAGTAGGATCAACCTTAAACTTGAGTCCCTATTGGTCAAGGTCTCATGACATCATTCTAGCATCGGGACCTAGGCATTCTACTTTACGTAGAGCTATCCAATCCAAAGCAAATCCATACTGCACTTGGTTGAAGGAGAATGAGAAACGAGAGGGATGCGCCCTAAAACAGTATGAATTGGGTGCTAACCCGCGCTACCTAAAGGTCAAACGATGGTAGAATCTTGTGAGAAGCCTCCCAATCCTCTAGGACCACCCTACCGTAGGACAAACCCGTCGGGGGTTCCGCCCACTCACTTCCCTCAATAGGTACACTTTAGTTATCTAATTAGCCCTATCATATTTATGTGCGACATGTAAAAGGAGCTAAAGCCTCTTAGGTAACAGGGTGGTTGGAGCCCCAAGAGGAACACCAAGGAAAAGGGAATTCTCTTGCAAGAAAATCTATCTTGTAACATCAACAAGCTTTTATTTCATTCTTTTGATCATCAAAACAAAGAAAACAACAATTCTTCACGCAATATCATAGTAGATTTCTCCCACGAATTTGATAGAATCAACCATATTCTTCAATATCTTAACAAAATTCATCGATACAAAGAACACAAAAGAATACACCATCTTTGAATGGAAATCAATCACATATTATCCTTATTTAATGTCTTCATAGTTCTCTCTCTCAATCTCTCATATACAGTTACACTATTTTTATAGAATTGACTATCTCTGGCTCTCTCTCTCCATCAATAGTACATCATATCCTCACTACAATGCTCTCATAATAACCCTCAATAGTCCTTCTTAGGTCGTGGATGCACCTCCCAAGAGGTATGTCTGATATGAAGAGTCATTAGAGCCACTATAGTGTCTTTTCACAGCTCACTACTGTCACTATCACTTAGTCTTCTCTTCAGTCTTCAGCAGCTGTTTCTTCCACTTGTTTTAGCTCTTTTGAACTTAGATTCATCATTTCCAAAGGTTAGAAAACTTTTTCAAAGTCACACATACATTCTTCAGAACACTTACAGAAGGTCTATAGAACAGTTACAGTACAGCACCAGAACAGCTACAGTACAATTACAGTACAGAGACAGAGCAAAGATAGAGGCTCTACAGAGGGTTACAGAAGGTTATCAAAACCTCATAACTCATACTCAAACCATTCCAAACTATCAAAAACTATTCAATAAGCTTTCAAAAGATCTCAATCTTCATCAATCATCAATCCATGCTTCATACAGAAGACAATCAGAACAAAACAGAAGCTATACAGAAGGTATACAGAACCAATCAGAACCTATCAGAACATCACAGAACCTCATATCTCCACTGAGAATCATCATGAACTTCCAAAAAATAATCAATATCATCCAAAATACTCTCAAATACTTCCATTAACAATCATACATCACTCTAGATCCATCAAAAATCAATCATTTAGTCCTCAAAAACAACAAAAATCAGTCAAAAATCCGGTCTTTTTCGACTCTCAACATATCCCCACACTTAGAAAGGAAGCGTCCTCACAACCTAAGGAAAAGAAGAATATAAGTTCACTAAAGAGCTCAATGTTATCTTCTGTCAGATCTTCAATAATCTTGCCAAAACACGACCCTAACTTATCACCTGTATCTGAGAGAAAAAATACTACTAAACAAAAACTTCCATTATGCATTAAATTAGTTGATTAATCACTTAAAAGCCATAACAAATTTTTAAAGGATATAAGAGGTTCTCTTCAGCTTTCCACCATAGGCTTTTCATCCACCAGCAATCTTTTGAAAAGAGCTCTCGAACAAGTATTTGGAATCAACACGAACTCATCACATACAATTAAGACATCACATAGATAACCACTAACACAACCATCTGAATGACACCTCTAAAAAGAGATATATCATTAAGAATCTTCAAAAATACATTGTAAAGGCATCAATGAAGATGATCCCTTTTAAAAGCTTGGTGGTTTTGGAAGCGATCCATGGAGAAGGATTTATCTACAAATGTGTTTGGAGGATTTTGAAAGAACTGCAACAAGTAGCACATCCTTTCTAGCAAGACAAGGTATCTGCTAGGGAGACATAGGGCATGAAAGTACAGGACATCCAACTGTGGGAGTCAATGTTCACATTGACATTCATACAAAGTTTTGGAATGGCCTTTTGATCATTATGGGAATGCCTATGCATGTATGCTAGATACCAAGCAAAATGAGCTGTCAATCTCACTGAATGATCCAGAGATTGTGAATATTGGTGAGCAAAATGAAGTTAGTTCTGGTATGCTTGATTGGCAGTTGTCCAATATCCTGGAACAATTGGCCAGTTTATCTGAGGTCCTGTAAGAGAATCATTTGAGCTCCATCCTCTTCGTCTGGAAATCTGTTGATCAAACCCTTCATATTCACTAACCAATTGAGGGGGTTGAGAGATAGAAGTGGCAGGAGATGGAAGTGGAATAAGTAAAAGTGGATGAAGAGATGGGTAGGCAAAATCATAAAAGGAGGAATAAGTTAAAAAAGGACTGGCTGAAAATTTTAGGGAATCAGTTAGGAAGGGTGTTAATTGATAAATAGGAAAGGTAGAAGGTACATGAATGGATGGAGAAGGACATGGTGGAGAAGGGGAAAATACTCTATCTTCGATAAAAGAGCAGTATGTAAATATGGGAATTTGAGGAAAAGATTGAGGTTGGAAAAGAAGGGGTAAGATTGTTGTTGAATTGGTTTGATAGAGGGAAAGATATGTATTATAACGGTGAGCCATTTGTTGGTAATACAGTAGGCTAGGAACATAGGGACGTAAGATAGATATTCTCTGATAGGGATAAAAAAAAGTGGAATCAAATGGATTTTTGGAAAGGTGAGCTAAGAGATCCACCCTCAGTTGGTTAGTGCTCTGTACATAGGTAGAAGCTGTGTTTTGTCGTTGATTCAAGACCATAGAGTCAATCATGGAGTGCCAGGAATTATCAGGGCAAGTAGCCACTTTTGAGAAGTAACTCTAGAACATGCCATCTATTCGCAACTCCAAATAGTTGACATACAAAACAGCTTGTAAAACCACATCTCCCACATACCAGGCCATATCCACTTCATCTAGAATCAAGAAGTCTCCTCGGAGATACATATATGAGAGCAACATGGTATCCGTTGTGACAGAATATTCAAACACCATACGGACCACTTCTGTCAGCAACTCAGGAGACCAAGCCCCACTCCAACCATCCTCTAGAAGAGGAAGATCTATAATTGAAAGCTTCATGTAAAAGGCCAACTTCTGCATTTGATAGTGGACAAAGAAAGAATGGTTCGGAGGAACATATTCCTGGAAATGCTCAAATGTAGACCATAGCAGATCCATCCTGGACTACAATCTTTCCACTTTATCTTGGAAGAGAGGACACAAGGTAGCCTATCTCTGGAGAACTGCCAAGTCCTGCTGTGAGAGAGAAGGGATCAAGGAAACATTAGGGCTTGGAGGAACAGACCGTGACTATGCCAATTGGTCTTGCAACTACTTGATTTGGGAAGCTTGTGATTCCACTGTGTCAGTAGCAGTCTGTAAGGCTGAAAGTTTTACATCTAAGAGAGTTTGAAACTCTTCCGCTTCTTTGGACATCCTCTCCTTCTCCTCTGAGATTCTAGTGACCTCTGATTGAGCCTATGTTAAAACTGAACCTTCAAAGAAGATATCTCATCTCGTTGGGTTTCAATCAGTTGGGTTTGTTGCTCCATATGCTTAAACAGATCTGCCAGGGTGTCCTTAGCAGAGGCTAACTCTGATGTTGCCTTATACAACTGGTCTTTAGACTACATTAGTTCTTCATAAAAGGAAGCATACAGATGTTGAACACAGGCTGTCACTGACAGTTCAATGGAACTCTAGATGTCTTTACATAGGAATTGAATGGCCTCTCCCGATATAGACTGCTCAGTGAGGGGACTGATATGTCCAAGGAACCTTCTCTATGTGCTCTGAACAGGTTATTACATGTGAGATAAGCAAGGAGATCACTGCCAGATGTAGCAGGAATTGTCACTGAAGGAAGAACTGAAGGAGCTTTATCTGCTACCCGCTTCAAGCATTTGCGCTGTATGACCAGGGGAGGAGGAGAATCCAGATCCTCTATATCAATTGGTTCGAACTCTTTTGAAGGTGGAGGAGGTATGGGATCAGATGGAGGAGGTGGAGGCACACTCTTCTTGAAACTTGAGTAGGTCAAGAAGGCAGACAAGTAGGATCCATAGGTGACATTGGTAACATTGCCCCTGGTTACTTTAATGAAATGTTGATCCATCTTGGTGAGTAGGTAAGTGCTCCGATCAATAACTACTCCTTTTAACACCATCTATGAAGCTATAAAGAGCTCTTTTGACAAGTAATGGGATGGCGTCTTGGCAGGCATAAACATGTCTTGGAGAAACCGGCAGACCAACTTCCATACAGGATCAGTGATCATGGAAAAGGAAACTCTCGAAGTGTTGATCACCTTCTTGACATCTAGAATTTCCTTGGTCTGTTTTTGTAACAGCTTCAAAATCTCATCGTTAGAGAAGAGCTGGCGAGCTATAACAAAGGGTTCACCTTTGTAGGGAAGAGACAGAGCCTTCCCTAACCCTCGAGGTGTCAAAGTCATGGAAGTACCATGGACCAATCTCGATTTCTTGTTGTATGAGGCCAGGAACTCATCACACATGAGTGGATCTTCTCGAATCAATGGAAAGGAGGCAGCCACAAAAGTCGCGAGTCCTGCCTTCGTGAGAGGCTCAAAAGTGAGTAGGGAAGAGTAATCCCTACTGACCAGTGGGACATACTAGATAGGGGGAGGAGCGTGAGACGTCATTCAGATGGTAAACACACACACCACAACATAGATTGTCACAAAGAATGCTTGCAAAACAACCAAAGGGCTATCAAAAAGGAATCAATCCAAAAAGAAGGACACTCATACAGACATAGACATAACTAACCCAGTTACCACCCCAGACAATACACAGCCTAGAAAAATTTCGGCATGACCTCTATACATATACGAACGAAAGCTTCATGTGATGCAATGTTCAAGAACCCAAATCCCCGTATCAGGCAATAAAGAAAAAAAAAACTACACACCGTACTCGTAATCGTAACACATGGACAAATCAGACTACCATAAAAATGTACATCAAGTCTTGACCATAACTTTGACCATCAGTGTCAACTAAAAGACTTTTACGCGCCCATCCCACGAAGCGAGTATATTAAAAAGGAGAAAAAGAAGTGCAATGAGGGGGAATTACTTTAATGAAGGGTTCATTTTTATAAATTATTAACAATGGATGACATTTTATTAGGTTATAAACCTTAATTAAAAAAACAGCAGTTCCTTCTTAAAATTTTAATTACAAATTATTAAGTTGAAACGGTGTGTTAATGCAACCCCGACTACGATGTCCAGACTGGGTCTCTAAATGCAAATTCCTTAATTAAAAATTAAGAGTGATGTGGAGCACTTTTTTGCCAGCGCGTGCTCTTGTGATGGGGCTGGTTGATTTTTATTATTATGAAATGGTGTGTTTAGTGCGAATGCGTGTGAAAAATGTGGGTGAATAAATAGTTTATTTTAATAATTAATTTATGATTAAGGGGATAATGAAAATAAATAAAGCTCATAAAATAAATACCTGGTGGGGGTGTGTATGCAATGGCTTGAAGGCGCATGGAAGAGTCTCCCAAAAGCAATGAATCCAATCAAACAAAATCAAAGACCACTAACTGAACAACAAGGACAACACCTTAGTGGATGTGTTGATTATTATTATTATTTTATTATGATTTATTATTATTATTTAATTTTAATTTTAGATTTTGTTTGTGTGGTATTTTAGTTGTGTTTGTGGGGGTTTTATAATGTGGTTTGGTTAATTTATTGTATGATGTGTGTTTGTTTGGTTTATGTGTGTTTTTCTGGATTTGTTGTTTAATAAATTGTATGTGGTTGTTTATGTGTTTTTTTTTTCAAAATGAATAATAAGGAAATATGGATATGGGATGAAGGAAAAATAACATTTCAGTCAGTTAGGAAATATCCACAATTTATGTTAGGAAAATAAGATTTGGATTTTTATGTTTTTAATGTTTAAATATTGGTGTCTTGTAAGAAAATATTTTAAAGGGAAAAATATTGGGGGGAAAGGGGAAATTTTCTAGATTTTTTTTGATTTTTTTTTGTATTTTTACTAATTTTAAATGATTTTTTTGTATTTTTTAAGTAATTGGAAATAAATTGTCAAATATTTAATTTTCTGTAATTTTAGTAGTGGAAATTTCCTCCTGAAAAATTTCCAAAAATTTGTAAAAATTTTAGGGAAATTTTAGAATTTTTTTAAAAAATTTTGTGAGGTGAGATGAATTTATAAATTAACTAGATAAATTAAATCAGGAAAATCAGGTTAGTTGGGTAAGTAGGGTCAAATCAAGTCAGCTAAGTCCTGTTAGTCTGGATAAAGCATGGAAGTCAGACTAAGTCAAGTCAGGTTAGTTAAGGGGGACTAGGTTAGTCTGGGTTAGTCTAGGTCAATTAAGTAAGCTAAGTTAGATTCTAACTAACCTAGGGTTAGTTAGTAAGGTGGGGACAGGTGGGTTAGTTAGATTAAGGTTAGGTTAAGGAGACTAGGGTGAGTTTAACTAGAGTAGGTTTAGTTTAACTAGACTAGGGTTAGTTAACTAGTCTAGGGTTCGGGTAACTGAACTAGGGTTAGTTAACTAGTCTAGGGTTAGGGTAACTGAACTAGGGTTAGTTTAACTAGACTAGGGTTAGTTAACTAACTAACCTAAGGTTAACTAACTTAACTAGGGTTAGTGTAACTAACTTAGGGTTAGTTTAACTGAATTAAAGTTAGTTAACTTAATTGTGGTTAGTTAACTTAATGGTGGTTAGTTAACCTAATGGTGGTTAGTTAACTAACCTGTAGTCACAGTTAGGAGGAGGAGGAGGAGGAGGAGGAGGAGAAGCTGCTGAGGGGCAGCGTGGGCGGCCAGCGAGCGGAGGAGGGCGTCGGAGGAGGCGTAGGGCGAGAGGGAGGGCGCAGGAGGAGGTGCCAACGGAGGAGGCACCTTGCGAGAGGGAGGGCGCAGGAGGAGGCGCCAACGGAGGAGGTGCCGAGCGTGGAGGGTGAGAGGGAGGGCACAAGAGGAGGTGCCAATGGAGGAGGCAGCGCTGAGCGGTGAGGGCGTAGGAGGAGGCGCCAACGGAGGAGGCGCCGAGCGTGGAGGGCAAGAGGAAGGAGAGAGAGAGAGGAGAGGGAGGGAAAGAGAGGTGGAGGGAGAAGAAGAGAGAAGAAGAAGAAGAAGAAGGAGGAGGGAGAAGGAGGCACGAACGGGCAGGAAGAGGTACGTTATTTTTTCAATTATTTTTTTAAAAAAATAATTTCTTTTTTTTGGTTTATATGTTTGTGTTTGTTTTTGCAATATTTGGGTATTCTAATAAATTTTTTTGGTTTTTTTTGGTGTTTGGGTGGTTATTGGGTTTGTTTCTCCTCGTTTTTTTTCTTTTTTTTCCCTCTTTTTTTTTTCTCTTTTATCTGTCTTTGTTTTCCCTTTTTGTTTGTTTGTTTTTTTTTTCTTGTTGAAATTAAAGTTAGATTTGTTTAAATGGTTATTTTTATTTTTTGGATTATTTTCTTCTTATTTTTCTTATTTGGAGTTTTTATTGTATTTGTTTTTGTTTGAAATGGTATGGATAGGTTTTTTTTTTTTTTTAAAGAGTTGTTTTTCTGGTGATATTACATAATGAAAAATAAGAAAAGAACACATCCTCGACCTGTGCGCATGCGTGAGCAGGGGTAAAAAAATTTGCAGTGACGGGTTTAAACGGATAGGGACGGGGACGCGCGAGCCACGAGCACCACGGGGGCGTCCTGGGGCGCGTAAAACCGCACGAGGCGAGAAATACGGTTAACGAAAAAAATAAAGAAAAATTAATAAAATCCAAACCATTTGTCGGATAAAAAATTTGTGAAAAGGAAAAATGGGTCGGGAGATGAGGGGAAAATGTTGGAAACATGCAACATGGGTTCTGGGACAAAATCAGGGTGTTTACATGGGAAAAACTTAAAAAATAAACCTAAAAACACTACGGGCAGTAATATCGAAAAATGTGCGCATCGGAACGAACTACAGAAAGAAGGAAAAGTGTGCAGAACATTGTGTCCAACGACCTTATCATGTCAAATACAGTTCCGATCGAGATAAGACGTGTTCACATGGAAAAAACCCCAAAAATGGGCTCGAAAATGGACTAGGAAATTAGGATGGGAAAGACCGTGCGTCGGAATAGCTGGCGGGAAAAAGGAAAAATGTCCCGGAAAAAAGAATTCATAGGACTGGAACATCAAAGCTCAGTGTGGGGGAAATTAGGAAGGGTTTACATGGAAAAAACACAAAAAATGCATTAAAAAATGCTCAGAAAAATTAATAACTAAAAATCCCGTAGTCGGAAAAGGGGGAAGGAAAAAGGAAAAAGTGGGGGAAAGGCGGGCAGGACACGACTATCAAATCAAATTGGAGTTCCGATGTAAATCCGGCAGGTTCACATGGAATATTGTGAAAATAGGCACGAAAAAAAAAATCTAAAAACCCGTAAAAATTAATAATGAATGAACCGTTCATCGAAATGACACGGAGTAAAAAGGAAGAATGTCAGGGGGAGAGGGTTCACATGGAAAGAAAGAATGTCAGGGGGAAAGGGTTCATACGGAGTAAAAATGAAAAATGTCCCAGAAAAAGGAATTCATAGGACTGGAATATCAAAGCTCAGTGTGGGGGAAATTAGGAAGGGTTCACATGGAAAAAACACAAAAAATGCATTAAAAAATGCTCAGAAAAATTAATAACTAAAAATTCAGCAGTCGGAAGAGGGGGAAGAAAAAAGGAAAAAGTGGGGGAAAGGCGGGTAGGACATGATTGTCAAATCAAATTGGAATTCCGATGAAAATTGGGCAGGTTCACATGGAAAATTGTGAAAATAAGCACGATTTTTTTTTTTGAAAACCCATAAAAATTAATAACGAACGAACCGTTCATCGAAATGATATGGAGTAAAAATGAAGAATGTCAAGGGGAAAGGGTTTTGAAGCAATTAAGACGCGTTCACATGGAAAAACCTTCTTTGAACTCCTTGTGCTTGATGAAACTGTCATGATAGGCCTTGCGTCGCGCTTGAGTGGTTTTCATGCACTGTAGGGCCATCCGCCGGATCTCATCCAAGCATTCCAAGTGCAGGAGATGGTGTTGCAGTGACTCACTATCTCCCAAGCGTTCTTTAACTGCCATTCGTAGAGAGGGCAATTCCAGCTCAATAGGGAAAACGGCTTCTGTACCATACACTAGCTAGAAAGGGGTCTGTCTTATGGGAGGTTCTGTACGCCCAGAGGGTCTCTGTAAGTCGATCGTCCCAGTCGCCACGATGTGCGACAATCGTTCTTGTTAGATTCGAGCAAATAATGCGATTGGTGACTTCAACTTGGCCATTGACTCTAGGGTAATAGGGAGTGGACTTATGATGGCGGATCTTATATAGTTCCGTCAGCTCCTCCATAATTTTGTTAAGGAAATGAGTACCTCTGTCACTCACCAGCTCGAGGGGACTACCAAAACGGGTGATAATATTCTCGTACATGAACAGGGCGACACTATTACCATCGTCCCGCTTTAGGGCTTTAGATTCACACCACTTTGTGATATAATCCGTACATACTAGGATGTATCTGTTCTACTTCCGTCTGGTAGGTGGATCAATGGGACCCACAAAATCAATCCCCTACTTCTCGAACGGCTTTAGGGGAAGAATGGGTTGAAGTGGCATGGCACTTGTTTTGGTGGGTTTCCCCATTCCCTAACAAGCATCACATCTTTTATAGTAATCATATTCATCCTTGTGGAGGGTCGGCCACCAGTATCCTGCTAATAGAGCCTTCCTGGCTATCGCTTCTCTTGCAAAGTGTCCACCACATGGTTCATCATGGCATGCTTTCAATACTATGTCGATTTCATCTCCTGCAACACATCTTTGCAGCACTTTATCTTTGCCTTTCTTGTACAGTGCACCGCCTAGCAAAGTGTAGGGGGCTGATTCTAACAAAAGCTTCTTCCTCTCATGACTTGAGATGCCAAGAGGATACCGTTGAGTTACCAAGAGGTTGGCTATGTCTGCATACCAGGGAGTAACTGTTTTAACTAAAAACAAGGAAGCATCAGGAAGGTCTGGATCATCCTATTCCTCTGCTTTTGTTTGAGGGATCTGTGATAGATGATCGGCTAAGACACAAGAACGGCCAGGCTTAGTGATTACTTCAAAGTCAAACTCCTGGAATAGGAGCAACCATCTCATCAGTCGTCCTTTAACATCTGCTTTGTTCATCAAGAAGGACAGGGCTTCATGATCCACATAGAACTTGAAATGTGTGGACAATAGATAGTGTCGAAACTTCTCTAGTGCAAACACCATTGCCAAGCACTCAAGCTCTGTCACTGTGTAGTTCCGTTCCCTATCAGTGACCTTTCGGCTTGCATAATATATTGGTTGATCTAATTTCAAGGGGCCCTTTTGACATAGAACAGCACCTAGCCCTTCAACAGATGTATCTGTGTGCACATGGAACTCCTTCATCCAGTTAGGAGGCTGTAAAATAGGTGCTTGGATCAAGCACTATTTTAGGGTATTAAAGGCCTCTTCACAGTCATCCGTCCAAAGGAAATCAGCTTCTTTCCTTAGGAGCTTGTGCAGAGGGGCTACCTTGGTTGCAAAATATGCAATAAATCTTCTGTAATAGCCCATATGGCCAAGAAATCCTCTCAATTGCTTGAGGTTTGTTGGTGCTGTTAAGGCGGCAATCTTTTCAATCTTTGTCGGGTCTATTGTAATTCCTTGTGCAGAGACGATATGGCCCAAAAGCACGCCCGAGGAGACACCAAAGTCACATTTGTCGGGGTTGAGAGAAATCCCATACTTGCGGCATTTGTCAAAACATTGCTCTAGGTGTCCCCAGTGCTCTCGAATCAAGCTATAGACGCAGAAGTCATCAAGATACACCTCAATAAAATCATGAAGATGATTCTGGAAGGCAGCCATCATTACTCTTGGAAGGTGACAAGAGCATTACAGAGTCCGAATGGCATCACTCTATAGGCATAGCCCCCCAAGGTTGTTTTAGATTGATCCTCTTCTGCTATTTGGACCTGGTTATATCCACTAAATCCATCCAAGAGGGAATACAGCTCATGGCCTGCCCACTATGTCCAACAGTTGGTCTGAAAAAGGGATAGGAAAATGATCCTTCTTTGCCTTCGAATTCAGCTTTCGAAAGTCGACACATATTCGAAGTTTCCTGTTCTTCTTGGGTACTATCACAATGGGCGAAACCCATTCACTGTTAGCCACGGGATAGATGAACTCTGTTTCAAGAAGTTTCAATAATTCGGCCTTCACCAGAGCAGAGTAATTAGGATTCATCCGTCTTTGTCTTTGCCTTACAGGTTTGGCATCGGGCTCTAGGTCAATGTGATGTTGACAAACTGTGGGATCAATCCCCTTTAGGTCTTTATATGACCAAGCAAACATGTCTAAGTTCTCCTTTAGTAGGTCTCGCAAGACCACCAATTCTTCTTCTGGAAGATTGAGACCCACTTTCAAGTGACGTTCAGTACCCTCAACACCCAGGAACGTTACTTGTCTTTCACCTTCCACTTCGCGGATAAATGTCCCATGGATTGCTTCTGGGTATCAAGAGAGTAGTATCCTCGTTTGATGTTCCACTAGAACCAATGTCCTCCTTCTGAATAGATGACTCATTCATCTGTTTAGGTTGCTAGAAGGGTATCAGAGCTTTGTTTGTTTCGGTGTGAGTGGTAATTTCTTCTTGACTTAGGGATTCATCTTCAGAGGATGCGTCCAAAAATGTCACATAGCATAGACGTGCTATAGAGGCTGTGGCTTTGAGGGCTTGGGCTTGGCAGGGGGCATCATCATCATCTTTTCTTTGGACTGAACAGTTAGGATGACAGGAGCTATTGGTGAACTTAATTTTTATGCTTTTAATCCATTGCTTATACAGATTCTGCATACTTTGTGGTTCATTGACCAACCCAAACGAAACCATGGTCATTCCATCCAGTACCCTGAGATATTCTGCCTCTGAGGTCTTTGTAGGGACATCAACCAGATCATCCTCTATTAGAGGGAATTTTTCATCTGCACTTTCATAACCTGCTTCATTTTCTTCCTCATCATTTTCATCCTCTTCCTCTGAAGGCTCTGCCTCTGCTTCTGTAGAGGCTCTGTAGGAGAAGAACAGATCTTCTGCCTTTGCATCTGCTTCTGCTTCTGTTACCAGTTCTGACTCTGCTTCCGGCTCTGGCTCTGGCTCTGGCTCTGGCTCTGTTACTGTATCTGTAACTATCTGTGTATCCACTTTGTCTCTGTTATGTAGCCGCTCTGTATCTGCTCTGCCTCTGTACTATCTCTGCTCTGTAACTCTACTGTCTCTGTACTGTCTCTGCTCTGTCTCTACGATTGTCATGTAATAGGGAGAACAATACATCCATGCTTCTATTTCACTGTCAGAGGTGATCTCAGAAGTTAATTCTAGTTGAGGCAGGAGATATTCTCCCATGGACAAGGATTTTACTTCCCTTGGCACTTGGCTTACAGTGTCCACTGTTAGGGACTGTCCCTCTGTTTTCTTAGGAAAGATTTTCTTAACAGTTTCTTCATCTCCTGATGTACCATCTGTTGCCTTGTTAGAGGAGTCAGTTATGACTTCAATGGATGTGGATTCATTGCCTTTTTGTGATCCATACAGCTTTAACACCGCTTTTTTGGGTCTTCTTTCTAGGGTTAGGGTTCCTTTGAACCAGTCCGTCCTGGCTCTTGCTTCAAAAAGCCAAGGTCTTCCTAGTAGCAGAGGGTATGAAGTCCCATAAGAATTTGGTTTGACCACCAAATATGTCAACCAATAGTCTCTTCCTGCAAGGGTTGTTTTTACATATGGGAGGATACCCAACGGTTTGACTCTACTTTGGTCTGCCAATTTGATAAGCCACTGTGTAGGTTGAATTCCTTGCAACCCTAAGTCCTTCATTGTGACATCTGTCATTATGTTTACTGATGAGCCTCCATCAATTAATGCATCTGAAATGAAGCATCCTTCTATCCATACACTAATCTCTGGGGTTCCAGGATCTAGGAAGGCATTAGCTACATCTACTTCCTTTATAGGCTATGGGGCCTTATTGGTCTTGGTTGCTGTTGAAGGAGTGATCCTTAGTCCACGACTTCTTGTCAAAATGCATTTGAATCTCTTTCGACAGTTGGGAGATAGCATCAGCAACTTCCGGAATGTTAAGTTTGGTTTAAAAGTG
The DNA here is from genome assembly GCF_053477565.2 of Lygodium microphyllum. NCBI lineage: Eukaryota > Viridiplantae > Streptophyta > Polypodiopsida > Schizaeales > Lygodiaceae > Lygodium > Lygodium microphyllum. Next base: position 103,023,253 of record NC_141162.1, on the reverse strand, counting down.
TCTAAGTCTTTGACCAAGTCATAATCTTTAATAGGATCCACAGGCTTCTCCAGCCGGCTGGGGAATGGGGCTATACCCATTTTCATCTTTCCTTTTTCTGCTAACAATTGCTGCATCGACACTTCTTCTATTTCTGGAAGTGCTTCTGTATCTTCTATCTCTTGGGCCTCTGGTCCTGTCTCTGGGACTGTCTCTGTATCCCTCTATGGCACTGTAGTGCTCTGTACTGTACTGTTCTGTTCTGTACTGCTCTGTCCCTCTGTAAGTAGGTTGAACTTCACAGTCTTGGCAGGAGAATCATTTTCATTCTAAACCACTGGTTCCTTATTCTTGGTGCATGTAACAGAGGCAACTTCCAACTCGACCAAATTGGAGTCAGGCTCTTGTACCTTCTATTGGCTATCAGTGGCATTGGCCTTTACAAGGGCTGGACTGGGACAGTTCTTTGCAGTGTGGCCTTCTCCTTTGCATCGGCTGCATAAGGGCTTGTAATCCATAGATTGTCTAGGTTTTGGACAATTTGGGGAGATATGTCCCTTTTCTCCACACCTATAACATTCCACCTCTGATCTCTGACCACCGCTAGACTGTCATCCTCTGTAACTTTGAGAGGGAAACCTCCTTGGACCAAAATTAGGAACAAATTCCCTAGGCTTTGGTCCAATATCCTGTGTTGTCATTTTAGATTCTACCAAGTTGAATCTTGCATTTTCATCCTTCTGTCTTCGTTCATGCATCTCTTTCAGAGAGAAAATATCATTTGTATGGTTCTTCCGCAAACAATAAGAACAGAAGGCTCCAGGAATGGTTGGTTCTCGAGTACATTTAGTGGCTAAATGTCCCACTTGATGGAACTTTCCACACCAGGTATTAGAGCGCATCATATCTCTTCCATGTTGAGATATCGAGCTCCACTCGTGATATGCCAGGGTGACCGTTGTGCATTTATGTCACCGACTTGTCAATTGTGCAGATGCAGTTGGTACACCACCCATGAATAATAGCTAGATGATAGTTATCCTTATCTACTCTAGCTCAGTTAATATGCCACCTTGGTTAGTTGAGTTTAGTTTGAGACCCATATATAGGGTTCTTCTATTTCTATGTACTTGAGTTCTTTTGGCTTACACAACTAAGAAGAGGAAAACTGTTTTCAGCCTCCACCTTTGTATGTATTTCCCCATTGTGCAAGCAGGAAAGCTACAAGTGAGACTCCTTCCTTCTCTCCCACAATCTTGGCATGGTATCAGAGCCTTGTTCGTGGTAAGAAGCTCAAGAAAGCAAGCCAAGTTTGCGGTGTTCTGGTAAGAGAACTAGTGTTGCTTTCATTTTTCTGTTTTGGGAGCAAGTCTCTACAGGTAGCACAGCCAGAAAGTGCAAGAGTGCATTGTCTCAGATTGAGACGCCCTTCACGGTGTAGCAAGAGGGAAGTATATGTTGCGGGGGAAGGCTTTAGCCCTTGGTTGCTCTGTTTTTTTTATTTGAGGCCATTTCGGGGCTTGTTTTGGAGGCGGAATTTTTCTGCACGCACTCAGGAAAAGGCCCTGTTTTATGCTGTGTGACCACTGTTCTATAGGTCGGTGAAAAATTGCATCGTATGCCTATGCGCAGAGACATTAGGAGTTACAAAATCATCCTTGTTGCCTGTTGATGCAAAATCGTCACTAGAAAGTGACTGTGTGGTCAAATACCACTTTCATTAGTTTTGCAGATTTGCCCTTGTGAGGCTAAAGTTGTGTTCTTTGCAGCGACATAATTTTTTGCAATGTTCTGTAATGGTGTTTGATTCTCTTTCACAGATTGTCACTGAAAAGCTTGATAAGAACAACTTCCAAGCATGGAAGTTTAGAATGAAGAATTTCCTTATGGGAAAAGGATATTGGGAATTCGTTGCAAGAAATGAAGAAGAACCAGTTCTTCTTGATGTTCCCAATCAACAGCAAATGCAGGCATTTAAAGCATGGCATGAGAGAGCTAGGAAAGTTATGTACTGGCTGTCTATTAGCATTTCAGACTCTATGATTGTGCATATTCAAGATGCAAGTACGCCAAAGGAGGCATGGGATACTTTGTCAAAAATGTATAGCACAAATACATAAGCCAGGAAAATGCAGCTCAAGCAAGAGTTGCACAATGTGCAAAGAGAAAGTATGAGCATCAATGACTGCCACATGAAGGTGAAGAAGATTGCAGATGCACTTGATTCCATTGGGTTGCTAGTGGAAGATGATGATTTAGTTTCTGTGACCTTGACTGGTCTAGGAAAGCATTATGCACAGTTCCGAACATCCATTTTCGTCCGTGAAAGATTTCCTAATTTTGAGGAGTTGATTGCTCTTCTAATTTCTGAGGAGCAGAGAAATGGTGGTGCATCTTCTTCAAGAGGAACGTCAAAAGAAGCTGTCTTCTACTCAAATGCTGGAAGAGGTAGAGGTAGAGGTAGAGGAGGCCGATCTGGAGGCCATGGTAGAAATCAGAATATGCACCAAACTCAAGAAAACCAGTCCTATGGAGGAGGACGTGGTAACTCTAGAGGCAGGGGGAGCCAAAGAGGTGGTGGATGGCAAAGAGACCAAAATGCAAACATCAATGTTGAATGCTACTACTGTGGTAAAATGGGTCATATGGCTAAAGACTGCTATAAAAAGCAGAATGATATCATGAATGGAAAATTGCAACAAGGGAATTATGCATATTCTAGTAGACAGGGTGATCACAGAAATGAGCATTTGTTTTGGTGCAGCACATGACTAATTCTGTGACAAGTGCAGAAGAAAGAAACGATGTGTGGTATGTTGACTCAGGTGCATCAAACCACATGACAGGTCATGCAGAATGGATGCAGGATGCAAGGAAAATGGGAAAACCAGGATTTGTGGAGACTGGTGATGATACTGTACATCCTATTGTGCAGATTGGAAAGATTCCTTTGTCTATGCAGGATGGGAAAAAGAAATACCTGTCGGATGTATTTCATGTCCCGAATATCACCAAGAACCTGGTTTCTGTTGGTTAAATGGTTGAGCATGGCTTGCAGGTCAGATTTAATTCTCATGGATGCTTTGTTGAGGATATGAAAAATAAAGGTCGCTTGATAGAAAAAGGAAAGAAGAAGGGCATGATGTTTACGTTGGATGCAGACATGCTTGAATTGAGTGCAGCAATGTTTGCACATGGGATTGGTGTAGTTGCAGATATTGATATCTGGCATAAACGCATCGGTCATGTTAATATACAACGACTTAAATCAATGCAAGCACAAAATATTGTTGCAGGATTGCCTAAATTCAAGGTTGCAGAAATGCATAAGGTATGTGAAGCCTGTCAATTTGGAAAACATGCAAGGAAACCATTTCCTAGACATATTCAAGAGAGTAAGAGGCCATTGGAATTAATCCACTCTGATATGTGGACTACTAAAGCTGCATCTCTTGGAGGCTGTCATTATTTTGTCACTTTTATTGATGACTATAGCAGAAAAGTTTGGGTGTATTTTATGAAAAAGAAAAGTGAAGTTTTTGGGCATTTCAAAACTCTTAAAGCTATGGTTGAAAAAGAAATAAGCATGCAAATAAAATGCCTAAGGTCAGATGGAGGGGGAGAGTACCTCTCAAATGAGTTTGCAAGGTTCGTACAGGAGCATGGCATAAAGCAGCAATATTCATGCAGTCATACCCCACAACAAAATGGAATTGCAGAAAGAAAAAACATGCATATTGGAGAGGTATCTCGTGCAATGCTCAACGAAAAAGACTTGCCAGATTTTTATTGGGCTGAAGCAGTTGCTATAGCAGTCTACATAATGAACAAGACTCCCACTGCAGCAATACATGGGATGACTCCATAGGAGAGGTATACTGGTAGGAAACCAGATATTTTTCATTTGAAGATTTTGGATTGCATTGCCTATGTTCATGTGCCAGATGAGTTGAGATCCAAGTTGGATCCAAAAGCTGAGAAGTGCATCTTTATTGGTTACTCTCTGCAGAGCAAAAAGGGTATAGATGCTATAACCCTTCTACTCGTAAGTTTACAGTGAGCAGAGATGTTGTTTTTGATGAGATGAGTAGCTGGTATAAACTAGTAAATGTGATTGATGATGTAGATGCACAAAATGGTAATGCTGCACATAATGCATAGCAGCAGTCATAAAATATTAGTGGACCTAGAGTGTCCTCTAGCAGTAATCAAGGGGTATGCACAAACATATGGCATTGATTATGAAGTAACATTCAGTCTGGTTGCAAGGATGGCAACCGTAAGAGCAGTCATTGCTATGGCTATATCAAAGGGATGGTCTTTACATCAGATGGATGTAAAGAATGCATTCTTGCATGGTGATTTGCAAGAAGAGGCCTATATGGAACAGCCACCAGGTTATGTGCATGCTGTTCATCCTGAGTTTGTTTGCAAGTTGAAGAAAGCCTTGTATGGCTTGAAGCAAGCACCTAGAGCATGGTCTGACAAGATAGGACTGTATCTTGTCACTATTGGCTTTCAGATTTCCAAGGTAGATTTCTCACTTTATGTGAGAAAAACAGAGAAAGGTATTATGTTGCTTGTCATTTATATTGATGATTTGATTATCACAGGTGATAGTGATGAAGATATCCTTCATGTGAAAATGCTATTGAAGCAGAAGTTTGAGATGAAGGATTTGGGATAGCTACATTATTTCTTGGGCATTGAGGTGATTAGATCACCAAGTGGGATATGGCTCTTGCAGAGGCAGTATGGATTGGACATGCTGTCCAAATATGGGATGACAGGCTGAAAGCCTATTTCAGTTCCTCTGGAGCAGAATGTGAAGTTGAGCGCAGATGCAGGTGAGCTTCTCGAAGACCCTACTATGTATAGACACATAGTAGGAAGTTTGATTTATATGACTATTACTAGGCCAGATTTGAGCTATGCTGTTGGATTGGTAAGTCAGTTTATGTAGGCTCCAAGGAAACCGCATTTGGATGCGGCTAGACGCATACTCAGGTATGTGAAGTCCACATTGCAGTATGGACTATTTTATGAGACTGGGGTTCGGATACAGTTGCATGGATACATTGATGCTGATTGGGATGGTAGTATTTCTGATAGACGATCTACCAGTGGATATGTGTTCTCTTTTGGGAGTGCTGCAGTCACTTGGAGCAGCAAGAAACAACCTACAGTTGCCTTATTGAGCACAGAGGCTGAGTACAGGGGTGCAGCAATGGTTGCATGTGAGGTAGCTTGGTTGCATAAGCTACTTTATGATATGCATCAGTCTACAAATGGGCCAATTGTCATTTATTGTGACAACATGAGTAGTATACACTTGGCAAATAACCCAGTCTATTATGCTAGAACAAAGCACATTGAGGTGCATTATCACTATGTGCGAGAGAGGGTTTTACTAGGTCTTATTGATCTAGTTTATGTCAGCACAAAGGATCAGGTAGCTGATATATTCACGAAGGCATTGGGCGCACAGAAGTTGCGCAAGTTCAGAGACCTGCTTGGTGTGTAGGAATTGGGATTGAGCTTGAGGGGGAGTGTTGAGATATCGAGTTCCACTCGTGATATGCCAGGGTGACCGTTGTGCATTTATGTCATTGACTTGTCAGTTGTAGATGCGGTTGGTACACCGCCCATGAATAATAGCTAGATGACAGCTATCCTTATCTACTCTAGTTTGTGGCACAGTTAGTCTGCCACCTTAGTTAGTTGAGTTTGGTTTGAGACCCATATATAGGGTTCTTCTATTTCTATGTACTTGAGTTCTTTTGGCTTACACAACTAAGAAGAGAAAAACTGTTTTCAGCCTCCATCTTTGTGTGTATTCCCCCATTGTGCAAGCAGGAAAGCTACAAGTGAGACTCCTTCATTCTCTCCCACAATCTTGACATTCCAGCTCCTGCAGGAGTGTATATATTGGCGGTATTCACCTTTAGCGTTTATAACTGCTCTATAATTACATCCAAAAGCTCTTTCTTGATACTTGCACTGAGTTGGATAAGTAGTCCTTCAGATTTTCACCTCCTGAAGTGCTTGTGGTAGGGTTTTGGGAAGCTTTTGTAATTACTGCATACACTGGTTGGGTAGATCTAGAAGGTCCTCTATTCTGGCTCTGATTCAGAGCTCTTGTTGAGACTTGGGGTTGTTGATTCCAGTTGGTAGGATTCCACTGTTGTTGATTCGCCATTGGAGAAACTATTTGAGGCCATTGTTGTTGTGGTTGAATCATCCTTTGAGGCACTGTCGTCTACGGTGACCATACTGGATTAGGTGCACTATACTGTGGCAGTGTTTGCATCTGGAGATAGGGGTAGGGAACTGTCCCTGGACCACATTTAGTGGGTATACCATTCCAGGCATATGAGGGGGTAAGACTCCTCTTCCTGGAGTCATTGACAGCCTTGCTTCAACTTCGTCATACAATCTTGCACCTTCCACTGCAGCTTGTAGATTGACTGGTCTTCTCAATTCCATGAACTTACGAACTTCTAGTTGTAGGCCCCTGAGGAACACTCCTTTTTGGATACCTTCATCCCAAATGATGGTTAGTCCATCCCTTCAGGATGGATTCCATTCGAGAGACATAAGCTTCTACTCTTTCTCCAGAGGACTGACTTAGATTCATGAACTCCTCTTGCATCCGCTCTTCAAAACCTTCACACTTGAATTTAGTGAGGAAGGCCAACTTCAAGTCGTCCCATGTGCCAAAAGTTCATGTTGCTTGTCTCTCATACCACTGAAACGCCACGCCCTTGAAAGTGGCGGGGAAGATTGCTAACCAATGCTCAGGGGTTCTGGCATTGTTAGCCAGACATGCTACCATAAACTCTGCTACATGAAGATCAGGGTCTTCATTGTACTCTCCCTTAAAAACTGGCAATGGAACTACATTTGCTGGCCTGTCATCAATATTTCCAGGACGAATCTGACTAGGAAGGGGACCTTGAGTCACCATGGGGACTTCTATAAAGAGTGCTTTTAGGGCGTCAAAAGAGGCTTCTACTGCGAGCTTGTTCTCAGATTTGATTTTTGCCTTATCTCTTCTCACATACCTTTGGACTTGTTCCAACGCTTACCTCTTTATTGCGTCATTTTGGCTTCAACCAGTTGGTCTGGACTCAACAGGATAGTGTCAGAGGGGGCTTCAGTCCTCTGATAGATTCTCTGGCCAACATCTCCTCTACTTACTTCTTTTCAACATCTCTGAATTCAGCTTTCAAACCACTACAGAGGGGAAGATATTCTGTTCTGAAAGTATCAAAACTCATTCTTTTTAGGATCATTGTTGCATCATTATAATAATGCCAGCTTCTGAGGGTTTCAACAGTGTATGTTGTGAAAAACACTCTATCTACCAACTTCCAGTGGGTTGCTAATTCGACAAACAGAAGATTATTAGTGCACCAAGCATCCCATGTATCTTGCTGTTGAACATCCACGAACAAATTTCAACTCTTTTCCTTCTTGTTCTCGTGAACCTTCCCAGACCAAGACTCCTGAAGCTTCTTCACAATCTCCCACTTGATGATGTCTGGAAACTTCTCAATGAATGCCAAATCTTCCATGGATGTTCATTCTCTCTGTTTCTGCTCTTTAGTTTATTCCCAAATAGTTTGCCACCAAGATGCAAGTTTCTGCTGCTTCAACAGGAAGAGGAAACAGTCCACCACATGGAGCATGCATCATGATGGTAATATGTTTCCGCCATTGTGGGATGAACTTCTTGTGGAAAGTGTCTTTGATAATGAGAAATTACAACTCTTCAGTGGAAGAAGGAACTTTGCAAACTTCCATTGAATTCTCATCTTCTTGGCAATGCTATTTCCTTCATTTTCAGCCTCTTCTGGTGCTTGTTGATGGCAAGTTTCCCTGGCTGCGCACCAAAAACATGGAGCCCCAAGAGGAACACCAAGGAAAAGGGAATTATCTTGCAAGAAAATCTATCTTGTAACATCAACATGCTTTTATTTCATTCTTTCGATCACATCAAAACAAAGAAAATAGCAATTCTTCACGCAACATCATAGTAGATTTCTCCCACGGATTTGATAGAATCAACCATATTCTTCAATATCTTCACAAAATTCATCGATACAACAAAGAACACAAAAGAATACACCATCTTTTAATGGAAATCAATCACATATTATCCTTCTTCAATGTCTTCATAGTTCTCTCTCTCAATCTCTCATATACAATTACACTGTTTTTATAGAAGTGACTATCTCTGGCTCTCTCTCTCTCTCTCTCTCTCTCTCTCTCTCTCCATCAATAGTACATCATATCCTCACTACAATGCTCTCATAATAACCCTGAATAATCCTTCTTAGGTCGTGGATGCACCTCCCAAGAGGTATGTCTGATATGAAGAGTCACCAGAAGCACTACAGTGTCTTTTCACAGCTCACTACTGTCACTGTCACTTAGTCTTCTCTTCAGTCTTCAGCAAGTGTTTCTTCCACTTGTTTTAGCTCTTTTGAACTTAGATTCATCCTTTAGAAAGGTTAGAAAACCTTCCCAAAGTCACACATAAATTCTTTGGAACACTTACAGAAGGTCTACAAAACAGTTACAGTACATCACCAAAACAGCTATAGTACAGAGACAAAGCAGAGACAAAGGCTCTACAGAGAGTTACAGAAGGTCATCAAAACCTCATAACTCATACTCAAACCATTCCAAACTATCAAAAACTATTCAATAAGCTTTCAAAAGATCTCAATATTCATCAATCATCAATCCATGCTTCATACAGAAGACAGTCAGAACAAAACAGAAGCTATACAGAAGGTATACAGAACCAATCAGAACCTACTAGAACATCACAGAACCTCATATCTCCACTGAGAATCATCATGAACTTCCAAAAAATAATCACTATCATCCAAAAAACTCTCAAATACTTCTATTAACAATCATACATCACTCTAGATCCATAAAAAATCAATCATTTAGTCCTCAAAAACAACAAAAATCAGTCAAAAATCATTTAGTCTTTTTCCACTCTCAACAGTGGTTCGTTCATGTAATCTTATGGAACTAACACAAAAACAAATTGAAACACGTTCCTTGGAAGTGAACTTAATATTAGCATTTTATCAGAGATACAAGTCTTGTTCAAAAGGAACAATATCTGCAATCCGTGAGGATGCCCTTTATTTTCTCCAAGATTCCGTCTTGGACTAGTAACAAGGGCCCTCGAGAATCTATCTCTAGTCACGTAGATCATTTGAGTAGGACTTGGAGGTAGGGAATTTATAGCCAGAGACCCACCATGGCATCCAAGCGTCCTCCTACATTCAAACCAATCCATGAAGAGACCTCTCGTGGCAGGTTTGGTCCATGTTCCCGTCACGGTTATTTAAAACCCCCTTGGTTAGGTTGGCGGCCAATTGGGGGTGGTTTGCCGCACCCTCCAAAAATTCAACCTAATTCATGATTCCCATTTCTTTTATGAGTTTGGGGTTATTCAATCTTTTACGAGTGGTGTTTCTAAACTTACAAGCACAACAATGGTGCGTACAAGTGCTCGGAACATCTGCTAAGGTGGGGTCCCTATCTTTGATGCTTAACATTTTTCCTTCTTGCCTTGGTACAAAAATTCCCAATATCCTCCCAAGGATAGGGAATACCTTCTTTTCCGACCCTGCTGCTGTGTGATAGGAGCAAGCAATTATGCAATTGGATCTATATCCGATAGTTCTTGGGTAGCTATGCTAGCTTGCTATCCTTTAACCCAGGGTTCTTGTCTTGGAAAAAATGACACTCGAACCCTCTTGTATTAACATCAAATTGTATCATGGTTAAAGGTGATATCTTCAAGGTTTTTTCAATTTTATCGAGGCCAGATGTAGAATAGAGACTAGTGAGTGTTTTACTTGTCTCAAGGTCCTCCTATGAAGTAACAATAGATTGGCTCATTTACCTTTAATCCCTAAATAAGTCGAGTTAAGCCCTATATAGGATTTATCTCATTGAACTACCCGGAGCAATTAAGTTTAATGCTTCATATGCGTGTCTTATAACTATCTTTAAGATGAATCGCTAACAGTGTAGCTGAAATCGTGTGTGATACCATGTAATCTAAATGTGAGTCCTTCTTAGGATGATAATGCAATGTGGAGTTTTACTCTCTTGGGAATTTCATTTCAATGCACTTACACAAATCATAAATAGAGGCTTGTATTTTTCCTTTGTACGAGGAACACGAAATCATCAGCCCTAATGTAGGTGCGAGCTACTTCCCTCCTAAAGGTTTATAAGAGCCTCATGGACTTAACCATTATCGTAGCAACTCATGATCCTCATGGACTTGATTCAAGCCTTTACTCCTATCTTTCTAATTTCACAAATTTTGCGATGCAAAAAGTACGATTTCCACTTAATGATGACCATGCTTTATCGTCCTAATAACCCATTTTTAAAGTTTCTTTTACCTTTCAAGCATGCCATTGCTAGTGCATAATATAAGCACTACGAACACAATCAATAAAGTCCTTGATTTTCAGTGTGCATGAATGCAAAATCTATTGTGCAAGTTATTCGTTCAAAACATGCCAAAACACAATTTCCAACATGATTGAATAATGCAACCAAAATGGTGGTTAGTTATCATAGATTTTTGCTCGAAGGCTTCTCCCTTCCTAATGAAGTCGATCTACATTTTTAAGAGCTCCCATCAAGGTGGGATTTATGGGATGCACCTGGTTACCAAGCATTGCGGTTCCTTGACCCGCAACTCCATTGGTTGAAGCGGTATTTGTGCTCGATTGGACCTTCCTTTGCTTGGGAGGCATCGTATAACTCAACTTTTTCTTCGGGGCTACGAACCCAGGTTACAAGAGAGATGACTCCTTGTGGAAGGAATTCGTCCGTGAGAACCCTCTCAAGGAGGGGAAAAAAGAAAGGGGGAGCTCAGAAGCCTCAAAGGGGAATTTCCCTCTCTCTCTCTCTCTCTCTCTCTCTCTCTCTTTTCTCTCTCTCTCTCTCTCTCTTTTCTCTCACTCTCTCTCTTTTTTCTCTTACTCTCTCTCTCTCTCTTTTCTCTCACATACACACTCTCTCTTTTTTTACTCTCTCTCCCTCTCTTTTCTCTCACACACTCTCTTGCTCTAGGTTCTCCTCTTACAGAAATAGAAGTATCAAATGCCTTGTACTCCTTGCCAAGCCCATTTAATGTCACTGCAATCATATCATCCTCTAGAACACTAGACCCAATAGTAGCCAGCTGGTTGGCTATGGTCTTTATCTCCATCGTGTATGCTTGAATGCTCTTGCCATTTATGGACATATTATTAAATTTCTACTTAAGATGTATCTTTCTTGCATGTGTGACATTACCATAATTTTTCATGAGTGTATCCCAAGCATCTTTTGAGGAATGAAAATTGGTAATCTGCATAGCCATTGAATCAGAATTGCATAAAGAGAACCAATGAAGTACTTTCCTAGCTCTTTTTGACCACTATTGATGAGCTCTTTGCTAATCCTGTGTTGGATTGCATTCAGGTAATTCGGGTTCAGCTTCAGTCCCCGTGCATAAATCCGAGTATCCTCTACCAATCAAAAAATTCTACATCGTGAACTTCCATAGTGCAAAGTTCTTGTTATCAAGCTTATCATTGACAAATTGGGTGATATTATCAGTGCCTTGAGCATTTTCCATATTGTAGCATAGAGTTTTTAATCAATGTTTGACTCACCGAAAACCAAGATGTCTTACGTTGACCAATTTCAATCTTCAAATTTTATGCCAGTTTTCTGAAACAAAATCCTTGCTTCTGAAATCACAATATTTCAGCCCACAAACATGTTAGATATATCCACAATCAATTGGCACAACATGTAGGTACATCAACCAGCTCATAGAGCATGTAGTTTTTGCATATCCTACGTACATTCAATCTTACTAATAGTAGAGAAACACATAGTCTACAATCAACAACAACCAGTAAATGACTAGTAGCCTTAAGTCAAAACAGAGATATTTATGTGTCAAACTTGCCCCAAAACATCCTAGACATTTGCTACTATATATAGGAGTACATACATGACGTTTTGGGCACACAATGTAGTACATGTACAACAAGTACAAATGCCAAATATCTTCTTGGCTGATAACAGTCATCCAATATGCAGACAAAACAAGGACAATCCAAGCTCAAAAGCTTCTCGAATCATAGTATACATATGCCAACACACGTAAAGACCAAGACATGATCATATCAACATTCATACATGCCCTATCTTCAAGAACCAATGTCATATAACTCCTGTACTATTTGTGTATAGCCAATAATCGCTTCTTGAATCATAGTATACATATGCCAACACACGTAAAGACCAAGACATGATCATATCAACATTCATACATGCCCTATCTTCAAGAACTAATGTCATATAACTCCTGTACTATTCGTGTATAGCCAATAATCATGTCAATGCAGTTGATTTTTAGCTCCAAAAGTCAGCATTCAATGTTCTTTTCGATTCATACAACATCCAACATACATATGCCCATAATTAGGGTCCATAGATACTATCCAATGTCACAAATTGCTTCAAGAAGTAATAGATGCTTGCTGTCACAGTTCAAGATGGATTTTTGGCCCATTAAGACCTTCCAAAGCTGAGCATCTGACACTCCAGAACCATACTTAAATGCATGAGAATAAGGGCATATACATTGTTAGGATGGAAGCCACCAGTGCCCTGGAACCACCTATTATTTACTGCACAGGCCTATGCTAAATAGCTTAAAATCTATGAAGAATTTTAAAAAACTTTCTTATGTAAAGTTGTAGAACATGTCAAAATGGTTAGGAATTGTAGGCTATTTCTCCAAAATCCATTTTTCTAGCAAGATATGTCTACTGCAAAACAATGGGTTGCATGTATAGTCTCCTTGATGACTTTTTTTTTCAAATCTGATGTCTTTGATGTCAAATGGCCACTCGTCGTGGTGCTCAACGAAGCCTTATGAAGCTCTTAAACAAGACTCAACAAGCTCTTGCACAAGCACAAAGCATAAACCCTGATGCATACCTTGATGGGAACAATGGTAGCCTTTCTTCTTCCATAGAGGCACTTATCTTCAAGCTCCAGATCTAGAATCCTTCAGTGCCATGCTCCCAAGAGAGCCCATTCATGTTGGCTCTAATACCATGTTCAAAGATAAGAGAGACAGAGTGGAGCCAAAGAGTGAGAAGTCAACTCATCTCATTCATCTTCATTATTCAATCACTACTAACATGAAAGAGATAGTACAACTAGGTTACCACTAACCATGACTAGCTGTGGTTAGGTCAACACTGACTTATTAAATATCCCACACACGAGTACAACTGGACACAGTTGTAGGTAATGTCGGTCACACACACTCATACATATGAGCAGTTGAGCTTGAAGTCTCAACACAAAAGTGTAAAAGTGGGTACAAAATTGTGTCCCAATAGGAAGCTTTAGCATGCATGACATTTGAGGATGATATATTACAAGAATTTGGCATTTGAGGATGGTAAATGCAACTTGTAAGAATCAAGCATGATATGGAAACACATTTAAACCAATGGCCAATAGACATTGATAAACTAGGTTTGTTTAGTGAGAGACAACATATCAAACAACAACTAAAGTTTGAACTAGCATTATCAAAGCTAGGATGTTGCTTCAATGAATAAATATCGTACACATTTTATTGCAATTATGTGACCCAATGCTTATCTCTAGGATGAATGTAACCCATAAGAGGACCAATTACCCAAATATATTAAGCACTTTGTCCCAATTTCGCTTTGCAAATGAGATGCTAGCAAATAGTCAAGGATTACCTCTAACTCACACTTGAATAACAAATCCAATATTGTCTACTACATATTCTTTGGTTCTTCATTTTTAAGCATGTAAATGCAAAGAATGGAACTTGCCTCATTAAAAGATTCTCAAAACTATTCGGTTAATGCATGGGATACTCTTGGGATTTTGTCATGTAAGAGAGTTCTTCACCCAACAAAGGATGCAGTCTCCAAGAGGCTCATCTGAAAACTAGAGAAAAGCAAAATGTAGTTGGGATCCTCTATTTATAGAGTTTTTTTTGGTCTAGCAACTCACCAAGGTTTTTTATTTTCCTAGTAGACCTACTAGGATATCTAAATACCTTAGTTGGCTCATTAAAAAATTTAAAAATTCCATTTAGGATAATCACCATAGCCAATTTTACCATGTTAATGTTAAATTTAACATTATTAATGCTAAAAATATCAAATTTAGTAATACATTGTTTTAACTCAAGCACATATGAGAGTTTAGCACTTTTCATAGACTTCTGTTGATGTTCCTACTAGGCTCTTGAGGATTGTCATGTGTTTTTCCTAGATCTTGATGCTTTAGGCTTGATAATGCAGCTTCTAACTGTCATCTTTCAAGAATTATCTCTCTAGTCCTTCTCTTCTCACATATTCAAGAATCTAGACCCAACCTTCTCAGCCCTTTATCTATCTGCTCACCTCACCTATAAGTGCATTGTGCCTAGATGCAAGTGGGTCATGGGGTAGGGATATAATGGCCTCAACTAATGCATTATACTGAATCCGTAGGTGGAATAAGTCCCAACTAGCTGTGGTGGTAGCTTAATCCTAAGGGTTAAGTGACTAAAGTTAGTATTAGTCCTAGCTACAATATGTGATGTAAGAAGCTTTAGGCTATAAGCGTGAGACCTAAGAATTCCTAATGTGCCAAATGCAATGAGAAGCTAATGGCTTAAGTCAAAGGTTTCCACATTCAAGAGAATTGGGTATATGAGGGTCAGGGTTTAGGGAATGCTTCTTAATCTATTTGCAACTAGAAAATGAGTTAGTGTGGGTGAGCCCATGTGCAACTGTGCACACCATTTAAATGGTATGGGTGTGTGGATCCTAGGCTTGTGTGTTTGGCATTTGTGTCTACTTATGTCTTGAGTGCTTTATTGTGTTTCATGATTGTGCATGCTCATGATCTAAGAGGCCCAACCCTAAGGTGTTGTGACAAGGGGGAAATTTTTTTAGCAAGCTTGCTTGGGTGAGCTTTCTCAAACTAATTGAATTTTTGGTGAGGTTTTGTACTAATTTATATCTATGACATCGTGGTTTATTTCACATCATTACAACAATATTGCGAGTTGCAAATACATAACTACACAAAAGCATAAGAGAACTTACACCAAAAATTGGTTTACAAAATTGTAGTTTGATTATATAAAAATTAGGAGTGGAGCATCACAAATAATTCCAATACACAAAAACCCAACTAAGTGGTGAGCTATAGGCCTAGGAAAAAGAAAGAGGTGTTTAAAATGTTGGCATAGGATGTATCAAATCTATGTTGAACAAGAATTATTGATACATCCCTCCTAGAATGCCTAGGTTGGTGCATAAGCATGTCTTGCTTTTCATGCAGGACCAAAACCCTCATATATACAAAGGATAGATGTTTGAAGGCTAGCTAAGACTTGTGAGAACTCTCTCTTTTGTGCATGAGCACGTTTTCTTTTCTATGCAAGTTAAAAACCCTTATGTATACAAGTATAGATGTTTGCAGGCTGGTTAAGGCATACGAGTATTCTTTTTTTTGTGTAGAAATAGGACATGTACACTAAGGCTCAAGTCTTATATGCACTCATATAGCCTACCACTATCTCTCATTACATAGAGAATAACATGCTTGAGCCTCAATGGTAACTTCATTTACAAAGCTTGCAACCATACTCTAGGCACTTACGCCTCTTTTTTCGACCTCTCATGAAATCCCGTGCCTCCACTTTGTAGACCTCGATGATATTGAGGTTGGAGAAATTGATAGACTTGCCAATGCTCTACGCATGGTGCACATGTGTTCATGGACACATGGGCTACCCTTATTACAATTGTGTCTGATGTAAATGGTGCATTCATCATGTTGAATATTTCTTTGTGTATGATATTTGTAATTATGTCTATCTTCCAAACAAGAGGGATCCCTAGGGTGTAAACTACTATTTTTAACAAAACCATATTATCTCCACTTTTAGGATACGCTTCCCTAGATGTTGCCTCTTTTAGAGAAGAAGCTCAAAGCCACAAACCATGCAAGAAAATTTGTAGTATCTTGTCACATTTAGTCTTGCCTCCAATTAGTCCCATACACTTTACTCTACAACTTAATGGAGTCCTATGTATTATCCACAAAGATGGATTGATGCTATGCTTTGCTTTGTCAAAGAAGTTGATACATCCTACTTTGACATTGTTGTATGGTGCATATATTCTCTATCCTTAGAGATTCCACATGCAATGTTGCCCATAGAACATATCATATTTCCTTCCATCCCATCAATGAAATCTTCTAAGGGCAGCCTTTTTGTTGTTGTCACTCCCTAGTTTCCATGAAAAAATCATGCTTGTGAACATAGGCCCATGTTGTATCAACAGATTTCATCATCTTTTGTTACATAGTTTCCTTGTTCCCTTGTAAAATTTTTGGCTCTTCAAACATGTGAGTCCCTTGTTAGATATGATCAATGCCCCACCCTCATTAGGTGCTACCAATGATCCATGGTGCTCAAAGTTGTAAGGCCCCCATTATGAGGAGAAGCCAAGTGTGAGCCTGGACATTGGTGGAGTCCTGACTTGTATATCAGATGAGGTCTATGTGACCGGATGGCAAAAAGGTGACCATTGTGGGTCTAATCTTTGGGTTAGACGGAGAGGTTAAGTTGGTAGCAACTCGAGGCACATTGCATTGAATTGCGTGGTAAGGGAGTTAAAAGGGGCCCCGGCCTGATGGTAAAGGGAATATTCCCTGGAATATTCCTTGGCCGACTAGTGGAGGCTCATATGGTAGGTCGGCAGGCCGACCTAACGACCTTCGCAGGCTATAAAAGCTAAACCCCTTCGCAGCCATCTCTCACTCATCTTTCACCCAGTCAAAGTTGTTGTTCTAGCTAGCCTTAAGCTCTTCACCTATCTTCTGTCTGGATCGCCATCTAAGCTTCACACAGTGGAAGCGCACGGGTGGACAGAGCCATCTTTGTATCAGTTGTTTGAAGTTAAAGAATCTAATGATTCTCCTCTTATCTGTTGTGTACTCTCTATCTCTTTCTCAGATTCTGTTCGTTGCGCCGTGTAATATTTTACATCCCTACCATTGAGGCATGCACCATTCGTGTAGCTTGTGGTGGGCTTGGTAGATTCTTCCCTACAATGCAATGTAAGAGTGTTTCCATGCTCAAGCTATCACCATGTCTGTCTAGGGTATATGCATGATTTGCAATGTCCAATAAACATGCATGATAGAGTGAGATCTTGTCCTTGAATACCTCCCCAACACGCCATGAACCATGCATGCTCTCTAAGAGATTTGTCCTTGGTGTCTAGGCAACCTCTATATTAGTCCTTGAAACAACCTACAAGTGTCAAGGATTGCAATGGATCAAGTATTATGAAACTTGCGAATTTCAAAGAATGAAATCACATTTTTAAAGAGTGGTTACCATACACATGAGGTTTCCCTCATTAGAAATTTGATTGTCCCATCAATTAATTTAAATATTCATGGTGGGAATATTACTCTCTTGCATGCTTCCTATTCTATGTCCTCTTCCTTATCAACACTACTTGTGTCATGGCATTGGCTTTCATTTACACTTGCCTCCACAGATGGAGAGGTGTTCCTATTTCTTTTCTTTTTTCACAAACTTCATGGCATCTTGCTATAGGCTTTGCTTTCAATGAAACAAGCATGACCTCTCTCTCCCATCTATCACATCTTTTAGGCCCCCATTGAAGATATTCCTAATGGCTAACTAGTATATACCATAAACCCATAAAAGTTAGCACACAAATATCCACATTGCTGCATCACATAGTTTACCCACTCCCAAAAACCTTCTCTTTAATCTTGCACATGGCTATCGTCATTAGTTCTTTCACATTACAATACTTTTCAACCAAAAGAATGAGCGTAGGATCCTTGCATCATATGCCATTTTATAGCAAATTGTCTTACCTGGAATGTAGACATAGCAAGCCATTGTAACCTAGCCATTTACTCAATGTATATGATCAAACTATACCCGTGCATTGTGAAGGTCTCCATTTATTGACCTTTTGATTTGATTAACTAGATCTACAACTTAAGCATGGTAGTTTGTAGACATATTGCAGACATACCATTTCTCTCAAGATAGACCTTGGCTAGGGAAGTGACTTCCTTGGAAGAAGGCATACATTGATCACTTATTTAGAAGTGATAGTGCATCATAGCACTTCCATGCATGCATTGCACTCTTCTTCTCTTGTTGCAAAATACATTGGAATCTATGAAAAACCCTAAAACCAAGGTGGGTAATTAAAATAACAAGTTCTATGCCTTTGATTTTCAATGATAGGTACCAACACATTTAACAAGTTTCTAAACTCATAGTCCTCTACAACATTCCATTGGAAATTTTCACTCATCCCATATCAGGTCTTTAAGAAGTTTCCTTATTACAATCATTTTAACCTTTCCTAACCCTATGCTCTTATCAATTCTTAAATCCTCTAACATCATCTTCTTTTGTTTTTATGATCATTGGTTCTAGGCTGCACTACATGAGAACATTGATCAATATGAAGCATTAGTCTTCTCATATCGACACCATGTGGCATAACACACTACAATACACATTTGTTAGTGTCTAAGCAAATGGCCACCTTATGGCAATAATTACATAGAATGATGTTGTTGCCATCCTCAACATAATGCTTGAGCTCTACTTTCTTTATCAACAAACCCTTGATGAAAGCATACTATTAAGACTATGATTGGTGGTATAATAGAGGCAATTTATTTAACCACATGTCAAGGCACCTACTTTTTCCAAGATTTAGTGGTCTACAGTCCTTGGCTCTTACAAGAAAGTTGTTAGGGTCTTCAATTTCAATCTACATACCAAGAAAAAAAGATTCCTTTATCAACAAGTAAACAATTTAGAGTCACTTATCCATTAAGCCCAATAAAATATTAGCACTTTTCCAAATAAAAATCTATAAAATATATTACATAGCTTGGACTTTTCATCTTCTTCAATAAGGCTCCCGTAATAAAGATATATTGAATGTTTTGGCTTCTCCTTTAAAGGAGGCTTTAGCTTGTCTTCATATCCCATATCTTCAATACTAAGCATTTCTTGAACTTGTGAAAACTCTTCATCTATGGAGGGTGACCTGTTCTTTTCGGAGTCCACAATGTGATCAACACATGAATTCATAGCTATGGAGCTATCTTGAAAACTTTCCCCTCCATGTCAAGAGGTACAAGTGAACATGGTTCATAACTAATAAAGTCCTTGTCGTTTTGGCCCCATCTTGATAGCCAAGTAATAAACTTTCCTAAGATTGAAAAGATGTTGAATATCATTAAGCAAAATATATATTGTCTTGTTGATGAGGTAGATTGGGAATGTTGGCCCACAAAGAAGAGGGTCTTCTTCAATCTCAGCATTCAAGTCTATTTTCTTTTCCTCCATTTTTGTGATATTCTCACTCTTCAATATAGTAGGATCAAAACCTTGTACTAATTGGTTCTCAACCCCCTCTTGAAACATATCTAATATCTCTTTAATTTCTTCTCTCTAGACTTGCAACATCTTCTCTGTTTTTCTCTTACATTATATATGAAGAAAAATCTTTGATGTATGGAGAGAAAAAAAAAGAAATCATATATATCAAGAGATTAGGCGTTACCTTCTTAGGCAAAAGGTGATTGTAGTACTTTTGCTCCAAGCCATCCATTCCTAATACCTTTCCATAGGGGGGAAGAAACTCAAATACTTGGTTTCCATGGTACATTCTAGGAATCTCTATCACTATGATCATGCTCTTCATTTCTTGTATCTTTGACTTGAGAACAATATTGGGTTTGCTCTCAAGTATCATACCAGTAACACTCACTACAATGACAAAGTCGTCCTTTGACACTCCAATTTATTCAAAGTTTGTTCTATTTGTCATCTTCTCCAAGTCAATCACATTAATAGTGCCCACACTCAATGAGTACACACCTTGAAATAAGGGGTAATCATCATGGTTTGTGGCAGTGACATTGTTCCCAATGCCAATATCATCATCTATCATGTCAAGTCCTTGACTAGAGTTGCTAAGTTAGGTAGTGAGTGCCTTGTGCACAACCTCATATTCATAGAAAGAGAGAAGTTGAGAATGTAATGCTTGTTCTCCTCTAGATCCCATTCTCTTGTTAAACCATCATCAAATAAAAGATTGAGGTGGTTGAACCTCCTTATAACAAGTAGAAGGCCCTTGTTGGAAGAATGTTCTCATGAGAATAAGCTCTTGTCCTTGCAAAGTGACATGTTTTTTGCACTTTTTTGCATTCATAAATGCATGTAGAGTGGCAAACATTGTCTACCTAGATGTTTGGGAATTGAGAGAAGAGTGTGCACCAACATTAGAGGATTGTAGGAGTGGGAAAAGGCATGCTTCACTATTATTATCCTTAAATATAGAGAATTGTTATAAGTCTCCCACCATAGATTATGTGTGGACTCTGTGATAGGTCTCCCACACCATAGATTATGTGTGGACTATGTTTGTGGCAAGTGTAAGGTCCTAGTAGGGATTGCCAAACTTGTTGGGCTTAAACCATGGGTTGAGGGTAAAAACGTAAGCTCAAAAGAGTTTATATTATCAAATATTAGCACATCTTTTCAAACATATGTATTTTAAAAAGCCCCTTGGAAGAACATTGTTATCCATTTCTATTTAACCATAATTGAATTACAAGATTCATAATTGAGAACAACATCAAAAGACTTTGGACATACTCAAAGGAAGTCATACCTATTTATGTTACTTCTTGTGGGAATTTCCTCAAGAGAATCAAGAAGCTAGATGAAAATCATGCCATGGTCCTCAAATTATTAAAAACACCAATCTTAACAAATTTACCAAGAAAATATATAAATGTTGACTTTCCATACATACACACATACATACACATGTAGACTTGATATATCATGTTCTATGCAAGATTTAACAAAAAAAAGGATGTTTAAATAAAAAATTTCCTTCAATTTTGAGTGGTTATGTGACTATATTTGTACCTTGGATGTGAAAGTTATGGTATCTTTGAAATATTGTACTTGTGGGGAAGCACTAACATAAGTCAAGCTATACCAATTCATTCACATTCTATCCATATTAGAGACACTCTTTCAATATTTTACTATATGGAGAAGCAAGGATGCTATTAGGATACGAGGCTATGGGCTAATATATTTATTTTAATGCAAATTTTAGAACTTATACTCATAAAGGAATAAAAATTGCTAGCTCTAGAATTTTAGCTTAAGGGTTTTAGCTTGTTAATGAGCATACACATTTCTTTTCATATAAATTTAAGGCAATAACGTGAATAACACAAACATGAAATAATTCATCATACACATAAATATTTGTTCTACTCACAACAAGAAATACCATTGTCTACATGCCTTTAACTAGTTATTACATGAGTCTTTCAAAGAGAGTCTATATATTTGTGAAGCCTTTATATATCTTGAAATCATACAAGAATAACATCATGAAATAATAGTTAGCATACTTCTATCAATTAGAGTAAGTTCCATTGGTAAGGAGAGCTTGTGCTTGGATCTCATAAGGATAGTGAAGGGGAGCAGACTCATCAGCACTCCAGATCATGACCCCAGGGATGGGGTTCTGTTGATGGATGAGGGCTAGTGAATCCCACCAAGCTTGGCCTTGGACACCTCTCCCATTGACCTCATAGCTAGGGACAAGCTTCTTGTAGCCAAACACCTTGGCCACATTATTGTAGCTTCTCAAGTAGGCTGTTGCATTGGGCACCGCATCTGCATAGAACTGGTAGAGCACATAGTCGATGGATGCATTGTAGGTCTGGTAGAGCTCGATGTATGGCTGAATCATGTGAAGGGAAAAAAATTTCAAGTTACTATTTATGCCTTTAATAAGCTTGGAGTATCTCATCTAGTGGTTCACAAACTCTTCTTTAGAAGCCTACACAAAGACAATATTCAATGGCAAACCCTACATGTCTTTAATCACAATTTTGTAGGTCTTTATCTTTTTCTAGGAGTAAAATGAATAACAAAAATTGTAGTTGGAAAGCTTCTACCCTTGAATTCAATTGTGTTGTAATTGAGTTTGCATTTATGTTAACACATAATGATTGTCTTTTTTCTTCAAGCATGATTCATCAAAATCTTTTTGAACTTTGTGTAAGCCAATTAGGAACTCTCTATTTTGAGCATATTATGAAGTCAAACTTGCTAGAATTGTCATAATATTTACTATTAGCAAGGAAATTCAATTCATAGTTTTATCTTTCCTATGATGATGAATTGGTCTAGCTCATCAATATTAGTTAGGCTACTATTTATCTCTTAATTTATATGCATTGATACATTCAAGAGTACTCTGTTATGATGGAAGTTTATACATTTTCCCCTTTATGAATCCCAATTACTCAATTTATGACCATGTCATGAGTTGGTGGCTCCTTTATAAGAGCATATGGTGTTGATACTATCATATGCCCTCCCCATCCATGATTGCATAGACTAGGCATGGGCCTACTCCTCCCTTGTAATAGCTCATAATGTTAGCGCTATTATAGGGGAATAACTTCCTTAACACCTATGATTATTGTCCCCCACCATTGCAATAAGGCCATGTGTAGTTGGCAGTTCCTCTATATGAAGCTCACTTGATAAAAACACAACTTATAAACTAGTTTTATCACAATAAAAAATTGACTAATCTTCTTATGTTAACAATAGTAGCTTGCTTTGTTTTCTAGAATGGAAAATGGATCAAAGTCTCTTTTGAATTCCTATAACTTCACAATATGTTTTAGATGAATTCCCACAATAATTTCCACATGGTGGATTACAATAACAATCATGAGCTATTGAGGGGAAGGCATTGTGCACCTAGCTAGGTGTGTTTGGAAGCAAGATTGCTGGTGGCTTGGGTGGGGGACTAGTAGTGCTTGCCCTTAGCTGCACCTATCAAGAGAATGTCATGATGTTTGAACTCTATGGCAAAATGTGAAAAGCCTCTTGGAGTTGGTGGTCTACTACTCCTAGCCACACTTAGCTAAGTAGGTGGTGGCTTGTGAGTTATAGAAGCTCATGATGTTTGTACACTATAAGAAACTCTCGCGAGCAACATCTTGATTCCTATGAGCACGTGCACGTGCACGTGCACCCTCTCTCTCTTTGTGTTTAAAGCGCATGATGTTTGACACTAGAGGCAAATGTCACGAAGTACATCCTATGAGAGAGAGAGAGAGAGAGTGCACGAGTGCACACACGCGCACACACACTCTCTCTCTTTGTTTGAGCTTGTTTCTACTGGCTTAGATGCAAGGGCGTGTGAGGCCCAATCCTCGTGATTTCACTAGTCCCTTAAGAGAAACTCCAAGGGGACTTTGGATTAATGAAATCATTTGGAGTATAGAAGGCAGTCGAGGTAGTCCTCTCTCTCTCTCTCTCTCTCTCTCTCTCTCTCTGTGGAGTAATTAGACTTGCTATATTGATTAGACGACGTAGTACCTTGACGACATGGTTGAAGGGGGCGATGGTGATGATGGGGGCGACGTTCTCGGCCTTGAGAGTGGTGAGGAGCTCGCCGATGATGGAGCTGAAGTTGTTCGGGTAGTGGAAGTTCTCGTAGTCGACGTCGATGCCGTCGAGGTGGTACTGGTGGACGAGGGCGGAGATGGAGGCGAAGGCGTTGTCGAGCCAGGCGGCGGGGTCGAGGGGCTCGTACCAGAAGAGGGGCTGGTCCAACCCCGAGTCGTTGAAGAGGCTCCACCCGCACAGGCTCATCATCACCCTCACGTTGGGGTGCGCCGCCTTCACCGCCGCCACCGCCTCCGGCGTCAGCCCCTCCACGTCCCACGCCGGCACGAACCTGCCGTTGTTGTAGCTCCCGTTAGTCGACGCGTCCACCGCGAACCCCAGTATGTAGTAGACATCCAGCCCTTCGTTTATCGGCATGTCGAACTTCATCGCCTTCCCGGACGCCCCTATGTACTCCATCAGGACCTTCCTCGCTGCAGGATCCGTTGTCGTCCCATTTGTATAACCTACTAACCCACATCATTTTCAGCTGAAGTATGGCGATTTCAGCTAACGTTTCATCTTAAAACACTTGAAATTTTTTGTTTGCAAGCATGAATTTGTCTGATTTCTTGAGCTCTGGATGCCTGATCAACAAATTATTTGCTTTATCTATTTACAGCCAAGAACACATTAGGGTCTCATTTTTTGCCCTGTTAGCACACTACCTTACATGTGTACCTTCCTTGTCAGTAGTGCCTTGCAAGACTACTCACCATAGTCGATCCATTGATTGTTTGATTCATGGACTAATCCTTTCAATGGATATATGAGGACTTCAGCATATGATTCCATGATTAGATATAAGGACGGGCCAACAAGGTATAGACACATTGTATGTATGGTTAGCTGATAGAGGCTATCTTACTTGTGGATGAATGAGTCGTCTTAACTCGATTGAGATCAACAGGATGAGATGGAGGTTCTGTTTCTTATGATTGAATGAATGAATTAGGAATGGACTAACCATGGTTCGATACATAGGCAGGTGAAGGCGCAGGTGCAGCTGCGGGTGAAGGCGCAGGTGCAGCTGCGGGTGAAGGCGCAGGTGCAGCTGCGGGTGCAGGTGCAGGTGCAGGTGCAGCTGCAGCTGCGGGTGAAGGCGCGGCCATGCAGATTGCCGATGAGAAGCCGATGATGAGAGCGACTAAAATCACTGTGCAATCCATAATTGGTAGGATTGGCTAATGACGATTATTAGTGCGTCGATCGCCACTGCAGCAGCTGGATGAAGAGGCCCCAGATGAAGAAGAGAAGCAAGGTGCGGAAACATCTCCTGTTTATGGGTGTATGTAAGGGGTGTCTAGTGTCTATTCTGCCGGCCACATTAACCATTCTCTCCGCTAAAAAAAGCCTCAATTGTCAAAGCTTCTGTGTCGTAAGGCCCTCGGGGTTAACCACGAGGTGATGCCCTTGTTGGCCACGTCTCTCTTCAATCAAGCCGGCTTGGTATACTCTATGGTTATAACTAAATAGAGTTGTTACCTGGTTGAAGCATGACAGCACTACAACAAGCCTAATGATACAGGCCAAGAAATCTTGTTTTCTAATCCTCAAATTCTTTTAAAAATAACGAGATCTTATGTTTCGATTGAGAATGGTATTTACATCCCCCTAATGGAGAATGGTATTCATGAAGCCCTCAAATCTGAATAGGCACCAAGTCTTTTCCTTTCAAAGGATGAATTCAAACTCTAATGTGATCAACCTTCTGGTGATCCTTACAACAATGTCCACCTTGGTGATTAGCAAAGAGAAGTACAACATAGTCCCATACATAGAAGACTAGAATGCTGAGGATGTAAGCAAAGAAAAGAAAGATTCATTAGAGTACAAATGCAAAAGACTCAAGGGTGAAAACATGTTAACGTGTTACGCTTTTCACGCTAGTTAGCATGTATGCTAACAAGCACATCTTGTAAGCATAAGAATATCAAATGAGTGCGCCACCATCATGGAATGTATATATGTTTTTAAAAAATTGGGCTGCATGTAGGCTATCACTAGTCTGAGTTTCATTTCCACCTAACACTATATTAGGGAATTTGGGAGTTCTCGTATAGTTTGGGAATTCCCAATATAGTTAATATTTAGCCACTTGATCAAATCTTGTCCCCTTACTTGAAAGTGGAGTCTATCCTAATCACCATATAGGTTGTCTTTCCAAGTCCCACTTTGAAGCATGGGTTGAGATTTAGCCACATGGCCAAATCTTTACTCCTTATTTGAATGGGAAATTCCCAAGTTCTCTAATATGGTGTTGTGGTGTAATCATGAAGGATGAAGGGAAGGGGGTGTGGGGGTCACATGCAAGAGAGAGGGGGGACGCAAATGTGCTCTGCAAATCCCACTTTAGTCACTACTCAGTAGGTTGCATAGGAGCAAAAAAGCTCGTTCGATGAGAGAGCCACCTTTGAGGACTCTCTTGACCATCCACCAAGAAGGAAGTCTAAGGCCAAACCTGCTACTGCTTCTCCTCTACTCCGAAAAAGAGTGAAGTTGTCTGATTCCCAAGGATCCCCAATGTCACAATTCATACATGCAAGGAAAAGGAACAATGACTCAAGTTCTCTCTCTCTCTCTCTCTCTCTCTCTCTCTCTCTCTCTCTCTCTCTCTCTCTCTCTCTCTCTCTCTCTCTCTCTCTCTCTCTCTCTCTCTCTCTCTCCCCTTGTGTGTGTGTGTGTGTGTGTTTTAGTATCCCCTTCATATAGTTTGATTAGATACATATTGGTTCCCCAATGAGCACTAGATTTTCCCTTTGCCATGTACAGCCTTTGGATCATATTTTCTTGACCATGTAACCTTTTGGTTTTTGCTAATTTCTTATTGCATGTATGCAAGCGGATGGAAAGCTCCCAATGTGAACATCCCAGTGCATGAAAAATTTTGTATTAATGCAAAAGATGTCAATGTCACTCATGGCCTCTCCATGGACAATGTTGATCCCAGACTGGTGAAGTAGGAGTGCCTCAATGATGTGGAATAGTTTAGTGCCCATTAATTCATTCTTTACTTCTCTATTTCATAAGGTTTTTAACCTTATGTATTTTTGCCCCCCGTTCCCATGCAGATTCGTGAAACTAAGTTTGGTGTGTTATTTCAGGCCAATTTGGATGTAATAAAACTTGCATGCTCCTTATGCACAAATGGTCATTGGTATTGCAAGCCTACATTTGTTTTCAAAAAAATCAATAACCTAAGATATTATATGAGATTGGGAAAAATCATATATATTTCATTGGGACTATTACATTCTCTTCCCCTTAGAGAAATTGAGAAGTCCTCATCTCGAGAGAAACTTAGGGTGATCTCTCTTGAGGATGGACTTCTCAATCCATGTTCTTGTAGTTGTGTTCTAAGATGAACGATGGTTGCCTTTATGCACCACAAATCCTCCAAGTTAAAATATGAAAGGCTTTTTGCCCCTCGGTGAGTGTTGTGATGAGACATGGGTGTGGCCTTTGTAGCTTTTGCAATACTCGTACCTACTCAACCTAAGTTGTCCTCCCACATTTCAGTAGACGTGTCCTCAATTATCAGACATAAATGCTAGGAATTATGCATCCTCCACTTTTCAAAATGGCCCTCGTAGTAGCCCTTGTCTCAAAGATCTTACAAATATTGGACAATGAGCTTAGCCCAATTGAACTTCATGCACTACTACAATGACCCCCTATAGCGAGGCAAAAAGCGAGAAATTATCATCACATAGGCGATACACGAGCACGCCGCAAATAGCTTGGCAACTGTACATTGTTTATACGACGATAAATTCGAGGCTATAAGTAACAGAAATGCATCACTTTTGCGTCACATAAGCGATAAAAGGATTGGAAATTTTTGACCATTGCTTAAGCGATGGTGCGTCGCTTAAGCGACGAGTTCCTCATCGCTTAAATGATGGCATCTTGCAAACAAACCCGAATGCTCTTTTCCTCTATGTTTCTCTTTGTTTCTTGCTCTTTAGATCTGATCTGGTGCATCTCTCCCTCTCTCCCCCTTGCACACACACACACACACACACACACACTCTCTCTCTCTCTCTCTCTCTCTCTCTCTGTGGCATCTCTCTCTGTCGCGCACACTCTTGGCTGTCTTTCTCCTGTGTGTGTGGGTGTGTGTGGACATAATTCCTTTCCTTGCGGTCACTCTAGACATTATGTACTTCAGTCCAATTTATTCATAGGTGATTTGCTCCAAAATTTTCGGACTGATCGAACACGAACATGGATTGTGGTAAACAACTATCTCTATCTTATTGATAATTTTTAAAATAGAACCATTAAATAGGATGATAAATGAGTTTTTGTACTTATTTTATTGATAATTTTAAGAATACTATCATTGAATTAGGTGAAAAATAATTTTTTGTACTTATTTTAATGATCATAAGTCTTAATACATATACATGTACATAGAGAGAGAAATGAGAATTACCATGAAGTCTTGAATTAGCTTGAAAATATTTTACTTTTCTAAGAAATATTACTTTGATAAATGCCCAAACCATTATTAAGTGAGACTATTCGAAGTTGTGCTTTGCCTAGAAGCAAAGGTATCAACTCTAGAGTTAGGTTTTGTGGACTAGAGCTATGGCATAGTAATCCAAATGGCATCCAACCATGAGCCCTTAAAGAATGGATGGAAGTGTTTCTATTGGAAGATTAGCTTAATTCCCACCTAGATAGGCTTGCCAATGATCATGATGTGCCTATACTTGTGCAATCGTAGAACCCAATTTTCAAAATAAAAAATAGAATGCCTCTCACAAAAGGAAGGGATTTCTTGCACTACCAAATCCACATCTAGAATTATGAATATAATGTCTTCTTTAAGTAAAGAAGTTATGTTGGAAAAACTAGCACCAACAACATCATGTGTAACAATACTCAGGTGCGATATTATACAAAGAGAGCAACATGTCAATTTTAGACTGGGGCCATTAGCTTGCCAACATCTGGGACTATGAAGTTGTTGATAGACTATCTTCTTGGTACACATAAGCAACTAATCTAAAAACTACACCTAGCACGTACATCGAGGCTGAAGTCCCAATCAATCCCGATTTTCTGATCTGGGCCATTACTTTTAACTGGGTATAATTAGTTATATTATCAACGATACAAAGATTCATACTCTTATAAAGCCACAAACTTTTGAACTTCACGCATTTGACCTTGGTACTTGGGAACGAGTTGACACGTAGTGCTAAATTCAATACCTCGGTGAATAACATGGAAACCACCAACTTGTCAATACTAGAGCCTAACATTGAAACAAAATGGATAGGGACTTCAACCCAAGAGAGAAATTTGGTAGGTCTCAACCCCAAATGTCTAACTTCATTAGCTTGGAACCAAAGAAATAGGTACTTCGGAACTTGATACTTAAAAACTAGGTACTCTTATAAAACCATGTACTTTGATACTTGGTAGAATAGATCTTCGTACTTGGGAATGAGTTGATGTGTAGTGTTGAATTTGGTACCTCAGTGAAAAACATGGAAATCACGAACTTGTTGACGTTAGAGCCTAACATGGAAAATCGGAAAGTTATTAATGTTAGAGTATAACATGGAAATAAGATGAGTAGAAAGCAACAAGGAGAGGGATTTTGCGAGGTCTTGAGCCATATGTCTAACTTCATTAGCTTGATGCCAATGAAAGAGGTACTTTGAAACTTGTTAATATAAAACCAGGTACTCTTATGGAACCACGTACTTTGATACTTGGTACAATAGATCTTGGTACTTGGGGACGAGTTGACGTATAGTGTTGAATTTGGTACCTCAGTGAAAACATGAAAACCACAAGCTTGTTCACATCAGAGCTTAACATGGAAAACCAAAAAGTTGTTAACGTTAGAGCACAACATGAAAATAAGATGAGTAGAAACTTCAACCCAAGAGAGGGATTTTGTGAGGTCTCGACCCAAATGTCCAACTTCACTAGCTTGGTACCAATGAAATAGGTACTTCGAAATTGGTACCATAAAACCAAGTACTCTTATGGAATCACGTACTGTGATACTCAGTACAATAGAGATTGGTACTTGAGGACAAGTTGACGCATAGTGTTGAATTTGGTATCTCAGCAAAAAACATAGAAACCACGAACTTGTTACTAGAAAGTTGTTAACATTAGAGCATAACATGAAAATAAGACAAGTAGAAACTTCAATGCAGGAGAGAGATTTTGCGATGTCTTGACCCAAGTATCTAACGTCATTATCTTGGTGCCAACGAAAGAGATGCTTCGAAACTTGATACTTTGAAACCAGATACTCTTATGGAATCACGTACTTTGGAACTGATACAATAGAAAAACGTGGAAACCACAAACTTGTTGATGTTAGAGCCTAACATGGACCCACAAACTTGTTAACATGTCTAACTCTATAAGCTTGCCACTTGGGGATAACGTACTTCGGAACTCGATACTTTTGGACCAAATACTCTTAGGGAACCATGTATTTTGAAACTTTATTAGCTAAATGTCTAACTTTATTAGCTTGGTACTTTGGAATAGAACTTGATACTTTCGAATATATACTACTTAACAATAAACAAATCCAAATATATACTTGCTAACTTGCCAACAAACAATTGACTACTCAATAATAAACAAATCCAAATATGAAACCAACAAAGGTCAATGTATATCATCAAGAAGTTTCTACAAATGTGTACATGCAAAGCATACATGTCTAAGTGTAGTAACATCATCCCTCCTATATACAAAATAGACGAACATACGTCAAGGTATATCATCAATAAACATGTACAAGTGTGTGCATACAAAAAATATAGGTCATGTCATCCCTCCCATCTACAAAATGTATGAATAAATCTATGGAAAAATGACTAATAACGTTAACTCAAAAAACCCTAACTGAAGTCTCTATGCACCGTAGACCCAGATGAGCCCTCTGTCTCACTATTGCTGCCATCGCCACCATTTCTACCCACCACCATCACCACCGCCATCACCGCCGCCATCACCATCACTGCCCCTCTCAATCTCTCGACGTCACCCCTCGACCTCCTGTGTCGCCACCTTTGCCATATCAGTCTCTCCATGTTGCTCCTATATTAGTTAGTGAAATCAAACACGAACATGTAGTTAGTGAAATGTGTTAAGAACATATTACATCTAGCTTGAAAAAAAGTAAAAAAATATAACAGTGATACTCACAAGTGGATCCACTCTGTCGTGAAGAGTTGCGCAAAAGGCTCGGTATCCGTGATATGTTGTGTACTTCGTCTCCTGCTCTGTGCACAACCATAGTCTTTGGTCTGCATTGAACAAAACCAAATGCATATTGATTTCTTAACTTGTTAATATTATCTATAAAAGTCTAAATTTAACTAGCCCAGCCTGTCCCATTTGGCCTAGTCTAGACGTGTGACTTGTTGCTACTCATATATGTGCAGCCTCCTACATAAATTTTAAAAATTAGAATTGCATAGTTTAGAGAGTAGTTATAATACATCTAAAAAAAATCATAATAATTTAAATGTAATTTATTTATTGCACATACCCTCTACAGAGGAAAGCTGGTCCATAGGCGTCTCTCCCTACAAAAGTGTTGCCATGTCTCCATGCACATTTTAGCCTTCCTTTTGTTTGTCTCCACCATATAGTAGCACCTGCTTTTTGCACACTAAAGTGAGCATTGATTCCATAATATCAATTGATGCTTATTTTAGTGTGGGAAAAACAGGTACTATTGTATGGTGGAGACAAAAAAAAGGAGTGTATATATATATATATATATATAAATATAAATAAATAAATACATATATATATATATATATATATATAATTTATTTCTCACAGAATAAGCACTATAAGATATCAAAGATTCTGTTATATTTTGTTGTTTTACTAGTTTTGTGGTTTTAGGGTTTGATTGATCGTTCAATAATTGTCTCACATTTTTGTGGTACTTAATAAGCATATTCGGACAGGTAAGAGGATACACCGCCACCTTCAATCAGTGATGGCTAGGGTGGACAGAGTTCCAATGCTGCACATGGACCTGCATGTTATGATTTCTACTACGAGGAGCATGTGATATGTTGGTGTGACCATTGTCGACACGTATCAGAGGCCACGACAGGAGTGCCATTCACATCAAATGTAGTACAGTATTTATGATCAAGTGCCAACAACCGAGGAGCGACATGAACCTATGGTGTGTGACTAATCTTTCTTACTTTCATTATTATTTTTTAAATAAACAATGGCTTATATATGTGACATCTAGACTTCTTGAATTTATACATAATTCTAAAGTTTCAATTCACACATTTGGATAGGTGGTTTTGAAGGTGGATTGGTTTTGAGTAGAGTACAAAGGTAGTAATGACACAATGAGACAAAAGCCATCCAAATTTTGGTTTGTCAATTCCTCCAAGTTAATACAGACTTCAAAGGAGCCATATATTTTGCCAGCTCATGTTGAACAAGCATTTCTCTACAAGAACTTATATGCTCATCCATGGTGGCAAGTTGTGCATGTCCAACCTCCTAGAGGTCAACAGTTGTTTGATGGAACAGACATAGTAGCTGATGATCAGGGTGAAACGACCATGCCTTCCGATGTAGGTGCATCAACGTGAGAAAGTCATAGAATTCTTCTTTTCAATCACGATGACCTTGTTGATGTTCAAAATGACAATGATCCACACCCCGATACTACAGACACAAACGAGGAGGAAATCGATCACTTGACATTTGGCTACCATTTGGTTACCCTCCAAGGATGCCCCTTCAATTGATCATAGTATATGGGTTCATGGTTGAGTCTATGCACATTAGTCAGTTTATGGTTGAGTCTATGCATGTGGTACAGTAGGCTGGGCACCATAGGTATTTTAGGCATTTTATTTGCCATCATTTATTGTGATTTAGCATTTTATGAGACTAGTCGACCAGCATTTAATGCTAGTTGACCAGCCATATTTTATGGCATTTATTTGGCCTATATATTCTCAGGCTCCCTCCTCACCATCCTTCATTCATCACCTAATATTTCTTGGAGAGAGGAAGTAGGTGCGAGTGCCTCCACAGCCAGTGACTCACCTTGCTTCTGTACTTTCTCATGTCTTGGTATATGGATTCCATTTCCAGAGCATCTCATTTCTTTTGAGTTCTTTGTGCAATGTTCTTCTTTCTTTTGCAGTGTTTCTCTTTTCTCTCTTCCTTGTGTTCAGGAGTTTATTATAGGAGTTGCCTACGTTTCCATCGCTGCATCCACTTTTGACATCGTATCAGATTTTAGGTTCTGACATTGTTTCACATTTCTGGATTAGATTTGCTTTTGCTGTTTTCTCCTATTTCAGGTTGATTTTTCGATCTTCTACTGCTGATCTAACCTGATTATAATTGCTGTGATTGATCTACAACCTAGGCGTGACAATATTTGGACCTGTTTCCTACATCTTTCATTAGTATTTTGCAATCTGCCTATTTTGTTTTTCAATTTTTGGGCGTATTTTAGGGCAGAGGACCTATTTTGACCCTTACTGATCTGTGTTTTGGCTACAACAATCTGTATTTATTGTTTGCATGTTGAATTAACCTATTTTTGGGCCAGTCGACTGTGGTTATTGCAACGTAAAGTCTCATTTTTTCAGACTTTAGTGACGTGATGCACACATATATTCATGAGTAGCTTACCCGAGTATGAAACCTATGAAACCCATTTGAGCTCTCATTGATCAAGGGGTGGTGAGCTACACGCCCCACCATGACCAAGGGGTGGATACCTTGCCATTCTTAACATGAGGATGTTTTGATGCTATAGCCCCTCATTCACTAATTCTCAAGCTTTGGCTATGGTTTCTTGTCTTGTATTCATGGTGCCTTTTACTTAACAATATTAAACATGTTAAGGCTATGGCTTCATCAATGATTTCTTATATTTCTTGGCATGAGATATTTCTTTATTTTAGTGTGCTATCAAAGGTTTCTTCTTCCTTGAAGGGCTTATGATCTTTCAAAACCCTAGGTCCATGATCACAATCATGGAAAATAGTGAGTATTTACAAATTTCTTGAAGAATTTCATGGGGCTTTTACTCCATTAAGCTCTATGAATCTTCTTGAAACCTCAAGTATTTTCATTTACACTTAGCCATTCTTTACACTTGAAGTTTCATTTCAACCTAGATATGGAGTAAATAGGGCTACAATGTATTTTCTTAAAATTTTGGCCAAATCTTGACTTAATCAAGGGGGCTTTTGGCTAATCTTACCTCAAGGATTTTATATGAAGCCTCAACAACAAATATTGGTTGAAGATTGAAGCTTCTTGCCAAGATTCATGGCATTCTTTTTTTCTTGAACTCTTGGATAGAAGGGTACTATCAATTTTTCTTGAAACTTTGGTCAATGTTGGCTCTATTCAAGGGGCTTTTGGCATTCTTGGGATCTTGACAATGAGAATTAACCTCAACATCAA
The DNA here is from genome assembly GCF_053477565.2 of Lygodium microphyllum. Classification (NCBI taxonomy): domain Eukaryota; kingdom Viridiplantae; phylum Streptophyta; class Polypodiopsida; order Schizaeales; family Lygodiaceae; genus Lygodium; species Lygodium microphyllum. Next base: position 102,989,118 of record NC_141162.1, on the reverse strand, counting down.
TTTATTTACCAACATTGAATCACTTCTTTAGCATTCCAAGCATCCTTCTTGTGAATGCATGGAGAGTAGTAGAGCTTAAAGCTGATCGAGGTTTTGGATTCTTCATCATCATTGTAGCTTTCACAAATCTTGGGATAACTTCATGGACTAGCATAAATAAGTATTCAACAAGAATAAAGACTCCTATTGCATTCAAAGGCAATATTGATCTCTAGAAGGTTTATTTAGAAGGGGCAAGCACTTGGGCCTTTTCTTTTGTCCACATAGTAGGGAATGGTCAAACCTTTGAATTTTTATGAAGATTCAAGTTTCTACAGAGTATGGACACTTAATCAATAAGTCTTGAAGGATTCAATGTCATCATGGAGTCTACATTGTTTCTTGGACTTCCATAGGTTGAGATGGAATATACGCAATGTACCATAGTCAATTGATTCATTTATAAATATCACTTTATAGGATTTGGATGAAATATGGAGTTCTTGTGGGTTAGACAAGTGCTTGAGTAGTGTTTGCACTTATCCTAAGTGTTTCCTAAGCTCCCATTAGTAAGGAGTGGGATTTGCAGGTCTAAATAAGCTCATAACAGGGCAAAACAAGGTGATGCTTTACTGTCAAAAGTTTTGGTAAATCTATTATGGAATTAGATATTTGACATCTAACATCAAACTAATACATCTAAGTTGCATATTCTTTGAGCGGAGCCAACAAACACCTCATTTGGATAAGTACTTCTCAAGTTTTGAGGTGAATTTGTGGCTATAGGTCACGTGGGAAATACTTCCTAGATAGTTCTATACTATCATGTATGCTTTGAATTCAGCTTCAAGGATAGGACCAAATGGATTATAAGAGAACTTCTCAAAATGTAGAGTTCTGCGAAATGATGGATAAATTGGATGCTTGGCTTGAATGTTATGAGAATTATCAATGAGCTGACTACAGCACCTATTGCCTACAGTCTTGACAAGGCAAACTCTGCTGTGGAGCAACTCGCATCAAATACTTGGATTGACATGGTATCATAATCTCATCTAGATGCAAAGTGAGATCCTTACCTTGTTTGACTAAATTCTCTGTATACGCAAGCCCATAAAGCAATCCATCAAGCTTTCCTCAAAGTCTGATATAAGAGGGATTTTTAAGTTTTTTTCTTCCAAAGTTTGGTTGCTAAATTTTATGATGTCTTAGAAGATGATGTTTTAGTTAATCTTAAAAGGATGAACTAGAACTAAGAAAGCTACTTATGTTGAATTTTGAGTTTGGAGAGAGCATCTTTATACTCATCTTTTGGATCTATGGTGTCCCTATCTATGTTTTGTACATGCTATATCACATTACTCTGCCTGCTCAAATCATATAAGGCCAAAAGGTTGGTCTTTCTATGTGTTTGAAATACACATAATAGGATTTGAAAATCCAAGAAGGATGTTAGGGGTTGACCTAAGCTTTGAAATGTAACCCATGTCCATTCATCATGTCCATTCACCAAAGATAGTATTGATCATGTAAGCTGCCCAATCGAGCTTGAAATGGAGCCAATGATGCAATTGCTTGTAATCTGCAATAATTGCAGAGTTGTGGAGGTTCTAATGCTTGGAGATTATTAGGTTCTCCTCATACCTTGCCACATACAACTTCGCACTCACTTCAAGCTATCTATTGTCACGCTCATTTGAATGGCACTCCCATCCACATGAGAACATGTTTGCCCACCCAAGCAAGTTGTCATATGGAGCAAAGTTATAGGTGCTCAAGCAAGAAGAAAAATTGATACTTGTAGGGTTCAAGGAGATATTGAGCTACATGAAAGCTTGCCCATCCAATGTCTTCAACTTGGTCGCATAATACAAGATGCATCCAATCCACCATTTTGCAATCACTTACTATTAGAAAGACAAGTTTTGAAGTCTAGGCCAAAGGATGTGAGAACAGTAGGCCATAGCAACATAGAAAGCATAATGGAAAATATCATCTTTAAGCAAGTGAGCAAGCTTTGATGGACAATGGGAGAGAGAGAGAGAGAGAGAGAGAGAGAGAGAGAGAGAGAGAGAGAGAGAGAGAGAGAGAGAGAGAGAGAGAGATATATATATATATATATATATATATATATATATATATATATATATATATATATATATATATATATATATATAGAACTTACATTCCTACGCAAGCAAGCAGTGGTTCGAATCTCATTGATTTCCCTCAGTCTCGATCTCCTCGCTTCAATCATAAAAAATGAGAGAAACATTTGGCTTTTTGTTTTACTATGGGGCATCCCTTAAGCGATGGAGAACAATCCTCGCTTAAGTGACAAAATCCAGTGTACACACATTGCAAAAGTTGTCGCTTCTCTTAGTCACTTAAGCGATGTCCATAGCGACGGTTCCTAAGCGATAGATGTCATCGCTTAAACAATGTGAAAATTTAAAAATTTTCCTACTAGCGCTTAAAAGATGGTTACGTCGCTTAAGTGACAAAAGCCGTCATCACTGAAGTGACACAATTATTTTATCCCTCGCTTAGCACCCTAATGGCTGGTAGTGATGGGATGAACCACTTGCAATTTTTGCAAGACTGAATTCTTTTACAAATCCCTTTGTGTGTGCAAAGTTGATCTCCATGTTGGTTGGAATCTTATAGTGCAACTGCATCACCTGCTCATACATATTGCTACGGATGCAACTGCATTTTGTGTAATACCAATTACAATCCTTTAACTCTCTCATAAATGCACAACATGAGATGGAACCTATAAGGGTATTGAAAGCGAGCAATGTGATGGTTAGTCCAATTGTCATGGCTATGAGATAGAAGCTTCATGATGAATACAAAGCAAAAAATGGAGCTCAAGGTGAAAATAGACACACTTAAAGAGACAAGTGATGGTTTGGGTTTCCTCACAATGAGGACACCCTCATTGATATTGACATTAGCATAACCTACCATCATGTAAGCATTCATGATTTTCATACTTGCACCTTATGTTTAGTACATGTGCATAGCTAACCTATGTACTTCCCATGCTCCTTTTGTATTTGTTTTGTAGACTGATGTGGAGGTGTAGGAATCCAAACTGTAGGCATGTGAAAGTCAACCGCAATTGCTCATGCATATAAGCAATATGCTGCAAGGCTCTTTTTCCCCAACCACTGCCCTTAGTAAATTAGCTATGGACACTTTTATGAAAAGGATAGGAGGGGTACGTGATGATATGGCGATCAACCAATGTACTGGCTATGGTTTGCCACTTGAAGTACAAAAAATCCTTGCAATGGCCAAGTTGCCAAGTGAACATAGCTATCACCTTCTCTACTTTGCAACTGCATGCTCCCTTGGGACTGAATGTAGGGCTTCCACCTACCAATAGAGGATACCAATAGAATGGTATTGCAAGCTTACAAGGCAAGGACATCCAATCACACCAATCTCTGGTAAGATAATCATAAATGGTAGGTATCCAGCCTTGATTTCTACACATTCGGTAGTTTCACCTTCCTTCCATGTAGGTTTACTATGGCATAACTAGTATGCTAGCTAGCACATACAATATTATAGCTAGCATACTCAATATGCTACCTAGCATACATTGCATGATAATTGGTATACTAAACATATAAGTAGGCATCCTAGGTATGCTAACTAGCATATTAACTATATTTTCTAGCACACTTGGAATGGTGACTAGCATGCCATCTATGCTAATCAACATACTTTGCGTATTAACTAGCATTTTAGATATGATAACTAACATCTAAATATAATACATAGTATGCTAACATGTAGCATGTGTATGTTTAGTAGCATAACTAGTATGCTAGCTACCATATTTGGTATGCTAACTAGCACATTGGGTATGCTATCTAGCATACCCCATATGATAGCTAGCATACATAGCATGCTAATTGCCATACCAGCATACCTAACATAACTAGGTATGCTAGCTAGCATAGACGGTGTGATAGCTAGCAAACATGGTATGCTAATTAGCATACTAAGCATATGAGCAAGCATACTATGTATGCTAGTTAGCATACATGGATATTGGTTATGCTAGCTAACATAGACAAGATACCATACTTAGCATACATGGAATTCTAATAAGCATAGTGAGCATACTAGCAAGGATATCATATGCTAACTAGCATATTGGGCATGCTAGCTAGTATAGACAATATGAATGCTAGCATATTCAACATACCTACCATACATGGAATGCTAATTAGCATACTAAGCATACAAGAAATTATATTGGGTATGCTAACTAGCATATTGTGTATGTTAACTAGCACACTTGCAATGCTTACTAGCATGCCGCCATGTATGCTAATAAGAATACAATATGTTAGATAGAGTACTTAGTATTTTAACCAACACACATAGAATTCTTACTAGCAGTTTGGGTATGCAAATTGTAGTGTTAACAATCCAACTTTGCATTTTCATTAATAGCAAATAAACAAAGAGCGATGACAACTTCATCATGGTTACTTGAGCTCATTGTAGCTGAAAGTAGTAAGTGCTTTAGAGGAAACAATCAGGAGTGTGAATAGGAAATTGTGAGGACTAATAGCTTGGAGAATGTGGAGGATGCTGATGATACTAGCCCTATCTTGGGTTTTGTAAACAAATCGGAAGTTGAAGAGGAAAGGTGGCCTGGAATAGATTTCAAAACAAGTTGGAAATGACACTTGTGCTGCCCTGAAGAGCACACTAGAGGACAAAACCAAATACACCAAAGGTGAAAAGAAATCCATCTACTCACGAGATTGCAAGAAACTATGTTGAATTGGTTCTTTGTTCTACCCAAATCCTACAGTGCTACAAAGCTGGTGTGTGCATCTTATGCATGTAACTCTTTGAATATTAATAATGGAGAAATTATTGTGGGCATAAATATATTTTTGTGCAATAGTTTAGTATATTTTTCTTTTCCATTATGATGTCTTCAATCGATACCTCTATTGTATGTAGGGGAAGAGAAACAATATTTAAATGCCTTACACAAGTTAGATTTTGCCATTGTGTTGTAGTGCCTTAGTAAGGCAACAAACAACACCCTGCATATGCAAGTGAAATGATAAAGTACTATATAAATGATAGGTTGTATGTTTTTTGTTGCAAAGATAGCCATAGATTTTTGGATTGGCACCCCCAATTTTTCAATGTGTATATATGGAGCACTAGCATCTAGCATAAAGTGAATGCAATTCTAGATAGTGTTTTCAAATTGCAACAAGCAAGCATGGCAAGTGTTCTTGCACAGGAGCATTGTAGTGGCCAACCTTTGCAGATAGGTAATAAGCCCATGTTCTTTAAGAACTTGAGATTCTTTTATAGGGAGATTTTCTAGTTCATGCCCGAAAGCACTCTAATCATTGATGATAGTACATATAAAGTATTCCAAAACTATGAAGGAACTTGGCTTATTACTCCCAGGTTAAAGCACCAAATTGTTGAGCAGTGACAATGGTTCGTGGGAGAAAATTTGACTGATTCCCTATTTCTATGGCTACAATCAAAGGACCGTGCAATGTATACAATTGACTACATGTTTGATATCGGCCAAGACTTGTTTTCTAATACAATCATTATTAGAAAGCTAGAATTAGATATCCCAGCAAGGGATGAAGCCAAGTTGAGTGCAGCCATCTATTGGAGACAAAGGGAGGCTGACAAAGAAGCTAAAAGGCATGAGAGGGAAAGGCTAGAGAGGGAAAGATTAGAGAAGCAGATGCACGAAGAAGAAGAAGAAAGAAAAATGAACAAATCAAAGGATGAACAAAAGCAGGAAGACATGCACACTGTGCAACACTAACGGACTCATAATTACAAGTGCCTTGGACACCATAAATGGGCTCATAATTACACGTGCCATGGGCACCACAAACAAGCTTACGAGTTGAAGAATCTTTGTAGATTTGTAAATTTATGTACAGTCATGGAATGTTGTAATATCATGATGGGATTGCCTTTTCAAGATCCAAACCCATTCTAACTTTCATTTTAGATCATAACAATGAAATTTTGTACTATTTGATTCTTTTGGGCCATACCTTGTCTACTGTTGGCCTACTCTTTAGTCTTATAAAGATTCTACGAATGAAATGTTAGCATATTGAGTGGTGGTAAACAGATTTAGTAAGCTAGTTAGGATAAACAATATGCTAGTTGGCATACCTTTATGTAGATTGTAAAGATAGTTGTAACCAACATACAATGCAGTTATGTGCTATTGGTTGTGATAAACACCATAGCCATGTATACACACAAGAGACACATAACTGACTTTGTGAGAAAATAACATTATTTTCAATAAGAAGCATATTGAAAATCCTCAGGTTACAACTTGAAAACTGAAGGGCATGCTATTACAAATTGCTTCATAGCTTTTTGGGGTGATTGTGTACACTTGCCTTCTCCTTGGAATGTGCTCCATAGGTATTTTGATACATCGTACTAGATGTGAAAGCAGGTGGATGATGGGTTGCTTATGGTCCTAGCTTAAATTTGTATGCATCCAGTTTCTTGTAGTGGAGTCTTTGCACAACATATGAGCCTCTATCAATTCCATTGCTCCATTCATCGCGTACCCCTTCTCCACCTTCTCCCTTGCTGCAACACACTTGACCAAGTAGAAATCCACATCCTCAACATTGGTTGAAGCATCTGGATTTACTACAAATGTGTCACCAACACATAGAGCACTACTCAACACATCATGATGACCTTCATATGTGAAGTGGTCATAGCCAATGACTCTCCAATGACTTCATCTACTAGAACTTCATCTGTTGGCTTAGAGTTTGCCACAAACTCATTAGGTAATGGCATCAAAACATGATAACCTGCAGGGTGCAAGTGAGATTTATTGATGCAATGATTCCACCTTGCATGCATGCATGCATCAAAAAAGCATGCCAAGTTTCTTGTTGCAAGGGCACAATTCCACTTGACCTCCCTATTCACATTCCCCACTTTAACCTCCTAGCACACATGGGCACATTCCCTTTCTTTTGAAGGATATGATGCATGTGCTCCCTATGACATGTTGGCTTGGCAATAAGCAACCGCGTCTAGTACACACCCCAAAATAGCTCCATTAGGTTCTAGTTGTTCATGGGTCAAGGCTCTTTTCACAACTACTCCTATGCCATCATGCTCTCCCTTGCCATGCCTTGATCTGAAGAAGAACTAGCTCATCCCCATCCCTATCAATCCACCATATCTTTCAACAAAATAGAAAGGCATGACTCCCTCAAATCACAAGGCCACACCACTGAACCACACCCAATGTTGTTTAGGAGTGACACACTCTTTTTGTAACCAACCATGATGTAGCATGAAGCAATGCCATACAAACAATGTGCCATGCACCTTGTCATTTGATATGAAGAAGTGGATTGTTTTAACTACCTCCCCTACCTTGCAATAGTACATTATGTGCACAAAAATGGTTACCTGACTAGAGTGTGTGGGAGCTCTCGCACAACCGCCAAGAACCACAGACCACTTCTTGTTTCAAGCATTCCAAGCGAGCTCTAATGGCTATCTCTCACCTAGCCAACGCGCGGTCAATCCTACGAGTATAGTGAGCTTACCTTGATGCTTGATCAAGTACCCTCCTCTCTCTTGCACTCGGTAGCTCCACGATTCTTGATGCTAGCTCAAGCATCCTCAAACCTCCTCCATCTCCAAGCTCCATCCTCCATAGCCACGTGCGCAAGAGAAGAGAAGAGTAGAGAAGAGAAGAAGGGAAGAGGAGATGGTGAAGAGCTTCACCCTCTTGATCCCTCACTCCCACACACACTCACTCCCTCACACTCTCACACTCCCTCTCTCAAGAGCACACACAAGAAAGAAGGAGAGAAGAAGAGAGGAAGAAGAAGACTCTTTTTGCCACACCCCAAAGAATGAGCTTCTCATTCACTTTTCAACTTTATATACAAAGCCCCAAATCCTTTTTTGGGCGGTCATCCCCTTTTCCCTTTTTTTACATGGTCGCCGTAGCCTAGGCCCTTTTTCCCATTTTCCACCATTCTAATTTATCCTATTCCCAACTAATGCATACACTTTGCACAGGAGTCAGCCTGGCACTCTTTTACAAAGTTTCGGGGGCGCTCCCACATTTTAATGGTGCGTCCTTTTACTCTTTTGTTGTCTCGGGGTGACACCGAGGCTTTCTAGGGGTCGTGCCCGAGCATTTAAATTTTCTAGGGAGGACTGGTTACCGGTCAAGGCGCCTTTTTCTGCTTTTATCCTGCTCCTTTTTGCTGTTTCCTTTTTTTTTTCATTTTTCGCTCCTCTGTGCTGCGGGAAACATGGTAACATTACCCCCCTCCTAGCCAAGTGCCAGTCCCATGGCACTGCGGTGGGACGTAGTGGCTAGTTAGGTCGGCTATTAGGCGGAACGGGTAGGTGGATGACACTGCTTTCAAGGTGGTTGGGTGAATGACAGGTGATGGAGTTTAAGGACGATGACCAGGAGAGATTTCGGCGTGCTTTAGGCTCCGTGAAGATACTCGATATCTTTCACATTGTTGTGGCGCCCGTTATGTAGCCGGTCGTCCCTCGAGTATCAGAAACGCTTGAAGAAATAAGCGATCCCTTAAGAGGATGGTATTGGAGGGATTTATTCTGGAGAAGCTCCCCTGAACTCTGTTTGCATTGAAAATTTGTGTCTTTGATTTGAAGATCTTTGTCTTTGAGTTGAAGGTCTTCATCTTTGAGTTGAAGGTCTTCAAGCTTGTGGAATCAATAAGCGATCCGTAGATCTTGAGGTGTTGGGCATGCATCTTTGGAAGATGAGGTTCCAAGATCTATGCCAATGGCAGACCTATCGTGACTTGGTTCAATTCTGGTAGCCATCAGCAAGCAAATGGCTGGACAGTGGCACATGGAAAAAGTTTTGGTGATTAAAGGATGCTGCGGGTGATCCTCTTTAGTGGAGTAGCCATTTGTTGAAACTTGAACATAACCTGCAAGAAAAGTTGTGCACTCCCTAAGGGGTGTGTCTACCTCTCCGTGGAGTGCATGGTGTTCGTGGCAGTGGAACTGGGAGATGGGTCTAACCTTGGGCAAGCCCTTGGTAATGTCCCACACTTGAGAACCCAGTTAGTGTGTCGTTGGAGGTGTGGTGCAGGCCTTAGAGTGACAGGTCTGAAATTCATGCCCTTGATGTGCCCTAAGCATGAAGTGGGGAAGGGGCTAGGTAGAACCCTAGGTGCAGTGACGACGGTGCACGTTAAGGCGAAGGGGGGGGGTGGCAAGCAGATCTTGCGAAGGTCTCACCACTTACCTTTGGTTAATGGTAGAGGCATCCTGTGGCTTCGCTATGCTTTGTTGTCATCTCTTCTTTCCAGTTCACCCTTTTAAAATATATATATATATAAAGAGGCTGATACATGGATACATGTGATACAAGGGCATGACAAGAGTTTACTCCTCGTCATCGGAGTGGCAGGTAGGAGATGGAAAAGGGCGGGGGGGCTTGTTAAGGAATCTACGTCTCAACAAGTAGCCCTTGAGGTTGAGGCGGGTTTTGAGAGTAGTGGTGGAAAGGAAGGGGTGGTTGCAATGGGTGAATTTGCTATTGCTCATATCTTCGATCAGTGCAACATAGAAGGATGGCAAAAGAGAAGCGCGCATCAGGAGGCGAGTCATGGTGCTGCTATCTATGGCATTGGGGTCGAAGTAGAGGGGTGGGAGGTGGCATTCTTGAGGTGCGGGATCTTGGTGGACTAGGACCCTAATTAGTCTAAGATAATTACAAGTGGTTATGAAGGCGGGGTCAGGACAGGAGGTGAACTCGCTAAGAAATCTATCTATAGAGCTGTACAAATCAGGGAGGGTAAAGAGAAGGACGTCCCTAATGGGAGGTGCTATTGGTGTTATAGATAATGGAAAAGTCGAACCTGTCATGGATGGACAGATTACCCCTACCCTTCCAGGATACGGCATGAAAGTGGGGTCGTTTCTCTCAGAAGGGAGGGTGTTACAAAATGCCATCCACGCATCAAGGTTGACGTAAAAAATGCGTCTTCTCCAGGTGGGTTGGCAATTATAGCCTTCCACCAATCTAGGCACCTGGAGGACTTTATCCTGCCAAAATTCGCGGTCCTTGGTCCCCCCAAGCAGTTGGATTGGCCTCTCGCTCCGCTAGCCACTTGGCCTTGAGCCTTGCACCCATAGCGATGACGTCATTTACAAATTGAATGGGCATTACTCTGTTCAAGGTAGCGGGAAACTCAAAGCTCAAGTCGAAGGGGTCACGGTTACATTCCTGTTGTTCCCAGATAATCAATTCGGCATGGAATTCAGCAGGGGGATCTTGAGGGTGCGGTAGGAGAGGGGCAGGCTGTCTTGGAACAGGTCTAACACTCAGCTTTTTCCTTGCCTTCTCTACCATTTCTTTCCTGCAGTTAGCCTGGGCTGATTTCCTCTCAATCGATGTGTTAGGGGGCTACAATTCCTCTTGTTGTGGCTGAGGGGGTGGTGGGACGTACTCCTCCTCCTGAGGTCCTAGATCAAACTCTGGTTCACCCCCTTCTGCTTGCACTTCTTCTTGTGCCTTCGCCTCTGTGAAACTGAGTCTCGTCTATTTCCTGTGCTGTCAGGCCTACCTGTGCAAGATATCTTCTTTGCTTCTCAAGGCTTTGCGGCGGGCCTCCTAGCTACAGTGGCACGTGCAAGCCTGCTGTTAGAGCTCTGCGTGCAATGGTTAGCTTCTTCTACATAGCTGATCATTGGCTTCGTTTCCTTCCAGTTTGGTGGAGTGGAGCAGTGTATTGAGGAAGGTGTGCTGCTGAGCTATCATGGAGAGCTGGGCTGTCTCTGCCTGATTCTTAGCCAGCACCCTATCTCCTTTGGCTTTGGCCAGCTGGCGTGCCAAGTCCCGTATTCTCCCCTCATTGTGATCAGCCCATTCTTTTTCTCTTTTTTCCATATCTTCCAGGCTCTCCCCCTGATGGAGGGTCATAGCCATGAGTTATTGCTGCTGGGCCTCGAGCTCATGGTGCAGGCGGGACTGCTCTTGGCATTCATCGGTGATCTGTGCATTGAGCTGGTCCAGCTTCACCTGCATCCTTCGCACGTGCTCTGCTGGGTTGTCTCTGCGTGATTCTTAGCCAGCACCCTATCTCCTTTGGCTTTGGCCAGCCGGCGTGCCAAGTCCCGTATTCTCCCCTCATTGTGATCAGCCAATTCTTTTTCTCTTTTTTCCATATCTTCCAGGCTCTCCCCCTGATGGAGGGTCATAGCCATGAGTTGTTGCTGCTGGGCCTCGAGCTCACGGTGCAGGCGAGACTACTCCTGGCATTCATCGGTGATCTGTGCATTGAGCTGGTCCAGCTTCACCTGCATCCTTCGCACCTGCTCTTCTCTTAACTGGTCCACAGCTCTGCAGCCTCTTCTCTGAACTTGTCAAGCTGATTTTGTGCTTTCAGGTTGACTGCAGAGAGCTGATCATTCTTGCGCCGCAGGTGAGCATTGGTCTCCCTTTCCCCGTTGAGACGCTCCATCAAGATTTTTCTCCTTCCTTCCCAAGCAGCGTCGCATTCCTTCAAGGCCTTTAATTCCTCTACATCCTTATTGCTGACTTCCTCCCTGAGTGCAACAATCTCCCTTTGGTATTCTGTTATCTGCTTTGTTCTCTCCAACTGGAGAGCGGCTCGTGATTCTCGTTCTGTTGCCAGCTCCTCCACAGCTGTTCTCCTTTCTTCCCTGGCCCTTTCTAACTACAATAGCAGCTCCTTAACATATTCGTCATATTAGCCTGCTTGGAGGTGGGGGGTGGGGCACGGTGGTGGTGGTGACAGCGTCTTCTGTTTTCTGCCTCTTCAGCTCGGCCTTGGCTCCAGATCAGCCGTGGTGGCTGCCCTTTTGACTCCTGATGCTGGGGTGGCCATGGCCGCTTATCTTACTAGCTCCCGTTCCACTAGGAATTGTAGCCAAGTGACCACATTGCTCTCATCGACTTTTGGGGTGGAACCTTGGGTGGCGGTGGCAGTGGGTGTTGTCATGATAGGAGTGGCTGGTATGGAAGGTATGAAGAGGGGGGGAGTTAGCATCATCGGTTACTTTCCTTTTCCTTCTGCTGGGGGCGGGGGCGTGATTTCTAGCACATTGGTACTGGAACCACGTGCCTCTGTTCGGCGCGGGCTCTCTGCGCCTTCCTCGTCTCTTTTGTGCTGCTCCTCGATTGAGCGACGGGTGGCCAGCTCTATTTCTTCCTCTTCCCTCCTTCTCAGCTCCTCTTCGGTCTTCTTTTTTCTCTCCTCCTCATCCTTGACTGACTCCCTTCGAGCCCTCTCCAGATCTTCCTTTTCTTTCTTCTTTCGCTCCTTCTCCCTTTTTCCATGCATGGCTTTGGTTCCTCGTTGTTCCGCGTGCCTCTGTGGGGTGCCCTGTGATTCTCCCTCTTTGTCTATGTCAGTCTCTGTTTCATCTGACGACCTTCGCAACTCTTCTGTGTGAGGTGGGGATTGTGACTGTGACTCATTGCTTCCTTCATTGTCTCCCTTCTTGTCTTCTCCTTCTCGTCCTTGCCCTAATGCTTCTTGGATGATGGCCGTAAGGACACCTCCAAACCCTATGGTTGCGGCTTTGGAGGATGATGCCTTGCGGGTTGATCGGGACGTCGGGGACTCCCCTCCAATGGCTCTTCCTCCTATTGCCAAGGCCTTAGCCGAAGCCTCTATGGTTTTCCTCACAAACCCATTAAGGTTCACCTCCTCCAGCAATTGTACCGCAATGCTGTAGAGCAGAGGTACGTTGATTTGGCTCATTATGCTGTTGTACCTCTGGCTTGAGAACAAGGCGTGCACTGTTTTTGCCTGCAGCTGGATTTCGAGGTTTGGGATGTCTGCTAGGCTAATCCCATCATTGATATGGACCTTCACCTTGTCCATTCCCAACATGGCATAGATGTCTCTTTTCGGCTTTATTTCCACCTTATTCGGCAGCCCTAGTGCCCTTTCCACCAACTCGGGGGTCAGCTCGATCTGCACCTATGTGGTGGCTTCATTGTCGCGCACCATGATGGTGCCTCTATTCCTATTGAAGGTGCGCAAGAAATCAGTGCACTGGGTGTAGTCCACCCTCCGGCCCACTGCGTCTAGGTACTTCTGCAGGTGGCACTGATCTATGATTTGGCGCATTGTCGATGGCCACGTCTTCAAGGTTGAAGACGTGACAGAACTTCAACGGGTTGAAGGCTCTCGTCTCCACCGTGAGGCCGTATTTTGCTTGCTCCCCCTCCAAGAAGGGGAGCTTGCCTGCTTTGTCCTGGCTTGCCATGATCGCTACCTGCAAGTTTAGCCATTTCCACTTTTAGTGCTTTTTGACAACTAATTTGCTGGAAGAATAAAAGCGTGGCTGATTTTATTGAACATAGCCTTAACTTTTCTTTTCAGACTTTTACCATTACATCTTACCCTTGCATTTCAAATTTAACTGACATTTCATAATTGGTTTACTTTTAGATTCTACCTTGTTTATTTTTTACATTTAACCAAGCTTAATGAGTTTCCTTGAGCCTGTAGTCGGGCTGTTTGGAAGATGGGCGGGTTAGGGTCAGTCACAGCAGCTGAGCTGCTGCAGTCAGCTTTGCTGCAGAGGGTCGGATTGACTTGGTCAGATGATGCCACCTGTGACGGTGGCTGTTGCTTGGGCCGATAGGTTTGTGCGACTCTCTTGGGCCGAAGCATAAATGAGTCGGATGGCTGGGGCTTTGGAGAGCACTGCACCCTATGGTTTTGAGGTGTTGGGGGAGGTGGGTTGATTAAGCTTGAGGGTGGCGTATGACTAGCGCCTTTGGCCGTGGGAGCCTTAGGGATCCACAGTGAGGCATTTCCCTCATAGTAGCCTTGCGCATGCAAGAGGGCTTTAGGGACCCATCTTTGCTTAATCACGTGGCTCTTCCTGTGATTGTGTCTTGGCCTCCTAGGTTTAGAGTTCTGGGTCTTATGCAGATAGGCATGTTGACTCTTAGGCGGTTGCGGTGGCTGTTTAGGCACCCATTGAAAGCGGGGTTGTTGGGTCTTTTCCTTGATCGCTGCGGGCTACAGTTTATGGGATTCGGGGAGTGGCAGCCACACACTAACCCCCTCCTTAGTCTTGGCTACGGATGTTTCTATCAGTGGCCCTGTGGACGGTGATGGTGTCGCGTAGCCCTTGCTGAAAGCTGTAACAATGCACATGTTGCCGATTGCTTGGTAAATGTGCTGTGACTCATAATCAACATTGCAGTGAGTCTGCTTTTTGAAGGTTCGCCCGAGTAGTGACTCCATGCCTGCGTCTATAGCACTGGGCAACACGTAAAAAAGCATTGGAACAGTCTCAGACTCGATAGAAGTGGCGACTCTGCACTTGCCGAGAAGTGCGTAAGATTGAGCCCCATATGGGCTTAATTTGGCAGTTGTGGGTTGAAGTAGCGGTTTGCCAAGTTGGATCTAGTGCTTGTGGGTTAAGACATTGAAGTCTGCTCCCTCATCGATCAAGGCATTGAAAGCGCATGTTTGCTTGGCAGTGGCCGTGACATGAAGGTAAGTGGGTTCTACAGCTTCCTCATCATCTTCGTTGATTTCAGTGATTGTGGCTGCTCGTATTTTGATCGGCGGTTCTAACATTGGTGGCTCATGCAAAGGATGAGTGGGTGGGAAGTACTTCTTGACACGACTGCCATTAAAGAAGCCTATTCCTTCACCGTCTAGGGTCTCAAGCTCGACATTGCCGGTTCGGCTGATTTCCTGAACCTTGAAGGATCTGAGACCTCTGAATTTCATCTTTTGCTTATAACCTAACTGAGTAGAAGAGCACTAAGTCACCCTGTTCAAACTCGTGCTGCTTGACATGATTGTCAAACTAGCTCTTGCGTCGGGCTTTCTCGTAGATAAGTGCATGGGTGGCTAGAAGATGAGTCTCTGATAGGCGTTCCAGCTCGACTAGGTGTTGCGTCCATGCTTCCTTCCCTTCCCATCATTCTTGGAGTGCTATTCTCAGACTAGGGACGAAGAATTCTAACGGTAGAATTGCCTCAGTTCCGTAGGTCAGCCTAAAGGGGATTTGGCCGACGGCCGTTTTATGAGCTGTGCGATAGGTCCACAAGGCTGCCATCAACTTGTTGTCCCAGTCGCTTCGTGAGGCTGAGACTACTTTAGTCAAGACGTTGATAAGAATTTTGTTAGTTGAATCTACCTGGCCATTAGCGTGAGGGTATTATGGTGAGGATTTGCGATGGATGATGAGAAAGGTGGATAGGAGATGTGCTATCACTTCGTTGATGAAGTTAGTGCCTTGGTCGCTTACCAGTTTGATCGAGCAACCAAAGTGCGAGATCACTTGCTCCCATAAGAACTTGGAGGTCGTCCTAGCGTCGTTTTTTCGTGTGGCTCTTGTCTGTGCCCATTTTGTGAGGTAATCAGTGGCCATTACAATGTACTTGGCTTGTGAGTACTGCGTCGCAGGACTGATGGGTCCTATAAAGTCAATTCCCCATTTTTTGAAGGATTGGCGAGCAATGATTAGGGTCAACTCCATTTGATCTTTACGAATCAGGACTTTTGTCCGTTGGCACTCGTCACAATGCTTGACGAATCGCGTGGCGTTGCGGAAAAGCGTGTGCCACCATAGTTGAGACTGCAGGACCTTCTGTGTTGTCCTGTCTCCGTTAAAGTGTTCTCCCGCGATGCTGCTATGCGCCTCCAAGAGCATATCGTGCATCTCATGCTCACACACGCACCTACACAGCAATCCGTCTTACCCCAACCTATAGAGTTGGTGTTGAGATATCGAGCTCCACTCGTGATACGCCAGGGTGACCGTTGTATATTTATGTCACCGACTTGTCAGTTGCAGACGCGGTTGGTACACCGCCCATGAATAATAGCTACATGATAGCTATCCTTATCTACTCTAGTTCGTGGCTCAGTTTGTATGCCACTTTAGTTACTTGAGTTCTTTTGGCTTACACACAACTAAGAAGAAAAAAACGTTTTCAGCCTCCATCTCTGTGTGTCTTCCCCCATTGTGCAAGCGAGAAAGCTTTGAGCGAGACTCCTTCCTTCTCTCCCACAATCTTGACATGGTATCAGAGCCTTGTTCGTGGTAAGGAGCTCAAGAAAGCAAGCCAAGCTCGCGGTGTTCTGGTAAGAGGAGCAGTGTTGCTTTCATTTCCTGTTTTGGGAGCAGATCTCTGCAGGTAGCACAGCCGGAAATTGCAGGAGTGCATTGTCTCAGGTTGAGACGCCCTTCGCGGTGAAGCAACAGGGCGGTATATGCTACGGGAAAGGGCTTTAGCCCTTGGCGACCTTGTTTTTTTGATTTGAGGCCATTTCGGGGCCTGTTTTGCAGACGGAAGTTTCTGCACGCACTCAGGAAAAGGCTCAGTTTTATGCTGTGCGACCACTGTTCTACAGGTCGGTGAAAAGTTACTGTAGAAATTGCATCGTATGCTTGTGCGCAGAGACATTGGGAGTTTCAGAATCATCCTTGGTTCCTGTTTATGCAAAATCGTCACTAGGAAGTGACTGTGTGGTCAAATACCACTTTCGCCAGTTTTGCAGATTTGCCCTTGTGAGGCTGAAGCTGTGTTTTTTGCAGTGACAGAATTTCTTGCAGTATTCTGTAATGGCGTCTGATTCTCTTTCACAGATTGTCACTGAAAAGCTTGACAAGAACAACTTCCAGGCATGGAAGTTTAGAATGACGAATTTCCTTATGGGAAAAGGATATTGGGAATTTGTTGCAGGAAATGAAGAAGAACCAGTTCTTCCTGATGTTCCCAATCAACAACAAATGCAGGCATTTAAAACATGGCATGAGAGAGCCAGGAAAGTTATGTATTGGCTGTCTATCAGTATTTCAGACTCTATGATTGTGCATATTCAGGATGCAAGTACGCCAAAGGAGGCATGGGATACTTTGTCAAAAATGTATAGCACAAATACGCAAGCCAGGAAAATGCAGCTCAAGCAAGAGTTGCATAATGTGCAAAGAGAAAGTATGAGCATCAACGACTACCACATGAAGGTGAAGAAGATTGCAGATGCACTTGCTTCCATTGGGTCGCCAGTGGAAGATGATGATTTAGTTTCCGTGACCTTGAATGGTCTAGGAAAGGATTATGCACAGTTTCGGACATCCATTTCAATTCGTGAAAGATTTCCTGATTTTGAGGAGTTGATTGCTCTTCTAATTTCTGAGGAACAGAGAAATGGTGGTGCATCTTCTTCAGGAGGAACTTCAAAAGAAGCTGTCTTCTACTCAAATGCTGGAAGAGGTAGAGGCAGAGGTAGAGGAGGCCGATTTGGAGGCCGTGGTAGAAATCAGAGTATGCTGCAAACTCAAGAAAACCAGTCCTATGGAGGAGGACGTGGTAACTCTAGAGGCAGGGGGAGCCAAAGAGGTCGTGGTGGATGGCAAAGAGGCCAAAATGCAAACAGTAATGTTGAATGCTACTATTGTGGTAAAATGGGTCATATGGCTAAAGACTGCTATAAAAAGCAGAATGACATCATGAATGGAAAACTGCAACAAGGGAATTATGCATCTTCTAGCAGACAGGGTGATGACAGAAATGAGCATTTGTTCATGGTGCAGCACATGAACAATTCTGTGACAAGTGCAAAAGAAAGAAATGATGTATGGTATGTTGACTCAGGTGCATCAAACCACATGACAGGTCATGCAGAATGGATGGAGGATGCAAGGGAAATGGAAAAACCAGGATTTGTGGAGACTGGTGATGATACTGCACATCCTATTGTGCAGATTGGAAAAATTCCTTTGTCTATGCAGGATGGGAAGAAGAAATACCTGTCCGATGTATTTCATGTCCCGAATATCACCAAGAATCTGGTTTCTGTTGGTCAAATGGTTGAACAGGGCTTGCAGGTCAGATTTAATCCTCATGGATGCTTTGTTGAGGATATGAAAAATAAAGGTCGCTTGATAGCAAAAGGAAAGAAGAAGGGCAGAATGTTTACATTGGATGCAGACATGTCTGAATTGAGTGCAGCAATGTTTGCACATGGGACCGGTGTAGTTGCAGATATTGATATCTGGCATAAACGCATTGGTCATGTTAATGTACAGCGACTTAAATCAATGCAGGCCCAAAATATTGTTGCAGGATTGCCCAAATTCAAGGTTGCAGAAATGCATAAGGTATGTGAAGCCTGTCAGTTTGGAAAACAGGCAAGGAAACCATTTCCTAGACATGTTCAAGAGAGTGAGAAGCCATTGGAATTAATTCACTCTGATGTGTGGACAACTAAAGCTGCATCTCTTGGAGGCTGTCATTATTTTGTCAGTTTTATTGATGACTATAGCAGAAAAGTTTGGGTGTATTTTATGAAAAAGAAAAGTGAAGTTTTTGGGCATTTCAAAACTCTTAAAGCTATGGTTGAAAAAGAAACAGGCTTGCAGATAAAATGCCTAAGGTCAGATGGAGGGGGAGAGTACCTCTCAAATGAGTTTGCAAAGTTCTTGCAGGAGCATGGCATAAAGCAGCAATATTCATGCAGTTATACCCCACAACAAAATGGAATTGCAGAAAGGAAAAACAGGCATATTGGAGAGGTATCTCGTGCCATGCTCAATGAAAAAGACTTGCCAGATTTTTATTGGCCTGAAGCAGTTGCTACAGCAGTCTACATAATGAACAGGACTCCCACTGCAGCAATACATGGAATGACTCCAGAGGAGAGGTATACTGGTAGGAAACCAGATATTTCTCATTTGAAAATTTTTGGTTGCATTGCCTATGTACATGTGCCAGATGAGCTGAGATCCAAGTTGGATCCAAAAGCTGAGAAGTGCATCTTTATTGGTTACTCTCTGCAGCAAAAAGGGTATAGATGCTATAACCCTTCTACTCGTAAGTTTACAGTGAGCAGAGATGTTGTTTTTGATGAGATGAGTAGCTGGTATAAACCAGTAAATGTGATTGATGATGAAGATGCACAAAATGGTAATGCTACACAGAATTCACAGCAGTGGTTCACATTCTTCGCCATGGACAGGCAGATTGAGATCAGGAGAATCTTCTCAAAGCAATGCAGATAGTGGTATTCAGGTATCACGAAAAGGAAAAGAGAAGGTTGATCAGCCCATGTTTGATGTGAATGCAGGTCACTCTTATGTGGATGGTGAATCCAGTGGCTCAGAACAGAGCATTGATGATGAGTTGGGTATTCCTTCTATTGTTACACCTGGAGTAAGGAAGACCAGGGATGTTTTGAGAGCACCTGGGAGTGAACCTACTTTGCGCAGGTCTACAAGAGCTAGGTATCCTGTGGATAGGCTGAAATATGATGGATTTACAGCCATTCACTATGCATATATGGTCAAAGTGATACAGGAACCAGAACCCACATCTTTTGAGCAAGCCATGGGAAAAGAAAAATGGGAGAAAGCCATGGATGAAGAAATGGATGCCTTGGAAGCAAATGCTACATGGGAGTTAGTACCTTTGCCTAAAGGTAAGAATGCAATTGGCTGTAAGTGGGTTTATAAGGTGAAGCACAATGCTGATGGTTCTGTGAACAGATACAAGGCAAGATTAGTAGTCAAGGGGTATGCACAAACATATGGCATTGACTATGAAGAAACATTTAGTCCGGTTGCAAGGATGGCAACCGTAAGAGCAGTCATTGCTATGGCTGCATCAAAGGGATGGTCTTTACATCAGATGGATGTAAAGAATGCCTTCTTGCATGGTGATTTGCAAGAAGAGGTCTATATGGAGCAGCCACCAGGTTATGTGCATGCTGTTCATCCTGAGTTTGTTTGCAGGTTGAAGAAAGCCTTGTATGGCTTGAAGCAAGCACCTAGAGCATGGTCTGACAAGATAGGACAGTATCTTGTCACTATTGGCTTTCAGATTTCCAAGGCAGATTTCTCACTTTATGTGAGAAAAACAGAGAAAGGTATTATGCTACTTGTCATTTATGTTGATGATTTGATTATGACAGGTGACAGTGATGAAGATATCCTTCATGTGAAAATGCTATTGAAGCAGAAGTTTGAGATGAAGGATTTGGGAGAGCTGCGTTATTTCTTGGGCATTGAGGTGATTAGATCACCAAGTGGGATACAGCTCTTGCAGAGGCAGTATGGATTGGACATGCTGTCCAAATATGGGATGACAGGCTGTAAGCCTATTTCAGTTCCTTTGGAGCAAAATGTGAAGCTGAGCACAGATGCAGGTGAGCTTCTAGAAGACCCTACTATGTACAGACGCATAGTAGGAAGTTTGATTTATATGACTATTACCAGGCCAGATTTGAGCTATGCTGTTGGATTGGTAAGTCAGTTTATGCAGGCTCCAAGGAAACCACATTTGGATGCGGCTAGACGCATACTTAGGTATGTGAAGTCCACATTGCAGTATGGACTATTTTATGAGACTGGGGTTCAGATACAGTTGCATGGATACACTGATGCTGATTGGGCTGGTAGTATTTCTGATAGACGATCTACCAGTGGATATGTATTCTCTTTTGGGAGTGCTGCAGTCACTTGGAGCAGCAAGAAACAGCCTACAGTTGCCTTGTCGAGCACAGAGGCTGAGTACAGGGGTGCAGCAATGGCTGCATGTGAGGTAGCTTGGTTGCATAAGCTACTTTATGATATGCATCAGTCTACAGATGGGCCAGTTGTCATTTATTGTGACAACATGATTAGTATACACTTGGCAAATAACCCAGTCTATCATGCTAGAACAAAGCACATTGAGGTGCATTATCACTATGTGCGAGAGAGGGTTTTACTAGGTCTTATTGATCTAGTTTATGTCAGCACAGAGGATCAGGTAGCTGACATATTCACGAAGGCATTGGGCGCAGAGAAGCTGCGCAAGTTCAGAGACCTGCTTGGTGTGCAGGAATTGGGATTGAGCTCGAGGGGGAGTGTTGAGATATCGAGCTCCACTCGTGATACGCCAGGGTGACCGTTGTATATTTATGTCACCGACTTGTCAGTTGCAGACACGGTTGGTACACCGCCCATGAATAATAGCTACATGATAGCTATCCTTATCTACTCTAGTTCGTGGCTCAGTTTGTATGCCACTTTAGTTACTTGAGTTCTTTTGGCTTACACACAACTAAGAAGAAAAAAACGTTTTCAGCCTCCATCTCTGTGTGTCTTCCCCCATTGTGCAAGCGAGAAAGCTTTGAGCGAGACTCCTTCCTTCTCTCCCACAATCTTGACAGTTGGCCTGCAATCAGTTGGTAGGGCTGGATCTTTAGGATCAAGTGCCTAAGTCGTGCCTTTTCTATTGGTCGCTCAGGTAGTCCGTGCTCAAGCACTTGGACTATGTCGTCTGCCCAGTATGGCATTAGATCAGCCTTAAATAGATCTCTCTCGCTGGACAGGTGGAATAAGTGGGCATCAGGTAACTCGTCAACGATGCCTTGTCCAGCGGCTTCTCCTATGGGGATGCGTGACATGTGATCAGCCATGTAATGCTGTTTTTCCTTTCGTACTACCATAGAGAAATCGAACTCTAGGAGCAGAAGGAGCCATCGAGCTATGTGTCCTGTAGCATAAGGTTCGTTTACTAAATAGAGTAGGGCTTGATGGTCCACAAAAAAGGTGAAGGGAGTGGCCAGTAGATAATGTCAGAATTTCTTCATAGCGAACACCATGGCTAATCCCTTCCTTTCTGTTGTCGAGTAATTCATCTCTATCTCAGTGAGTTGTCTACTAGCAAAGCTCACTGGGTAATCTAAGTTATGCTCACCAGGTTGGCACAACACTGCCCCCACGGCAAACTTAGAAGCATTGATGTGCACGTGGAAGGTAATGGTCCAATCTGGGGCTCGCAAAATTGGTGTTGTTGTTAGAGCCTTTTTCAATTCTTCGTATGCTCGTTGGCATGCCTCGGTCCACTCAAAGACAATCAGTAGCTTGTACAATGGTCTGGCAATCAACGCGTAGTTCAGCACAAACCGCCAATAGTATCCTGTATGGCCTAAGAAGCATTGAACTCCCTTGTAATTAATTGGGGGTGGAAGGTCAACAATAACCCTGACCTTCGAGAAGTCAGTGGCAATGCCGTTCTTCGACACCACGTGTCCTAAGATGCATCCGTGCTTTACCCAAAATTGACACTTCAAGGGGTTTAAGGAGAGACGATATAAGCGGCACCGTTCAAAGACTGTGCAGAGTTTGTCTAAGTGTTCCATTCGATCTAGGTCGAATGGACACACAAATCGTCGATAAAGACCTCTAACTCCTTGCTAAGCATGTCCCTAAAGATGGTGCACATGAGACGTTGAAAGGTGGTGGGGGCATTGGTCAACCCGAAGGGCATGACTATGTATGCAAAGATGCCCCACTCCAAGGCAAAGGCGGTCTTTATGCATGTCTGCAGGATGCACTTGCACCTAGTTGTACCCTGAGAAGCCATCCAAAAAACTGTAGGCTTCCTTGCTTGCCACCCTCTCAAGCATGTGCTCGGTGTACGGCAAGGGATAGTTGTCTCTCTTCGTAGCAGCGTTCACCTTCTTGTAATTGACGCACACTCGGATTTTGCTGTTCTTCTTCATCACAATGACTATGGGTGATACCCAGTCTGTGTGCTCAATTTCGTAAAGGAATCCAACTCTCATCAGCTTGTCAATTTTCTCTTTGACAGCATGAGCGTGTTTTGGATTCATAGGGTACGGTCGCTGCTTGACCGGCATTGCGTTCGACGTCATGGGTATGTTGTGACTCACAACACTCGGATCTACCCCCTATAGCTCTTCTAAGGACCAGGCAAATACGTCTATGTACTCCCGCAAGAGAGTGACAAGACTCAATTCTTCTTTACCAGTTAGGTCATCGGCAATGAACACTGGTCGGGGTGTCTCTCCTTCCAGGGCTAGGTCTACCTATTTGACCTTGGCTGGTCCTTTGATTGGTTCACTTGTCTGCCCTTGACGTTTGGCACCTAATAGAACTACCACCCTGTCCCCTTTTTTGAATTTTGTGAAGCGTCTAGGGAGCTCCTACGGCTTCCGCTGTTCTTCTGATCGTGTATCCCTGGGGTGCTTTGCCTTATCGTGCCTTAAATGTCTGCACCTTAGGTGGACGAGTAAGTCCCCCTTGGTGCGTCTGGTCATGGGCGGCCTAGGGATATTTGGGTCACTATCCAAAGTAACTTCCGATTCAGAGTCAAACCCTCCATCTTCGCTAGAAGAGGTGGTCTCCCCTGGTGGCTGCAGTTTAGATGGCGATTCGGTCCTAAGTATTGACGTCGTTCCTGGCCGGACTAGGCCTGCTTGCTCAAGGTCTATGGCTCCTATGCATTCCAACCAAGCACGATCACATTCCATGCGCATGAATCCTCGCTTTATTCTAAGGGCCTGACTTTTCTGTGGCTTGGCGTCTGCTCGTATCTGCTCAATTTCTCGTCCTTCAGTGTCATATTCTATAGTATCTACTTCACCCTCTCTCTCATCACTGAAGGATTGGCAGTCTTCGTATTTGTCATTGGAATCTTTGTCATTCAACTGCTTGTCGTCTCCTAGTGCTTGGTATGCCTCGTGTCGTTGGTCAGGAACCAGGGCCCAATTATACATGAGATTTAACTCATGCACCCTGGTCCATTGCCACTTGGAATCCTCTAAGAGATCCTAGAGTGGTTTGAAGTTTGCAGCTGGGTTGCTAGCTAACTGGTCCGTTAGGCATTCCAGCACCCCCTGGAGTTCCCTTTTGTTGGATGGTACTTGGAAGGTGATAGGCTTAGGCTTTCCATGGAGGCTTCCTGCCATCATGTAGACTGGTGTAGAGAGTGCTTCGTTGGTCTTGCCGATCATTTTGAGGGCTTGCTCATACGCCTCATGGTCTGAGAATGGCAAGTCGATTGTGGCAAGAACGTGCATCCAATCTTGCTCATCCTCTGGGCATGGGATATACTTGATCAAGGACCCATAGGGCTTCTTGACCTGAGTGTTCCCCTTGAGCATAGCAGAGATGACATCTAGGTCGATTGGTGAGGTCTTCCAAGTGTCCATCTGTATTCTTACGGCGTCCATTCTATTGCCAAGGAAGATCAAGCCGTTACCCCAATCTTCGATGACTCTAACGTTGCGCATCTAGGGTCGACCTAATAGGACATCGTAGTCCACTCCATTCATGACTATAAAGTCGACAGAGAACTGGACACCTACGATCTTCACTGGCCAATTCTTCAGTACCTTGAATGGCTTCACTCTCATACCGTTTGCTAGCGTGACATTAAACCTAGCAGCTTTGACAGGCGGGTTTTCCCAAGTGTGAAGCACTGCATGGCTAAGCACACTAACCCCTGCTCCCGTGTCTACGATTCCCTTTCTTGTTGTGTCACCCAGGGCTAGGACCGGCAGGACCGCGTGCATCTCAGAGCCTTCCCAAAAGGTGTTGACGTGCAAGGATTTAGGCATAGAGTGCAGCGTCAAACTTGGCAATTGTGTTTCTGCATCCTGGTCTCGAGGGTCTGCCGTGACCTGCTCTTGTGATCCTTCGACCCACTGCTTAAGGTCTTGCCATAGGGAAGGGTGCTACTTAAGTATATCTCCCAGGCTAAGTGTTACAGGGGTGGTCACTAGCGTGGTCAGGAGATCTCGTTAGATACTCGTCCTTCCTTTAGCCTAGATTGTTTGTGCCAATGGCCGCGGGGCTGATCTGCACCTTTGTCGCATCTAGGCTTGGTCTTAGCGGCACTGCTTGCGGCACAGTTGCTTCTGCCGACTTAGGTTAAAGTGGTGATATTGGCATACTTACGCTGGAGAGATCATCAATCTCGTCCTCTATGATGGGCTCAGCGTCTTTGAGATGTTGTTGAGCCTCCCTCACCCATTCCTTCGCCTTTTCTATGGCCTCTAATTGTCGCTTCAGATGCGGGTATTCCCCTACCTTAGTGCTTTCTTTTTCAAGTGTCTTAGGGGCTGAAGTCTCTGCCTCTGTGTCTAAGACCTTCTTTCCCGTAGGTAGAGTCGTAGCACCCTCGGTCTTTAGTGCGACCTTAGCTTCCGATCTCTTCTTTTTCTTCCTGCAGATTTTCTTTCCTATCGAGGTTGTGTCTAGATTGCTAGGTCCTGGCAGAGAGATGTCGGTCTACTTCGTTTGGGCCCAGGTCATAACCCACAAGGGAATAGGTGTGGCCTCCCCATTGGGGTTTTCGACACCAAACAGCCCCAATGGGATGGATGGCAAGTTGGTTGAGCTAGAGGACGGCTTCCACTTAGGGCAGTCTATGAAAAGATGGGTGATTCTACACTCTGCGCACCTTTGGTCAGGCTTGTTCCTGTTTTATTGCTCTCTTTCAGGGTAGCGTGATGAGACATGACGGGGGCATCCGCAAGTCCAACAAGTGACTGGATCCTGTGGCTGCCCTCCTAGGCCTCTACCTCGTCCTCGTCCTAACACCATCACTGGCACAGGTCGATAATACATGAGTACCGTTTTGTCCTTGTTGTCGTGCGAGATGTAAGGGTATATGTAGGTCTCTTCATCATTCAGCTCCTCTACGTCGTGTAATGGAGCGTCGCTCGGTGGGTGGGTCACGTAAGGACCAGGCGGTCTAGAAATGCCTGTAGGATTTATGTCCATTCTAGGGACGGCTGGTTTCATATCGCTAGGTGCGGGAAGAGCCAATGGGGCTCCCCTTTTGAAGAATGGTTGCGGCCTGTTAGCTAGATAAGGCTGGCCGTAAGGTTGTGAGTATAGAAGTCTTCTTGGTAATCTACAATGTGCGACATCATGGCCGAACCTACCGCAGTTAGCGCAAGGTCTTGACCTAGGGTCTTGACACTCGGTCGGCAAGTGCTTTCCGCCACAGTACACGCATTGGACATGTGGGTGCGTTGGTCGTCTCAACATGTCTTGTAACTTGGCTAATTCCATCTTGACCTCAGCCAAGCCTTGGTCTCTGTCTCGGTGGCCTTCCCCTTATCTTGGGATGATGGGATTGACCGCTCACTAGAGGCTGACGTTCTCTCTGAGCTTCGCGGGTTGGTCTCTTCTAGATTTGAGCTCCTAGAACTCTTCTCTTTCAACTGGTCATTGACTCTGATGGCTTCCTCAAAAACTCTAGCCACCACCATGTCCCGCTGCAAGCTTGAGTTGCCTGCCAATGCCTTATATAACTCCTCGTCTCGAATTCCGCTGATGAATACAGTTGAAACTGCTCTATCAGTCAGTCACTCGCCTAGAGGGATTCTCTTAAAGAGACTTCTCACATAGGTTACGTAGTCGCGGATATCCTCCTTCTCTTTCTGCTTGATGTTCATCAAGCGCACCAGGTTATCGGAGTATCCCGGCTCGGTGAATCTCTTGATGAAGAGATCCTTGAGATTATTGAAGTTGGCTCCCTCTACGACATCCAGGCTTGTATACCACGTCCTACCCTTGTCGCCTAAGCAAAGCCCAAATGCTTGCGAACGTTGAGTCTGGTTGTTGAGGCCGTTGGCTTCACAAACTTGCTCAAACTGCTCAACAAAGCTGTATGGATCGTCATGCGGTTGGTACTTATCGAGTTGCTTGGCAACAATCGGTATTTTGGCATGGCTCTTTGAGCCTTGGCTTGCCCCTAATCCTGCAAGTAGAGACGTTGCTAGTGCGGTGGCACTCTACTCTACGGCGATATTATCGAGCAGCCGTTTCATGAGGAGCTCGCTCAATGTCAAGTCTCCCTCTAGTGCTCTCTCATGGTCCGTTCGGTTTTGGCTAGCCAAGTTCAGCACTCGCTGCACCTCATGTAGCTCCATGCTTTTCCTTTGGTTCCTAGCCTGTTGATCCCTATTATACTCAACTATTCCGTACAGTGCCTTGCGGGCTAGCCTTCTCTCCTCCTCTAGGTCTGCAATGATAGCATCTGTTGTCCTGCCGTGGTGCTTGTACCGGGTGTGCGCGTCGTAGCTGCTCACCAGCTGCTGAATAGCATCCGAGAATGTGTTCAAATCAAGTTCCTCACTAGACCGATGGTCGGCGGAGCTCTCTTCAGTCATCATGAGGGCTCTCTTCAGTCATCATGAGGGCTAACTTCTTGTGCTCCACTACTGCGATATTATCAAGCAGCCGTTTCATGAGGAGCTCGCTCAATGTCAAGTCTCCCTCTAGTGCTCTCTCATGGTCTGTTCGGTTTTGGCTAGCCAAGTTCAGCACTCGCTGCACCTCATGCAGCTCCATGCTTTGCCTTTGGTTCCTAGCCTGTTGATCCCTATTATACTCAACTATTCCGTACAGTGCCTTGCGGGCTAGCCTTCTCTCCTCCTCTAGGTCTGCAATGATAGCATCTGCTGTCCTGCCGTGGTGCTTGTACCGGGTGTGCGCGTCGTAGCTTCTCACCAGCTGCTGAATAGCATCCGGGAATGTGTTCAAATCAAGTTCCTCACTAGACCGATGGTCGGAGCTCTCTTCAGTCATCATGAGGGCTAAGTTCTTGTGCTCCCCTACACTATCAACCAGGGTGAATAGACTTGACAAATCCTCTTCGTTGGCACTCCTTGTTGGGTCCTACCCTGCGCTTCAATTGTTTGTCTATGTCTTGGGTCCTCTCCTATTGGTGGGTTCCTTGAGTGGTTTATCTGAGTGAGTTCCTTTGGTTATTAAATACAAACCTCAGTTTATGGACACTTGGTGAGTGTGCCGTTTCTTGTGTACTTGTGCCCAATCAGGCTTTCAGCTTTCTTAAGTGTACTTCAAGTGCGGAAATTCAATGTGAGTGCTGCAATCGATTCCTTGGCATCCTACACACTCTCGCTTGTTTTGGGCTTGATAGGGTTCGTTGCTCAAGTCCTGGCCATTTTAGCGGGTTCTAGGGTCTGCGTTGCTTCTTGTCGTTTACTAGGGGGCTCGATCACAGGTTCTCCGATTGGATTTCCGTTCTCACGCGTTAGGTTGCTGGGGAGTGCTCCAGCACTGTCCCGCTGTCCCTTGGTCTTGACTCCTACATCGAGAACTGCCTACAAGGCCTTTGCCATGTTGTCCTGGAGCGGGTTGCTGTTAACCCCAACACGAAGAAAGCAAAAATAAGTGGAAAAGACGCAGGGCAAAGGCGGAAAAAGGTAGCCCGACTGAAGAAAGAAAAGGAGAAAAGGCCAAAAGCGCAAGGGCAACCTTAAAAGTCCAAGGCAGAGGCAAAAGGGGAAAGGCGCGTTTTAAAATAAAAAGGTGCACCCTGAAATCTTGTAAAAGAGCCCCGGGCTCTCACCCGTGCAAATTGTAAAGGTAGACGGGCGGTGGAAAGGAAGCTAGGAAGATAGAAGTGTTGAAAATCAGCAATCACACTCAAACAGCCTCTTTGTATGGAGTCTCAGGGTCAAGGACATGCAGGCTAACTTATCCCATATGCACAATGGTGCCTACTGCAGTTTCCTACTTTCCTATAAAGCATTGTACTTGCTTCCTTTCTTAATGCAATGATAGTACTCTTTTCATTTCAGTAAAGTGTCAATGTCATTGTCCACATACACAAGATTGTGTTTATGAGTCCAAGTCTCAATCTTGGAACCTAATTCACTTGTGTAACAAACAGTGTCCATTCCATCATGAGTCTACACTTCTCCTTCCATCCTCCATAGCTTCCAGTTATGTCATGCTCTAGATCCCGCATTTCTAACATGGTATCAGAGCCCAGTTGGGCATGGCATTGCTTCTCCAGCCTCTCTTGATTCTTCTGAACCTCCATCCAGCTCAGTGTCAGTGTATGACTTCTTTTCTCAACTCTACTCTCACTGAAGCTTCCATGGCAGCCATAGCCAGCAGCACCCTGTCAGATTGAACTGCTTATATCTCACTCCACAGGTCAAATATCTTGGAGCTTCCTTCTGGAAAAGTATTCCCCAACTCATAAAGCTTCCCTGTATCACATCAATCCAGGACATTGGACCATCTGGAGCTCAGCATTGTGAAAATCCCCAATCTCTGTTCTGTGTCTGCCATAGCCAGACAGGACCTACCTTGCTTGGAGCTTCCATAACTCTTCAACCAGGCCATTTCAGCCCACGATTTCTTCTGGAGAGTTGTTCCTCTGCTCAAGGCGCTTCATCTTGGCACAATAATCAATGACATTGATGCTCCCTGGCTCCAGCATTGCAGAAATTCGACCTCACTGTCCAGATCTGTGCCGATTCTGTTCGCGGCACCTGCGCGCTGCATACTGACCACGATGTTCACAATCTCCATGGGGCTTTGGTAGCCCATGACATAAGCTTCCTAGATATGTAAAAATTTTTGAAAATGATGCACTATAGCTCCTGCAATAAGCAAAAAACCAGGCCCCTGTCTCAGAAACCCTAATTCCACCATAGACAAAAGCTTCAAAATCTTGACATTTTTCACTGTTTCTCTCACTGAAGTTATCAACAGTGATTTTAATCACTGAGCAATACTCTCTGAAGTTTGTTAAAGTACTGTCACTCAGATCTGAAGGCATCAGCATCAAATCAAGAAGGGGAAGATCACTTGGAGTAAAAGACTTTTGCAGATTTGGTATTCATTGATACTCAGTTAGTGCTTTCTAGCACTTGTGTCTCTCAATCAATTCTTCTGTTGCTCAAATCTAATAAAGTCTGAAGTTGATTTGCTACTGTTCCCGTAAATCTAACATGGGCAAAGACTCGCCAAATGCTCGATTCAAAGGAGTCGGATTCCACACTTGGCAAACCCGCATCAAGCTCATCCTGATGAAGAAGGGTCTCTGGGCCATCACAAATGGCAAAGAGAAGAAACCGCGGGACGCGGACCTTGCAACTACTTGGCAAAAGAATGATGACAGAGCCCAAGCCATTATCAAATTGGAGCTAGATGACAGTTATATCCATCACGTGGATAACTGTGAGACCTCACAGGATACATGGAAAAGACTTGACACCCTGTTCGGTGCACAATCTAAATCATCAAAGTATGGTCTCCTAATTGAATTCTTCAGGCTTGAAATGAAGTCCAGCACATCACTTGCCACACATCTTAATTACATGGAAGGACTCCTAACCCAACTTGCAGGAATCAACATTAAAATGGATGAAGATGTTTGCATCGGTGTTCTACTTAAGAGCTTGCCTCCTGAATATAATAACGTATCAACAACTTTAATCAACATGCCAAATCCTGAACTTGTTGATATCCAGGCATCACTGTTAGAAGAAGAAAAGAAGCTAAAAACTAAAGAAGAACCAAGTACCTCTAGAGATGAGCATGCATTATATGTTGGCAACAGGTACAAAGGCAAGAAAGATCAGCTCTTTTGTGACTTTTGCAAAAGGACCGGACACACCGAGAAGTTCTGCCATGCAAGAAAGAGATCCCAAAAGGCCTATCTAGTCGCAGTCAAAGAAGAAGAAGAAAATGAAGCAAAGGAAGAAGAAGATGAAGATCACCAGGATCGGAAGGACAAGACTCATCAGTCCTTGTACTCTCATAATTCTGATAGGCTGTTTTAATAGCCTTGTATTTTTCCTTGCCCTAATGCTTCCTGCCATAAGCTATGTAAACTCCTTATGTAACTTGGCATTACAATCCCTGTACACTTTGTGAGGCCCCTGTTACAGCCTCTGGATGTCCACCATGTTTATGGTACCCACACTTAGCTTTTTCTGCGACAGCCTCTGGTGTTTTGCCATGTTTGTGGTATGCCCACACTTTGCAGGTGGTTCTGATTACAGCCTCTACACACTTTGTGCCTTTCCTAGTTGTGATTGAGGAGGGGTGTTGAAAATCAGCAATCACACTCAAACAGCCTCTTTGTATGGAGTCTCAGGGTCAAGGACATGCAGGCTAACTTATCCCATATGCACAATGGTGCCTACTGCAGTTTCCTACTTTCCTATAAAGCATTGTACTTGCTTCCTTTCTTAATGCAATGATAGTACTCTTTTCATTTCAGTAAAGTGTCAATGTCATTGTCCACATACACAAGATTGTGTTTATGAGTCCAAGTCTCAATCTTGGAACCTAATTCACTTGTGTAACAAACAGTGTCCATTCCATCATGAGTCTACACTTCTCCTTCCATCCTCCATAGCTTCCGGTTATGTCATGCTCTAGATCCCGCATTTCTAACAAGAAGGACAATGGGAAAAAGGGCCTAGGCTATGGCCGGCCATGTAAAAAGGGAAAAAGGGGATGACCACCCAAAAGGGATTTAGGGTTTTGTATATAAAGTTAAAAAGTGAATGAGAAGCTCATTCTTGTGTGTGGCCAAAAGTAGCTCTCCTCTTCTTCTTCTTCTTCTTCTTCTTCTTCTTGCTTGCTTGAGCTTGTGCTTGAGAGAGGGAGTGTGAGAGTGTGAGGGAGTGAGTGTGTGAGGGTGAGGGACCGAGGAGGAGAAGCTCTCCATCTTCTCCTCTCTTCTTCTCTTCTCTTCTCTTCTCTTGTCTTGCTCGTGGCAATGGAGCTTGGAGCGTGGAGGTGGAGGATAGAGCTTGCTTGAAGCTTGCACTTGGATCGTGGAGCTACCGAAGTGCGCGGGAGAGGAGGTAACTCGAACGGCATCAAGGTAAGCTCACTACACCCGTAGATATGGAAGGCGCGTCGGCTATGTGAGAGGTAGCCATTAGTGCTCGGCTTGGAACGCTTGAAACAATAAGCGGTCCGTGGGTCTTGGCGGTTGAGTGAAAGCTCACACATTTTGGTTCCATTGCCGGGACCTACGGATTCAAGCCTTGAGCGCTTGCGCGCTTCGAATCGAGCATCAAAGTAAGGGGTTTCCCCCGAACCGGCGCTTGAGGTAGATAGGTAGGAAGCAAGGGGGTTGAAGACGGTATTCGATCTCCTTGGCAAGTAGGCTTGTTGCTTTCTGAGATTTATATTGTGGAATGGAGTAGCGTAGGTATTTATTTTGTGATTTGGATGCATTTAGGGTAGGAAAAAACAAAGAAAAAGAAGAAAAAAACATGCAAACAGTGGGGTTTTCTGTTGCTGTATAACAGGCTAAAACAGGGAAACAGGGGACCAGATTCAAGTTTCTGGGTAAGATAGGGATAAGGAACTAGTTGTGAGGTTCTGCAGTGCTCGGAAAGGACCTTAAGAGGCCTGGGAGGCCAGGACAGACCTCATTTCCTTGGTTTGCCTTGTGAGAGAGAGAGAGAGAGAGAGAGAGAGAGAACTTCTGGTTCACAGGACGAGGAAGCGCTGCCCCGATTTCTAGGCGCCGGTGATTCGTGCTGCTTCAGGTGAGTCTGGTGTTTTCCAACAAGTGCTCTTATTAGATCCAGAAAGTCTGTGGTGATTTTGTGCACCAGACAATGAGGAGGGGACAAACGCACGGGAATCGCGCCCGCCGACGCACTCGGACCAACTCGTAGTGGTCCGATTCCCAGAATCGGACCACCCGAGTTCGGGAGTCGGACGTCCGATTCCCACAATCGGACTAGCTCGATCGGACGTGCCACGTGGCACTCGGACCAACTCGTCCGATTTTGAGAATCGAACGCTCGGACCAACCTGTCTGACTCGGACACTCGGACAAGTCCATAATCGGACCACTCACGATCGGACCAGACCGTCCGATTCCCAGAATTGGACCAGCCAGAATTGGACCACCCTATCCGATCCGATTCCCAGAATCGGACCACTTGAAAATCGGACCACTTTTTGATCCGACTCCTAGAATCGGACGTGAGCAAAATTGGACCACTGGGCCGATCGGACCAACCCAAAATCGGACGTCCGATTCTGATGATCGGACTTCTAAAAATCGGACATCTGAGAATCGGACAAAAAACTGTCAAAATCGGACACGTGTCTAGAACACAAATTTTGATACATCTAAACCCCGAGATTGACCCCTAAGGCTATGTAGAGCTGAAGGCACATCACAGATCCATAACCGGGAAAATTTAGAGCACGTAGTTCAAAATTTGGCTATAAATGGTCCTCCAAATTGCATATGGCGTCTACCGTAACGGCCCTACGGGCCGGGGGGGACTGCCCCCCCCTGGACCCCCGCAGAGGGGGCTCTACCCCCTCCGCACCTCCCCCAAGTAGGTTGGAGAGAAAACGCGTGCCGTGAAAGGTCCTCCAATTTGAACCCTAGTGTAGCAATGGCTCTACATGAGCATGGAGTCTCACTTGCAATAAAGCAACCAAAAGCCTGTACCCGAATAGAGACAAACAGAGACCCTAGAACATCAATGGGCCAATCTAGCCATCAAGGGCAAATAGGCCACATCATGAGAACACAAAGACATTGTGTTCATACCATGTCTAGTCAAAGCAAAATGCAACTTCAGCAAGCTAGAAATGCGAATATGACTAGACATAACACTCTTGACGAGATATGTACCTTGAATAGCATTGCACTGACGATCCAAGATAGCAGTGGAGAATCCACATCTGGTCGTGCAGTCGAGAACTCAAGGGCATCTGTCAGAAGGCTTAAATTTACAAGCCAGGACCCGGAAGATGAAGACATAGTACCACCTGCTTATCTTAGGGTCAAACTCACTGCAAAAAGAGAGCATACTATTGATGCTCTAATTGATGAAGGAGCAGATTTTAATATCTTGACCTATGAATCATGGACCCTACTAGGCCAACCAGAGCTGACACCGACTAGTGCAACTCTTAGCCCTTATGGGGGACACCCACAAGCACTCATGGGGAAGTGCAAAATCCTTGCGACAATTGAAACAGAAAGCTTGCCTATTCTATTTCATGTTCCTCCAAATAGTGCTGGCTGTGGGACGGAAACCCTCCTAGGAAGACCCTTCAAAAGGGCGACCAAGTGTGAGGCTGACTATGTAGCACAGAGGATACACCTGACACTATCGGGTGTGAGGATAGTCACAACCTTTAGCAAGGGTGACCTCATCAAACCTCGAGGGAAAGGCAAGGAAGGTGCTGACGTAACAGTCAAGCCTACTAACGAGGGCAAGGACTTGTTGGAAGAGTTGATACAAGCACAGGTCGAACAACGAGAACCAGTGAGTGAGGCCATGCCGGAAGCAAGAAGGTCAAGAGACAAGGCCAAGGACAGGGTTTGGACTCACAAATATCGTAGAAGACCACGAAAGAAGCCCAAGCCTTATAGACGGAGGCGTCGATGGAGAGTCAGCACAACACCGCGATGGATATCCAAAGTGTTGCTACGTGCTCAAGGATACTACGCAGGTAACCAATGGATTTGGGTGCCCAAACTCCCTGCTAGGCCACCTCTATCAGAAGCCCAAACTATGTCCAAAGCAAAGAGGCGTAGGAGGAAAACTAAACGAACGGCCAAGTTTCAAACCAAAAATATTGGAGTGATTGAGCCCATCACTACTGAAATCAAGAAACCAAACATCGCCTATCAAAAAGTAGATCCTTAGCCTAGTGTGCTTGACAAGCGGACATCAGATGCAGCCACTGAACGTGCACAAAAATCATTAGTGCCCAAGGAGCCTTTGATTTCCCAAGGGGAGAACAAACATCATAGGCACAACATTGCTCATGGCAAGGCTACTCACTCAACAAAGCAAATGGCACAATCATCTAATAGCCTTGAGAAAATCATTCAGCTAGTGCCACATCCACCTAGGAGCCCTAGATCTCCTATACCCGCTTCTCCCAAACAGACACAGGAAGCATTGCAGCAATTGTCAAGGGCGACTGCTCAATTCCAATCACTATCTCCATCTAAGCTTCCATCCGTCAAAGAGGTGGGACATGATGCCATCTGTAGCTCTCGACCCAAGGATATGCCTGAGCCACCTACTGCGACTAGATCAACTCATGTTCGATCTACACAGATGAGTGCTCAAAGGCCAACAAAAGACACAACCACTTCTGATCGCCCTAGGGACTTGACACTGCAATCCACCAAGGGTAGCCAGCCCACTAAACTAGTTGCTACTACTTCCAATCAGGGATCACAGCAGTCACAGCCCTTGGCCATGACAATACCCTATGTGGAACGTGTCCTTAGTAGTTTACCTATGGAGGAGGTGTCGCAATCAAATCCCTCAACAACTCCAGCACTTTCAAAGCGCCTAAAGCCTAGGCTAGAGGAGTTAAACACAAGGGAGTTGGCTGAAGGGCTAGACTCTCCGAAAAGGGAGGCAGTTGTGCCCTCACAACCGGGCAAGGCTATTCAGCAAACCGTGGCTATGTCCCATAAGTACACACTAGAGAAGGGAAATGCTGAGGCCCGACCAAGCACATCAATGGTCGATATAGCCCAGGGTCCTGAATCATCGAGAGAGGCACCTTCATTGACCAAGAAAAAGAGGAGAAAGCAGAGAAAACAGCAACAGTTGCAGGTGGTTATGGACCCAAAGAACATTGAGACGAAGGGCGCTGGAGAGCTTATGAATAAAGCATCGAGTCCATCCACCAATGAACCCACTAATGCCTCTCCGAATAGCGGTAAAACCTCAGACACACATGCGTGCTCTAACAAACCAAAGCAACAGTTGCCATCAACACTTGCTTGCAACACTCTATCCATTGACAATAGAACTCACATTGATCAATCAACAGTGGATAGAATGCTGTCACAACAGGGTGATAAATCTATACCAGTCACATCCGAGAAAAACCATGACGAAATGGTAGCAAAACCTCATGAGAAACGTGAGAACCCCAAGAGCATAGGAAATCCTAGCGTTGACCAATCTTGCTCATCTAGGCCTGAGCCCCCAGCCATGCTAAAGCCTAAGGAAACTCTTAGAACTTTGCATGAGATAGCAACCGAGCAGGCCCTGGTTGAACATAGAAATGTCGCAGAATGCTTAACTGAGTTGGAGGCTAAGCTCAAAGTGGTCGCACGTGTCTACATCCTTGCGGACGTGGGCACGATCCCCAAGGAGCAGCTTGGAGAGTACTTGACCTTTCCTCTATCATGGGAAGAACAAGAACATCTTAACGGGCACTACGACAGGCTCCTGCATGAACAGATGCGACTCATCCCTGACGAGGAGGCTGACGAACTACGCTTAACCGTCACGTTCAATGAAGTGCTCTGTCGACCGAATCTCGTAGACATAGAGCTACTAAAGCGAGTGTCAGCAGGCCAAAGTCAATTTGAGCGGCGTTGGTGCGAAAGCCGCGTCGTAATGGCCGAACTAGGGGCTCAGATCATGACGGTCTCAGAAGAGCGATTGGCCAGATGGCGGTCTCAAAGAGACCCAACCTACATGGCACCAACTTCCCTTCGAGTGCTCACTGACATTCGGGGTGCGGACTTGGCTGGGACTAGGCTACAGGGCCCTTTGATTGATAAGGTTCTCACCGAAGAGGAGTTACATATTGCCAGTAGACTCGGTCAAGGTTCCATGCTACTCGACGTGGCAAAATATCTATCAGTATTAAGTTAGCTGCCACGAATACTAGATGCGTGTGCCATGCTCCGGTACAACCCCGAGTTCTACACTTGGTTCTTATCCTCGTGATGTGACATGGATTCATAGATATGTATATAAATAAACACTGATTTTTGTGTCACCTTGTATAAACAATATCAACACACACAAGTAATGATAGTCAAGCGTAGGGAGAAGAGTTGGTTCTAACAGGCTAACCTCCTCAAGTCCTCTTCTCATCACACATTTAAAAGTCGTGTGACCATTCCCACCCCAAGTGAAAGGCATGCAACCCACATTACTGCCATAGGAGGCCTTGACCAACAACACTGATGTTGTAGACAGGGTGCAGGCCCTTTCTATACACCTTCTTCCCTTTTTGGTCTATCCTTCCAAGGATGTGCCCTATTCCACTCCATGACAACCAGTCCACACAACTTAGCATAAGCCAATATTGGCTAATGGCTGGAGGCAAAACGAACATCATCATGGGGGCCATTCCATTACGACAAAATACTGCATGCCTCACCCCTCCCCTTCTTGTCACATGCGCTTGATAAACCACATTAAAATCCCTTCCATGCAAACAGTTGTATCCTATATCCAGGTCTGACCCTTGGATTGCATCTTGCAGGCTTCCCTTTGTGGTGGAACACATGGAGAATCATGGAGAGCTAGCATGCAAAGACGCTCTTCACAAAAGACGGGAGCATGTGGCATGCGCCCCTCCACCGGAGCGCTATGTGCCCACCATCAAGAGGTATGCCAAGAAGCGAGGCCCTAAGCGACACTGCCCAGGGTGAAGGCCGAAGAATCCTCGAGTTAGGAAAGTCGAGACTCAAAACACACAACAGGTGGCAGCACTAGTGGTACGCACTCCCAGCTCCCGCTCGGGCCCCAGACGCTCAAAGGCAGAAAGGGCAGCTCGGGAAAGAGAAGAATTTAATGAATTATTTAAAGATATTCTGGAGACGGTAGCAGGCCGGGATTACACCATTCATGTCCCGGTCGACATGTTCCCTGTTCACCCCCATGGGAGCCCCACACCAGTAGAGCCTCAATCACCCGGCCACCCAGACTCGCCCCGCCTCGTACAAATAGAGTAGCCCCATGTTGTATAAAGGGCTTATCAAATGCTACCGGGCCATGACATTTTGTCTTTAAATGGTTAAGTGTTGACATGATCCCGAAGTGTATGAACTTTTCATATCTGCGTTTAATATATTTCACGTCTTCAGCAAACGAAAAAGCTAATCAAGCGCAGGTGATAAATATCTAAGTCAACACCATAAAATTCAGATAAGTGATGTCTCCTTGCATTGCACTGGTTTATTATAGTTGCAGCCTATACCATGCATGTACTCTCATGAAGCGGCAAGTTGATGCAGAATGACACAGGTCAATGTCTAAAAGCGTTTCACATCCAAGTCACCACAAGACCACCAACCCCACAAACAACCATTATGGAGGAGGTGACATGAATACCAAGAAACAAAAGCCATGACGGAAATGCCACTAGAAGAGAACCCAAAGACACCTCTGCAGAAAAGCACATATTGCAACTGAACATGGCCAAGCATAATCATCGATTACCTCCTTCTTCTTGGCCAAACTCTATGTTCGAGCAGGAGCCACGCTCTCAACAAGGGTGAACGTCTCTTCATCATCTAAGATTCAATTTGCAAGATGCTCTGCCCTTGTCCATGCACAACTCACTCTAAGTGCTACCTCAATTGTTCGATGTCTCACATGTTACAAAGAGGTTTGCAAAATCTCAAGTGTATCTCTTCATCTCAACAACAATTCCTCTAGCATCAAGGCTGGTGACACAATCATCTTTGTAATATCCATCCTTCATAGCCTTTGGATCCCAACATTTCTCAATCCAAATGAAAGGCTAACAGCCTCAATGTATGGCGTTGATTGTATTCATTTTTCCCATCCAAAAAAAAAAAAAGAGAAAAAGAGAGAGAGAGAAAAAAAGAAGAAGACAGAAAGAAAGAAAGAAAGAAAAAGAAAAAAGAAAAAGAAAAAAGCACACACAATCACAGCACCGCACCTAGGGGTCCTCAAATTAGGTACGTCCAGTGACCTTGGTCAGCTGGCTCCGTCCCTAATCCCCTAGCCCTTTGTATATCCCCCACAATTGTTCAGGGCACATCAAGGGCAGGACATACCTCGGGAGCTCGCCTCGCCCATGGTTAGACTTGTCACCCTGAACCACTTGCACAATTCTCTCGCACTCATCTCAATGCCATTACAATCAATAGTGGTAAGCAAGGCATGAAAGACACTGGACAAGTACAACATAATTTTCTATGAGTAGCCACTAGCTACCAAAAGCTAAGACATCGAGCTCAATTATGCTACATGGCCTTGACAAGACCATAATGATGTCTCAAGCAATATTCAAGTGTACTTTTCCCATCTTCATCGACAAATTTTTCCATCAACTTAGCCCCTTGCTACACTAACCCATTGCAATACAA
The DNA here is from genome assembly GCF_053477565.2 of Lygodium microphyllum. Classification (NCBI taxonomy): domain Eukaryota; kingdom Viridiplantae; phylum Streptophyta; class Polypodiopsida; order Schizaeales; family Lygodiaceae; genus Lygodium; species Lygodium microphyllum. The sequence goes on along the minus strand of NC_141162.1, from coordinate 102,950,375 downwards.
GGAACCAGGTCGACAGTCTTCTAACTAAGTATAACCTAAATACTCACGAGCACTCACATACTAATTGCACCAAAGCATATACACGGTTTGGGTCCTCAAGTGCAGGACAATACTCCAAGATTACTTAGAGTTCGACCTGTCTCCCAAACTAATCAAAATATGTCTTGTGCACGATAAGAAGACTAGCACTACCCCTTAGGAAGAGACCACACGAGAGGTTTTCAATTGCAGGTGTTGAAGACTCCAATGCAAGTGTTGTTCGCTCTTTATCAACACCCAACTCTGAATGCTTATCCCTTACCATTCGACAAGGCCGCAAAGAATCGTCATGTGCAGACTCCCCAACCAACCAACACTTGTGCTGGCCATCAATGCAATCCCCAACACATCATAGCCCTACCACCAACTCCAACAACCTTCCACCAGCCACCTTGGCCACCAACAGGCCCCCAGGACCTTCTCCCACACCACCTCCCACTCCTCCATGGAAACCACCGGCGTTCTTGTCACCCACGTCTTCGGTGCATGCTACAGCCTGCTACCTACGACGGTGAGTGCCATGGGACTGGCACTGGTCTAGCAGGGGGTAATGTTAACCCCAACACGAAGAAAGCAAAATAAAAGTCCAAGGCAGAGGCAAAAGGGGAAAGACACGTTTTAAAATAAAAAGGTGCACCCTGAAATCTTGTAAAAGAGCGCCAGGCTCTCACCCGTGCAATTTGTAAAGGTAGACGGGCGGTGGAAAGGAAGCTAGGAAGATAGAAGGACAATGGGAAAAAGGGCCTAGGCTATGGCCGGCCATGTAAAAAGGGAAAAAGGGGATGACCACCCAAAAGGGATTTAGGGTTTTGTATATAAAGTTAAAAAGTGAATGAGAATCTCATTCTTGTGTGTAGCCAAAAGTAGCTCTCCTCTTCTTCTTCTTCTTCTTCTTCTTGCTTGCTTGAGCTTGTGCTTGAGAGAGGGAGTGTGAGAGTGTGAGGGTGAGGGACCGAGGAGGAGAAGCTCTCCATCTTCTCCTCTCTTATTCTCTTCTCTTCTCTTCTCTTCTCTTGCTCGCGGCAATGGAGCTTGGAGCGTGGAGGTGGAGGATAGAGCTTACTTGAAGCTTGCACTTGGATCGTGGAGCTACCGGAGTGCGCGGGAGAGGAGGTAACTCGAACGGCATCAAGGTAAGCTCACTACATCCGTAGATATGGAAGGCGTGTCGGCTATGTGAGAGGTAGCCATTAGTGCTCGGCTTGGAACGCTTGAAACAATAAGCGGTCCGTGGGTCTTGGCGGTTGAGTGAAAGCTCACACACTTGCGCTTCTAGTCGCTCGTAAGGGTCAATTTTTGATGTTTTTCCCCTTCTTTAAAAAAAAAAAAAATTAACCTACGGTGTGTCCGACTCTAGGAATCGAACGTCCGATTTACCAGTGGTCCGATTCTAGTGGTCCAATTTACCAGTGGTCGGATTCTAGGAATCGGACCAGGTGGGTCCGAGTTTGGGCCGTTCGAATCTCAGAATCGAATGGGGGTTGGGTGTCCGATTTTCAAAAATTGGACAAGTGGTCCGATCGGACAAGGCATGTGGTCCAATTGCTGATGTGTCCTAATTCGTGAGTTTGATTTCCTCGATCGAACAATCGAACAAGTAGTCCGATGGTCCGAGTGTCCAAGTATCCGAGTGTCCGAATGTCCGAATCCGAGTGTCCGAGTGCCCAAGTCAGATGGGTTGGTCCGATCGGACGGTTGTCTGAGCGTCCGATTCTCAAAATCAAACGTTCGATTCTGAGAATCGGTCGCTGAATCGGATGTTCGATTCCGCCAGCCCAAACGCACTTTCGAGCACAAATTTGTCCAAAATCTCAAGACATCGATGATTATAGACTACCAAATTCACCAGGAATGATGTTGGAGTGATGGGGGAGAGATCTATATACCTTGGATCACCGATAGCAACATCACTCGCCCTGATCGATCAAACAGGTCGCCCAAGCTCTCTCTCTCTCTCTCTCTCTCTCTCTCTCTCTCTCTCTCTCTCTCTCTCTCTCTCTCTCTCTCTCTCTCAGCTGGTTGCAAATGAGGATTCCCTTGCCCTTCAAGAACTTATAACCCTGCTGGACATTCCCCGAATGTTACCGATCACTCTCCTTGTGAGAGCGGAATTTTGGTGCCGGAAAGTGCTTAAAAATAGCTAAAAATTACGAATATCAGGGGAAAAATATCCAATGTCAAAGGCGGCGGCTCGATCTAGGACGATTTTAAGCGCCAAAGTGCTTTAAAGGTGCCCGAGTGACACTTATTGATTTTTCATAATTTTTTAGACAGTCATGCAGGTTGACACGAGCTACTGGCCAATGCGGGATGCCAAGCCGGATGCCCACGATTTTTCAGAGCTCAATTCCGAGTCCGGACGGGGAAATGGCCACAAAATGGTCAAGATATGAAAAGGTGGACACTTGGGAGGCCAAATTTGAGCATGCCTTTTGAGTTTGGACCCCCCCCAAAAATTTTATGCACCTTATGAAGCAAAAAACGTGGAGAGAGAATGAAGAGGGATGAAAAAACGTGGAGGAAGATGGCGCTCGAAAAATGCGCCATGGAGGATGGAGAGGCAACTTGTCTGCTGCTGCAAACAACCCCCCCAATGGATTATGGGGCTTCATTCCCCTCTGTCTGTAGACTCTATCGCCGCCTCTTGCTCGAGAAATGATGGTCTCTTTGAAGATCTCTGATTTTAATCTTTCTCTCTCCTCCCCCTCTCTCTTTTAAAGGCAAGTTCATGTGGGAAGAAGAAGGAAGAAGAAAGAATGGTGAAGGCTTGTCCGGCATGGATCGGATTGCTCCACGGGCTGGAAATGGTGATTTGTGATCGTCATGAGCATGGAGTGCTACTGATTTTCAGATTTGCAGCCATGGACATGAAACCCGAAACACACAAATAAGCGGTAATTCAATTTTTTCAAAGGAAATTTGAGATTTCATGGCTTTTGATTGATAAAATGTTGTTCATGTGGGCTAAAAATTGTTTATGTTGCTGTTTTCCATGAGTACTTGTTGATCATAATCAGAAAATCAGAAAAATATGCATCTTGTGACTCAAAATAATACACTAAAACACGTAAAATATGGAAAATCAAGGGAAAATGATGTTTTTTTGCATAAAAATGGAAAAATGATTAGGAACACCAACTAAATTTTCATTTTTGCTGCAAGAAGGAACTAAGGGCCACAGCCCATAACCTATTTCGAATTTTCAGTAATAAAATAATGCAAAAAATAAGGAAAAATACAAGGAAAATAGAGAAAAATCACTAAAAATAGGAAAATTTTGCATTTTGGATGCGGAAAATTAATGAAAATTAAGAACAATGGTTGTGAATGTTTGTGGGGACTGAAGCATGAGGATTTGCCTCAGTTCAACCCCACCTTCTTGTTCTAGTGTGTTTTTCCCACTTTTTTCACATAAAATGATGGCAAAATGCCCTATAAATCCATACAACAATGCAACATTTGATCAATGGGAGGGTAGAGTGGTTAGAATGTGTCTAAATGAGGAGTCAAATGATGAAAAGATTGCTATTTTTGTTTGCATGCCATATAGAACGGTGAATAATTATAAAATAAGAGCCTAGTAGCACGAGGGTTTCCTTGGTGCTAGGTTCGTGCAACGCCGCATAAGAACGGTAGTTGAAAATCATTGAAAGGATGTTTTCCACATGTGCACAATATTGATTTTATAATTGTTTGAGCACTTAGCATCCACAATATGCATAAATCATGGAAATATTTAAAGGTATCAGAAATCATGGATGCACAGCAATTGTTTTCATTAGGACCTTGACCCACATTGAGTGAGAGACAGGACACCCTAAGCCATAGGCTAGTCGTGGGGTCTAGGGAAAAGAGAAGTAAGGACAATGGTACATTCTTGTATAAGATTAAATGGTACCTTGAGTGGATTTTGTGCGAAATGTTTATATGTTGAGGGACGCATCGAGGGGCCAATCCCCAAGGTGTAGGAGGGTCGCAGAGGGGTGGTGGCACTCAGCCGTTGGAGGACCCCCTATGTCTGTGCTTCGTGCCATTAGGCAATGTGTAAGGGACTCCCTCTGAGGAGTAGTGGGTGAAAGAAGAGTGGACTACAAATGATGTAATACAAACGCAAGATGTCTAGGAAGGCAATGTATGTGTCATCAACTCTCCTAGCCGCGAGGCCGTGGGGTTGTTGAGCGCATGAGATAGAGGTCCGGCTAGTGCACGAGCCAATGCCGGCCCGTTCTAGGTTCCATCAGTGGTGCGTCTGCCGGGAGCTGCTTAGAAGTGGCGGTCCTCGAATCCTAGTTGTCTAGGGACCAGTTAGCAGTTTATGCCAAAGGATACTGGGATTGATCCGTTATTTATGGATAAGCATCGTCTAGCAGAAATCCAAAAACAAGAGAGAGACGAAAGAGCTAGGCGACGTGCTGAAATTTTTAGGAGATATTCCCCTAAGCGTAGCGGTGCTGAACCCTTACGAGGGAGTGGATCTAGTGTTCTTGGTGCCACAAGCAGTAAGATAGGAGAAGGTGGAAGCTCTAGTGCTCCCCTTTCTTCCATAAGCCAGTCTATATCAAGTGCAGGAGGTGTAACCCTACTGTCCCCTATTCCTAGGGCAAATCCAACCCTCGTCATGGCGCAGCCTATTGCAATTCCAGCAAGAACGACGGATTTGCCGGCTCTAGGTCACCCGCTATCCATTTTTAATGGGCTAGTTGAGGAAGATGCGGAACTCCACATTAGGGAGTTTCAAAAGCTGATGTTTAACTGTCGCATCCAAGAAGAAGGATATTTAATGATGTTCTTCAACATGACTCTCAAAGGAAGAGCCGCTATATGGTATCATGGTTTAGAAGCCGGAACCATATTGAATATTGATGCATTTTATGGAGCTTTTCGAAGGGAGTTTGCCCCTGAAAGGGGTGGGCAATATTGGTTGCGTGTACTCAACGTGACCCGCCAAGAACCACACGAGGATATTCGTGCTTATGCGAAGAAAATAAAAGAGGTTTTCCGTAAGTTGGACACCTCTATTCCTATCCCCGCAGCTGCCCAATTGCAATATTTCCTACATGGTTTGGACTTTAACATCCAATTGCAGTTGAGTAGTGTCCCCTTGGGGGATATAGACACTGCCATTACACGAGCACAAGAGGTGGAATCCCGACTACAAGCAGCCTATGCTTCTCGAGGCAATTCGAATATGGGTTTAGTATTGGGAAACAATATGGCGATGGCCAATGGCAGTAGTGGCCAAGGGATAGCAATGGCTAACCCTAATGGGAGAGGGAACATGATGCAGAATGTCCCTTTATTACCAGCTCTCTCTAGTATGTCGATGCCTACGGGCAGTCAAATGGCTCCAAATGGTGGAGGCCAGGCGGTCAATTCTAATATCATGCCTGTGGCTCAACAACCAGTGCCTAATCGAATTGTTAGGCCGATGGAACAACATGGTAATGATCAAGGCTATGAGTCGAGCGCTTCCAATGTTCTTGGCGAGGTTAAGGACATGATGAAGCATTATACCGACATGATAACGGAGCAATATCGGCAAATAGCCGTTGATGTCAACTTCCTTAAAAAACAACAAAATTTGATAGGAAGTAGATACCCAGATGAGGGTGCACCTTCGAGGTTTAGTTGCAAATGGTGTGGTGGGCAACACTATCCAAGAAATTGCCCAAATGTTAAGTGCGACATCTATGGAAAATCCGGCCATTTAGCAGCCACTTGCTGGAGTAAGATCAGTTCCCTCCAGTGAGGTAGTCGGCAACCAGGGCCTGTTAATCATCGTGTGCAAGGAAATGATTCCCAGCGAGAAGACGGGCCTAAACAAATACTTCAACGACCAAAGACTACAGTGGAGGAGCTACCTAGTGGTAGTGGGGTTAGTTTGATTGAGGCTGTACGCGTTAATGACACTGAAACCTCTAATCTGCGAGCTGTCCTTACAAGAGGTCAAAAGGGTAGAGAAGCCAGGATAAGCCTATCGACGGAAACCCTAAACAAGGCGACAAAGGAACGCAAGTTTTGGATCCTGCCATGGAAGGGGGACCTTTGAAGCCCGTGGAGAGTAGAGCCGATAAAGAACCACCAAAGAAGAAGGTGAAAGTTAAAAAAGAGGCAATAAAGCCAGTTCAGCGACCTAAAGAGCGGATGGTTTGGCATGAAAAGCGAGCTCTATCGAACTATCATGAATTCGATTTGGCGAGCTCTCTTTGTGAAGTCAAGCCGGATGTGAATCTTTTGCAACTGATTAAGCTTTCCCTAGGAGTACGCAAGGAATTTAGAAAGATCCTACGTACCGGGTATATCGTAGAACCTTTGGGTATTGCGCGAGTTGGTGATGACTGGTTTGAGCATGCTGAGAAGCATTGCCCAAGGGTTTCGGCCTATGTCGATGGGATATTAGTAGATTATGCCATTGTCGACACGGGATCATCTGTTAACATTATGAGTTCTAAACTGATGGAATGGTTGGGTCTTGCGATCCAGAAAGATACCTCCACAATCCTCAGAATGGCAGATGATAGTTTGAGACAGCCGGAAGGCTACATTACTAAGGTACATGTCACTATTGCAAATGTAGAATGCATGTTGGACTTTAGGCTGATTCGTTTTGTAGGCCGTCCAAGTTACCAAGTATTACTCGGACGACCTTGGATCTTGCAAGCGGACTGCCAAGTGGATATACCCGCCGGTCGACTAATATTTGGTAGAGGTGCCCAGCGTGTGGTGGTCGATGCTTATCCTGAGACCCACAGAGTGAGAGAGCTCCTGTATCTTCTACAGAATTGGAGACATTAGAGGATTTATCTGCCAGTGAGACATCATCGAGTGATGAGTCCAAAGAGGGATCCACCACGGAAGACATCTATCAGATCACTTTGAACGAGTCGATAGAGGGCTAAGATTGTATAAGAGATGCAGATGTCATTGAGCTAGACCTTGGTACGCCTGATGATTCACGGCCAATCAAATTAGGTTCTATGCTCAGCACAGCAGAAAGGGAGGACTATATGGCCTTGATTCAGGAATTCCGCGATATCTTTGCCTAGAGTTATGATGAGCTGAGAGGCATTCCTCCTAGTCTTGCTGTCCATACAATTCCGTTGAAAGAGGGCAGTCGTCCTGTATGACAGAAAGTAAGGCGTATGCCTTTCGAACTGAGGGACGTGCTGTTTGAAGAGTTACAAAAGCTTCGGAAAGCGGGTTTGATTTTTCTTGTGCAACACACAGAATGGTGTTCGCCTGTTGTGATCAGAAAGAAGAAGAATAATCAAATCCGATTATGTGTAGACTTTAGGGAGTTGAATAAGCAGACAGTTAAGGACTACTACCAGTTGCCATTTATTGACCAGATTTTGGATCAATTAGCGGGTAGGGAGATATATTCGTTTATGGATTGCTTTGCAGGATATGACCAGATGGCAATTGCAGAAGAGGACAAGCTGAAAACAACTTTTATTACTGTATTTGGTACTTTTGCGTACTATGTGATGGCCTTTGGTTTATGCAATGCGCCTGGTTCGTGGCAACGAACAGCAGATAAGACATTCGGTGACATATCCCCTGAAGAATTGAAGGTGTTTATTGATGACTTAGGGGCTGCCACCGTGAGAGGAAGGCAGTTGAGCATTTTAAGAAAATGCTTTGAGCGCTGTAGACAATTTTGCATCGCCCTAAACCCACGGAAGTGTGTTTTTGGAGTACCTTATGGGCTATTGTTGGGTCATGTGGTCAGTTCGGTTGGAATTGCGACAGACCCCGAGAAGGTCAAAGTTATAGTTGCCATGGGTCCACCACGCACTCTGAAAGAAGTTCATAGCTTTCTGTCTTCGGTTGGTTATTACCGTAGATTCATAAACGCCTTGGCAGAAAGAACATTGCCGCTTACGAATTTATTTTCCTTTAGCTGTTTGTTTGAATGGGATGACCCTTGTAAGATAGCATTCAAGGATGTGAAACAAGAGCTAGCAAGAGCGCCCGTTTTAAAAGCACCTAAAAGAGGTGAGGTGTTCTATATATTCTCAGCAGCCATCATGTATAGTATCAGCCTACTGTTTAGCCCAAATTTGGGAAGAGAACTGGTACCACTCGATTGCTTTTGCTAGCCGGAAGCTGGGTGTATCCGAGATTAATTATACCTACATGGAGAAGTTGTGTCTAGCGATGGTCTTTGGGACAAAGAAATTCAGGCATTATATTCTCTATGAGAAAGTCGTGCTTTATACGAAGGCGGAGGGACTTTGACTATTGATGAATAAGCTACAGCTGCTTGATCGTCTAGCAAAGTGGTTAATCACTTTGCAGGAATTTGATTATGAAATCCGTAGTAAGCCACCAAGGTTGCAAGGCATCGTGGAATGTCTTGTAGACTTTGGGGAGTAGAAAGAATCTGTGGCTGAAGGTAGTGACATGGAGTTGTTATTTAAAATAGATACAGCATCTATTCCCTCCTGGTATGTTGCAATAACACATTATTTATCGACGGGAGAGGCGGGATCGGAATTATCTAAAGCTGAGAGAAGGAAAATTAAGCAGCAAGCGTTAAAATTTGCCTTGATCGCAGGTACATTATATCGGCAAGGGGTTGATGACATCTATCGCCGATGTGTGATGCCTGACGAGGTGCCATTCATTTTGGAAGAGTGTCATGATTCTGCTTGCGGTGGCCATTTTGTTGGACGGCTTACAGCACAAAAGGCTTTAAGAGCAGGTTATTGGTGGCCTGCCATCTTCTAGGATGCGTTTTTGTATGTTAAGGGGTGCGATATTTGTCAACGACATGATAGTCGAGAGAATAGGAAAAGACCACTCACCCCTATTATGGCGTTACTTCCATTTGAGAAGTGGGGAATAGACTTTGTGGGTCCTATTACTCCGTCGTTGACTGCACAAAAGAGGTATATCATTGTAGCAACTGACTACTTCACAAAGTGGTCAGAAGCCCGTGCAACATGGAAAGATGATGCTAAAGAAACTGCTAGTTTCCTTTTAGAGCAGATAATATGCCGTTTTGGTTCGCCGAAAGAATTAGTGTCGGACCGCGGAACCCATTTCCTGAATAAGGTGATCAAAAGCTTGACAGAGACTTGGCAAATCAAGCATAACAAGACAACCCCATATAACCCGCAAGCCAATGGGCAAGTTGAAAGCACCAACAAGCAGCTTGTGGGCATCCTGTCTAAAATTGTGTAGGAAAAGAAACGGGATTGGGATAAAAAGTTATACGTGGCAGTGTGGGCCTATAATACGACCTTCAAACGAGCCACTGGCCATACCCCGTTCAAGTTAGTATATGGGGAGGAGTGTGTCTTGCCTTTAGAGATTGAGCTACCGACTATTCGGTTTGCCATCAATCATTCTTTGAGTGATGAAGACGCACTTTTTGAGCGCTTGACGACACTGGCACATTTAGATGAGCTTAAGCTACAGAGCTTATTGCACCAAGAAGTGGCGAAGTGCCAAATGAAGCAGCTACACGACCTCAAAGCCAAGAAATACACCTTCAAGAAAGGACAGCTTGTTCTGTATTATGATGCACGACGTGAATTATTTCCAGGAAAGCTAGAGCCCAAATGGGATGGGCCTTATAGGATCGTTAGAATAGGAAAGAATAAATCCACAGTCTTGTTAGCTGACCTTGAGGGGATAGAATTTAAAAATAAGGTTAATCTTAATAAGATTAAACCTTATTATTTATGATTGCACTAATACTATGATTGCCTTGCCGGTCTAGGTGAGATCGATCAAACATCTGCAAGGAAATCGTGATAGAGGTTGATGGGTCGTCTGATCCCTTATTTAGAACACCCATATTTAGAACAGAGGTATCATCAGGGAAAGCTCATTTGGTGGAGCAAAAGATACAAGGTGATTGAGCAAGAAGGCGGGACATTTATTTGGGAGATCAAGGTCTTCTGCCATCACTGCCTATAAATTTTGACGAGCATCCCTGTTGAATTCAATGATGATGGAGGGATGGAGCCTACAGTCCACTCGTTGAATATGCTGAATTTCGATTACCATAATTACGAGTAAAGTTCAGGATGGCGGGATATGTAAACCCTTTATGGACGTACACCTTGTACTTTGATGGGGCGTCCAGGGGTGCATGCAAAAAAGGAAGTGTAGGAGTTGTCATCCGAGACCCCCGACGACGCATTGTCATGAAGTTAGCTGCTTATCTCGGGGTGAATTTTACTAATAATATGGCAGAATACAAAGCCCTGATTATGGGTTTGAATATTGCAAACAAGGGTGGTATCCGCCAGTTATTGGTGAAAGGGGACTCTCAGTTGGTTTTAAATCAACTCAATGGGACGTACATGGTACGAAACCCCATCCTTTGCATGTACCATCATACTGCCATAGCCCTGCTAGACGAATTTGATAGAGTGTCTTTTCAGCTGATTCCACAAAATTGGAATCAGTTTGCCAATTCATTGGCTAATTTTGCGTATGAAGAAGACCTCTTCTTTAATTGTGGCCCTTGTCCCAATATATCTATTGATGGTGAGACAGGACCTGGTCGTTTGTGGGGTATGCTTTCTGAACATGCCCTCTTTGGCAGACGATGGTTGATCTGGGTGATGCAGAGGGTAAGCGAGACTCATCTGCCTTTATTAACTTGGACCCACAGATTGATTAGACGACATGTGATGTGAACACCTCTTGCGATATACGTAGGAGGGATGGGTCATAATTTAATGCACCTAGTTTAGGGCTACGAGCCCTGTTCCCCTGGGAATGGTATGCTTTGATGTCTATCATAGTTATTTCCAGGAGGATGTTATGCATAGTCATGTTTTATTTCATTAAGCCAATAGGGCTGATTCAGTTTTGTAGTAAAGTATTTTATTTCATTAGGCCCAGAGGGCCAGTTGTCTGTTTAGTGCGGGTGCAGTTAATGGTATCTTGTTTGAGTTATGTGCTAGACAGGTTTGAAAGAAGAGCTTGGAGGGAGCCTTTGTCGTGGTATCGATGCTTCTTGTGGCCCTATCCAGGTGATATCTATCCTTTATGAGTACTGTGGTTGTTTGTTATATGTGGTTGAGTACTTGTTAAGGGGTTTTTAGTTTCTTATTGGGGACTGGCGTCCAAGGCATGAAGCCCCGAGGTTTCGATTTAGTATGTTTGAGGGAGGTCGCGGAGTAGTCATTGCCTCCTGTAAAGACATTGTCAGGCATCGAAAGACCTGTTTTAGAAGGAAGTCCTAGTGGCCCTGTTCTGCTAGCCTGCTAGGCAGCCGTTCTAGGAGTTCTTGTTAGTAGTGAGGCAGTTAGAGAAGCCTGCCAAAAGATAATAATGATGATGCCAAGAAACCCTGAACATCCTGAAAGATGAATATAAATACGAAGGTGTGTAAAAAGGGGTTCTAACACCTATCAAAGAAAAGAAAAGAAATGAAAATGTATAAGCAGTTGATCATCGCCTTGCAAAGGCCTGGTAGGTTCCTAGGGACGAGTCAAACCCGGGGCCGATACCTTTCTTCCTAGGGGTGGCTTCTTGCTAGAAAAATTATACTAAAACAAGGAAGGTTGGAGCGAAAATAAAAGTGAGTGTTAGAAAAGGATTAAGTATCACCTTGCAAGGGCTTGGTAGGTTCTTGGGTGCCGAGACAGGTCCTGAGACCGATGCCTTGTTCTCCTTGGGTCACTACGCTCAGCTCCCTCCTTTTTACATGCCCAAGTATGTTCATAAAATAAAAATCTTAAAAGAAGAAATGTAATAAAAGAAAATACTTCTTGATTAGGCTATAGGAGTCCTCGCCTTGTAGGAGCTCCTAGTTGTGTTGTCTTTAGTTGGTAAGTAGTTCAGACTACCACTTAGGGCAACCTCTTTGATAGGTTTTTTTCGTTTAGCTATGTTGGCGCAGTTAGTTAGTGACTCGCTTCGGATCTTCTATTAGATGATGCTAGGCCTACTCCTTGTGGATGTCATGCCTTGGTTCTGTCCAGGGGTAGGGGGAGCATTGTGCTGAGTTTTGGCATATATTTGTTTTGTATTAGTTTGATGCTTCTTTGGTTGTTTATGTGCAGATATGTTCGTGGATTCGACGGGCTGAGTCGCCCTATCCCATGGTCGCCAATGAGAGCGGAATTTTGGTGCCGGAAAGTGCTTAAAAATAGCTAAAAATTATGAATATCAAGGAAAAAATATCCAATGTCAAAGGCGGCGGCTCGATCTAGGACAATTTTAAGCGCCAAAGTGCTTTAAAGGTACCCGAGCGACACTTGTTGATTTTTCATAATTTTTCAGACAATCATGCAGGTTGACACGAGCTACTGGCCAATGCAGGATGCCAAGCCGGACGCCCAGGATTTTTCAGAGCTCAATTCCGAGTCCGGACGGGGAAATGGCCACAAAATAGTCAAGATATGAAAAGGTGGACACTTGGGAGGCCAAATTTGAGCATGCCTTTTGAGTTTGAACCCCCCCCCTCCCCCCCCCAAAAAAAAATTATGCACTTTATGAAGCAAAAACGTGGAGAGAGAATGAAGAGGGATGAAAAAACGTGGAGGAAGATGGCGCCCGAAAAATGCGCCATGGAGGATGGAGAGGCAACTTGCCTGCTGCAAACAACCCCCCCAATGGATTATGGGGCTTCATTCCCCTCTGTCTGTGGACTCTATCGCCGCCTCTCGCCCAAAAAATGATGGTCTCTTTGAAGATCTCTGATTTTACTCTTTCTCTCTCCTCCCCCTCTCTCTTTTAAAGGCAAGTTCATGTGGGAAGAAGAAGGAAGAAGAAAGAATGGTGAAGGCTTGTCCGCCATGGATCGGATTGCTCCACGGGCTGGAAATGGTGATTTGTGATCGTCATGAGCATGGAGTGCTGCTGATTTTCAGATTCGCAGCCATGGACATGAAACCCGAAACACGCAAATAAGCAGTAATTCAATTTTTTCAAAGGAAATTTGAGATTTCATGGCTTTTGATTGATAAAATGTTGTTCATGTGGGCTAAAAATTGTTTATGTTGCTGTTTTCCATGAGTACTTGTTGATCATAATTAGAAAATCAGAAAAATATGCATCTTGTGACTCAAAATAATACACTAAAACACATAAAATATGGAAAATCAAGGGAAAATAATGTTTTTTGGCATAAAAATGGAAAAATGAATAGGAACACCAACTAAATTTTCATTTTTGCTGCAAAAAGGAACTAAGGGCCACAGCCCATAACCTATTTCGGATTTTCAATAATAAAATAAAGCAGAAATAAGGAAAAATACAAGGAAAATAGAGAAAAATCACTAAAAATAGGGAAAATTTACATTTTGGGTGCGAAAAATTAATGAAAATTAAGAACAATGGTTGTGAATGTTTGTGGGGACTAAAGCATGAGGATTTGCCTCAGTTCAACCCCACCTTCTTGTTCTAGTGTGTTTTTCCCGCTTTTTTCACATAAAATGATGGCAAAATGCCCTATAAATCCATACAACAATACAACATTTGATCAATGGGAGGGTAGAGTGGTTAGAATGTGTCTAAATGAGGAGTCAAATGATTAAAAGATTGCTATTTTTGTTTGCATGCCATATAGATCGGTGAATAATTATAAAATAAGAGCCTAGTAGCACGAGGGTTTCCTTGGTGCTAGGTTCGTGCAACGCTGCATAAGAACGGTAGTTGAAAATCATTGAAATGATGTTTTCCGCATGTGCACAATATTGATTTTATAATTGTTTGAGCACTTAGCATCCATAATATGCATAAATCATGGAAATATTTAAAGGTATCAGAAATCCTGGATGCACAGCAATTGTTTTCATTAGAACCTTGACCCACGTTGAGTGAGAGACAGGACACCCTAAGCCATAGGCTAGTCGTGGGGTCTAGGGGAAAGAGAAGTAAGGACAATGGTACATTCTTGTATACGATTAAATGGTACCTTGAGTGGATTTTGTGCGAAATGTTTATATGTTGAGCGACGCATCGAGGGGCCAATCCCCAAGGTGTAGGAGGGTCGCAGAGGGGTGGCGGCACTCAGCCGTTGGAGGACCCCCTATGTCTGTGCTTCGTGCCATTAGGCAATGTGTAAGGGACTCCCTCTGAGGAGTAGTGGGTGAGAGAAGAGTGGACTACAAATGACGTAATACAAATGCAAGATGTCTAGGAAGGCAATGTATGTGTCATCAACGCTCCTGGCCGTGAGGCCGTGGGGTTGTTGAGCGCGTGAGATAGAGGTCCAGCTAGTGTAGGAGCCAATGCCGGCCCATTCTGGGTTCCATCACCTTGCAATTCCTACACATTCAAATGTGCATTTCCTCCATTTTCCCCCTATTTTTCCCGATTTTCTCCTTGTTTTACAGCAACAAACCCTATGCCTATCGGGTGTGATTTCCTACTGTTAACCTACTCTAAACACAATACAAATCGAAAGCAAAAAAATAAACTAATTTATCCATGTTTTCCAATCATCAAACAACCAGAATATCCCAAAATACTTACCTATTTTGAAGATCAAAAACACCCAAACTTCCTACCTATCTCAAGCTCTGTTTCGGGGATGAATATCCTACTTCAATGCTCGATATGAGGCGCGCAAGTGCTCAAGCTTGAATCCGTTGGTCCCGGCAACGAAACCAAAATGTGGGAGCTCTCGCTCAACCACCAAGACCCACGAACCACTTTTTGTTTCAAGCGTTCCAAGTGAGCTCTAATGGCTATCTCTCACCTAGTTGACGCGCCGTCGATCCTACGAGTGTAGTGAGCTTACCTTGATGCTTGATCGAGTACCCTCCTCTCTCTTGCACTCCGGTAGCTCCACGATTCTTGATGCTAGCTCAAGCATCCTCAAACCTCCTCCATCTCCAAGCTCCATCCTCCATAGCCACGCACGCAAGAGAAGAGAAGAAGGGAAGAGGAGATAGTGAAGAGCTTCACCCTCTTGATCCCTCACTCCCACACACACTCACTCCCTCACACTCCCTCTCTCAAGAGCACACACAAGCAAGAAGGAGAGAAGAAGAGAGCAAGAAGAAGACTCTTTTTGCCACACCCGAAAGAATGAGCTTTTCATTCACTTTTCAACTTTATATACAAAGCCCTAAATCTTTTTTGGGCGGTCATCCCCTTTTCCCTTTTTTACATGGCAGGCCGTAGCCTAGGCCCTTTTTCCCATTTCCCACCATTCTAAATTATCCTATTCCCAACTAATGCGTACACTTTGCACAAGAGTGAGCCTAGCACTCTTTTACAAAGATTCGGGGGCGCTCGCACATTTTAATGGTGCACCCTTTTACTCTTTTTTTGTCTCGGGGCGACACCGAGGCTTTCTGGGGGTCGTGCCCGAGCATTGAAATTTTCCAGGGACTGGTTATCGGTCAAGGCGCCTTTTTCTACTTTTATCCTGCACCTTTTTGCTATTTCCTTTTTTTTTTTCATTTTCCACTCCTCTGTGCTGCGGGAAACATGGTAACATTGTGCCAATGCATTGATTGAATCTCATTTTTCTCCTTAAAGGCATAATTCGGAGAAAAATCAACAATTGAGACAACCACATCATTTGGAAACCAAAGTAGAAATCCTTGAATTGTTGTCCTTGCCATTGAGCTACATAGTTATGAGTGATGAAGAGCTTCAACTTGGTATTCAAGAGTTAAAGGAATTCCTAGCACTGCATTTCTTTATGCAAAATTTATTTTCTTTTTTTACTATTTCCATTCTTACCTTTTGCTTCTACATATGTAAATACTTTAATAGTAATACTCTTTCCTAGCTTTGCTGTCTCCAAGCAACATAATTCCATCCTCTTCACTCCACATATCTTACAGTCTCCCATTAGATATTCCCTTTTATGGAAACTTGCATCTAGTTGCTTTGGATAGAGAACTAACTCCCACAGATGTGTGAAACCTTTGAACATGTGACATGAAGTTAAAAAACCCATACTAATGTTGTTGCCTACGGCATAGATACCACATACATAGTTGCAACCTACATCATGCAACCCAAAATCATGAGAGCACCTGAGGTTCAATGTGCCCTTTAGAAAGAACATTTGCACATGGTATTCACAACAACATGTGTATCTATCCTTCAACTACCTACAAAAGAATGTCTTCAACATCTCAAATATTCTCATGCCAATCTTGTAATTTGGATGTTTTTCTTTGAAGCCCTGAAAAGAACTCAACATGCAATATCCATGGGCTATCAAAATGTTAACTATGATAAATTATTGCTAAGTGGAATATACATATGTCTAACCAAGACATTGAGCATGTTAATCAAAACAAACTAGTGTGTTAACCAACACACTCAATATGCTAACATGCGTGTAATAGTGTATGTTGACTAGCATATATAGTGTTTTAATTAGCATACTAGGTTTGCCAAGTAGCATGCTCAGTGTGCCAATAAGCATATGAGCCATGCTAAATAGCATAGCATGTGTGTGCTAAACTAGCATACTAGGTATGCCAACTAGCATGGACAATGTCCTGACCAACATACCTAGAATGCTAACTAGCATACTAGGTATGCTAACAAGAACAATCAGTGTGGAGTTTGGCATATGAGGTATGCTAAACTAGAATACCATGTATGCTAACTAACATACTCAGTGTGCCAACAAGCATATGAGGTATGCTAAACTGCATAGCATGTGTGCTAACTAGAATACAAGGTTTGCGAATGAGCCTAGACTAGGTTCTAAATAACATTACTAGAATGTTAACTAGCATACTATGTGTGCTAATTAGCATACAAGATATGCGGTTTAGCATACTCAGTATGGTAATTAGCATACTAGGTATGTTAACTAGCATACAATGTGCTAACCATCATACCCAATATGCTAGTTAGCATACTAGGAATGCTAACTAGCATAAACATTGTGTTAAATAGCAAACTCAGCATGCTAGTGAGCATACTAGGTATGCTAAATAGCATACATCTTGTGTTAGCCAGCATACTCTGTATGCTCGTTAGCATACTAGGAATGCTAACTAGCATACACACTGTGTTAACTACCATACACAATTGGTTAAACATCATAGGCAGTATGCTTACTAGCATAGACATTGTGCTACCCAACTTGCATAGTATGTTGACTAGCATATATAGTGTGTACCGACATACCAAGTATGCTAAGTAGCATACTTGGAATGCTACCTATCTTACACAGTGTGTAAACAAGCATACTCAGTATTATGTACAATGTGGTTACCAATATTAGTCCACAAAATAATATGCTAGTGATTAGCATATAAAGCTATTATGCACTAGATATGTAATGCATAGAATGCATAAGTTATGGCATATCAATTTGATTGATCACCTAAAGCTTGTCTAGGAGGCACACAAGGTGTTGTATGTAGATTTTTCCCCTGATTCTCTTTCGACAAACCTCCGTCTTGTTAGGTGAAACGCAAGTCTCCTCTCTCCAAAATGTGTAGACAAATTCCTTAATTTCGTCTATGTTAGGGCTATGAGGATGTTGCTTATGACATGGAACCAATGAAAACAATCAACCATCGACATCAAGATTTAGCCCCCATGATTTTGCCTTGAATAAGGTGCAAGAACTGAC
The DNA here is from genome assembly GCF_053477565.2 of Lygodium microphyllum. Classification (NCBI taxonomy): domain Eukaryota; kingdom Viridiplantae; phylum Streptophyta; class Polypodiopsida; order Schizaeales; family Lygodiaceae; genus Lygodium; species Lygodium microphyllum. Next base: position 102,932,803 of record NC_141162.1, on the reverse strand, counting down.
TTTAGGGACCCCAGAGATTTTTGCAATAGGCATGTTTTCCTTTGAATTCAACATCATTTGCAATGTTGCATTCCTTTTTTTTTAAACTCCTCATTAGAACCTAGCTACTTGACAATAGCTAGTGCGTTGTGGACATTGGAGATGATTGCACTTTGTTCAATAGCCTCCTCCACTAAAGACTAATCACGGGAGATGATTGCAGTTTGTACAACACCCTCTTCCACTAAAGACTAATCATGGATTGCATAAACAAGCGGATGCTGAGTGACAAGATTCCATATTTTTCCTGCTTCACTTCTGTACCAAAACCTTTAGTCCTACTCTTGAAAGCTCTCACAATTTTGGAGGACATTTTCTTTTTCTCCTCATCATCGAGGGCATGATGTCCTTGCTCAACTTTCATCTATTTGTGCTCTCATTGTTTCCTCTTTCTTTCTCCCTCATATTTCCTAATCACAAAGGGAGCTAGATCTTGGGAGTTATGATTCATTTTCTATAATGGCTCCCTTCTACAAGGATCTTTCATGAGAACTACAAGCATACATAAAACATTAATTACTTGAAATCACTTATATGTATAGTTGTCAAAACTTGACGATATAATTTGCACATACTATGAAGAAATACTCTCACTAAGCTATAACTTTCAAAACTTGATTTGCAATCCGTCATATATGTTGGCTTCATAAGTTAACATTGATAATTTACTTACCAACATACTACAGCATGGATGCATTTCTAGCATTGGAGTTGGTGGCAATATTGTTGTTTGATTCTCCATAGATGTAGGTTTGTGCCAGTCTGGAGAGAGAGAGAGAGAAAGAGAGAGCTCAGCTTGGATAGCTCAATTTTGAGGTAGGATGCCCACCACAAAGAATCACATAGAGAGAGAGAGAGAGAGAGAGAGAGAGAGAGAGAGAGAGAGAGAGAGAGAGAGAGTCCACTACTCCACAACTCCAATAATTGAAAAAGAAGGCCACATCCCAAATGGGAGGGAATGGATAATAATATTTATTGACTTTTAAATTGAGACCGCTCTTACTCTTTGGTTTTCAATATGTGCTAACAAGCACAAGTAGCTAACATTGTCCAGGACAACATTTTTAGTGACACATTAACATTCTTACACCCTCAAGTGATGAGTCTACTAACTATAATAAAGATGAGAAAGGAAAGAGTCTTCAAAGTACAAATGTGCAAACGACTCAAATGATGAGTTTGTTGACTACGATATATATGAGAAAGCAACTAAGATGATTCTCATGAATCCAGAATCCTTAAAGATTCAAGGACTACACCTAAACACCAAAATATTCAATATAAAGTTTCAAAATGGAATGGCTTAACCAATTAGAGATCTTACATCATGTACACTCAAGGTATAAGCTTGCATACTGAGGGCTGAAATGATGAACGGATTGCCTCTTACCCATCCAACCTCCAATCCTCACTAGAAGAACTAAAGAGGGGCACCACCTAGCCAAAGGGAGGATGGGCTAGGACATCCCTATGTTCAAAGAGAATCAAGAGAGCCAAGACACAAATTTACAAGAGAGAATATATGTGCTAGACACCACATTGGAATATAAGAGAGAGAGATGAGAGGAGAGGGAGACAAGAGGAGAAGAGGTAGAAGAAGCTCGTCATTATGCTACATGGAATGAGAAGATGAGAAGAGAGGGAGATAATAGGAGAAGAGGTAGAGGAAGCTTGCCGTTATGCTACATGGAATGAGAAGATGAGAAGAGATGGAGATAATAGGAGAAGAGGTAGAAGAAGCTTACCATTATGCTACATAATAAAAGAACTCACTCATAGCTTCCCTCAAAGAGATGAGGGTATTCTAGAATGCTCTCATGGACTTGTCATTCTCTCTCCCCCTTTCTTCATTCTCCATGGGCTCTTTATATAGCCTCCATGAGGGATTAGATTAAGCTAATCTTCTTGATTAACTTAATCCTAGATGATGTATGGCATCTTTGAAAATATGGAGCATAGTGAATGGGACAAGTCCCCACCTTGGTCATCATGCAAGAAGCCAAGGGTGGTGGTAGACAACATAGAAAAATGGAGCTAGATTACAAGAGGTGGGTGCCCAAAGCACATTATTATAATATATTTACAAGAAGGATAGAGTGGAAAGTTGGTGTGGTGAAAGAGAGAAGAAAATTGCATATAGCCAGCAGTCTGCGCCTTCGTAACTTCAAATCCGTGAGGAATTTGAAAAAAGTTTCTTCTGCAACTTTGTAGACCAGGTCGAAACCGATCGGCCTTCGCGGGAATTTTCTTGAAATTAGCTTTTTCTTGGGAGTTATTGAGATTATAAAAAAGGCTTCCAAAAGCTGCTTTGACTTTAGTATCCCATATGTATATAAATACATATAAGCATGTGACAAAAGGGGTCCATGCTTGTAAGCTTTTGTGCAAGATCCAAATGACACCATGATGTGGATATTGACTTGTGTGCAAGGGTGAGGTGTCCTCTAATGATGGTGATAGATTCCAAATCTTAGTGATGCAGACGGGGCCCATGTGTAGTTGGAGGCTAGTCCTTTGAAAAAATCTATGCATTCACTCAACTCCTAGGTGTAATCCATTTTCATCTTCACTAAGATAACCATCCCTTTGACCCTTTACATTGACATGCCTTCTAAGAACTTGTTCCTCCCATTTGCTAGAGTTATCATAATCGAGAAGCAATGTAGCATACCTAGTGCTTGAAGAGTAAACCCAGAGTGATATGGTAGGCTCTTGATAGGGGCTTTGGCCAAAATTTTGTGGTAGTAATCCAGGTTGTAAAAAACCCGGATCATTAGCCCTCCCCTTAGGCTAGAGGTATTCATGCCTCTAGCTTGATAATGATGGTCCAATAAAGCAAGGAGGACTGCACCCCCTCATTGGTGGCTCTTCATTGAATGACTGCTCCAAAGTGTTCATATTTCTTTGAAAATAAGGCTTCAGTCGCCATCCATTTACCCTTGTCTTGTGAACCTTCCCATCCATGTCACCTAGCTTATAACTGCCATTTGGATATCTCCTTATGACCATGAATGGCCCTTCCCACTTGAACACAAGTTTAGCATCCTTTCTGTTATCGAAGCGGTTATCATAGCGTAGCACAAGTGATCCTTCCCTTATGTGTTTGCTAGTCAGCTTCTTATTAAAGGTCTTCCTCCTCTCTTCAGCCTGCATGGAATAGTGTTGGACTGCTGCTTCTCTATCTAACTCCAGCCTCTCTAGATCCAAGATCCTTTCCTCTAACTTCTTATCTTGATTCTTCTCTTGACTGGCTACTAAAACACGCAAACTGGCCAGTTCCACCTCTATAGGAAGCAAAGCTTCTTGGCCATAGACGAGGTGAAATGGAGTATAGCCAAGCGAGGTTCTAAATGAAGTCCTGTAGGCCCAAAGAGCTGCATTCAATTTTTTATCCCAGTGCTTGGGGTGCATGTGTACTTGCTTGGTAATTATCTTACAAATCAGCCCATTCACTTTTTCGACCAAACCATTACACTGTGGATAGTAGGGAGTAGAATGCCTGTGCTTGATTTTTAGCCTTTCCATTAGCTCCCCTACTAGGTTTGCCCTAAAACCAGGACCTCGATCAGAGATAATTTCCAAAGGTGTGCCAAACCTGCAACAAATATTTTCAAACACAAATTTTCCCACTTCTTGGGCTGTGATCCTACTAGTTGCTGAAGCCTCTGCCCACCTCGTCATGTAGTCCACTCCCATTATGATGTATTCCTTGCCAGATTGAGTTCGTGGGAGTGGTCCTATTGCATCAATCCCCCATTTCTCAAATGGGCCATATGTAGTTATGGGATTTTGTTCCTCATGCACTAGCTTCCTTGGTCCGGCCTTTTGGCAATCGTCACAAGTGCGGCACCAATGTTGCACATCTCGATGTAGACTAGGCCACACAAAACCGGCTTGGAGAATCTTTCTGCTGGTTATTTCTTGAGCAAAATGTCCACCACAAACCCCTTCATGGCAGCTCTTAATCACATCTATAATCTCCTTTGCTGTTGGCACCCTTCTAAGCACTGCATCCTTTCCTTTGCAATACAACACATCATTTATCAAGCGGTATTTAGTGGCCTTAGTAGCTAGCCACCTTTTCTCACTTTTACTCATATGTGTAGGTGCCTCACCTTGCTCGAGAAAATAAAGCACATCTTGTAGTTGAAACTTGCCTTGAAACAAGGGAAGCTTTACGGCAATGATGCCCACCATTGCCTCTTTCAATTTTTCAGCTGCTAGAGCATCTGCGTCGCCATTTGTGCGCCTTGGCACAAAATAGATTTGGGCTTTCTGTAGCTTTCTCATGAGAGTTTTAGCTTCCCTCATTTTCACTGCTAAGTTATCATTTTTACAAGCCCAGATTCCTTTCATTTGCTTAACAATGAGCATAGAATCCCCAAAAACATTAAGCCGAGTGATACCATGTGAGAGACACCACTTCAAACCTAAAAGCAAGGCTTGATATTCTGCCTCATTGTTAGAATGGACATCCTCCAAGCTGATACCTTCTCCATAAAGTTTGTCACCTTCGGGACTGAACACCACTATTCCTGCTGCCGCTCTGTCTTTAATACGCTTGTAGGCCCCATCGAAGTAGAGGGCGTGGGCATTCTCCACCCGTGGCGGCTCCTCAAGAGGAGGTGTCTCCTCTTTTACCTTTCCTTTCTCCTTTTCCTTCTTTTGATGGCATCTATGGGTCAACAAATCAGCTAGGCAAGCTCGAGTAGAATCCTCCACCTTGAAGGTGTAGTCAAACTCTTGGAGTTGTATCACCCACTTAGCGATTCTAGCTGAAACATCCATGTGTTGTAAGGCATAGGGAAAATGCTCTTCTGTCGTGATCACTGTGAATGGCCTAGGGAGAAGATAAGGACGAAACTTCCTTACAGCAAACATTAGAGACAAAACCATTACCTCGACCATCTTGTACCCTCGTTCTGATGCTGTCATTACTCTACTAGAAAAGTAAACCGGTCTCATTAGTCCAGTTTTAGCATCCTTTTGTATTAGTGCTGCCCCTAGAGCATTGTCCCCAAAACTCGGGTTGACAAAAAACTCTTGATCCCAACAAGGCTGTAAAATTATAGGAAGGGTGCTAAGAGCCTTCTTCACCTCGTGAAAGCACCTTTCGCTTTCGTCACTCCACAGGAGCTCCTCAGAGTGGGTTAACTGTTGTAGTGGAAATATTAATTGGGAGAGGAGATGAATGAACCGCCCCATATATCGCACCTTCTGAATGAAAGAGGTTAGTTGCTTCACAGAAGATGGTGATGGCACCGCCAATAGGGCCTTAACTTTGTTTGGATCTGCTTCAATGCCCCTCTCACTTACGGCATGCCCTAACAAAGTTACACTGCTTTCGCCAATGCGACACTTCTCATGGTTTAACTGCCCCCCCATTTGTGCGAGTCGGTTGAAAGCTTCATCCACCTTCCCTAAATGTAGAGCCTTAGAACTATAAATACAAAAATCATCAATAAAGACCCTGATGGATTTCCCAAAATATGGCTGGAAGACATAATTCATGAATCGCTGGAAGGTAGCTGGGGCATTTGTTAATCCAAATGGCATTACTTTGTAAGCAAAACAACCCCAAGGTGTAATGAAGGTGGTCTTCTGTTGATCCTCCTCAGCTATTCGGATCTGGAAATAACCTGAATACCCATCACAAACAGTGTATCTCTCATGCCCAGCCACCTCGTTGAGTATTTCATCCTGAAAGGGAAGAGGAAAGTGATCTCTCTTTGTTGCAGCATTTAGTGGCATGTAATCCACACAAATCCTCCATTTTCCATTCTTCTTGGGTATCACCACCACAGGTGAAACCCACTCTGAGTCCCCTATTGGATAGATAAAGCCTGCCTTTAAAAGTCGTTGCACCTCAGTGAGTAGAGCGTTTTGTTGAACTACTCCCAATCGTCGTAGTCGCTGCACCACTGGCCGTGCTCCCTCTTTTAGATTAATGTGATGTTGTACTGCTGTCACACCTGTGATGTGTTCATAATCAGAAATAAAAAGTGCAGAATGTTTTATCACCACTTCCATGTAGGCTGCCTTCTCCTCAACTGATAGATCCTTAGCCAACATTTTTTCTAACCCCTCCTTCTCGACCTTTGGAAGCTGCTGCGGAATTTCACTACTAGAAGGCCCTTTTAATGTAATCCCCATCACTTCTAGAGAGCTTTCTTCCTCCTCATTAGAAGACTCTCCCTCTGTCATAGATGACCAACCCTCGCTGGAACTCCATTCATCAGCGGTGGTTTCTAACACAAGATCCTCCTGTCGGCCCTCCTTCATGTTGTAGATAGTGCTCTTCCATTTTTTATGCAGCCCCTTTTGTGGCCTGAGCTCTAAAGCCCCTGTCTCCCAATCTTGTCTGGCTTTCATTCCCATTAGCCATGGTCGTCCAAGAATGAGCGGATAGCCATCCCTTCACTGGCATCACATACATGTCAAGCTCCAGTTGCACTCCACACACCTTTACCTTGACTTTCTTTATAACTCCCAAACAATTTACTACCACATTGTTAGCCATTTTGGCCCCAAATTTAGTAGTTTCATTTACCTCTAATCCCAAACGATGCATCAACTTTTCCGTCATGACACAAATCTCTGCACCTCCATCCACATATGTTTTTGACACTCTCTGCCCATTGATTTCGGCTTCCACTAGAGGTACAATATCTTTCATCTTTCTAGCCTGGATTGCATTCACATGTCTATTCTTCATGGGTCTAATGCTTACCATCTTTGACCATTGTCGCCGCACTGTTGGAGATAGATGTAGTAATTGTGGCCATGAAATTTTTGGCCCTTGATTCCTCACATCAGCAAGCAAATCATAAGCTCTAGTACTTTTACCCAAGGGAAAATCATCTGGCTCAATGTGTCGGCATGAGCGAGCCCTCCTCTTTTTACTGGTGCGTGTCTTTGCAGCCACTGATGACTCTGCCTCCTCTTCCATATTTTCAACCTCCTTTGGTGGTGTAGGCTCCATCTTCTCAATTCTCCGGGCTTTCTTCACCGGCATTGCTTCAACCTCTACTACTTTGTCATTTCCTTTGACATCACTCTCATCTAAACTAATTATCCTAACATCATGATTCTCTGGCGGTTGAACAGGCAAGGGCGGCACCTCTGCAAGTGGTCGAGGATACTGGAGAACTTGAACCGGTGGTGGAGGCCTTGGATTCGGTGGAACAAACCTTTCCCTAGGTGGTGTCACTTGTTGTCCCCTCCTTCTTGGTTGGAACCCATTTCCTGGAAAACGCCTAGGATGAGGGCAAAAGTACATACCATGGCCAGTCTCCCCACAATTATAGCAAACATACTCTCTTTCTTGTCTTCTTGGACCTCGATTGCCTTCATTTATGAGGGGAGGGGGCCGCACTCCTTGCACCAAATTTAATGAAAGGCTTTCGAGTTGATTAGTAATGCGTTGTAGGAGCTCTTGCTGTGGTATCTCTGGTTCAGGTGGGGCCTCTGCTATTTCTCTAGGCCTTTGCATGGTTGGTAAAACCTGTATGGGCTCAACTCCCCCCTTTAACTGGGCTTGATACTTCAATTTTCTATCTTTCTCTCTCGCATAAGTGACTGATTCTTCATATGATGTGGGAAACTTTCCTTTGACTTTCTCCCTTAGTAGAGGATGGAGTCCGGCTAGAAAACAATCTTTCTTAAGGCAATCAGGTACTCTTTCTCCCTCGGCTAAAGATGTTGTCCATTTATCCCAAAATTTTATAAACATGCCTTCATAGGTTTGGTACTCCCCTGCTATGGTTTGGCGAAGATCTGAGAGTTGTCTCCAAATATCTTCAGGTGGCTCTGTATCTTGGTACTTGTGCATGAATGCGGTCTTGAGATTCTCCCAATTACCCCTTGTAGCCTCTGGGAGAGCTTGATACCACACTCGAGCATCACCCTTTAGAACTAAAGGGAAGGCCCGTACTTTGGTTGCTTCATCATCCCGGCCTGTGACTAGAAAGGCCATTTCTAAGTCATCCAAAAAGTCCAGAGATTTCTCCCCTTTGTGCCCAAAAAAACTTGGAAAAGCCATGATAGGAAGATGTTGATCTAGCTCAATACAAAATAAAGATGAACACGTCTAGGCCCAAGTCATATCTTATTAAGGGTAGAATAAATGGATTTACAGATGCATTAATCTCAGCAAGACGACGAGGGCCCAATAAGCACCTTATAATATTTTGAAACCTGATCTTTGTGCTAACGATTATATGCACGGTTTGTCTAGCAAGTGGACGGATAGGTCCGTACAAGTCCCTATGGTTCATGGGATACACTTAGAGTAGAATGAATATGTGCACATTAAATGAGATGTTATAATCCAAAATAGGGAGTATTATGGGATCAGGAGACAACAAGATCTCTCTCAACTTCTCAGCTCCAAAATAGAAGACCAACCTTTGCTGAAAATGTATCTTTCTACTAATGCACACATCCACCCGAATGTTTTGAACCGATTGAAAGTTGTAGAAAGTAGGAGTAGTCATTTATGCATTAACTACAAATTTACACTACAAACTTTCATGAAGCGTGTCGTTGAAGCTATGGCCTCTTAGATCCCACCATTCGAGAGATGCGAAGGATTTGCTCACCACTAATTAGCGTAGCTTTTGTGTGACCATCATCAGCCTTGTAAAGTTCATAGGCTTCGATAGCTATCTTTTCAATTACTTTGAGTCTTCTTGCTAGTAGTAGTTGAAGCGCATCACCATATGTAGCCTCTCGCCAATACCGCACACCATTGATGTGTAACTCACCCTCCAAAAACTTGTTAATCCCCGAATTTGAAAGCGCCTTCACCACTTGAAGACGAAGCTCCGTAGGGAGTGTCTTTACACTAGACACCAAGCACTCAACACAATGCCTTGACGTAGAGACTTGATGAGAGCAAGATTTCTCATGAAGCAAAGAAGGATGTGTGTAATTAACTTGCTTTACCCGCATACGTGCCGTTTGTCGATAAAGATCCTTCTTCTCTTGAGCTTCTTTTGGAGACCATTGCGGTACTCTTGAGCGCCGAATCCCTTGAATAGGGTTTGATGAAGATTCCTCCTTAGTGACTTCTTGACAAACACTCGTTGAAGAAGAGGACAACTCCTTAGATGTTTCTTTCTTCATGGAAGTTGTAGAGCATAGCTTGAGAACTCCTCAGCGGGGGCACCAAAAATGAGGGCTGAAATGATGAACGGATTGCCTCTTACCCATCCAACCTCCAATCCTCACTAGAAGAACTAAAGAGGGGCACCACCTAGCCAAAGGGAGGATGGGCTAGGACATCCCTATGTTCAAAGAGAATCAAGAGAGCCAAGACACAAATTTACAAGAGAGAATATATGTGCTAGACACCACATTGGAATATAAGAGAGAGAGATGAGAGGAGAGGGAGACAAGAGGAGAAGAGGTAGAAGAAGCTCGTCATTATGCTACATGGAATGAGAAGATGAGAAGAGAGGGAGATAATAGGAGAAGAGGTAGAGGAAGCTTGCCGTTATGCTACATGGAATGAGAAGATGAGAAGAGATGGAGATAATAGGAGAAGAGGTAGAAGAAGCTTACCATTATGCTACATAATAAAAGAACTCACTCATAGCTTCCCTCAAAGAGATGAGGGTATTCTAGAATGCTCTCATGGACTTGTCATTCTCCTCCTTCTCTTTTCTCAAAGAGAATCAAGAGAACCAAGACACAAATTTACAAGAGAGAATACATGTACTAGACACCATATTGGAATATAAGAGAGAGAGATGAGAGGAGAGGGAGACAAGAGGAGAAGAGGTAGAAGAAGCTCGTCATTATGCTACATGGAATGAGAAGATGAGAAGAGAGGGAGATAATAGAAGAAGAGGTAGAGGAAGCTTGCCGTTATGCTACATGGAATGAGAAGATGAGAAGAGATGGAGATAATAGGAGAAGAGGTAGAAGAAGCTTACCATTATGCTACATAATAAAAGAACTCACTCATAGCTTCCCTCAAAGAGATGAGGGTATTCTAGAATGCTCTCATGGACTTGTCATTCTCTCTCCCCCTTTCTTCATTCTCCATGGGCTCTTTATATAGCCTCCATGAGGGATTAGATTAAGCTAATCTTCTTGATTAACTTAATCCTAGATGATGTATGGCATCTTTGAAAATATGGAGCATAGTGAATGGGACAAGTCCCCACCTTGGTCATCATGCAAGAAGCCAAGGGTGGTGGTAGACAACATAGAAAAATGGAGCTAGATTACAAGAGGTGGGTGCCCAAAGCACATTATTATAATATATTTACAAGAAGGATAGAGTGGAAAGTTGGTGTGGTGAAAGAGAGAAGAAAATTGCATATAGCCAGCAGTCTGCGCCTTCGTAACTTCAAATCCGTGAGGAATTTGAAAAAAGTTTCTTCTGCAACTTTGTAGACCAGGTCGAAACCGATCGGCCTTCGCGGGAATTTTCTTGAAATTATCTTTTTCTTGGGAGTTATTGAGATTATAAAAAAGGCTTCCAAAAGCTGCTTTGACTTTAGTATCCCATATGTATATAAATACATATAAGCATGTGACAAAAGGGGTCCATGCTTGTAAGCTTTTGTGCAAGATCCAAATGACACCATGATGTGGATATTGACTTGTGTGCAAGGGTGAGGTGTCCTCTAATGATGGTGATAGATTCCAAATCTTAGTGATGCAGACGGGGCCCATGTGTAGTTGGAGGCTAGTCCTTTGAAAAAATCTATGCATTCACTCAACTCCTAGGTGTAATCCATTTTCATCTTCACTAAGATAACCATCCCTTTGACCCTTTACATTGACATGCCTTCTAAGAACTTGTTCCTCCCATTTGCTAGAGTTATCATAATCGAGAAGCAATGTAGCATACCTAGTGCTTGAAGAGTAAACCCAGAGTGATATGGTAGGCTCTTGATAGGGGCTTTGGCCAAAATTTTGTGGTAGTAATCCGGGTTGTAAAAAACCCGGATCACATACCTCATTTCTGAAAGGTGAGAAGGATCGAAGCTTGCACGCGAGCTATGGCGGGAGAGCAAGAGCAAGAAAGAGAGAGACAAGAAATGGGAACTCCAACAGTCACAATGTGTGACCGGGCCTTCCTTTATTCAAACTGTCACTAAAAGAATAAAGAATAAAGTGACGTGACGGGCGCCCGCCACCTGCAGTGTGCAGTGGCGCGTACTGTCAGTGTAGTAATACACGGGGCGGCACAGCGGAGGCGCCTTTACCCCCAACAACCTCCCACTTAAAGGCGAATCTGCCCTAGTGAAAGAGAAAAGAAAAAAAGAAAAGACAGTACAAATGTACATAGGTACAAGGGATGAGGAAAGGCGACATCTCATCCAACGCCCATCAACCTCCTGAGGAAGGGAAAGCGCTCAGTAGTGAGGCTCTTCGTGAGCAAATCTGCAGGATTCTCGTCAGTGGAGATCTTGACAAGGTCAACAGACCTGTCCTCCACGACACCACGTATGAAGTGATACCTCACCTCAATGTGTTTCGTCTTCGCATGGAAGACCGGATTCTTAGCCAACTGAATGGCACTCATAGAATCCGAATGCAGTGTAGGTGTAGCATCAATCCCAAGGTCAGCAACTAGACGGCCTAACCATATGGCCTCCTTGCAAGCCTCAGTGGCTGCAACATACTCGGCCTCAGTGGTAGACAAAGCCGTACACTTCTGAACCCTGGACATCCAAGAGATAGCCCCTCCAGCATAGGTGAATACGTAGCCAGAAGTGGACTTCCTACTATCTGCATGTCCTGCATAATCGGAGTCAGTGTACCCCACGACCCCTGTATCCTGGCTGCCATAGCAAATACACATATCTGCTGTGCCCTTCAGGTACCTCATGATACCCTTCACGGCATCCCAATGTCTGCTGCCAGGTGTAGCCATATAGCGTGCCACAACACCAACTGCATGTGCAATATCTGGACGAGTGGCTATCATGGCATACATCAAACTGCCCACGGCTGATGCATAAGGGATCTTGGCCATCTCGGCCCTCTGCTCATCTGTCTGCGGACAATCGGCCTGTGATACCTTCACATAAGAAGGTAATGGACAGCCAATAGGCTTTACGTCCTGCATGCGGAAGCGCTCAAGGACTTTATGAATGTACTCCCGCTGTGAGAGATACAAAAGTCCCTGATGCCTATCGCGCTTAATGCGCATCCCAAGTATATGTGAGGCCTGTCCCAAATCCTTCATCTCAAAGCTCTTCTTTAGCTGAGATTTAAGAGCATCTAGCTCATCATGAGCTTTCCCTACTATCAGCATATCATCAACATAGAGTACCAAGATAAGCAAACTGCCATCACGAGCTTTCTTCGTGTAAAGACATGGATCCATAGCACTCCTGCTGTAGCCCTGTGACTGCATAAAGGCATCAAACTTATGATACCATTCCCTAGGTGCCTGCTTCAAGCCATACAAGCTCTTCTTCAACTTGCACACTAGGTGCTCCCTGCCAGGTTCTGCAATGCCCTTAGGCTGATCCATATAGATCTCATCATGCAAGTCCCCATGTAGAAAAGCCGTCTTGACATCCATCTGATATAGATCTAAGTCAAGCTGTGCAACCAAAGCCAAGACTAAGCGCAGGGTGGTCATCTTAACCACAGGAGAGAAGACCTCATCAAAGTCCACACCATGTTCCTGTTTAAAACCCTTTGCTACCAATCTAGCCTTGTATGCCGGCTTGGGGTGTCCAGGGGTACTTTTCAGCTTGTACACCCACTTGCATGGAAAAGCCTTCTTGCCCTTAGGCAAGGCAACCAAATCCCAAGTCTCATTCTTATGCAGGGAGTCTATCTCAGACTGCATAGCCCTCTCCCAGGAGTGACTATCACCCCTGCGCATAGCCTCATCATAAGTGAAAGGCTCTCCTGCATCTGTAACCAAAACATAATGCATAGAGGGCTGAAATCTGTCAGGTGGACATCTGTCTCTAGCAGACCGTCTCACCGCAGGCTCTGCTGCCTGTCCAACACCCTGGCCCTGTGGAGGAACTGCTGCAGGCTGTACTACTGGCTGTGCTGGAGGTCTAGGCTCCTCCTGAAAGATCACTCTGCGGATCTCAACCACCTTCTCAGGCTGCCTATGCATCTTGTCTTCATGGAAGACGACATCATGGCTGCGTACTATTTTCCGCGCCTGCGGATCCCATAGGCGATAGCCCATCTCTCCTGACTCACCATAGCCAAGGAATATGCATTTAATGCTCTTTGGATCCAATTTACTCCTCTTGTCCTTGGGCACATGGCAAAATGCCTCACATCCAAAGACACGGAGATGCGCATAAGAGGGTGGCTTACCAACCCAAACTTCCTCTGCAACCTGGAAATCCAATCCACTGGAAGGCGATCGGTTTATGACATGCACTGACGTACTAACTGCCTCAGCCCAAAAACTCGGGGGTAGGCTTGCATGGCTAAGCATAGAGCGCACACGCTCCTGAATAGTCCTGTTCATGCGCTCAGCCAAACCATTCTGGGGTGGGGTGTAAGGGGCGGTCAACTGACGCTTAATACCCCTGTCATCACAAAACTGCTCAAAAGCATGCGAGACATATTCTCCCCCATTATCTGTCCTAAGGCATTTCAGCCTATACCCAGTCTGGTTCTCAACAAGAGCAAGCCATCTCTGAAAAACTGCCAAGACATCGGACTTCTGCTTTATGGGATAAGCCCACACTTTCCTAGAAAAATCATCAATGAAGGTAACGAAGTACTTCGCGCCACCCATAGACATGCAAGGCATAGGCCCACAAACATCGGAATGCACCAATGCCAAGGGCTCACTCATGCGTGGCCTACCCGATTTCTTATGCGTAGACCTATTCTGCTTACCATAAAGACAATGATCACACGAGTCAAAACATGCATAATCCAAAGGCGGAAGATACTGCAAACCAGATAACATTTTCATTCCTTTCAAAGACATATGCCCCAAACGGGCATGCCAAAGTGATACATGTGGGATAGAGCCCACTGCCAAAACATGGTCTACAGAAGACCTAGATACAACAAGAGGATAGAGGCTGCCAGCCTTGGCGCCTCTAGCAAGCACAAGTCTGCCTTTGGTAATCTTCCAGGTAGAATCCCCAAAACAGACATGAAATCCTGCATCATCCAACTGTCCTGCAGACATAAGACTACGCGTAAGCGCAGGTACATGACGTACATCCCTAAGCAAAAAGGAACTGCCAGTGGAAAACTGCAACTGAATATCTCCACAGCCCACAATATCAAGAGACCTGTCATCTCCAAGTTTGACTGATCCAGATACAGTACGGTAAGAGTGAAACCACTCACGGTAAGGCGTCACATGGAACGACGCACCTGAATCCAATAACCAGCACTGTGCATACATACTAGGTGTCTCAGTCAAGTGTGAAGCATCAGAAGAACTAGCTGCAAGTATAAACTCATCACCACCATCGGACTCTTCAGTCTACGTGACATTAATTTCCTCAATCTTGACGTTGGACTTCACAGGTACTATGCTGCGATCAGAGGACTTCTCCTGCACTTTATCTTTCCCCTTATCCTTGCGCTTCTCATTGCGCAACTCATGACACTGTGGTCTAATATGGCCCTTTTTCCCACAATGATGACAAGTGACATTTGCATTGCGTCCACGCGACTTACTACGTGACTTGCCACCACGAGATTTAGACCGACCCTTCTGCGAGTCACGGCCTCGGCCATTACCACGGTCATACCTGTCATTCCTGCCTCTAACTGTCAAAGCATGACTACCACGAGAGGCATCCAAGTTTTTGCGATTCACCTCTTCCTGAAGAAGAGCACTCTCAACATCTGCCAATTTTAGAGTAGCACTAGAGGCACAAAGAGCAGTGCGGAATACATCCCATGACTCATTCAGAGTTCCAAGCAAGAAAAGAGGAGTTACTTCCTCTCCAAAGGTGATATCCTGCGAAGTCAGGTTCTTCAGTATAGCATGGAACTGGCTCAAGTGAGCAGACATAGTTGCATTATCCTTCATGCGCAGATCCATAAGCTGCTTCAACCAGTACATCTGACTCGCCGGACTTTTCTTATCATAAAGATTCTTGATCTTATTCCATAGATCCCATGCACTCTGTGCTCCCTCAAATACATTATAATGTACCTGTTCAGTGAGAGACAATACAATCGTGGACTTGCATAGCTCATCAAGTTCAAGCCAGTCGTCAATGTCCATAGTTTCAGGCTGCTCCCCACTCAACCGAAGTGGCTTAATCTGAGATTTCTGCACCAAAACCTGCCATATTTGACTCTTCCAGTAAGAGTAGTTGGTACCATCCAACTTTGTAATGTTAAAGATGGCACTATCATGCGAAGATGACGCCATTATGCAGGCTGGAAATGCCCAAACAGTCCAAAACTGCTTGCTGTTTTACTGCAGAAACTGCCCAAAAATGACCAAAACGGGGTCCAAAGGGTGAGCAAAGTGTGCCAAAAGTTGCTGCCCACTTAGTACTAGGTGCGGTACACCAAATCAGGATATTTCAGCATGAAAAGTACACCTCAGTCCACCAATAACTGCTTGCTGTAATAAATTGCAGGTATGCAGTCTAGAGAGCAAACTGTCCCAAAATAGGATCCAATGTCAAGCAAACAATGCTAGGTCCAAAGCCGGCATGAAACGGACATAAGCAAGGCCAATGACAGTGAAAAGAACATGAGCTCAACACCAAGCATGTCAAAATAACATCTGCCAGTGAAAGGCACACCCCCAGACACTCTAGGCAAAGTGTTCCTGTAACTGCCAAAACCTGACACAAATAGGTGTCTGCTCAAAGAGAAAGATCCAAATATGAGACTCAGCTCATAAGCATCCTGTGAACCAAGAGTACATCAATGCATATCCATAAAGATCGGAGTATGATCCCAAAGTCTCAATGTGTATGTAGCTGCTCAAGACATAAACTGCTTCAAATACATGTAAGTGCTCCAATAGCATGCAACTGTCAAAGGTCAAGAAAGCATGTAAAATGCTCCCACTGGCACAAAAGGCGTACAAAGCGAGCTCAGAAGCTCAAACAACCCAAGAGAAAGCACCAGTGATAAGTGACCATGTCAATGCATCAAGCGCATCCGAGAGAGCATGACATACATGAAGCACTGGTCGTATTAACCATGAAGCAATACATAAGCCCAAATAAGCTCTCGGTCAACTCAATGACATCCAAATAGCAACCAAGATCAGTGATCAAGTAAGCCGGGAATGCTCAAATACATCCAAATCCAAGCTCCAAATGTCGGTATGGCATACACGAACCAAATAGCATATGTCACGAACCAAAGCATGTAATGCAAAAGCCTAACTGTCAAGCAGAGACATGAGGCATAGGCGGTCCACGAGCATGCCGAGTCGGTCCAAATGCCAGTGAAGACGGAGCTAATGCGAAGCTCAAAAGCATCCCATAATCTCATACATATGCTCCAAGTCGTCCCCAAATGTCAGAGATATCATGCCAAAGCTCAAAGCATACATCCGGTATCGGTAGGTAAGTGCCAAAGCATGTAAAGTACCTTCAGCCCACTGTTATTCCAGCATGTATTTACTATTCTAAACAGTAGATTTCAGCCCCAAATTCAAGCCAAAATCATGGTCAAACCAAATGCATACATCCCCAATACATCCGGGTAGGAAGTAGACCGCATACGGGCATCAAACAAGGTAACCGGAGTAGAGTATAAGCATTAAATGCCAATGCCAAGTGTGGCTGCCCTGTTTCCAGCACTGTATAATAGTAAATAACAGTCCCAAATCAGCCAATATTTCAAGCCAAAATCATGGCATAATCATGTGCATACATTCCCAAGGCACTAGGCATCATGTAGACCGCATACGGGCATCAAATAGCACAACCGGAATGGAGTATAAGCAACAAATGCTAATGCCAATGGTGCTGCCCTGTTTTCAGCCTGTTATGACAGTTTATGAAAGTCCCAAATCTGAAGAAATCAGCCCCGAAAGATCAAGACCAATGCCCAAAGCTTTAATGACATCAAACATGAAGTCTATAGCCCTCTTGATCAAGGTAGAGAGCAAGAAGCAATGGCCAAGTGTGGAGCTGAAGTAGATGAGTGCTCACAGCCTGGAAAAAATGATGCAATCTGCCCTGTTGGTGCTAAACTTGCTGCTGCTCCACATGGGCTGAAAAGGGGGTAATGGGGGGCTCAATGATGGCCCAAGGTAGGCACATACCAAGCCATGAAGGCCCAATGCAAAGGGGAGGGAAGATATGAGCTATGGAGCTCAAGAAGAGTGGCTGCCCTTTGTTCCTGCCCTGTTTCAATCTGAGAATACACTCAAATGCCTACAAATGCTAAAGCAATACCTCAAGGGCAAGGCCCTGATGAAGCTCAAGAAGGCCAGGATGGAGCTCGGGAAGCCGGGGAGAGTCGGGAGCTCAAGAGGTCGGCTATGGCTGCCGGGATGGAGACCCAATGCGTGAAGCGAGTCGATGCGAAGGTCGGGAAGCACCGAGTCGAGCTCGAGCAAGAGAATGCCAAGCTCTGATACCAGTTGAAAGGTGAGAAGGATCGAAGCTTGCACGCGAGCTATGGCGGGAGAGCAAGAGCAAGAAAGAGAGAGACAAGAAATGGGAACTCCAACAGTCACAATGTGTGACCGGGCCTTCCTTTATTCAAACTGTCACTAAAAGAATAAAGAATAAAGTGACGTGACGGGCGCCCGCCACCTGCAGTGTGCAGTGGCGGGTACTGTCAGTGTAGTAATACACGGGGCGGCACGGCGGAGGCGCCTTTACCCCCAACAATTTCAACTCTTGAAATCCTTATGATGGAAGGAGTGGAGGATGTAGACGGTGACTTTACTCAAGAGTGTAATAATTGAAGCTTAGATTTTGAATGTAGTGCAAACACCAATCATAAGATTCCTCAACTTTCCGAAGCACATGAAAAAAAGGAGAATCTGAACTACTCCTTGAAAGGGAAGGGCTAGGAGTTGTATATGTAGTGAAGAATTTTTGTCACTATCTACTTGCTTATCCCTTCAACTTCTTTGTGGAACATCAAGCATGATTATATTTTGCTAACATGTCATGTGCCATAGGCTACATAGTATTATGGGTCCTACTAATTCTAGAGTTTTATTTTACCATGATTATTTAGAAATATAAGTAACATAGTAAAAAGTGTTGAGAAAGAAACATGAATTGATGACAATCTTCATGACTACCACTTGGGCAGGTGACATTGTGTACCTTCTCAAGTAAGGACTACCTAATCACCTAATAGAGAGGGCAAGACTCACTCACCTTCTAATCAAGACCCAACCCTATCAAATGATAGCAAGATAAATTTACTGGCTAGGGTAGGATGGTCTACTAAGGAAATGTATTTATGAGTATGAGATCAAGGATGTGCTACAAAAGCAGAAGGGGGGATAGCAAAAGGTTACCTCAACACTATTACCATGGCTCAAAAGATAGTATAATCACAACTTTGGTAGCCTATACTATTTCAAGAAACAACACATTTTGCAAAACACTATAATATGTGTTAATGTACTAATGATCCAACCCAAAAAGATAATATGGAACTTACACTAGTGCTTCCTTGTTAACCCTTCAAAAAATGGGGCATTGACTTAATGAAAATTAGTAGCCCTACTACCCAACATTCCCAAGTACAATATATTATCGTTGCATTTGACTATACAATGAAGTGGATGGATTCAAGATCCACATGCAATAATGATGCCAAAACCATAGCTAAATTCTTGTGGGAAAAACTTATCACCTAGTTTGGTTGTCCCATTGAGATTTCCAGTAATAGAGGGCTCACTTCATTAATGATGTGGTAGAGCATATGCTCTCAATGTTCACTAGTCATTGATTGTAGATCAACTCCATATTACCCTCAAGAAAATGGCCAAGTGACAAAGAAAGTGAAGGGAGTGGCAAGGTGGTAGTGGTAAAATTTATTAACCATGTCAGCATGCCAAGTTCCTCATGTTTGGTTGTTGAGTAGTCCATCTTGGTTTCTATGAACTATCAAGTGGTGAAGATTAGAGGAAAGTCCATGTATGCTCTCATTGTTGGAAAATCACTACTTTGAATGGAAATTTTGGATGTTTCAATGTGCATGTGTAACGTTAATTTTTCTACATCAATTACTCATGGAACAAGCACTTGGAGAAAGTTTGAGTAGTCTTTTAGTAGTATAGGCAATATCAACTCTTAGTACATCCACTAAAATGCTAGTTTTGGATCAATCATGGTACAGATCTTAGTCAAATTGTATCCAAGAATGGAATTGCAATTGACACATTGAAGATTTAGGTTATCTTGGATTTTTTGCCACCCAAAATGGCAAAGCAATGGAATGCTTTCTCAAGCACACTAGTTACTATAGATGCTTTTGTGCTAAATTACATAGCCATTGTAAGAACATTGTACAAGCTCTTGTGGTGAACTGGGGTGGACCAATGAATGTTAGAAAACTTAGAACCATAGAAAAAGGCTCAAATTAGAAAGCTGAGTCATCAAACACTATGAGGTATTTGTGAAGCATGTCCTTGAAGATTGCAAACATCTGGCACTAGAAAGTTGGAGGCATATTTGTCAACCTAAAGGGCATGATGATGTATGCAAGAACTCCCAATTCAATGGCAAAGGTAGATCAACAGGGTGGACCTGCACATTCTAAAAGGCTATTGATCAATTTGTAAACCTCCTTATCCTGAAAAGACAAATCGTCTAGGTGAAATTGTAAGACTCCTTATCCTAAAAAGTCGTTGAGGAAGCTATAAGTCTCCTTGCTTACTACAAGATTGATCATATGCTCAATGTAAGGCAATTAGTATTATTCTTTATTAGTAGTTGCATTCATTATTATTATAATTTATGCATACTCGAATCTTTCCATTTTTCTTAAACACAACCATAATGGAGATACCCAGTCTATATGCTCTGTCTCATAAATGAATTGTGCCTTGAGAAGCTTTTCTAGTTCTTCTTATATAAGATGTATATATTTAGGGTTTAATAGGCATAGTCTTTACTTGGTGGGTTTGACTTCCAAATTTCTTGGAATAGTATGGATGAGTATGTATGGTGGTACTCCCTTGAGATTAGTGTTATTCCATGCAAACACATGTTGGAAATCCTTAAGGAGTGTGGTGAGTTTCATTTTCTCCTTTTTCAAGAGGTCATAAAAAATATACATGGGCTTAGGAGACTCTTCTTCCTTGGTAGGATTCACTTCCTTGTCCTTTTCAAATCTCTCAATCAGTTCACTAGATTTCCCTTCTCTTTTAGCTCCCAATAGAATGACCACAATTCCCCATCTTGTATCGAGTGAATATTTTTTAGATATGCTATAACTTCTTTTGGTTTTCCTTGTCAGATTCTTAACTCTTTCAAGTTTTCTTCAGCTTTCACCATCTCAAGTGCACTGTAATTTCATCCTTGATTGTTTAGATGGAATAAGCTATGGAATCTCTTTACTATCATATGACTTTGAGCTCATTGTGTCCAATTTTTGGAGCAACTCTTTGTCCTCGTCATTGGCTTCTTCAATTGTGAGGACACCAAGATCTAGAATGAGTTACAAGGTTTGGAACCTTGTTTTCTCATAGTCAAGGATCTCTAGATATTCTATTGTTCTAGCTTTGACTTTACTCTCACTATTTCATCCACAAGCACTCCTACATTTTGGGATTTGGGATTTGCAACAATTTTCTCTCTAGTCTTGCCTCAGAGTCGTAGTCTCTAGATTCATGATCTTGTTCATCCTCACTTTCCTTGATAATAAGGTCTTCCTCAAAATTACTAATTTCTTCTTCCCCTAATTTGTTGAGCTTTGTTATTGATGCAATTAATTTGGCATGATAATTGATTAATATTTGTGCCATCCACTTCCACTCTCATTGTTGAAGAAATTCCACAAAAAACTAATAAGTGGCATTATGATTTTCCTTGAAACACTGTTGCCACTAACCAAGATTTTTTATCAATACTTGGTACTTGCTTAAAATGTTAAATCCCACAATTTTAGGTCAAGAATTTTTCTCAATTCTCAATGCTTACCTAAAATGTTAAATCCTACGATATTAGGTCAAGATGTTCTATGATTCATAATCAAAATAGATATTATCAAATCTATCATGCTAGGCTCAATTAGGTGTATAGTGAGCTTTTCTTCACATGATTGACCCATTGATTCACACACTCTTCTATAATTATTCATCCTTTGTAAAGGGTAGATCAAGCATGACAAGGTTGTGCATCCAATCATTTTCATCATTTGGGCAGCAAATGTATTTGTTTAGGGGGTTTGCAATGGTAGTATGATTTGTATCACCTCAAAGGATACTAGATATGGGGTTTAGGTCTACTAGTGTGGTTTTTCAACTTTTGTCTCCACCCTCACTGTGTCTTGCATGTTTCCCAAGAAGACTAGTTCATTATCCCAATATTCAATGTGTTGGGCATTTCACATCCCATTCCCTTCATGACCATGAACTTTACCTTGAATTTAATTCCTGCAATTTTTACATACCAATCTTTCAACACTCCTAGTGGTCAAACCTTGTAGTCATCAAGCACTATAAGGTTGAGATGCATGCTCTCAATGGTTATATTTCCCTATAGTACTAGCACTAATTGATTGACTATACTGACTCATACAACCATGTCAATGATTCCTCTTTTCAAAAAGGCACTTAGATCTTCCACAAGGATGGTGTGATCATCGGCTTCCTCCTCAAATGTGTTGACTCCAAGAGCTCTTGGAGAAGGGTCATATGTTGCAACACTCATATTGTTTTCTTGCACTACTTGAAGTAGTGGTTTTTGTAGTTTTTCCATGTCCTCTATCCATATTTAAATACTTTCTAGATGTTAAAGGTAGTAGGCATCAATAACCCAAGTAGTATTGTCATGTTGATTGAAGCTAATGCAACAACAAGGCCATGTTTCACATCTTTACACTAGAATCAATGTTTTCCTTCACTGTATTTCACCTACAATTTGTTATCCTAATTTCAAATGGCTAAACTTTCTACCTTAGGCTCTTATCTTGGATATGATAAAACATAATGCTTCTATTGCACTCATGTTAAATGTAGTGTTTGGTATGTGCTCAACTATTTGAGCACATGCCATGAGCACATGCCAAACACCGCATTGGGATATACTCCTTCTTTTGAGGCCATAACTCTTTCTATCTATCACTCTACATTAAGATATACTCTTTCTTTTGAGGCTATACCATTCTTAACCTGAGAAGTGGTAGCATCATTCTCAACATTGGATACAACCTTGTCAATTGGTTCAATGGTAATCCCTTCATTTTGGAACAATTTCTTTCTTTTTCCTAGTCTTGGTATTGTAAGAAGTTGGGAATAAGGATTTAGTGTAAATAATATTGATACTATGCCATGTCACACTGACATTGGTATAAAAGGAGAGGACATATAATTTTTCATATATTTTTGACACATTAATACAATTAATGTCCTTCTCTCCCATCTTGCTCACAGCTTCCATGGCTTCACCCTCTTTCATGTATTTCTCTCTCCAAATCTAGTATTTCTTTCTCGTCGTCACTCTATTTCTCTCTTTTATAGTCTTCTCTCTCCTCTTTCTCTCTCCCTAGTTCACTCTCTAACAAGTGGTATTAGAGCATTAGTCTTTGATCCATTTTTCCTTCTATTTTCAGTCCTATTTTCCTCCATCAAAATCAATTTTAGACAAAAAATTGTACAAGACAGTGACTAGTGGAGTGCTGGAGACCATCTATAGTTAGTAAGAGACTACATCTGAAGATATCCAAGGTCAAATATGGAGGAGGATGGCTTAAATGGCAGGTCGTCATCAAAATTCATGCAAAACTAGAGGTAACTAGGGTCAAGGAAGGTTAACCGGGCTTAGTTAGAGGTTAAACTCTAGTTACTTTTCAAAAGGGAGCTTCTCTTCTCTCTCTTTCAAGCTTTTGGCTGAAGCTTCAATGATGGTTGCCAATAAATATTCAAAGATCTCTCTCTACTGATCATCCCTCATAGCCAAACCATGGGGCAATGATTCCTTGTCACCTAAGCTTCAAGAAGAGTATCATGGTCAAGTAGTGATGCAGGAAATGGAGCAGTATACAGCCTGAAAATTGCACCAAAAATTGTGCTGAATTTCATGCTCTTAATATCTTCCTGATCTGCTCCAGATCTTCCACTGATTGACCACTTTCCTTGAAGCACTTCATCAGCCTCTATTTCAGCAACTCTTAGCTAGAGGAGAACTCTAATCATCAACTTCTTTGTTCAAAACCCTAAAACACAACAGGGCAGCCATAGCCACAGACCTGGAAGCTCAATTTTCTTCAAATTTTGGACTTCTCCGACCTCCAAGGCTTCTCTAGGTCTATGTACAAGTCGGATAGACTTCAAGATTGAAGACATTGTGGATATTTCAGCCCGTGGAGGACATTGGAGCTCAAATGGAAGGATTATTTTGGGGCTTTTCTTCAAGAGGCTTGAATCTTTGATATTCAAGTGTTCAAGCAAGGCCGGGGTATTGATTCTTCATGGATTTAATCATATTGGAGCTTGTATGGAGTGATTTCCATTTTGATTCAATCATTACTTCATCATAGATATCATTTGTCAAGCTTGATGCATAACCTTGACTTGTATTGGTTGAATTCTTTTGCCCAAGCTAAAATATTGTACAAGGGTAAGTACTAAAGCAATCAGTGAGTCACTGAATTGCATTGGTAAGACCCTTCCCCTATCCAAACTTTCAAGATTCCATTCAATTGCATCTCATGAAAGGCTAAATGAATATTTTAGAAATGCATCTCATGCTGATTGATTAGATTAGCAAGCTACTGCCATGTTGATATACCCACCGAGGAAAAAGGTGGATGCCAGGGGAGATAGTGGGACAAAAGAGAGGTAGCCCTCCCTCACTATCAAAGATCCCGAAGGGGTGCAACCAATCGACTCGGGGGGAATGTTGCCCACCTCTCGGTGATTTGGAGCCCGTGTAGGGAGCCTATCATGGAGTTTTATCCCTCACACAAGTACAATGAGTGGAGAATTGAAGATTGAAGACTTTTCAAAGGCTCAAGTACCTACAAGTTCAAAACAGGATAAAACAGGAATTTTACAGGGCACTACAGGGCATTTACAGGTGGTTACAAGTACACCCTTCATTATTCAAGTACAAGTGCAGGTACTATAGGATACCCACAGGTCTTACTCAGCCTTATATAGGGTTTGGTAACCATTTGGGGTTACTATCTTGCCTTACAGGGTCAAAACAAGGCACTTATAGGTTTAGATAGGGTGCAGGCCGGGAGTGTTCAGACTCAGAAATTGAGTTGCAGAATTTTCTGTCCTAAATATGTTATAGCTGCTATAGCTCATCTTGAAGATGGCATTCTTCGCTTTGACTTAAACTAAAAAAAATTTAAATCGAAGTTCCCTAGAAAAAATTATAGCCATTTTTCTGATAGGGGGTACTGCAGGACTGCACTATTATGGCAAGATAGAAGGGTTAAAATAAGGTCCAGGAATATTATGCTCAGCAAATCAAGGGAATGACATGAGGCCATATTATCAAGAATGGAGAAAATGGTTTTGTCTACTGATCAAACGAAGTCTTCCATTGAGAAGTTAGTGGATTCAATGAATTAAACAAAGGCTTCTATTGATAAGTTGGTGGAATCTAATGCTCAAATTATGGCACAATTCTCTCGATGGATGCAAATGCAAATGGGATCAAAAGAAGCTAAGGAGAAAGCTTATTCAAATAGTGAGCCTTCAGTTCCACTTCAGCCATCTAACCAAAATGGTCATGGACATGACATTATTCGAAGAAGAGGCATCCCAAATAGCCAGTATGAAGTAGGAGAGGCTTCACAATGGCATGATGACTATTTGGACAGTTTGAATGGAGCTGATTCTCAATCTTTTGGGTTGAATACTAAAATTCCTAGGGGTTCTCTACCAACAGGAAGGTTGCATAGTGGTTCTCAGCCACATGTTGGGAGATTTCCGTCTCAATTTGGGGGTTCCATACATGGTATTCATGATCAGCCTATTTTGGAATAGCAACCATTCCATGAAAGAGAGCTAAAGGACAAGATTGTTCTAGCTAAATTTAATGGTCAGTCATCTTCACCATCTGATTTAGAGGAGTGGACCTCTGAGATGGAATCCTACTTTGACATATTCCCTAAAACTGATGACATGAAGATTCATTTTTCTTCCTTGCATTTGGAGGTATTTGCCCATACTTGGTGGAGGTATATTAAAAAAGAAAATATACTTGTAGAGAATTGGGAAGCTTTCAAGGCACTTATGGTGGCTGAAGTATTTGTCTCCCCTCTTGAAAAAGAGAAATTGGCACGGAGATGGTATGGTTTGGAACAAAGAGGCCTAAGTGTAAGAGAGTACACTAACCAATTCCTCAACCTAACCATATATGTGGAAAGCATCAGTGATGAGGCTAAGCTCCACAAGTATATGTATGATTTAGAGCCATCTTTATCAGCTGATGTCATGGCACAAAATCCTACTTCCCTCTTTAAGGCCATTGAGCTTGCAGAGCGCTATGGAAGAAAATATTGAAGAGAATCTTCATTTCAACCCTGGTTTTGGACAGCCAAGGACTGTTTTTAAGCAGGGGCAAGTTGGTAACACTTATGGCAGCAATCATGTACCAAAGAGGAGCTTCCGAGTACCAACTTATCCTCCATTCAATGCTTCTAAACCTCAAAGTAATTTCAGGAAGCAAACAGTCCTAGAGCTGACTTCAAACAAGGGGACAGCAAGCCTAAACCCATTTCAGCCAACATGATTCCTAAATCTATTCCTATGGATCTTTACAAAGAAAGAAAGGAGAAAGGCTTATGTTTCAAGTGTGGGAAAAAGTATACACCTGATCATGCCTCAAAGTGTGTATACAAAATTGTCAAACCGAAGCTTTAGAGTATGTTAGTTTTTGAGGATTTTGAAGATGACATGGATGAAGCTAATGCAATTGCACTTAATGCTGAAAATGAAGATCTTGAGGAAGAAGTTGGGTAAGAGTATTTCTATTATCCAACCGACTCTTTTTCTTTTGATCTAGGTGGAAGTGTTCCATTTGATCCAGGTGAGACTTGTTATGAGCCGCTTGCTGCCACTAATTGTTCTATTTCTATGGATGCTTGGATAGGATCTAAGAGCCCTAATACACTCTGTATGAAGGGAAACATTTGTGGAAAGCCTGTGTTCATTCTGATAGATAGTGACAGTACTCATAGTTTTGTGAATAAGTCCATCATGGACAAGCTGAATTGTATTCCCATAGATTTACAGCAGCCCATTAGAGTTCAAGTGGCCAATGGTGAAGAGGAAATCAACACACAGATATGCCCACAGGTTTCTTTACAGCTGGCTAAAAGTTTGAAGCAAAAGTAAACCTAATCACTTTGGAAATGGGACCTATAGACATTGTACTCGGTTGTGATTGGTTGATGACATTAGGCAGGATCACTATGGATTTCTCACGGTTGTATATGGAGTTTATTTTTAATGGACAGCTTATCCATTTACAAGGAATTCCTAGTAGATCAAATTTTCAGTTCATTACCATTCAACAGCTCAAAAGGGAGTACAAGAGGCGCTCACAAATATTTGTTTTGCATTTGAATAAAGAGATGCAAGATCAGCCCAATAATTTAGCAAACCATCCAACCTTGAAAGCTCTTCTTGAGGAGTATAGAGATTTGTTTGAGGTACCTACTTCATTGTCTCCCAAGATAGCAGTAGATCACCCTATTGATTTGGAGCCCAACTCAAAGATGATCAATAAGCCACCTTACATATTATCAAAGTGTGAACAAGAGGAAGTAGCCAAGCAAATCAAGGAACTTCTTGAGATGGGATTCATTGAACCAAGTTCTTCACCTTATGCATCTCCAGTCCTGTTAGTCAAAAAGAAATATGGATCTTTTAGAATGTGCATTGACTATAGGGATCTTAATAATATCACAATGAAGAATATGTATTCGATACCCAGGATTGATGATTTGCTTAATGAGATTAAGGGGGCTCGATTCTTTACGAAGATTGATTTGAGGTCAGGGTATCATCAAATTTGCATGCGAGAGAGTGATGAAGTCAAGACTGCTTTCAGGACTGATCGTGGGCTCTACTATTTCTTAATGATGTCAGGGGCTTACAAATGCTCCAACTACCTTCTAAATCTTGATGAATAAGATTTTACAGCCTTTCCTCTTTCAGTTTGTCTTGGTGTTCTTTGATGACATTCTGATCTACAATAAGACTTTACAAGATCACTTGGCACATATGAGGAGGGTTTTTGATGTGTTGAGACATCACATGCTTTTTACTAAGGAGAAGAAGTGTTCTTTCATACAAACTAAAGTGGAATACTTGGGACATATTGTTAGTGAAAAAGGAATATAGGCTGATCCCAAGAAGGTGCAATGTATAAAAGATTGGCCAACACCTACTACTACTACTTCTCTTAGAGGATTCCTTGGTTTATCTTCATTCTATTGTCGATTCATTAAGCATTATGCGGCCATTGTAGCTCCTTTGACTAATATGTTGAAGAAGGAGGCTTTCTTTTGGGATGCTCTTACAGATAGCAGCTTCAACCAGTTAAAGGGACTCCTTACCTCTGCTCCTATCTTAGTATGCCCGAACTTTTCCAAAGAATTTACTATACAGTGTGATGCTAGTGGCCATGGCATTGGGGCTATTTTTCTATAGGAGCATGGAGTGATTGCCTTTGAGAGCCATAAGCTTACAGATAAAGAAATGGCCATGAATGTTTATGACCAAGAGATGTTGGCTATCTTGCATGCAATTAAGAAGTGGCACCATTACTTGTATGGCAGCCGATTCAGAGTACACGGTGATCACAGGGTACTTAAGTATTTCCTTACTCAGTCCAATCTTACTCCTAAGCAGCGTCATTGGGTAGCTACATTACAGAATTATGATTTTGACATCACTCATACAAGGGGCAAAGATAATATAGTGGCTGATTCTCTTTCTCGTATGTAGGCTTGCAAAATTTCAGGCATGACAGAATTGCATAATGATTGGATTGAAGAATTACACGAGGCATAT
The DNA here is from genome assembly GCF_053477565.2 of Lygodium microphyllum. Classification (NCBI taxonomy): domain Eukaryota; kingdom Viridiplantae; phylum Streptophyta; class Polypodiopsida; order Schizaeales; family Lygodiaceae; genus Lygodium; species Lygodium microphyllum. Next base: position 102,904,638 of record NC_141162.1, on the reverse strand, counting down.
CTTCTAGATGAAGAACTTAGCCATATATTTCAGAAATTACAGCAAGGACTTATGGAAGAAAACTCACATTATCAGTTCAAAAATGGCCTTATTTGGTTGAAAGGAAAGATTGTTATTCCTTCTACCTCTTCTTTTACATGGAAATTTATGGAGGAACTACATTCTTTGCCTCTAGCTAGACATTTAGGAGTTTTCAAGACCTATGACAGGATCATCAACAAAAGTTTCTATTGGAAAGGAATGTGGAAAGATGTCAAGGAATTTGTTATGAAGTGTATGCCTTGTCAGCAGAATAAGGACAGCACCCATAAGCCAAGAGGTTTGTTACAGCCATTTACTATTCCTACAGGTAAATGGACTCATATTACTATGGATTTCATTACTCGCTTGCCTACTACCAAGAAGGGATGGAATAGTATATATGTGGTAGTAGATAGACTCACCAAGGCAGCCCATTTTATTCCAACCAAGGTTCAGTTTACTGCTTCTCAAGTGGCCAGTCATTTTATGGAGCAAATTTTTAGACTACATTGATTACCGCAGGTGATTGTTCATGATAGAGACTTAAAGTTTATGAGTAACTTTTGGCAGGTGGTATTTATATCTATGGGCACTAAATTGGCTCCATCTATGGCCTATCATCCACAAACTGATGGATAGATAGAAAGAGTCAATAAATGGTTGGAGACTTATCTTTGCCATTTCTGCTATGATGTCCAAACTTCATGGGATTCTTGGTTACACTTGGCTAAGTTTGCTTATAACAATTCTACCCACGCTAGTATTGGAGTTTCACCCTTTGAGGCTTTGTATGGTTACAAGGTGCCCTTACCCACAGACATCTTTAATGAAAGGATCAATCCTCATGGGAATGAAGAGTTAGAAAGAATGCAGACCCTTCTTCAGCAATGCAAGATGAATCTTAGGAAAGCTCAAGACCAAATGAAGATGTATGCTGATGAGAAGAGATGGCCTTTAGAATTCCAAGAGGGAGAGTTGGTCTTATTGAAGGTGCCCAAGTCTAGGTACTCTACATTAAAAGATGGATCTAGTACTAAGCTTGCCCATAGGTTTTATGGCCCTTACCGAATCCTTAAGCGAATTGGAGACTTGACATAAAAATTAGAGCTTCCCTCTTCCACAAAGATTCATAATGTCTTCCATGTTAGTCAGCTCAAGCCCTTTTATGGTGATCTAGTGGATATAGTTGATGAGCTGCCACCTATTGGTAAAGAAGGTCTTATTCAGTACATCCCAAAGGCTATTATAGGTCAGCGTGAGAAGAAGCTTCGATCTCGTTCTATTGTGGAATATTTGATCAAATGGAGAGGTTTACCACTTGAGGAAGCTTCTTGGAGCCCTGATTCTATATTGGATGAGCCTGCTTTCGTAAGGGATACATTAGTGGTGGCTGAAGCCTATTGATTATGGAGCTAGTGATGATGCAGACAGGATCAGGACATCACGTTTCTTTATAATATTTTTTATCGTGCCTAATTTTTATAATTAAGCTATCTACATGGGCTTAAAGTACTCTTCAAGAGCTCTGTTTTGATATATGGTATGCCTGATTTGGACACTTCTACTAGAAGTTATGGCAAATTTGGTCCAGCAGGGTATGTTTACACAGCAAGCTATCTACTTCATTTTGAGATTATCTGTTGAAGACTTTATGGCTCCATATACTTTCAAAGTATTCCAAATCATGTATATAGCTGAAGCCTACTCTTGTTCTTCAATTTTAGTCCATATGATTGGTCATACTTCATTCATTTTTCCATTTTTAAAGCTTTAAAAACAGAGTAGTAATATGTTCTATCCATCCTTTTCTAGTCTTTCAGGTTTGTTTTTGAGGGCAAAAACTTTTGGGAAGGGATGGATTGTAAGAAGTTGGGAATAAGGATTTAGTATAAATAATATTGATACTAAGCCATGTCACACTGACATTGGTATAAAAGGAGAGGACATGTAATTTTTCATATGTTTTTGACACATTAATACAATTACTTGTTGGGGGTAAAGGCACCTCCGCCGTGCCGCCCCGTGTATTACTACACTGACAGTACCCGCCACTGCACACTGCAGGTGGCGGGCGCCCGTCACGTCACTTTATTCTTTATTCTTTTAGTGACAGTTTGAATAAAGGAAGGCCCGATCACACATTGTGACTGTTGGAGTTCCCATTTCTTGTCTCTCTCTTTCTTGCTCTTGCTCTCCCGCCATAGCTCGCGTGCAAGCTTCGATCCTTCTCACCTTTCAACTGGTATCAGAGCTTGGCATTCTCTTGCTCGAGCTCGATTCGGTGCTTCCCGACCTTCGCATCGACTCGCTTCACGCATTGGATCTCCATCCCGGCAGCCATATCCGATCTCCCCGAGCTCCCGTCACTCCCCGGCTTCCCGAGCACCTTCCCAGCCTATTGAGGCACCTTCAAGGCATTGATACTGAGGTATTTGATCATTCTTTCAGGGTTTTATTTCAGTCTACAGGTTGCAAACAGCAAGGGCAGCCATGGCTTCAAACCCTTGAAGCTTATTCCCCTCATATTGTGCCTTACACCTATCAAGGCTCAAAGAGGCTTGTCATAGGCCTTTGATAGGCCCTTCTTGAGCCCCCCATTACCCCCTTTTCAGCCCATGTGGAGCAGCAGTAAGTTCAGCACCAACAGGGTAGATTGCATCATTTTTTTCCAAGCTGTGAGCACTCATCTACTTCAGCTCCACACTTGGCCATTGCTTCTTGCTCTCTACCTTGATCAAGAGGGCTATAGACTTCATGTTTGATGTCATTCAAGCTTTGGGCATTGGTCTTGATCATTCGGGGCTGATTTCTTCAGATTTGGGACTGTCATAAACTGTCATAACAAGCTGAAAACAGGGCAGCACCATTGGCATTAGCATTTGTTGCTTATACTCCATTCCAGTTGTGCTATTTGATGCCCGTATGCGGTCTACATGATGCCTAGTGCCTTGGGAATGTATGCACATGATTATGCCATGATTTTGGCTTGAAATATTGGCTGATTTGGGATTGTTATTTACTGTTATACAGTGCTGAAAACAGGGCAGCCACACTTGCCATTGGCATTTGATGCTTATACTCTACTCCGGTTACCTTATTTGATGCCCGTATGCGGTCTACTTTCTACCCGGATGTATTGGGGATGTATGCATTTGGTTTGACCATGATTTTGGCTTGAATTCAGGGCTGAAATCTACTGTTTAGAACAGTAAATACATGCTGGAATAACAGTGGGCTGAAGGTACTATACATGCTTTGGCACTTACCTACCGATACCAGATGTATGCTTTGAGCTTTGGCATGATGTCTCTGACATTTGGGGACGACTTGGAGCATATATATGAGATTATGGGATGCTTTTGAGCTTCGCATTAGCTCCTCTTCACTGGCATTTGGACTGACTTGGCATGCTCGTGGACCGCCTATGCCTCATGTCTCTGCTTGACAGTTAGGCTTTTGCATTACATGCTTTGGTTCGTGACATATGCTATTTGGTTCGTGTATGCCATACCGACATTTGGAGCTTGGATTTGGATGTATTTGAGCATTCCCGGCTTACTTGATCACTGATCTTGGTTGCTATTTGGAAGTCATTGAGTTGACCGAGAGCTTATTTGGGCTTATGTATTGCTTCATGGTTAATACGACCGGTGCTTCATGTATGTCATGCTCTCTTGGATGCGCTTGATGCATTGACAGGGTCACTTATCACATTGGTGCTTTCTCTTGGGTTGTTTGAGCTTCTGAGCTCGCTTTGTATGCCTTTTGTGCCACTGGGAGCATTTTACATGCTTGCTTGACCTTTGACAGTTGCATGCTATTGGAGCACTTACATGTATTTGGAGCAGTTTATGACTTGAGTAGCTACATATGCATTGAGACTTTGGGATCATACTCCGATCTTTATGGATATGCATTGATGTACTCTTGGTTCACAGGATGCTTATGAGCTGAGTCTCATATTTGGATCTTTCTCTTTGAGCAGACACCTATTTGTGTCAGGTTTTGGCAGTTACAGGAACACTTTGCCTAGAGTGTCTGGGGGTGTGCCTTTCACTGGCAGATGTTATTTTGACATGCTTCGGTGTTGAGCCCATGTTCTTTTCACTGTCATTGGCCTTGCTTATGTCTGTTTCATGCTGGCTTTGGACCTAGCATTGTTTGCTTGACATTGGATCCTATTTTGGGACAGTTTGCTCTCTAGACTGCATACCGGCAATTTATTACAGCAAGCAGTTATTGGTGGACTGAGGTGTACTTTTCATGCTGAAATATCCTGATTTGGTGTACCGCACCTAGTACTAAGTGGGAAGCAACTTTTGGCACACTCTGCTCGCCCTTTGGACCCCGTTTTGGTCATTTTTGGGCAGTTTCTGCAGTAAAACAATAAGCAATTTTGGACTGTTTGGGCATTTCCAGCCTGCATAATGGCGTCATCTTCGCATGATAGTGCCATCTTTAACATTATAAAGTTGGATGGTACCAACTACTCTTATTGGAAGAGTCAAATATGGCAGGTTTTGGTGCAGAAATCTCAGATTAAGCCACTTCGGTTGAGTGGGGAGCAGCCTGAAACTATGGACAATGACGACTGGCTTGAACTTGATGAGCTATTCAAGTCCACGATTGTATTGTCTCTCACTGAACAGGTACATTATAATGTATTTGAGGAAGCACATAGTGCATGGGATCTATGGAATAAGATCAAGAATCTTTATGATAAGAAAAGTCCGGCGAGTCAGATGTACTGGTTGAAGCAGCTTATGGATCTGTGCATGAAGGATAATGCGACTATGTCTGCTCACTTGAGCCAGTTCCATGCTATACTGAAGAACCTGACTTCGTAGGATATCACCTTTGGAGAGGAAGTAACTCCTCTTTTCTTGCTTGGGACTCTGAATGAGTCATGGGATGTATTCCACACTGCTCTTTGTGCCTCTAGTGCTACTCTAAAATTGGCAGATGTTGAGAGTGCTCTTATTCAAGAAGAGGTGAATCGCAAAAACTTGGATGCCTCTCGTGGTAGTCATGCTTTGACAGTTAGAGGCAGGAATGACAGGTATGACCGTGGTAATGGCCGAGGCCGTGACTCGCAGAAGGGTCGGTCTAAATCTCATGGCAAGTCGCGTAGTAAGTCGCGTGGGCGCAATGCAAATGTCACTTGTCATCATTGTGGGAAAAAGGGCCATATCAGACCACAGTGTCATGAGTTGCGCAATGAGAAGCGCAAGGATAAGGGCAAAGAGAAAGTGCAGGAGAAGTCCTCTGATCGCATCATAAAACCTGCGAAGTCTAGCGTCAAGATTGAAGAAATTAATGTCATGCAGACCAAGGATTCCGACGGTAGTGATGAGTTCATACTTGCAGCTAGTTCTTCTGATGCTTCACACTTGATTGAGACACCTAGTATGTATGCACAGTGCTGGTTATTGGATTCAGGTGCGTCCTTCCATGTGACGCCTTACCGTGAGTGGTTTCACTCTTACTGTACTGTATCTGGATCAGTCAGACTTGGAGATGACATGTCTCTTGATATTGTGGGCTGTGGAGATATTTAGTTGCAGTTTTCCACTGACAGTTCCTTTTTGCTCAGGGATGTACGTCATGTACCTGCGCTTACGCGCAGTCTTATGTCTGCAGGACAGTTGGATGATGCAGGGTTTCATGTCTGTTTTGGGGATTCTGCCTGGAAGATCACCAAAGGCAGACTTATGCTTGCTAGAGGCGCCAAGGCTGGCAGCCTCTATCCTCTTGTTGTATCTGGGTCTTCTGTAGACCATGTTTTGGTAGTGGGCTCTATCCCACATGTATCACTTTGGCATGCCCGTTTGGGGCATATGTCTTTTAAGGGAATGAAAATGTTATCTGGTTTGCAGTATCTTCCGCCTTTGGATTATGCATGTTTTGACTCGTGTGATCATTGTCTTTATGGTAAGCAGAATAGGTCTACGCATAAGAAATCGGGTAGGCCACGCATGAGTGAGCCCTTGGCATTGGTGCATTTCGATGTTTGTGGGCCTATGCCTTGCATGTCTATGGGTGGCGTGAAGTACTTCGTTACCTTCATTGATGATTTTTCTAGGAAAGTGTAGGCTTATCCCATAAAGCAGAAGTCCGATGTCTTGGCAGTTTTTCAGAGATGGCTTGCTCTTGTTGAGAACCAGACTGGGTATAGGCTGAAATGCCTTAGGACAGATAATGGGGGAGAATATGTCTTGCATGCTTTTGAGCAGTTTTGTGATGACAGGGGTATTAAGCGTCAGTTGACCGCCCCTTACACCCCACCCCAGAATGGTTTGGCTGAGCGCATGAACAGGACTATTCAGGAGCGTGTGCGCTCTATGCTTAGCCATGCAGGCCTACCCCAGAGTTTTTGGGCTGAGGTAGTTAGTACGGTAGTGCATGTCATAAACCGATCGCCTTCCAGTGGATTGGATTTCCAGGTTGTAGAGGAAGTTTGGGCTGGTAAGCCACCCTCTTATGCGCATCTCCGTGTCTTTGGATGTGAGGCATTCTGCCATGTGCCCAAGGACAAGAGGAGTAAATTGGATCCAAAGAGCATTAAATGCATATTCCTTGGCTATGGTGAGTCAGGAGAGATGGGCTATCGCCTATGGGATCCACATGCGCGGAAAATAGTACGCAGCCATGATGTCGTCTTCCATGAAGACAAGATGCACATGCAGCCTGAGAAGGTGGTTGAGATCCACAGAGTGATCTTTCAGGAGGAGCCTAGAGGTCTAGCACAGCTAGTAGTACAGCCTGCAGCAGTTTCTCCACAGGGCCATGGTGTTGGACAGGCAGTTAGACAGGCAGCAGAGCATGCTGTGAGACGGTCTGCTAGAGACAGACGTCCACCTGACAGATTTCAGCCCTCTATGCATTATGTTTTGATTACAGATGCAGGAGAGCCTTTCACTTATGATGAGGCTATGCGCAGGGGTGACAGTCACTCCTGGGAGAGGGCTATGCAGTCTAAGATAGACTCCCTGCATAAGAATGAGACTTGGGATTTGGTTGCCTTGCCTAAGGGCAAGAAGGCTTTGCCATGCAAGTGGGTGTACAAGCTGAAAAGTACCCCTGGACACCCCAAGCCGGCATACAAGGCTGGTAGCAAAGGGTTTTAAGCAGGAACATGGTGTGGACTTTGATGAGGTCTTCTCTCATGTGGTTAAGATGACCACCCTGCGCTTAGTCTTGGCTTTGGTTGCACAGCTTGACTTAGATCTATATCAGATGGATGTCAAGACGGCTTTTCTACATGGGGACTTGCATGATGAGATCTATATGGATCAGCCTAAGGGCTTTGCAGAACCTGGCAGGGAGCACCTAGTGTGCAAGTTGAAGAAGAGCTTGTATGGCTTGAAGCAGGCACCTAGGGAATGGTATCATAAGTTTGATGCCTTTATGCAGTCACAGGGCTACAGCAGGAGTGCTATGGATCCGTGTCTTTACACGAAGAAAGCCCGTGATGGCAGTTTGCTTATCTTGGTACTCTATGTTGATGATATACTGATAGCAGGGAAAGCTCATGATGAGCTAGATGCTCTTAAATCTTAGCTAAAGAAGAGCTTTGAGATGAAGGATTTGGGACAGGCCTCACATATACTTGGGATGCGCATTAAGCGTGATAGGCATCAGGGGCTTTTGTATCTCTCACAGCGGGAGTACATTCATAAAGTCCTTGAGCGCTTCCGCATGCAGGAGGTAAAGCCTATTGGCTGTCCATTACCTTCTTATGTGAAGGTATCACAGGCCAATTGTCCGCAAACAGATGAGCAGAGGGCCGAGATGGCCAAGATCCCTTATGCTTCAGCCGTGGGTAGTTTGATGTATGCCATGATAGCCACTCGTCTAGATATTGCGCATGTAGTTGGTGTTGTGGCATGCTATATGGCTACACCTGGCAGCAGACATTGGGATGCAGTGAAGGGTATCATGAGGTACCTGAAGGGCATAGCAGATATGTGTATTTGCTATGGCAGCCAAGATACAGGGGTCGTGGGGTACATTGACTCCGATTATGCAGGACATGCAGATAGTAGGAAGTCCACTTCTGGCTATGTATTCACCTATGCTGGAGGGGCTGTCTCTTGGATGTCCAGGGTTCAGAAGTGTACGGCTTTGTCTACCACTGAGGCCGAGTATGTTGCAGCCACTGAGGCTTGCAAGGAGGCCATATGGTTAGGCCGTCTAGTTGCTGACCTTGGGATTGATGCTACACCTACACTGCATTCGGATTCTATGAGTGCCATTCAGTTGGCTAAGAATCCGGTCTTCCATGCGAAGACGAAACACATTGAGGTGAGGTATCACTTCATACGTGGTGTCGTGGAGGACAGGTCTGTTGACCTTGTCAAGATCTCCACTAACGAGAATCCTGCAGATCTGCTCACAAAGAGCCTCACTACTGAGCGCTTTGCCTTCCTCAGGAGGTTGATGGGCGTTGGATGAGATGTCGCCTTTCCTCATCCCTTGTACCTATGTACATTTGTACTATCTTTTCTTTTTCTTTTCTCTCTCACTAGGGCAGATTCGCCTTTAAGTGGGAGGTTATTGGGGGTAAAGGCGCCTCCGCCATGCCGCCCCGTGTATTACTACACTGACAGTACCCGCCACTGCACATTGCAGGTGGCGGGCGCCCATCACGTCACTTTATTCTTTATTCTTTTAGTGACAGTTTGAATAAAGGAAGGCCCAGTCACACATTGTGACTGTTGGAGTTCCCATTTCTTGTCTCTCTCTTTCTTGCTCTTGCTCTCCCGCCATAGCTCGCGTGCAAGCTTCGATCCTTCTCACCTTTCATTACTGTCCTTCTCTCCCATCTTGCTCACAACTTCCATGGCTTCACCCTCTTTCATGTCTTTCTCTCTCCAAATCTAGTATTTCTCTCTCCTTATCACTCTATTTCTCTCTCTTCTACAATTCTCTCTCTCCTCTTTCTCTCTCCGTAGTTCACTCTTTGACAGGTATCCTTTTTTTGTGTAATGAATCTATTAATAGTGGATGGCATTGGAATGTTGATGCCACTTTTCTTGCTATGAGCTATTGTAATAGCATTGAAAAGTATCAATGTAGTGTTTGTGCCATGGATCATCTTTACTAAAAAGGGTATGAGAGGAACTAATGGAAAAATGGCTTTACTTATGCTACCTTTTTGCCTAGGATAGTCATGATAAATATATGTCATGCCACATTCAAGGCATCATTGATCCACTTGATTGTCCTTGGGTGGTTCTTTTTTTTGTGGACATTTTGAGGACACATGTCCAAGTTGTCCACACTTCGAGCATTCAATGGGGTCCTTTAACTACATTGGAGCTCTTCCTCTTCCTCACCCTAACATCATGACAAGTATTAGTTGGTAATCCATGAGGATTGCATTACCATTCTTGTCATAGATTATGCATTTATATATTCCTCTTCTTTAGTGGACTCCTCTATATACTGGGCTAGAGTGTCACTCAAGGGATGAATGACAATTAGGGCTAGGGGTCAATGTATGCTTGAATGATAAATTTTTTATCTTTTGTTTCATAGATTTTTTTCCATGAGAAGATGGCAAGGCTAATTACAGCGGCCTAGGATAGTATTACACTCTTCCTAAATATAGGAAGGGGAAAATACAATCATCAATCATTGCATTAATGGAAGGGGGTACTTTATCCTAAAGGGTGATTACATTGGGGGGAGACTCTCTCTCTCTCTCTCTCTCTCTCTCTCTCACATTTCTGTCTCTCTCCATATCTTCTTCTTTTTCTCTCCTTCTCTCTCTCTCTCTCTCTCTCTCTCTCTCTCTCTCTCTCTCTCTCTCTCTCTCTCTCTCTCTCTCTCTCTCTCTCTCTCTCATTTGATGGGGGGAATCATTTGCTTTTTCAACATGAAGGGGGAGGGAGGGAGCACAGGTTGCTAGCAAAATGGAGAGAGAGAGAGAGAGAGAGAGAGAGAGAGAGAGAGATGATAATGATGATGGTGATGTGATTTGGGGGGCCACAAGGGGAGGGGGTGGCATTTGAGGTGGCAAAGGGGAAGGAAGCAACTTGGAGAGGGAGGGTGGGGTGGCAATATAATGACACCCATATGGTGTCTCCCCCCTCCCCCCATTAATTCATTCTTGGAGAGGGAGGGTGGGGTGGTGGCCTAATGACAGCCATATGGCATCTCCCCCCTCATCCTCTTCGGGAAAGTCCTTCCATTAAATAAGGTATTCTTGAAGAGTACGATTCCTAAGAGGCTCTTCCCTAATCTTAAGTCTTCGAATTCTATCAGGTTGAACTTCCAAAATTCCCTAAGTTTTCATTACAATTTGTCCATCATCTAGGACATGATCAAGGTTGGGGACATAAGGCTTTAGAAGGCTTACATGAAATACATTATGAACTTTGAGATGAGGTAGAAGTTCTAATTTGTAGGGATTCCTACCAAGGCTTTTAACAAACTTGTAGGGTCCACAATAACTTGGATTGAATTTTTTGAATTTTCCAAGGGAAAGGGAACTCTTCTGGACTCTTAGGAATACCATGTCTCTTGTTGAGAAATAACAAATGATGAATGCTCCAAGAAGAGATGTCTTGAATCCCATATGCACAGTGAGGATAGTGGAGAAGCTAGAATGCTATAAAGACATGTACTGGGTTCACTTTTAGATGTAATGTTATTGTCCTTTCAATCAAGTGTCAATGTCATTGTCCTTACACACAAGAATGTGTTTATGAGTCCAAGTCTCAATCTTGGAACCTAATTCAGTTGTGTGACAATTGGTCTTATCTAGTCTATGTCTTCATGAGTTTGTACTTTGAGTTCCAACCTCCATAGCTGCGGCCATGCTCTAGATCCATGTCTTCTCACATGGTATCAAAGCATAGATGAGCATGGCTTAGCATGTGTTAGCTTATCTCTCTACCCCTATAAGTCTCCTCTCACTCCTCCCAACTCAGCTCTAGATTATCTTGAGTACATGAACTCCATTTCCTCACTTCTATCCATATTGACTAGTTGGCAGCCATAGCCAATAGGACCTGTAGCCATTTGAGCTCCTAGATCTCATGGTAGAGGCCATATCTCCACAAAGTTTCTTCTAGACATATCTTTCTACACTCCTTGCACTCCTTCTTGGCACCTTACAGTGCAACATTGGTCTCCAGGCTCCAACATTGTGTCTGCATCAGTCTGCTGTCATATTACACCCTATTAGAGGCCACACCATCAATTCTTTCCCTGCATGCTGCAGACAGTCTTGTGAGTATAGGGCTTCTAAAGCCTACTCTATAGGGCACCTTCTCACCAAATATATTGAGGAATGGGTCGTGGATCGAGCTGTTGCGAGACTAATTTATCAGGTACCTATGGAAACCCTAGTGCAAGACTCCATAGCCTTGAGCTTTAAACTCATAAACAACTTGAAATTCTCACTCCTGACAAGCTACTACCACTCTGATCTGAGTCTACACTTAGTTCCCAACAAACCATCACATCAAATCATTAAGTAAGAGGCAGATCAAGCATTGACATCCATCACTAAACTCAAGAATAGTATCCATTGATACTCAACTAGTGTCATTTGGTATTGATCTTCTTGTGTCCCTTGACACATTGACCTACAACTTTTTGCTTATTGTTTGAAGCTGATAAGCATGATAGAGCTTGAGCAAATAGCAAAGTTCAATGGTGAGGGCTTTCATGCCTAGAAAGAGAAAACCATGTACCATCTCATGAGGAAAGACCTTTGGGATCTCTTTGAGGAAGATGATGCCAATGACAATGCTAAAGAGAAAGATGCTGTAGAAGACCAGCCTAAAACAAAGGCATGGAAGAAGATGAACAACAAAGATCTAGGTATTATTGCATGGGGTCTATCAAATGATGTATTACACCATATTTCTGGCATCAAGGATGCAAAGAAGGCATGGGAAGAACTTGACAAGATCTTTGGTACACAAGCAAAGAACTCGAAGGTAAAATTACTTATGCAATGTTATAAGTTGAATGTAAAAAACAGTTCATCTATGATTTTACACATCAATAAGTTCAAGAGCCTTAAAACTCAGTTAGCAACTCTTAAAAAGAACATTGATGAAGATGAGGCAATAGCAATGCTACTTGCCAGTGTTAATCATGAACCATATGAGAACCTTGTTTCAACACTAAGTAATGTTCCCAGTCACACATTGAGCACTCACTGCTTGATGGAGAAAGAAAATTTAAAAGCAAAGATGAAAAAGAGACTAGTTCAAGGGAAAATCTCTTATACACCAAAGGAGATGCTGAACCCAAAGGAAGAGGTCGGTACAAAGCGTTGTAGGAAAATTCTACCATGGATAAATATTCAATCCATTTCTTAGGTTCCCTACTATAGTAGGCTCTCAGAATTTCTTCTAGCACTTAGATTGACCCTTTCAATTTTCCCATCAATTTGAGGATGATAAGTAGTAGTGAAACAAAGCTACATGCCAATAGCTTGAAAGATATAGGTCCATAATTTACAGGTGAATGATGAATCCCTGTATAGCCAAAAATCCTTTTTGGCAACCCGTGCAATCTAAAAATCTCATTGCCAAATAATTTACTAGCAACGTCAAATGCTTTGAAGGTAGTTCTCACAAGAATGATGCAAGTAGCCTTTGTCAACATATCCATGACTAGTAGGATTGAGTCATAACCTCCTTGCACAACTGGAAGTCCAACCACAAAATCTATACTGATGAACTCCCATTTCATTTGAGGAATGGATGTAACTCTCTAGGGAGTTTGATTCTTTCAGCCTTTATTCATTGATAGATTGGGCATTGAGTTACATACCTTAATACATCAACTTCAATCCTAGCTAATAGTAACTATTTCTTACCATATTTACACTCTTTGCATAGCAAGGATGTCCAATTATTAAACTGTCATGGGCCTCCCATAGAATCTTCTTCTTGAGGTCCCAACTATTGGGCACACATGCCGTGTGCTGATAGTACAAAAGTTTTCCCACAATGTAGTGAGGCTTGAATTTGGCCTTTGCATTTTGACTATTTCCCCCTGGATTGAATGGGCCTTTTTGGCTCAAGATAATCAGGGTCCTTAGGAATTTCAATGGCCATAATCTCTAGGATACAATTACTAGGCATGGAAATCAGACCTACAAGAAATCTTTTGGTAGTCGATTCTTCCATTAGTAAAGAATTTAAGAAGGATTTCTTGCTTAAGGCATCAGCTACTACATTGTCCTTGCCCAAGTCAAAACTTTAATTCAAAGTCAAACTCCTGTAGGACTTCAATCCATTGCCTCTATCTCATGTTGAGGCAAAAATCCACTTAAGACTTTTGTGGTCTATCACAAGAGTGAATCCTTTCCAATGAGCAAATAGTGACGCCATAGTTTTAGGACACGAATAATTGCTAAAAGCTCAAGGTCATGTGTAGCATATTTGTTCTCGTAAGGCTTAAGCTTGCAAGAAGACACCAAATGTCCTTCTTGAGTACAAACACATCCTATTGCCATGATGTTGGCATCAATAATGACCTCAAACTCCTTTGTAAAATCTAGTAGCTTTAGGATGGGGGTGGTAGTAAGACTTTGCTTGAGCTTATCAAAGCTCTCCTAATCTCATCATATCCACATAAGTTTTGTTTTCTTCTTAAGCAATTCAATGAGGGGTGCTACTATCAAGAAGTAATCTTTGATGAAAGTCCTATACCAACCTATGAGACCTGGAAATCCTTGGATTTATCTAAAACTTTGGGGTGGTGACCAATCCTAAACATCCTTGACTTTGGCAAGGTCTACTGATATGACATCCTTTGAGACAATGACTCCTAGGTATTCAATCATCTTCTTGAAGAATACACACTTTTTCTTCTTGGCAAAAAGTGTATTTTCATAAAGAATTTCCAAGACAATCTATAGATGGCATGGGTGTTCTTCCTTTGTCTTGAAGTAAGTGAGACTATGAGAAAAAAATCATCTAGGTTAAATATCTTATACTAGTCTAATTAAAAGTAGTAGGAGCATTAGTTAGTCCAAAAGACATTACAGTGAATTTGCAATAGCCATACCTGGTGTTGAAAGATGTCTTTCGTATATCTTCATCTTTTATTTCAATTTGATAATATCCAAACCTTAAATCAATCTTAGAAAAGATCACAACCCCTTGCAATCAATATTATAGCTCATCAATCTAGGGAATGGGATATTTATTATTAATGATAATGTGGTTTAATACCATGTAATCGATGCATAGTCCAAGGGTCTCATCTTTCTTCTTCTCGAATAAAATATCACGCACCCCATGAAGAGTTATTAGAACGAATAAATCCTTAATCAATTAGTTTTTTGATTGCTTCTTCAATTTGATTGCTTCAAGAATCAACATTTTATAGGGCCTTCTTGCTATGGGTTTGGCCATAGGGACCACCTTTGATCTCATGATCCACATCTTTTTTAGGAGGTAACTCTGTTAACTCCTTAGGAAAGACATTAAAGAACTCATTTAACCATGAAGGCTCATCTTCATCTTTGGTATCCTCAACCTTATTGAGTATAACTAGGTAAATAGGAAGTCCTTTCCTTAATCCTTTTAGGATTTGACTAGCCTTGGCTAATTGGATCTTAGGATTTCCTAGCTTCCCTTGTGATTGGACATATTTTTAAAATAGATTTTAAAATGTGACCCAAACCTTTCCATAGTATATGTTTGTTTGATTGGATGCTAGCTAGTCCATTCCTAATAGACAATCATAATTCCCTAAAGGCATAACTCAAAAATTTACTATTGTAGTTTTGTCCCCTAGTTCAAATTGGACATCGATGATGGAGAGAGTTGACATTATTTCCCTCCCGTTTACTAGTTTCACAACGAGTTTTCTAGAGGGTGTAGGATTTAACTTCAGTCCTTTTGTAATTTAGTGTAAACAAATGAATGTGTAGCTCCATAGTCAATTAGGATTTAGAAGGAAATACCTTGATATTTAGCGAGAATTTGGATGACAAAAAATTGCCACCCAAGGCCCTAATTATTGATTGAAGTGTGAATTGATCCCCTTTCAACTTCTTCATTGAGAGAAGAACCATCTCATCACTCGCAATGGCACAAACGTGGGCTCTACTCCATGATGTGCTCCTCACCCTACTCCCTATCCAGCCCTTAGCCTAGCTCCATGCCTTACCCCATGTCCACATCCTCAATTATTATAAGTTTCTTCCTTGGGAGGATTTCAAGGAGCATTAACATTCGTGTTTATACTCGGAGGTCTTAATGGCACATCACTCCTTAGCATTGGTCATGGTTTGGCAGCCTTCTTGTTCCCACTGGAGTCAAAGAGCATACCACTTCCTCAAGAAAGATGAGTCGTTATTGGCAAGCCGCCCTAGAGAGCTTGTCTAGCTTTCGACTTGTGGTGGCAGTAACTCTACTCTTGCTATGGGAGGTGATCATCCATTGTTTAAGGGCTTGGTCTCGAGATATCTCGGCATTAGCAATCAATTCTTCCACGACTGTGGGGGTTTCAACCGTCACGAATTCGTAATCCTCCCAGGTGCATGTCATGGAGCAGACCTTTGACACTAAGGATGGATCAAGCAGGCCTAGGTCCAAACGCTCGTAGCTCTTAGTGAGTAGGGTGAATTTTGCATCCAAGTGCTTGATACAAGTTATTAGGTTGTCTCTTGTGTTACCATCTAGGTCTTTAGCCAATGCAAGGATCAATCTTTGTTCATAGGACGGCTTAAGACCATGGATTAAGACGTGCTGGCGGTAAGGTTTGATTGAACTAGATAATTTGGCAGCTAATGGTTGCATCTTTGGATGATCCTGAGAGTGTGGTCGGACTTTTTGTGTGATGGGCTTGGTTAGAGTCGAGGGTTCCGCACTACTAGATGCCAACAAGGTTGTAGGGTCACTAGTAGGATCAGGTGAGTAGCAGGGTGTGGCTTTGGTCAATAGACTTGTTTAGTCTCCACCAACTTCTATGCTTGAGGCTCTATGTGCTCCGTAGTTTGGGTCATGTGTGGCATTGGTGCCCATTCTGTCACATGGTTTGGTGTGGGTAAGTTTGGGAGCATTGTTGGAGTAGCATCCTTGGCCCTCTTAGCTTTAGGTACCCAAATCCAGGCATTGCCCTCATATTAGTGTTGTGCTTGCAATAAGGTCTTGGGAACCCATCACTACTTGACCATTCACATCCATGCCTATAGTTTCTTCAAGGCCTCCTAGGTTTCGAGGGAGGGTTCCTAGCCTTGCAAGTCCATGGTTCTCAGTGCTCCTAGGCGACAGTGGTGGGCATCTTAGCACCCATTCGAGTTGGCATTCAAGGGTTTTGGCTTTGTGGCTGGATCTTTGCTGATGCTGAGGTTTGGTAGGTTGTGAGGAATCACAACCCCCTCCTTAGGCTTGATGGTGGGTTTCTCTACTGGTGGCTTTGTGGACTGTGATGAAGTTGCATAGCTCTTGCTAAAAGTTGTAACTATCTAAACATTGCCAATGGCAAGGTGAATGCATTGTGAGTAATAGTCAACATTGCAGTGTGCCTGTTTCTTGAATGTACGTCTTAGCAGCGATTTGTTACCAATAGTCTTAGTGTTAAGCATCACATAGAAGATCACACGTAGGCTTTCAGTCTTGATAGAGACCGTTATTTTGCCCTTTCCGAGCAATGAGTAGGACTGCCCTCCAAATGGATTGAGTTTGGTGCTGGTGGGACGTAGTTTTGGTTGACCAATGAGAGTCCAATGACTGTGCATAAGGATGTTATAGTCAGCTCCCTCGTCAATGAGTGTGTTGAAGGCATGTGTCTTTTGGGTAGTCACGGACAATCATAGGTAGGCAGGTGCCACCGCTTCCTCATCTTCATCTTCAATTTTGGTGATGGTGGCCACTCATACCTTAACAGGGTTGGGTTTTCTATGAGAGCTCCTTGCCATTATGCATGTTGGTACTAGGGGCGTGTCACTAGGCTCATCAATTGCCTTAGTGGCTTCCTCATATTTCTCACCATTCAAGAATGGCAGATTGATTGTGGCAAGAGCGTGTGTCCAATCTCGCTCATCTTTGGGACAAGGAATATATTTGGTCAATGGCCCGGTCAATGGCCCGTAAGATTTTCTACTTTGCACATCACCCTTCAGCATGGTGAAGATGGCATCCAAGTTGACTGGTGTTGCCTTTCATGTATCCATCTCTACTTTTATGGCCTCCGTTCAATTGCCTAAGAAGATTAGACCATTACCCCAGTCTTCTATGGCTTGTGCACTGCGCATCCAGGGACAGCCTAACAAGATGTCATAGTCTACTCCCTTCATGACTATAAATTCAACAAAGAATTAGATCCCTACAATCTTCAATGGCCAATTCTTTAATACTCCAAATGGCTGCACTTTCATTCCATTGGCTAGTGTGACATTGAACCTAGCATTCTCAACAAGCAGCTTACCCCAGTCTCAGTGTACTGCATGGCACTCAGCACACTAACTCTTGCTCCTGTATCCATAATTTTCTTTCTGGTGGTGTCTCGTAGAGCTAGGATCAGTAAGATTGCATGCATTTCGGTGCCTTCCCAAAAAGAATTGATGTGCAAGGACTTTAGCACCGAGTGCAACGTCTCAGACTAGGGTTTCTGAGTTACTGCATCATGATCGTGTAGATTAACTACCCCTTGCTCCATTGGTCCTTTGATCTACTACTTTAGTTCTTGCCATAGTGTCAGATGTTGCCTAAGCAGATCTCCTAGGCTTCGAGTCACCAGGGTGGTCACTAGAGTGGTGAGGAGGTCATTAGTTGCTTGCCTCTCCGCTAACTCTGTGTTTCTTATCCAATGGCCTCGACTAGTTTGTTGGTCCATAGCGTGTAGGCTTTGTTTAAGCGGCACTACTTGTGGCACGGTCATGTCCCTCAACTTTTGTTGTGGAGGCAAGGCTAGTGTGCTTATGCTTGAGAGATCATCGATCTCATCCTCCAATATGGGCTCAACATTCTTCAAGTTCTCATGGGCGTCTTTAACCCACTCCTTGACCTTTTTTATGGCCTCAAGTTGGAACTTCGAGTTGGGTTACTCCCCGACCTTTGCACTCCCCTTCTTGACCCTCTTTGGAGTTGACATTTCTACTTCTAGGTCAGTCACCTTTTTTTGGCAGGTAGCATTGTGGCACCCTCAATTTTTAGTGTGACCTTAGCGTCAGCTTTCTTTCTCCTTCGCCTACAACTCTTCTTTGTGATCGAGACTACATCTAAGTTGTTGGGTCCAAGCAATGATATGCTTGCCTGCATTGTTTGCGTGCGGGTTATGACATGCAACAAGATGAGTGTGTCCTCTCCGTTAAATATCTCGACTCCAAACATCCCCAATGGTACAGATGGCTCATTTGCCACACTAGAGAGTGGCCTTCATTTAGGGAATTTGGCAAACAAGTGAGTAATTTCACACTCTGGGCATCTAAGAGATGCCTTTTCCCAATTACCCTACTCCCGTTCGAAGTAGGGGACAGTGTGAGGAGATATATCCTGGATGACTGCAATTTCAACAAGAAATCGATTCTTGGGTCTGTCCCCCTAGGCCTCTGCCTCTACCCCTACTTAACACCATCACCAGTACAAGTCAATAATCCATAAGAATTGCATTGCCCTCTTTGTCATACGATATGTAGGGGTGCACATAAGGCTCTTCGTCATTCGGCTCCTCCACATAGTGGACTGGAGCATCACTTGGTGGATGGGTTACATAGGGTCCAAGTGGTCTAGCTATGCCTGTGGGGTTTATCACCTTCCTAGGAATGGCCGGCTTGGTGTCATTAGAAGAGAGCCAATTGGGCTCCCCTTCCGAAAAAGTTATGCGTCCTATTCGCTAGGTAAGGTTGTTCATATGGTTGCAAGTATGGGAGCCTCTTCAATAGGCTACAATGTAGGCTATCATGGTGGCCAAACCTACCGCAATCAGCACAAGGTCAGGACCTCGAGTCCTAACACTTGGCTGGCAAGTGTTTTCTGCCACAATACACACGCATTAGATGTGAGGGAATGTTGGCTGTCTCATCATTGTTGTAATTTGGCTAGCTCCATCTTCATCTCCGCTAGCTCTTGACTTGTGTCTGTTTCCTTTTCTTTATCCTGAGTACTTGGGCCTGACTTTTCACTTGATATCGAAACTCCCTCAGAGGTTCTAGCATTAGTCTCCTCTTGTGTCGAGCTCTTGGAGCTTCTCTCTTTGAGATGGTCATTCACTCTAAGCACCTCATCAAATACCCTAGCTAGCACATCTCGTTGCAAGCTTGAATTGCCTACCAAGGCCTTGTAGAGTTTCTCACTTTGTATCCCATTGATGAAGACTGTGGAAATCGCTCTTTCGTGTTGAGATATCGAGCTCCACTCGTGATACGCCAGGGTGACCGTTGTGTATTTATGTCACCGACTTGTCAGTTGCAGACGCGATTGGTACACCGCCCATGAATAATAGCTACATGATAGCTATCCTTATCTACTCTAGTTCGTGGCTCAGTTAGTATGCCACCTTAGTTAGTTGAGTTTGGTTTGAGACCCATATATAGGGTTCTTCTATTTCTTTGTACTTGAGTTCTTTTGGCTTACACAACTAAGAAGAGGAAAACTGTTTTCAGCCTCCACCCTTGTGTGTCTTCCCCCATTGTGCAAGCAAGAAAGCTTCAAGCGAGACTCCTTCCTTCTCTCCCACAATCTTGACATGGTATCAGAGCCTTGTTCGTGGTAAGGAGCTCAAGAAAGCAAGCCAAGCTCGCGGTGTTCTGGTAAGAGGAGCAGTGTTGCTTTCATTTTCTGTTTCGTGAGCAGATCTCTACAGGTAGCACAGCCGGAAAGTGCAGGAGTGCATTGTCTCAGGTTGAGACGCCCTTTGCGGTGAAGCAAAAGGGCAGTATATGCTGCGGGAGAGGGCTCTAGCCCATGGCGACCTTGTTTTTTTGATTTGAGGCCATTTCCGGCCCTGTTTTGGAGGCGGAAGTTTTCTGCACGCACTCGGGAAAAGGCCCAGTTTTATGCTGTGCAGCCACTGTTCTACAGGTCGGTGAATAGTTACTATAAAAATTGCATTGTATGCTTGTGCGCAGAGACATTGGGAATTACAGAATCATCCTTGTTGCCTGTTGATGCAAAATCGTCACTAGGAAGTGACTGTGTGGTCAAATACCACTTTCGCCAGTTTTGCAGATTTTCCCTTGTGAGGGTGAAGCTGTGGTTTTTGCAGTGACAGAATTTTTTGCAGTCTTCTGTAATGGCATCTGATTCTCTTTCACAGATTGTCACTGAAAAGCTTGACAAGAACAACTTCCAAGCATGGAAGTTTAGAATGACGAATTTCCTTATGGGAAAAGGATATTGGGAATTTGTTGCAGGAAATGAAGAAGAACCAGTTCTTCCTGATGTTCCCAATCAACAGCAAATGCAGGCATTTAAAACATGGCATGAGAGATCGAGGAAAGTTATGTACTGGCTGTCTATCAGCATTTCAGACTCTATGATTGTGCATATTCAGGATGCAAGTACACCAAAGGAGGCATGGAATACTTTGTCAAAAATGTATAGCACAAATACGCAAGCCAGGAAAATGTAGCTCAAGCAAGAGTTGCATAATGTGCAAAGAGAAAATATGAGCATCAACGACTACCACATGAAGGTGAAGAAGATTGCAGATGCACTTGCTTCCATTGGGTCACCAGTGGAAGATGATGATTTAGTTTCTGTGACCTTGAATGGTCTAGGAAAGGATTATGCACAGTTTCGGACATCATTTTCAGTTCGTAAAAGATTTCCTGATTTTGAGGAGTTGATTGCTCTTCTAATTTCTGAGGAACAGAGAAATGGTGGTGCATCTTCTTCAGGAGGAACTTCAAAAGAAGTTGTCTTCTACTCAAATGCTGGAAGAGGTAGAGGCAAAGGTAGAGGAGGCCGATTTGCAGGCCGTGGCAGAAATCAGAATATGCAGCAAACTCAAGAAAACCAGTCCTATGGAGGAGGACGTGGTAACTCTAGAGGCAGGGGGAGCCAAAGAGGTCGTGGTGGATGGCAAAGAGGCCAAAATGCAAACAGTAATGTTGAATGCTACTATTGTGGTAAAATGGGTCATATGGCTAAAGACTATTATAAAAAGCAGAATGACATCATGAATGGAAAACTGCAACAAGGAAATTATGCATCCTCTAGTAGACAGGGTGATGACAGAAATGAGCATCTGTTTATGGTGCAGCACATGAACAATTCTGTGACAAGTGCAGAAGAAAGCAACGATGTATGGTATGTTGACTCAGGTGCATCAAACCACATGACAGGTCATGCAGAATGGATGGAGGATGCAAGGAAAATGGAAAAACCAGGATTTGTGGAGACTGGTGATGATACTGCACATCCTATTGTGCAGATTGGAAAATTTCCCTTGTCTATGCAGGATGGGAAAAAGAAATACCTGTCCGATGTATTTCATGTCCCGAATATCACCAAGAATCTGGTTTTTGTTGGTCAAATGGTTGAACAGGGCTTGCAGGTCAGATTTAATCCTCATGGATGCTTTGTTGAGGATATGAAAAATAAAGGTCGCTTGATAGCAAAAGGAAAGAAGAAGGGCAGAATGTTTACATTCGATGCAGACATGTCTGAATTGAGTGCAGCAATGTTTGCACATGGAACCGGTGTAGTTGCAGATATTGATATCTGGCATAAACGCATTGGTCATGTTAATGTACAGCGACTTAAATCAATGCAGGCCCAAAATATTGTTGCAGGTTTGCCGAAATTCAAGGTTGCAGAAATGCATAAGGTATGTGAAGCCTGTCAATTTGGAAAACAGGCAAGGAAACCATTTCCTAGACATGTTCAAGAGAGTGAGAAGCCATTGGAATTAATCCACTCTGATGTGTGGACTACTAAAGCTGCATCTCTTGGCGGCTGTCATTATTTTGTCACTTTTATTGATGACTATAGCAGAAAAGTTTGGGTGTATTTTATGAAAAAGAAAAGTGAAGTTTTTGGGCATTTCAAAACTCTTAAAGCGATGGTTGAAAAAGAAACAGGCCTGCAGATAAAATGCCTAAGGTCAGATGGAGGGGGAGAGTACCTCTCAAATGAGTTTGCAAGGTTCCTGTAGGAGCATGGCATAAAGCAGCAATATTCATGCAGTCATACCCCACAACAAAATGGAATTGCAGAAAGGAAAAACAGACATATTGGAGAGGTATCTCGTGCCATGCTCAATGAAAAAGACTTGCCAGATTTTTATTGGGCTGAAGCAGTTGCTACAGCAGTCTACATAATGAACAGGACTCCCACTGCAGCAATACATGGAATGACTCCAGAGGAGAGGTATACTGGTAGGAAACCAGATATTTCTCATTTGAAAATTTTTGGTTGCATTGCCTATGTACATGTGCCAGATGAGTTGAGATCCAAGTTGGATCCAAAAGCTGAGAAGTGCATCTTTATTGGTTACTCTCTGCAGCAAAAAGGGTATAGATGCTATAACCCTTCTACTCATAAGTTTACAGTGAGCAGAGATGTTGTTTTTGATGAGATGAGTTGCTGGTATAAACCAGTAAATGTGATTGATGATGTAGATGCACAAAATGGTAATGCTGCACAGAATTCATAGCAGCAGTCACAAAATATTAGTGGACCTGGAGCGTCCTCTAGCAGTGGTTCACATTCTTCGCCAAGGACAGGCAGATTGAGATCAGGAGAATCTTCTCAAAGTAATGCAGATAGTGGTATGCATGTATCACGAAAAGGAAAAGAGAAGGTTGATCAGCCCATGTTTGATGTGAATGTAGGTCACTCTTATGGGGATGGTGAATCCAGTGGCTCAGAACAGAGCATTGATGATGAGTTAGGTATTCCTTCTATTGTTACACCTGGAGTAAGGAAGACCAGGGATGTTTTGAGAGCACCTGGGAGTGAACCTACTTTGCGCAGGTCTACGAGAGCTAGGTATCCTGTGGATAGGCTGAAATATGATGGATTTACAGCCATTCACTATGCATATATGGTTAAAGTGATACAGGAACCAGAACCCACTTCTTTTGAGGAAGCCATGGGGAAAGAAAAATGGGAGAAAGCCATGGATGAAGAAATGGATGCCTTGGAAGCAAATGCTACATGGGAATTGGTACCTTTGCCTAAAGGTAAAAATGCAATTGGCTGTAAGTGGGTTTATAAGGTGAAGCACAATGCCGATGGTTCTGTGAATAGATACAAGGCAAGATTAGTAGTCAAGGGGTATGCACAAACATATGGCATTGACTATGAAGAAACATTCAGTCCGGTTGCAAGGATGGCAACGGTAAGAGCAGTCATTGCTATGGCTGCATCAAAGGGATGGTCTTTACATCAGATGGATGTAAAGAATGCCTTCTTGCATGGTGATTTGCAAGAAGAGGTCTATATGGAGCAGCCACCAGGTTATGTGCATGCTGTTCATCCTGAGTTTCTTTGCAGGTTGAAGAAAGCCTTGTATGGCTTGAAGCAAGCACCTAGAGCATGGTCTGACAAGATAGGACAGTATCTTGTCACTATTGGCTTTCAGATTTCCAAGGCAGATTTCTCACTTTATGTGAGAAAAACAGAGAAAGGTATTATGCTACTTGTCATTTATGTTGATGATTTGATTATGACAGGTGACAGTGATGAAGATATCCTTCATGTGAAAATGCTATTGAAGCAGAAGTTTGAGATGAAGGATTTGGGAGAGCTACGTTATTTCTTGGGCATTGAGGTGATTAGATCACCAAGTGGGATACAGCTCTTGGAGAGGCAGTATGGATTGGACATGCTGTCCAAATATGGGATGACAGGCTGTAAGCCTATTTCAGTTCCTTTGGAGCAGAATGTGAAGCTGAGCACAGATGCAGGTGAGCTTCTAGAAGACCCTACTATGTACAGACGCATAGTAGGAAGTTTGATTTATATGACTATTACCAGGTCAGATTTGAGCTATGATGTTGGATTGGTAAGTCAGTTTATGCAGGCTCCAAGGAAACCACATTTGGATGCGGCTAGACACATACTCAGGTATGTGAAGTCCACATTGCAGTATGGACTATTTTATGAGACTGGGGTTCAGATACAATTGCATGGATACACTGATGCTGATTGGGCTGGTCGTATTTCTGATAGACGATCTACCAGAGGATATGTGTTCTCTTTTAGGAGTGCTGCAGTCACTTGGAGCAGCAAGAAACAGCCTACAGTTGCCTTGTCGAGCATAGAGGCTGAGTACAGGGGTGCAGCAATGGCTGCATGTGAGGTAGCTTGGTTGCATAAGCTACTTTATGATATGCATCAGTCTACAGATGGACCAGTTGTCATTTATTGTGACAACATGAGTAGTATACACTTGGCAAATAACCCAGTCAATCATGCTAGAACAAAGCACATTGAGGTGCATTATCACTATGTGCGAGAGAGGGTTTTACTAGGTCTTATTGATCTAGTTTATGTCAGCACAAAGGATCAGGTAGCTGACATATTCATGAAGGCATTGGGCGCAAAGAAGCTGCGCAAGTTCAGAGACCTGCTTGGTGTGCAGGAATTGGGATTGAGCTTGAGGGGGAGTGTTGAGATATCGAGCTCCACTCGTGATACGCCAGGGTGACCATTGTGTATTTATGTCACCGACTTGTCAGTTGCAGACGCGATTGGTACACCGCCCATGAATAATAGCTACATGATAGCTATCCTTATCTACTCTAGTTCGTGGCTCAGTTAGTATGCCACCTTAGTTAGTTGAGTTTGGTTTGAGACCCATATATAGGGTTCTTCTATTTCTTTGTACTTGAGTTCTTTTGGCTTACACAACTAAGAAGAGGAAAACTGTTTTCAGCCTCCACCCTTGTGTGTCTTCCCCCATTGTGCAAGCAAGAAAGCTTCAAGCGAGACTCCTTCCTTCTCTCCCACAATCTTGACATGGTATCAGAGCCTTGTTCGTGGTAAGGAGCTCAAGAAAGCAAGCCAAGCTCGCGGTGTTCTGGTAAGAGGAGCAGTGTTGCTTTCATTTTCTATTTCGGGAGCAGATCTCTGCAGGTAGCACAGCCGGAAAGTGCAGGAGTGCATTGTCTCAGGTTGAGACGCCCTTCGCGGTAAAGCAAGAGGGCAGTATATGTTGCGGGCAAGGGCTTTAGCCCTTGGCGACCTTGTTTTTTTTATTTGAGGCCATTTCGGGGCCTGTTTTGGAGGCGGAAGTTTTCTGCACGCACTCAAGAAAAGGCCCAGTTTTATGCTGTGCAGCCACTGTTCTACAGGTCGGTGAATAGTTACTGTAAAAATTGCATTGTATGCTTGTGCGCAGAGACATTGGGAGTTACAGAATCATCCATGTTGCCTGTTGATGCAAAATCGTCACTAGGAAGTGACTGTGTGGTCAAATACCACTTTCGCCAGTTTTGCAGATTTTCCCTTGTGAGGGTGAAGCTGTGGTTTTTGCAGTGACAGAATTTTTTTGCAGTCTTCTGTAATGGCATCTGATTCTCTTTCACAGATTGTCACTGAAAAGCTTGACAAGAACAACTTCCAAGCATGGAAGTTTAGAATGACAAATTTCCTTATGGGAAAAGGATATTGGGAATTTGTTGCAGGAAATGAAGAAGAACCAGTTCTTCCTGATGTTCCCAATCAACAGCAAATGCAGGCATTTAAAGCATGGCATGAGAGAGCCAGGAAAGTTATGTATTGGCTGTCTATCAGCATTTCAAACTCTATGATTGTGCATATTCAAGATGCAAGTACGCCAAAGGAGGCATGGGATACTTTGTCAAAAATGTATAGCACAAATACGCAAGCCAGGAAAATGCAGCTCAAGCAAGAGTTGCACAATGTGCAAAGAGAAAATATGAGCATCAACGACTACCACATGAAAGTGAAGAAGATTGTAGATGCACTTGCTTCCATTGGGTCACCAGTGGAAGATGATGATTTAGTTTCTGTGACCTTGAATGGTCTAGGAAAGGATTATGCACAGTTTCGGACATCCATTTCAGTTCGTGAAAGATTTCCTGATTTTGAGGAGCTGATTGCTCTTCTAATTTCTGAGGAACAAAGAAATGGTGGTGCATCTTCTTTAGGAGGAACTTCAAAAGAAGGTGTCTTCTACTCAAATGCTGGAAGAGGTAGAGGCAGAGGTAGAGGAGGCCGATTTGCAGGCCATGGCAGAAATCAGAATATGCAGCAAACTCAAGAAAACCAGTCCTATGGAGGAGGACGTGGTAACTCTAGAGGCAGGGGGAGCCAAAGAGGTCGTGGTGGATGGCAAAGAGGCCAAAATGCAAACAGTAATGTTGAATGCTACTATTGTGGTAAAATGGGTCATATGGCTAAAGACTATTATAAAAAGCAGAATGACATCATGAATGGAAAACTGCAACAAGGAAATTATGCATCCTCTAGTAGACAGGGTGATGACAGAAATGAGCATCTGTTTATGGTGCAGCACATGAACAATTCTGTGACAAGTGCAGAAGAAAGCAACGATGTATGGTATGTTGACTCAGGTGCATCAAACCACATGACAGGTCATGCAGAATGGATGGAGGATGCAAGGAAAATGGAAAAACCAGGATTTGTGGAGACTGGTGATGATACTGCACATCCTATTGTGCAGATTGGAAAAATTCCCTTGTCTATGCAGGATGGGAAAAAGAAATACATGTCCGATGTATTTCATGTCCGGAATATCACCAAGAATCTGGTTTCTGTTGGTCAAATGGTTGAACAGGGCTTGCAGGTCAGATTTAATCCTCATGGATGCTTTGTTGAGGATATGAAAAATAAAGGTCGCTTGATAGCAAAAGAAAAGAAGAAGGGAAGAATGTTTACGTTGGATGCAGACATGTCTGAATTGAGTGCAACAATGTTTGCACATGGGACTGGTGTAGTTGCAGATATTGATATCTAGCATAAACGCATTGGTCATGTTAATGTACATCGACTTAAATCAATGCAGGCCCAAAATATTGTTGCAGGATTGCCAAAATTCAAGGTTGCAGAAATGCATAAGGTATGTGAAGCCTGTCAGTTTGGAAAACAGGCAAGGAAACCATTTCCTAGACATGTTCAAGAGAGTAAGAAGCCATTGGAATTAATCCACTCTGATGTGTGGACAACTAAAGCTGCATCTCTTGGAGGCTGTCATTATTTTGTCAGTTTTATTGATGACTATAGGAGAAAAGTTTGGGTGTATTTTATGAAAAAGAAAAGTGAAGTTTTTGGGCATTTCAAAACCGTTAAAGCTATGGCTGAAAAAGAAACAGGTCTGCAAATAAAATGCCTAAGGTCAGATGGAGGGGGAGAGTACCTCTCAAATGAGTTTGCAAGGTTCCTGTAGGAGCATGGCATAAAGCAGCAATATTCATGCAGTCATACCCCACAACAAAATGGAATTGCAGAAAGGAAAAACAGACATATTGGAGAGGTATCTCGTGCCATGCTCAATGAAAAAGACTTGCCATATTTTTATTGGGCTGAAGCAGTTGCTACAGCAGTCTACATAATGAACAGGACTCCCACTACAGCAATACATGGAATGACTCCAGAGGAGAGGTATACTGGCAGGAAACCAGATATTTCTCATTTGAAAATTTTTGGTTGCATTGCCTATGTACATGTGCCAGATGAGTTGAGATCCAAGTTGGATCCAAAAGCTGAGAAGTGCATCTTTATTGGTTACTCTCTATAGCAAAAAGGGTATAGATGTTATAACCCTTCTACTCGTAAGTTTACAGTGAGCAGAGATGTTGTTTTTGATGAGATGAGTAGCTGGTATAAACCAGTAAATGTGATTGATGATGTAGATGCACAAAATGGTAATGCTGCACAGAATTCACAGCAGCAGTCACAAAATATTAGTGGACCTGGAGCTTCCTCTAGTAGTGGTTCACATTCTTCGCCATGGATAGGCAGATTGAGATCAGGAGAATCTTCTCAAAGTAATGCAGATAGTGGTATGCAGGTATCACGAAAAGGAAAAGAGAAGGTTGATCAGCCCATGTTTGATGTGAATGCAGGTCACTCTTATGTGGATGGTGAATCCAGTGGCTCAGAACAGAGCATTGATGATGAGTTGGGTATTCCTTCTATTGTTACACCTGGAGTAAGGAAGACCAGGGATGTTTTGAGAGCACCTGGGAGTGAACCTACTTTGCCCAGGTCTACAAGAGCTAGGTATCCTGTGGATAGGCTGAAATATGATGGATTTACAGCCATTCACTATGCATATATGGTTAAAGTAATACAAGAACCAGAACCCACATCTTTTGAGGAAGCCATGGGGAAAGAAAAATGGGAGAAAGCCATGGATGAAGAAATGGATGCCTTGGAAGCAAATGCTACATGGGAATTGGTACCTTTGCCTAAAGGTAAAAATGCAATTGGCTGTAAGTGGGTTTATAAGGTGAAGCACAATGCAGATGGTTCTGTGAACAGATACAAGGCAAGATTAGTAGTCAAGGGGTATGCACAAACATATGGCATTGACTATGAAGAAACATTCAGTCCGGTTGCAAGGATGGCAACGGTAAGAGCAGTCATTGCTATGGCTGCATCAAAGGGATGGTCTTTACATCAGATGGATGTAAAGAATGCCTTCTTGCATGGTGATTTGCAAGAAGAGGTCTATATGGAGCAGCCACCAGGTTATGTGCATGCTGTTCATCCTGAGTTTCTTTGCAGGTTGAAGAAAGCCTTGTATGGCTTGAAGCAAGCACCTAGAGCATGGTCTGACAAGATAGGACAGTATCTTGTCACTATTGGCTTTCAAATTTCCAAGGCAGATTTCTCACTTTATGTGAGAAAAACAGAGAAAGGTATTATGCTACTTGTCATTTATGTTGATGATTTGATTATGACAGGTGACAGTGATGAAGATATCCTTCATGTGAAAATGCTATTGAAGCAGAAGTTTGAGATGAAGGATTTGGGAGAGCTGCGTTATTTCTTGGGCATTGAGGTGATCAGATCACCAAGTGGGATACAGCTCTTGGAGAGGCAGTATGGATTGGACATGCTGTCCAAATATGGGATGACAGGCTGTAAGCCTATTTCAGTTCCTTTGGAGCAGAATGTGAAGCTGAGCACAGATGCAGGTGAGCTTCTAGAAGACCCTACTATGTACAGATGCATAGTAGGAAGTTTGATTTATATGACTATTACCAGGCCAGATTTGAGCTATGTTGTTGGATTGGTAAGTCAGTTTATGCAGGCTCCAAGGAAACCACACTTGGATGTGGCTAGATGCATACTCAGGTATTTGAAGTCCACATTGTAGTATGGACTATTTTATGAGACTGGGGTTCAGATACAGTTGCATGGATACACTGATGCTGATTGTGTTGGTAGTATTTCTGATAGACGATCTACCAGTGGATATGTGTTCTCTTTTGGGAGTGCTGCAGTCACTTGGAGCAGCAAGAAACAGCCTACAGTTGCCTTGTCGAGCACAGAGGCTGAGTACAGGGGTGCAGCAATGGCTGCATGTGAGGTAGCTTGGTTGCATAAGCTACTTTATGATATGCATCAGTCTACAGAGGGACCAGTTGTCATTTATTGTGACAATATGAGTAGTATACACTTGGCAAATAACCCAGTCTATCATGCTAGAACAAAGCACATTGAGGTGCATTATCACTATGTGCGAGAGAGGGTTTTACTAGGTCTTATTGATCTAGTTTATGTCAACACAGAGGATCAGGTAGCTGACATATTCACGAAGGCATTGGGCGCAGAGAAGCTGCGCAAGTTCAGAGACCTGCTTGGTGTGCAGGAATTGGGATTGAGCTCGAGGGGGAGTGTTGAGATATCGAGCTCCACTCGTGATACGCCAGGGTGACCGTTGTGTATTTATGTCACTGACTTGTCAGTTGCAGACGCGGTTGGTACACCGCCCATGAATAATAGCTACATGATAGCTATCCTTATCTACTCTAGTTCGTGGCTCAGCTAGTATGCCACCTTAGTTAGTTGAGTTTGGTTTGACACCCATATATAGGGTTCTTCTATTTCTTTGTACTTGAGTTCTTTTGGCTTACACAACTAAGAAGAGGAAAACTATTTTCAGCCTCCACCCTTGTGTGTCTTCCCCCATTGTGCAAGCAAGAAAGCTTCAAGCGAGACTCCTTCCTTCTCTCCCACAATATTGACATCCTGGCTGCTTCACTAGTCTCTAGGGTCTATGCTATGTCGTTTTGCTGCTTGCTCAGGGTCAAATGGGGTTTGCTAGGTAGCCTACGCCTGTAAGTGTGTCGAATATGCTGATGTGAGTGTCAGTACTACGCCTAGCCATTCGATTGTGGTTTCTAGGGTTAGATTTGCCTATAAGGCTTGTAATGAATTCTCCTATTGCGGTTTGTGCTCTCTATTGTACCGAGTGTGCTAAATTTGTCAATTTTGATGTATCAAAATTTGATATGATTCTACATTGTTTGATTTCAAGAATCGAATGTCCGATTTGATAGGTGTCTCATTTTGAGATGTCAAATTATGGGATGTCCAATTCTAGAAATTGGACATGGTGTGTCCAATCGAACAAGTCAATTTTGTTCGATTTTAGTATATCTGCTTTTCAAAATTGGCACTTGTAGTAGTGGTTCGATTATTAGGGTTTCTGAGTCTAGTGTGTCTGAGTGTCTAAGTCCAATTTTCCTAAGTTCGATTGGACTGGTCAAGTTGGTCCAAGTGTTGGCTATCCGATTCTCGGAATCAGAGAGGGTGAGCGGCTGATTCTAGGAATCGGACGCTTGTGAATCGTGTCCAATTCCGTTGGCCCGTAACCAGCTGTAACAAAAATCACTTTGTGCTAATGATTTTTGTCCATGCACGCTAGCAAGATTCACCAAAATCCAAGGTTAGATACACAGAAAGGTTTCTACACACCTAATCCAAGTAAAAACTCTTGTGGCCTTCGATCAATTCGTTGGAAGTACCGAGTCTTGCACAAGCTCTCAAGCTCTCTCTCTCTCTCTATTGCAGAACCTGAAAATGAGGTCACCCTTTACCTCCTAGGGTTTTAAACCCTTTTTGAACTCAATCTTAGTCCCCCCAATCACTCGCTGTGCGATTCTAAGACTTCTAAGCACTCTTTTTTCCCATTTTTCTCCCTATTTGGGCTTGTTTCACATCAAACCCCTAAAGTTTTTTCATTTTATTTCTTGGTCCTAACCTACTCTAAATGCAACAAAAATAAAAAGCAAAATATTGAAATGAATCCTCCTACTTGCTTAATCATAAAAAAACCAAAATACTTACTTGTTGCCAACATTAGAAACCCAAAACCTTCTACCTATCTCAAGCTCCTATTCGGGGATGAAACCCTTACTTCGTCACTCAATTTGAGACGCGCAAGTACTCAAGCTTGAATCCATTGGTACAGGCAATGGAAGCAAAATGTAGAAGCGTGCTCATGCTCGACCGCCAAGAGCCACGGACTGCTTACTGTTTCAAGCATTTCAAGCGAACACCTATGTCTATCTCTCACCTAGTCGACGCACCTTTGATCCTATCAGGGTGTAATGAGCTTACCTTGATGTCCAAACGAGTTGCCTCCTCCCTCAAGCACAACGGTAGCTCCACGATTCGTGATGCAAGCTCAAGCAACCTCAAGCCTCCACTTTCAAGCTCCATCCTCCATAGCTGCACCTGAGATAAGAGAAGAGAAGAGAAGAGAAGTAGAGAGGAGATGATGGAGAGCTTCTTCTCCTTGCTCCATCACCCTCACATACTTCCTCTCTCAAGCACACACAAGCAAGCAAGAAGGAGAGAAGAAGATGAGTCCACTTTGCCATACACCAAAGAATGAGCTCCTCATTCACTTTTCAACTCTATATACAAAACCCTAAATCCCTCTTAGGATGTCATCCCCTTATCCCCTTTTTTACATGGCCGAGTGTGGCCTAGGCTCTCTTTCCCATTGTCCTCCTATCTCCTAGCTTCCTTCCTACCGCCCATCTACCTTTACAATTTTCGCAAGAGGGAGCTTGGTGCTCATTTTCAAACATTTTTAGGGGTGCCTCACATTTAAAAATGCATTTTTTCCTTTACCTTAGCTTTTGAGCCCACCCTTGCACTTTCGATTGTTTTTCTTCCTACTTCTTCCATTGTGTTTGATTTCCTTTTGGGCCGCCTCTTTTAGGTGCTGACTCACACTTTTCCACTTTTTTCGCTTTTTCTTGTGTTGCGGCGGCATAGATGATTTTAGTGGCTATATGTCGCAAAATGGCTATACTTTTATATTTTCAGATTTTTTTTCAAAACCCGAGTAGGTTGAGTTATAACTCCAAATTATTTTATTCGCCAACATTTCTAAGGTATATCAAGATTTTGAAGTCTTTTTTTCCATTCATGCGAAACAAATATTGAAATAAATATATTAAATTTGCCACAGTATTTATAAGTTATGGGATATGTATAGAAATATTCACCACATGTACATATGTACTAATACACATAGTACATACATAGACACATGCCACATACTACTTATCCTTGCTCCTTTTTTACATACTCATACACATGATTCACACACACCCCTCCACACACACACATTACTTAGCATTACATCTAGTCTTGTATTCATACATACATATACACAATTCTTAGAATCAAAAGGTTTGAGGTACTCATGGTCCAGTAACTTGAGCTAGTCAGATCTTTGAAGCTTGCATCTTGAAAGTTGCAAAAAGCAAGACAGAGCTCTATCTAAAACCCATAAATGCTAAGGGACTTCCCCTCTTCATAGACTTGAGCCCAAATAATACCTCCCCTTCAATGAATGGTTGCTAATTTCAGCAAGGTGCCAAGGACTCTCTCCATTTCCACATCCACGATTTTAGCAACACAATACAACCAATCAACAACACTCTTGGGCTCAACTTCGGCTAGCACTATGATATGCATGTGGAAAACATTAGCATATCCTGGTCATTAGTGTAGGACTAATCAAAAACACTATTGGGCTCAACTTTGACTAGCCACTGAGAGATGCTTGTGGAAAACGTTAGCATATCCTAGTCATCAGTAAAGGTACATCTATTTTTCACTCTAGGACCAATCAACAACACTCTTGGGCTCAACTTCGGCTAGCACTGAGAGATGCTTGTGGAAAACATTAGCATGTCCTAGTCATCAGTACATGTGCATCTATTTTTGTCCTAAATAAATGTGATAGTCTCTCTTTGATGCTTAGCTTTGAGAGAAGTGAAGTAAATTTTATATGGAGCATCTCTCACGAGGTCCCACCTAACTTAGCAAGAGGATCCAAATCAAATGTTCAAGTTGTTAACACATAATGATAAGTAACAATGTCAATCAAGAGGTTGGGACCCTCAAGGTGGTTAGCTATGTGCAACTCTTTCTCAAGTAGGGTTTTATACAAGAGGGAGCGATGCTCTAATTATGGGTGGTATAGACCAAATTACATGAGAGAATGATGGAAAGAAGAGAGACATTGTTGCACTGAGTCGGATTCGATCGAATTGTTTTGGTGGTACATTGCTACTCTACATTGCTCATGATTTGACAATTTCTACAGGCACTATCAACTCAATGCATATACAATTTCTTCTAAAATAGGCATTGAGAGTTGGATTTTTATTTGATTTCCTTGACTTGGGATTGATCCTGAATTTTATGTGGCAAGTGCACAACTAGGGATAAGCCTAAGTGCTCTAGTGTTCTTCTTAGGAAACATCTTTAGTACGACTCATCATGAGTACTGCAATTGCATGGGCCATCCTTCAATATGTATAGGCATGTGTTTTTGAAGCAAGAGCATGAGGCCTTGATTTTTAGGAATCCATCAGTTTTTCCACATTTTCCATTTGTATTGAGCCAAAATTGTGGAGTACTAGGGATTTGAGATTCATGCTCCATGCTCTATGAGGACTACAATTGCATGGGGCATCCTTCGATATGTATATGCATGTGTTTTTGAAGCAAGAGCATGAGGCCTTGGTTTTTAATAAGGATGTCCATCATTTTTTCCACATTTTCCATTTGTATTGAGCCAAACTTTTGTGGAGTACTAGCTAAGTTGAGTAACACCTTAGTAGGATTGAGATTCATGCTCTATGCTAGGGTGATAGTTGTGTGAACACAAGCATTTGTAGTACATGGTGAAAGTGAAACTCACAAGTCACTGCATGGTCTAGGGACTAAAATAGATGTAGCTAGTTTTCCAAGTAGCTCAACAAGATAGAGGTACTTTGATATTACCTTTTTCAATGACATTTGTATATGTGGTGATATTACTTTTTTATTATAAGTTTCTTGTGGATGAGGGAAGGAGAAATTTGACACAAAAGAAAAAGGCTTGTAGGTGATAAGTCTAGCAAGAGATGTTGAAGACTTTTAGAGCTAGCAATGTGGGTCAAGGGCCAAAAGTTGTACTTTAGGTGCAAAGCACCGACTTGGGTGCATAGAGCCGAGTAAAAGCATTTACAAGTCTAATCTTTATGTGAAAAAACTATGCATGACTATTGATTAATAGGTGTGTGCACCCATAATGTTCTCCTAATGATAGTAACTCCATGGCTTCTTTGTGATCAAAGGTAGAAATATCTTCTACATATGCTTCCAATGGGCCTTGGAGTGTAGGAGCTCATTTCCAAGTGAGTAATACTTATACATGGCAAAAGCAATGATCATCATGATGCCATTTGCTGATCATCTTGAAACGTGGTGTACTCTCTCAAGTGCCCCTTGTTGGATATAAGGAATGACAACAATAGCAAAAATGGCATTTGAAATGTTGTGTAGTTACTCCAAAGAAGCATTGCACATTATTTTCCAAAGATTAATGTTTATGCAAATTTTGATTATACAAATGGAAATGATGATAGGCAAGAAAATGTTTATGTAGATTTTGACTATACAAATGGAAACTATGATAGGCAAGAGAATGTGGGTGAGTTCAAAGCTTCACAAGAGACAAAGTAAGCCAACACAACTTTTGATGCATTTTTCTTGAGATAATGAATATTCCCATATAGTGTTTCCATTGTACTTTTATCTAAGTGTGAGTTGATAAGGTTTCATGTGGATATGAGATAAGTGTGATATAAGCTAAGGTTCATAGGTTGGGGCTAATAGAAAAATGGTGATTTTGTGCTAGGCACTGCATTAGAGAGCATGTATGCTAAGTGTGCTACACTTGTAAAAGTGCAAGAAGTGCTCAAAAAAAGCTTATAGGACCACATGTAGTCTCTTGGATTGTCATAACTACTTGATATCTGGACATGGACATCATGATAAAGCTATGAAATGCGCTAGGCACATCCAAGATGAAGGTCTCTCTCTAAATGCTCTTGTGTAGGTTTATACACTTACATGTGTCTAGGTCTATGAGTCAATGAACATAAAAACATTTTGTCTATAGTTTAAACATGATGATTTACTTGAATTGGATGTATTTGCCATCTTTTCCTCAATGGTGGAGAAACTGTGTTTCCTCCATAGTCCTTTTGCTCGCTGCTCTTATGCTATTCACAATCCTTTCAAATATATATGAACATCATTGCACCAAATTCAAGTTCATAAAGGATGGTTTGATGGTACATTGAGAAGAGTAGGACCTTTCATTAAAAGTAGTTATACTTCAAGGATAAGATGTACACTAGTTAATGATAATCACAAACCTTTCCCCTATATTGTAAAAAGAAAGGAGTGCATACATTAGGAAGAGTGTATACATTAGGGGTGGCCCCCCATTAATTTCCCTCCTTAAGCTTAAAAAAAGGGAGGGGTGGGTTATAAGCTCGAGGAAAGGGGGGGGGACACACATACAAATATGTATATAGAGAGTTCATTTTAATGGCATAACTCAAACTGGTTACATACACAATAATGGTGACAAGAAAATTGAAAGATAAAGTGGATAGATGCATATTGCTTGAATGTGATTCTAGTAATATGGTGAAGAAAGTAAGACCATATTGAAGTAATATATGTCTTCTACATTTTATCCCTAGTCTTGAGACAATCACTATTGCTTAATATATATAATCAAGTATGTTAACGACTGAGTGTTTGATGATTAGAAATTCTATGTAATTATACATATTTAGGGATGAGATCTCCCCTTGAGTGTACCCATATATTAGGTATTCTACTATTCTTCTATATATACCTCTTGATGTTCCAACCTTAGCTCACACACACACACACACACACACACATGTCCATATGCTATAGATGCTCATACACCTTCGTGTGTTTCACCCTTACACATAGGTATTAACATTTGATTTTAAACTTTCTATATATGCATATATGTTACATCACACTTGGATTGGAAGAACTCAATTCCGAAGTCAATGGAAATACTAAACAAAGGTGTAGAAACCTTCCCACCTCTAAGTACACACCTTTATCATTCTCATATCTAATATCTCTTTGATTCCATACCATTAGAAAGTCTATGTATAGTTAGTTGCACATACTCTTACAAAAATTTTCATAAAAGAAGCCAGCTTGCTTATCTTGTAAGGGTCAATGTTGGATGCTTTCTACATGGAATTCTACCTTTGTGACTTATATCACATTTCCATGAAAAGCATTGACCTCTTTCAGCAGGTGTCAATCGACATAGGCTTGACTGGGTAGGTAAGTGATTTAAGATCCTTGATATGATTTACTACTTTACTTCTACTATTTCAAAGAGATAACACATGGGGTGTTGAGATGACAAGCTCAACACATGCGGACATTGATGATGGACCGCCTGGTTAGATGGGTCCACACGTCTACACTTAGCACGTCGGTGGTCATTATGACTCTCACATGGCCATTGACTCATTACTTATTATATTCAGGTTGTTACACCTATTTACAGCTGGCATAATTATAGCGCCAGTCGACTAGTGTAGTCGGTTATGCATTGTTTGACTTAGTAGGCCACTTTCCTTTTATGTTGTATCTTATCTATACTTTGTGTACATTGTAAAGTGTGTGGAAGAAAAAGAAGAAACCAGCAAGAAAACGTTTTGGCCTCCATCTCTCTTATTGTCTCTTGAGTGAGCTTCTCTTTGTGCATTCTGTGTGTATTCGGCACAGCATCTTGAGCAACCCCCTCCACCACGCGATTCTTGACATGGTATCAGAGCCGCGCCATTGAGAGAGGCTGATTTCGAAGGTTGAAGTGAAGGAGAAGAAGCAAGGTTCGAGCAAGCAAGCTACGAGTAAGAATCTCTCCCATTCTTCCACTCCTCTTGGATAGTGCCTGTGGAGGCACCGGAAGCAGGGCAGAGCAAAAATCTCAGATTGCAGTGAGATTTGGTGTGCGCGAAGAGCGCTGTAAAGGGCTTATCTGCTATTATTTTGGGCATTTGAGGCCATTTCAGGGCCCGTTTTAGAGCCGCAAGGTTGCGGACAGCAGTTTCGGGGTACACTGTGACTTCGACTATATTGACCGAACGTGGGTGCGCAGGTTACAGATTTCAGATCTGTAAGTTCAAAGGTATTTACCAGTGAGTAAACACAAGGTTTATCTGCAAACTGGTTGCATATTGCATGTATTGTTGAGCAGACAGTGAAAAAGGCTATCTGGTGTACTGCTGTGCACTACAGGTCAAGGGTTGCAAAAGATTTGCTTGCTGTTTGGTATTAGTTTTGTGATAATGGCAGAGAATAGTGGAAGCCCCATCATTGAGAAGCTCGACAAGAACAACTACCCATCATGGAAGTTTCATGTCACGAACTTCCTTATTGGAAAAGGCCTCTACGAGTTCGTTTCAGGTGAAGAAAAGGAGCCGGAGGTGAGTGATCCTCCAACTGCAGAAGAGACAAAGGCACGAAAGGAATGGAATGCAAAAGACAAGAAGGTCATGTATTGGTTGTCTGCAGTAATTGACAATAATATGCTGGGACGCATTAGAAATGCAGAGAATGCATATGCAGCTTTGACCATACTTGAAAGTATGTTTTCTGTAAATACAAAGGCACGAAAGATTCAACTCAAGCAAGAGTTGAATACATTGAAAAAAGGGAAGATGTCTATCAATGAGTATGCACTGAAAGTAAGAAGCATTGCAGATGCATTGGCAGCGATTGATGCAATGCCCAATGATGATGATTTGGTGTCGTCTACCTTGGGTGGACTTAACAATGAAAAGGCTTGGAAGTCTTTTGTAACTTCCGTATATGTCAGAAAGCCATTTCCAGATTTCGATGAATTGGTCTCCCTTATGATCACTGAAGAGATCAACATGCAGAGTGAGACATCTGAAAGAAGTGATGAACAGGTCCAAGCTTTCTACTCCAGTTCTGGAAGGGGACGTGGTAGGTTCTCTTCAAGAGGCCGTGGTACAGGACATGGTAGTGACAACCAGCAAAACAGATTGAATCAGCAATTTGGCGATATGCAGGTTTCAGGAGGTCGTGGTAACTTTAGAGGCAGGGGGAGCTTTAGAGGAAGAGGTGGATGGCAGAACAGAGGCTCTAACAACTCTGGTATTGTGTGCCACTACTGTGGCAAAATAGGTCATATTGCAGCCCAATGTTATGCTAAGAAAGATGATATCCGCAATGGTAAGTTGCAGCAAGGAAACTATGCATCGTCTTCACAACAGAATGAAGACAAAAATGAATGTTTGTTCGTTATGCAGCATATGCTGAATGCTGTTACAGGAAAGGGAACACATGAAGATGTTTGGTATGTTGATTCAGGTGCATCCAATCATATGACCAGCCATGCAGAATGGTTTGGAGAGATGCAAGATTTGCAAAATGCAGGTTATGTGCAGACGGGTGATGACTCATGCCACCCAATTTCACACATTGGAAAAGTTCCCTTGTCCTTGCATGATGGTAAGACAAAGAGTCTTTCAGATGTATTGCATGTGCCATCTATTACAAAGAACTTGGTGTCAGTCGGTCAAATGGTAGAGCAAGGACTGCAAGTCAGATTTAATGCAAAGGGCTGCTTTGTAGAAGACTTCAATGACAAGTGCAGATTGGTAGCAAAGGGAAGTAGAGTTGGACGTATGTTCACTCTAGATGCTGGAATTCCTACTATGAATGCTGCTATGTATGCCAAAGGAAAAGGTGTTGTTGCAGACATTGAAATTTGGCACAAACGCATTGGACATGCAAATGTACAAAGGCTGAAATTAATGCAGTCCAAAGGGTTGGTTACAGATTTGCCTACTTTTAAAGTTGCAGAATTTCAGAAGGTATGTGAAGCATGTCAGTTTGGTAAGCAGGCAAGACAACCCTTTTCACATAACAGAGATGTAAGCAGAAATATCCTTGATGTTGTGCATACAGACATTTGGGGGCCTACACAAAATGTATCTCTTGGAGGTAGTTCATACTTTGTCACATTCATTGATGATTGTTCTAGAAAGCTGTGGGTATATTTTATGAAGGAAAAGAGTGAAGCTTTTGAGCACTTTAGAACTTTCAAGGCTGCAGTTGAAAGAGAAACATGCTTGAAAGTAAAGTGCTTGAGGTCAGATGGAGGGGGAGAGTACCTCTCCAATGAGTTCAATGATTTTCTGAGGTCTCATGGGATAAAGAGACAGTTCACATGCAGGTATACCCCACAGCAAAATGGGGTTGCAGAAAGGAAAATCAGGCATATTGCAGAAGTTGCACGCGCCTTGATGGCTGAAAAGAATATGCCTAAGCATTTTTTGTCTGAGGATGTTCATACTGCTGTTTATATTATGAACAAAACTCCCACAGCTACAGTTCATGGTATGACCCCCGAAGAATGTTTTACAGGTAAGAAGCCTGATGTTTCACACTTGAAAGTATTTGGCTGCATTGCGTATGTTCATGTGCCAGATGAGTTGCAGAAGAAACTGGATCCAAAGGCTGAAAAGTGTGTCTTTATTGGATACTCTTTAGAGCAGAAAGGGTATCGCTGTTACAACCCTGTCACATGTAAGTTCAGAGTGAGCAGGGATGTCATCTTTGATGAAATGAGCAGTTGGTATGCATCTAGTGGTGATGCATTGGATGATGATGATGATCATGACACTCATGTGCAGGCTGAAAAGCAAGAATCACGGACTCTTAGTGGACCAGAGACATCATCTGGTAGTCCTTGGTCTGGGAGACTAAGGAGTACCTCTACATTTTCGGGTGCATCTAGTAGCACTACAGGTAAAGACAAAGGAAAGAATAAGGTGTCAGAAGGCATTGATGCAGTTCTTGATGGAGACTCCAGTGGCTCAGAGAGCTTGGATGATGAGCTTGGCATTCCTTCAGTGAGGACTCAAGGTGTGCAGAGAGCACGCATTAATGCAAAGACTCCATTGAGTGATCCAGTGGTACGCAGGTCTAGCAGGGTGAGATACCCTGTTAAAAGATTTGGTTTTGAAGGTTATGCAGCTCACCATTATGCTTATATGGTGAAACTAGTTGAGGATGTTAAGCCCACATGTTTTGAGGAGGCTGTTGGTCATGCTCATTGGGATGCAGCAATGGATGAGGAGATGGCTGCATTAGAGGCCAATAAGACTTGGGATCTAGTATCATTGCCGAAGGGAAAGAAATCTATTGGATGTAAGTGGGTTTATAAGATTAAGCACAATGCAGATGGTTCTATTAGCAGGTACAAAGCTAGGCTGGTTGCAAAAGGCTATGCCCAAACATATGGCATAGATTATGATGAAACCTTCAGTCCAGTTGCTAGGATGGCAACTGTTAGATGTGTGATTGCTTTGGCAGCAGCCAAAGGTTGGAGGTTTCAGCAAATGGATGTAAAGAATGCCTTCTTGCATGGTGATTTGCAGGAAGAAGTGTATATGGATCAGCCAGCAGGTTATGAAGATTTAGAGCATCCCACATATGTGTGCAGGTTGAAGAAGGCACTCTATGGGCTCAAGCAAGCACCTAGAGCATGGTCTGACAAGATCAGAGAGTATCTTGTCAATATTGGCTTTTATGTTTCTGATGCTGATCACTCACTTTATGTGAGAAAGGGAGATGCAGGTTTGGTCATCATAGTCATCTATGTGGATGACTTGATTATTATAGGTGATAGTGATAGTGGGATTGCTGAAGTCAAGGGCTGTTTGAAGATGAAGTTTGAGATGAAGGATTTAGGTGAGCTAAGGTACTTCCTTGGCATTGAGGTGATCAAATGTGATGATGGTATATGGCTATCCCAAAGACAGTATGGCTTGGATATGTTGTCCAAGTATGGTATGACTGCATGCAAACCACTTTCAGTCCCGTTGGAGCAGAATGTAAAGCTGAGTGCTGATGTTGGGGATGAGATAGAAGACCCTACTATGTTCAGGAGGATAGTGGGGAGTTTGATCTACATGACCATTACAAGGCCAGACTTGAGCTACGCTGTTGGTCTTGTGAGTCAGTTTATGCAAGTACCTAGAAAGCCACATTTGGATGCAGTCAGACGCATATTGAGATATGTGAAGTCCACATTAGATTATGGACTTTTCTATGAGGCAGGTACAGATGTACAGGTGTTTGGATACATAGATGCAGATTGGGCTGGTAGTATGTCTGATAGAAGATCTACCAGCGGATACATGTTCTCTCTTGGTAGTGCAGCAGTTGCATGGAGCAGCAAAAAGCAATCTACAGTTGCTTTGTCGAGTACAGAGGTTGAGTATAGAGGTGCTGCTATTGCAGCATGTGAGGTAGTATGGCTGCAAAAGCTATTGGCTGATTTGGATGTCCAGGTGGAAGGTCCAGTTGTCATTTATTGTGACAAAATGAGCAGTATACAGTTGGCTAGGAACCCTGTGTTCCATGCCAGGACAAAACATATTGAGGTACACTACCACTTTGTGAGAGAGAAGGTACTAGCAGTGAGATTGACTTGGTGTATGTCAGCACACAGGATCAGATAGCTGACATCTTCACAAATGCATTGGGTACAGAGAAGCTTCAAAAGTTTTGAAGCTTACTTGGAGTTGCAGAGATGCAGTTGAGCTTGAGGGGGAGTGTTGAGATGACAAGCTCAACACATGCGGACATTGATGATGGAACGCCTGGTTAGATGGGTCCAC
Organism: Lygodium microphyllum; assembly: GCF_053477565.2. Classification (NCBI taxonomy): domain Eukaryota; kingdom Viridiplantae; phylum Streptophyta; class Polypodiopsida; order Schizaeales; family Lygodiaceae; genus Lygodium; species Lygodium microphyllum. The sequence continues at coordinate 102,862,664 of NC_141162.1, read as the reverse complement.
ATGTCTACACTTAGCACGTCGATGGTCATTATGACTCTCACATGGCCACTGACTCATTACTTATTATATTCAGGTTGTTACACCTATTTACAGCTGGCATAGTTAGAGCGCCAGTCGACTAGTGTAGTCGGTTATGCATTATTTGACTTAGTAGGCCACTTTCCTTTTATGTTGTATCTTATCTATACTTTGTGTACATTGTAAAGTGTGTGGAAGAAAAAGAAGAAACCAACAAGAAAACGTTTTGGCCTCCGTCTCTCTTCTTGTCTCTTGAGTGAGCTTCTCTTTGTGCATTCTGTGTGTGTTCGGCACAGCATCTTGAGCAACCCCCTCCACCGCGTGATTCTTGACATGGGGATGAGTTATACGGAGATCCTCAAGCTTGGAATATAGGCTAGAATATCGCTCATTAATACACTAATCCAAATGAACATATTTCGGCCTTAGAGGTAGGGGCATATTAGATATGGCACTAAATAGGAATACCCAGTTCTATCTATACTAACTATTTTGATGTATGAGTTTGATGTATTGTTGTTTGGAATGAATGCATATTTTATCAAGGTTGCTAAGTATGGCAGCAAGACCATGCCCATTGATTGATATGTCTCATATGGCCATAAATGCAAGTTAGTATTGTCTACATACTAACTATGAAATTCAGCATAAGGACATAGCTCCTTACCTTGCTAATCTATTATGGTATCTTGGTGCTTTGATATCATGGTTACTTAGAAGTATCAACTTGGTGAGTGTAATAGACTAGTAGCTTTTTGTAGCAAAATCATATACTATGACTAGTATAGTGATGACCTATACATCAATAATCTGAGTTGTGGTAGTTTTGGCAATATATGCATGTGCCACGGATGTAAGTGTGCATGCATCTTCTTGATCTTTTCTTCTTCTTCTTCTTCTTCTTCTTCTTCTTCTTCTTCTTACTCCTCCTCTCCATTCCCTTTCTCTCATTTGCCCTTTCTTCCTTCCTTCCTTCCTTTTTTAGGCTTTTTTTTTTAAACTTTCCATAGGCAAAGGCCATTGTGATTATTCTCTTGCCTAGAGGGGATTGAATTTCTCTTCTAAAAAAGGAAAACCTTTTCAAAATAAGGAGAAATTGTTTGAGCGGGACCACTAAATGACATGTCACACACTTATATGTTACTCCAAGACTATGAATGATCTCGACCACCATTCCTTGCGATATTCATTCTTTCAAATCCAATGTATTGCATACTAGGGAAGAAGGGGCGAGGGGTGGAATGGATCAGACAACCATGTAGATATGATGCGCCTCTCTCTATGCTTGGTAATCAAATGCATGGAAACACGTGATCACTTGAAGGTAATTACATTCTCCACAAGTGTAGCATGATCCATTGCAAAGGAAATAAGACTGCTTTGTGCTTGTTACTCGAGCATAATTTTTTCTCTCTATTGTGTGCAAATGGTGCAGAGACTGAGGGGATCAACCGAGAGACAAGGTTATGCAAGGGTATGGTTCCAAAGGATGAATCCAAGCCAAATGGAGAGCAAAGCAATAGTTCTCTAGTCAGTGTATATCTAAGTCGGTGAAAGAGTACTCAAGGCTTCCTGGACCACCAAAGCCTAACTATATCCATCATAGAGAAAGAAAGATCAAGCAACAAACAATCATTGTGTAGCTGAGAGGTAAGCATAATACATGTAGCTTTAAACTTTCTTATCGATGTTTTATGGTCTTACACATTGAGTTCAAAACAATATATCAATGATTATGTTTTATGACTGTCTCATGGATCCATATTCTCATGTTTCAAACATGTCGCATACAAGTTTAGAAAAAGAACATAAATGAAAGAATGAAATATTTGTAGGACTGGGCTATAGCAATGCGAGATCATGCTAGGAAAATGGACAAGTAACTAGAAAATCTATCTTGATAGATGAGATCATCAATTGTGTTCAGTTTATGTAAAGACATAAAGACAAGTAGAGGCGAGGCACAACTTTGTGAGAATAAAAAATATAAGTCAACAAACATCTATTTCTTTTCTTGGAAACTCTTGGATGTCTTGAATTTTTCATGAATTGTGTAGTTTCTACCTATGAAGCTTGTTACAAGTCCAAGGTTGGAATTCAACATTGATAGCATGTTTGCAAGAGAGGTGATCTCTCTTGAGCTTGAAATTTTTTGGTTAGGTAGTTTTAAATTTTCCCTCTATTGATTGATTTTGAGGAAAATTTATTATAGATTATCCTAAATAGTAGGAGGGTAATGCACTAGCATAGATGGACCTACAACTTATGATAGTCTTTGTGGTCTACAAAGGGAAGCCATGGCATATTTAAATTTACTCTTTGGCCCAAAGCACCTCCTTAGTGCTTCTTGTTGACACATGATAATACCAACAACAAGTCTCTCTAATTCCTCATCCTCAAGCACCACAACTACCTCTTTGAAAGCAAGATATTGGATTGCATGAGGTAAGATAGAATGAAATGTTTACTGAATCTTTTGCCTCCTATTGTGACCACATAGGGTGTTCCTTTCCATCCCTATTCTTTTCCTATTGCAACTATACAAGAATAGGAATATGTATAATGACTACACCTCTTGCAATATTGTGGGAAATCGGGGAGATCTTGAGGAAGAGCAAAGCCAAAGTAGCATCATCAAATTACTAAGGTGAGCTAAATGCTCACTTAGAAGTATGCTACTTTGTGTTTCCCATTACTTTTTGTATATTCTCATTGTGTTCTTAAAACAAAACACAATTTGATTGCTAGAGACTTTCCTTAGTATGGTAGAAGAATTTTTTATTTGGATAGCTTCTTGAACTATAGAGAAACATTGCTTAATTTGATATGTACCTAGATCTGTAGGTAAAGCTAAATACATAGGAAGAGGAAGGTAGAACAATGGATGTGGATTGAGGAAACACAATAGACTACAAAAAGGAAGGTGGAGAGGACATGAGGTTCAATCCCTACATAAATCATTGTAGACTACAAAAAGGGGGGAAGGGGAGGAGGTTTGATCATTGTATCAAATCATTGCTACAAAAATAGGTGATCGAAAATGGGGCATGTTCTCAACCTCCTCTTCATTATTTGTGCCATGGTTGGGATATGTGCACACTGTAGTGGTGTGTTTGATATGCCATGCCCCTCCCACAAGGTTGATATTAGATGCTTCTCAAAATTTAGTCATTGTGCCTCCATTTCTTGCCAATCCATCCTCTTCATGTTGGCATTTTCTCAAACAACATTGAAGTAGGCTATAGAAGTTGAAGTGGTTCTGTGTGTGTGTGTGTGTGTGTGTGTGTGTGTGTGTGTGTGTGTGTGTGTGTGTGTGTGTGTGTGTGTGTGTGTGTGTGCGTGTGCGTGTGCGTGTGCGTGTGCATGTGCGTGTGCGTGTGCGTGTGCGTGTGTGCGTGCATGCGCACGCGCACGCGCGTGCACACATCTTTTTCCACCAAGGAGCTTTGCTATCCATCGTTTGCAATCTACAAATGACCTTTGCTACAACGCTATATGAGGTGGGAGTAGTCTTGTGCAAGGTGGGAGAGGTACTATACGAGGCCAAAGTTAGCCATGGTGGGAAGAGTGCTATAAGAGGTGATCACTCAACAGTCTTGGACATTTTTGATTCATGGTGATGTGTTGATACAGTCTCAAATCACATGGCGATATGCTTTATGGCATTATGCTTCATGGTGATGTGTTGACATAGTCTCAAATCACATGGTGATGAGCTTCATGGCATTGGACTTAGCATATCAAATCACATGGCGATGTGCTTCATGGCGATTTGTTGAAGTAGTAGAGTAGTGTTGGATTGAGCATCTCTCTCAAGTTCTCTCTCAGTCAACGTGCATATTCTAGGACTCAACCTGATTCTTGAGCTACAATCAACAACACATCTCTCTTAGGCTCTCTCTTAGGCAGCATAGATCACGATTCATTGGGTAAGGCCCTCATACCAACAATCCCAAGTATCTTGATCAAATGTATATTTTCATGCATGTATAATTTGATGCGTGTATAGTATATACCAAAGTTTCATCCATTTTTCACTTCAAGCTATGAGAGAGATATTTTATGTTTGGACTATGCTTGTTATCTATGTTTCAACTTTGATAGAGTTGGCACCATAAGTTATACTAAGACTTGATACAATCATATGTGTTATGCAAGTTAGTTTTAATACCTTATAAGATTTCAAGTTTGTTGCAAATACCTAAAAGTAGCTTTCTTTAAGCCTAATATCACTTGATATCCATGTTCCAAGTTTCCCTTGGCACAAAGAAATATAAAGTAGTACAAAATATGCTTGTATTGATGGCAATATGAATGTCCCAAGTCTTACAAACTTAGTTCCAAGGGATATCAAGATTGATGTAATCATATGCAATACCAAGTTAGTTATAATTGCTAAAAAGATCTAGAACTCATAAAATTATTTAAGTTGATCTATTTTGATCTTAGTATTTATGTTTCAAGTTTAACTTATAATAAGACAAGACTATGTTTTAATATAAATACCTAATGCTTGCACTAAGATTGGTATATGGATATCCTAAGTCCTATAAGCTTGGTGCCAAGAGAATAAGAATCAATGCTAGAGATTATAAGATTTAGTACTGATCATATTGTGTGTACTAACAACTAGAATATAATATATGATTTAGACACAAATGTGCATACCTATGCTGAGATTGATATCCATGTCTTAAGGTTAAGATTTTATTGTCATATGAGCAGAGATTTGGTTTTGTGAAGAAGTTCAATTTCCATCAAGAAACTAAACTTAAGTAAATTTTTTACTTTAATCTTTGTATAGTTTCTATTATCTAGGGTTATATTTATATTAGTGATTTTAGTATTTTGTAGTTACTTTTGTGAGTCAAGTTTTTATAACTTCATGTGGCATATTAAAAATGTAAGGGTTATTAGATTTGAAATGGAAAAATGTCAATAATTTTTGAATAACTAAAAGGTAAAAAGGTTGAATCATCCTTTGCATATGTGGAGAGATTCAAAAGATGGCATGAGATCATGAACTTTCAATCAGAACCTAGCAAGAGCTTTTTAAAGATAAAAAGAAAGGGTATATTATGTATCAAAGTACATTCAAGGTTGGTACCTCTTTATGTCTCTAGGAAGCAAGTTCGAGGATGGCTTGTTAGAAGACAGCTTGTAAAGATGGAAACTTTTAACAATGTAGTGGAGAGTGTTAAAATCACATTAGCACAAGTTGCATAGTCTATGTCATAGGAAATAAGAGAACGGTTTCCAAGAGATGAACTATTGGAGGCAATGTCAATAGTTTATCCACAATTTTGGAACCACTAGCAAGACATGCATGCTCTTCAAGCAGATTTCAAGAAGAGAGTTCATGTTCTTAAATATCACTTTGGAAAAATGTTACAATTGCAAGGCTCTGATACAACCTTCTCGTTTCGGTAATAGATGGAGATGCACTTTTGCAACAATCACAATGCTTTGGAGAGACCATGTGGCATCAATTTACAGAACTTGTAGAGCCTACAAAATCATGTGCAATTACTTGATTATGGAACAGGTTGTGCATGAGTCAAGTTCTCCAATATCATATGCTTGAATATTTTTTACTTGTTGACTTGGCTTAAAATATGATTTTAGGATCCGTTGAGGATGGAAGAATGTTTAGTATTATGGTGTTGTTAAGAAACAAGGTGTGCAACAAGTTAAGTATAAACATGGAATATACTTGCATGAGATTGTATGTTTCCCATCAGCTTTCAATAAAGAACTTTCCCTATGACTGAGCTTTGGCATATTGGATATCAGTCAATACTCGGCGAAATCAATTGGATATCGACATCAGTACCATCATCATCATCAACAAAACTACATGAAAATGATGAAGTTCCTAGTAAGGATGGATGGCAAGCCTAAGATAGTCAAGTTGCTCTTTGTGTAATCAACCTGAATGGTGAAGCTTTTGTATAGACAATCCAAGTGAATGTTGCAATGTGGCTCATCAATACATTATTTATAGGTATTTGCTCACACGAAAGTTGAGCTTTAATCAATGTGTATTGACTTGATTTACCTTGCTTTAGTTGTATTATTTTCTTTGCAAAAACATGGTCATTGGTTGAATTAACATTATTATTAAGAAAACTTTACCGTTTTTGAGTTCAAAAATAACACTTTAGACCTTTTATTATTTTATGATTTCCATAAAAAATATTTGCCAACCGATTGTAGGACATGTTTGGTTTAGAGAACAAATCGCCACACTTTTGAAAGTCTAAAATACAAGTTTCGCCCCATATTCTATAACATGAAAGTATACATTGGCTCTTAAAATCATCTATGTGCGGTGATTAACAGCCATATTAGCCTTGCAATCTACAAAGTTTAGCAAGATGACCCATTTAAAAAAAGGAAAAGAAGAATAACCCAAATAGTACGAGAAAGAAGAAAATAGTTACTTACTCTCCTCAATATATCCCTTGTGAGCCCAACCCTTGGCCATTCTAGGATTTGATGATTGTATCAAGCTTTCACACAAGTGTTGTTTGTCATGAGAGTGGAATTGAAACATACGTGGTGATATTGGTGCCTGTAGGCAAACATGAAAGAACCCACCACATAGGTAGAGTCTAAAGGCTCCCCACAAGCAGTGGAAGTCCCCAAAACATGGATCGTGTTGCCTTCATCCCCAACTTGGGGTCTATGAAACAATGCAAACCTTATGCTTTCCTCTAGTTTTAGAATCAACATTTTAAGAAAATCACTCAGGGTTTGAGCCTCTTGACTCTCAAATCACATTCCACTACAGGATAAACATGAAAACGCCATCAACAGAGTACCAAATGGTATCAATATTATGTAAAAGCACCAAAAGGTAAATCACAATGTATCAAAATACACCAAAAGTTATACCAAAATGTTTCAAAAGGTATCAGAATGCATATGTAGGTGGGTGCAAATCGCACTATAATATGTGTAAAAAGTACCAAATAGTACCACAGAGTACCAAACAATATTTGATATTCAAAAATAAAAAGAACCAAATAGTACCAAAAATATCAAAAACTATTAAGCAATGGGAGCCCTCTGATCAAGTTCACATGAGGGTCACCACCAAGGGATGGGGGGCCCTTCGGCAAGGATAGGGGGTTTGCCAAGTGATGGGGAGTACCAAATAATATTTTATATTCAAAAATAAAAAGTACCAAATAGTACCAAAAATAATGTAAAGTTACCAAGTGATGGGGGGTTCTCCTCCAAGTGATGGATGTGAAAAAGTTATCATGAGGGTCACACCAAGCAATGGGGAGCCCTCTACCAAGGGATGGGGGGTCCACCAAGGAATGGTGAGTACCAAAAAATTCAAAAATAAAAAGTACCAAACAACATAAAAAATATTGTAAAGGTTCCAAGCAATGGGGGTCCTCCTCCAAGTGATGGGGGATTCTCCGAAAAAGTTATCATGAGGGAAGAGATAGGTGGTCCTTCACCAAGGGATGGGGATCTGCCAAGGATAGGAAGTACCAAATAATATTTTATATTAAAAAATAAAATACCAAATGGCAGCAAAAATACCTTAAAGGTACCAAGAAATGGGGGGTCCTCCAAGCGATGGGCGATCCTTTGAAAAGTTTGCATGAGGGTTTACCACCAAGCGAAATCTGTTCTCACCAAAGAGATTATATGTCCTCTCTAGTGTTGAGGCAATGGCTATGGGGCTCACCCTTGGTGTGTGATTACATACTGGCGGCCTCATAGCAGCTGGGGAAAATGGAACCCTAAAAGCGTGAAGCTTTGCACCTTCAATTAACACAAAAGATGCTAGGAAGCAGAACCATCCACGCAATAGTCCTCAATGAGGAGGAAGAACAGACCACCGAACAAGAAGAATAGACTTGAAAGAATAAGAATTTCAAGAAGCCTAATCATCTCATGGACATTTTGACAGTCCAATCACATGGGTAGCCATGTCTGATCCATGCGAGCCTCGAAACCCTATCATTGCATAAACATTTGACAATGTAATCATGTGGATAGTTGTGTCTCTGTGTGAGCCTCACTTTTTTTTTATTTTTTTTATTCCATTTTAATTGCAACTTTGTGTTACATGGGTTTCTTCAAAAGGCATAAAAAGAGTTATGAAACTCCCTCCAAGTTTGTGGAAAAGAACCAAAAGGCAAAACTAAAAACGGGTACAATACTTGCAAACAAAAATCAAATATAAGATACTACAAAGGTTTGTGATGTCCTAAAAAGATCGAAGCATCTATCCAACCAAATATGCCAGAGGTATACTCCCCTAATGCATGTCCTTTGTAGAGCTCGAAGGTTGTTTGCATAGCAGAAGCTGGAGTAGATCCTTTTACTTGCCCATTGGGAGACCTTGAGTTTGGTTACACCATCATCATGCCACAACTTAGAAAATACCCTCCCTTGACTTTATTTTTGGTGACCTTGCAATGGTGCCATGATCCCTTTCTTTGCTTCTTTTCACATAGCTCTTTGCAACATCCCATTGGTGCTTGGACCAACATCCATGGGGTGTACTTACTTGAAGTCATGACAAAGCTCAGGAAGCACCATAATAGGTCTTCTCCATCACGTGAGAGAGAGAGAGAGAGAGAGAGAGAGAGAGAGAGAGCAAGCTATGGAGCTACCTATTACAATATGTCTAAATAGTGAGCTTGGTTTTTTTGAGGGGGGCAAGGAGAGAGAGAGAGAGAGAGAGAGAGAGAGAGAGAAGAGATGTTGAGTCCTGACCTCAACCCCTCCCTCTCAGTCCTGTTACATCCACAATCAGCTATTGCAATGGCCATTAATAAGGGCCATGGTACTTTAGTCCTTAAGTTTAAATATTTTAATCCTTTTAGTATAAAGAAAACTATTCTAGCCAATGGGGCCATAGCATAGTGGTTGGTGCATGGGTTGAGTTTCAACAAAGGCACAATCATTGAGCGACTAAAAATTGGTTTATTCTACACACAATTCACCGAAGGCATGCGTTTTTGTGGCACCAAACCATTGTTTCGGCTTGGTACTTTTGTTGTCTATCATTCATTGATGACAAACTTTGAAGACATCATATGCACCACCTTCAATGCCTCGCTGCATTGCATAGAAACTGCTTGACTCTCTCAAAATCTTCCATCTCCATTTTCAAGACTTTGTTTTCGAGGACTCTAAACCACATCAACATTGCAAGCATGGATCACTATTTGTAACTCGATTACAAACATGGCTAGCTATAAACGTCTATACCATCTTCATATTGATCTAGAAGATTAGTATGAATCCATTCACAAGAGAAACCATGTGTTTGTCAACACACCAAGTGAATCGAAGGCAATGAGATCAGAGGGTAGAAAGAATATTGATCTATGGATTGATGGCATGTTGTATCCTATGGATCCCACAAGGAGAAGCCTCCATTCTTGTCATGTTCCTCGTTGCTAAGGTTTGTTGGAGATGGAAATCAATGGATTCTAGCTTATACACGGAATTTGGTAGGAGATTCAAACATATTGAAGCTATAGAAGTAGTGGCTACTCTAGGAAAGAGCTACAATGATGAAACAATTGGAGGAGAGCCAATAAAAAATAGGGAGGCTGATAACCCAACTATGTGTAGCAAGGCAAAAGGAACCAAAACTCAGATGACATGAGAGGCATAGAAGCTTGAAGAATATTGAGACTCTCAAGCCTAGAAGTGGAGGTTGCAAGACAATAATAACAAAAATACATGTGGTAATAGTTGGTCACTTGCCTTGAACAACTTGCATTATTCCTCGTCCTAGCTTTGTTGTTGTAATTGACAGGGCCATTCTCCACCATCCAGACAAAGCAAGAGGAACATAGAGAAAGCATCAAAAGCTTACATCACATCATTCCTCCGAAAATTGTAAGGAGCATGTTGACCAAGAAGAGTTTTAAGAAGGCCAATGAGCAGCGCATTGAAAATTTCATGTAATGGTCTTGTCCAAACAAAGAGGACATCCAAAGCACCCTAGATAGGGTAGGGATTAGTAGACAAAACTACACCTAGCTCTTCCAAGTTATGCAAGAGATATTGAAGAAGAAAAGGGTCAAGGGGCCATCTTCAGACACATCATCAACCAGCGATTCTTGGAAGCCCTTAACGAGCCCTTTCACATCATAGATAGCTATCCTAGAAAGATGAGAGTGTTAAACTATGACACTTGTAATAACATATTCTTTGACCTAAGGATGTCACAAAGAGCAATGATCAGGTTTTACATGCTAGAGCATGGCAAAAGAAAATGGCATTGCCATTTTTTGTTTTCAAGCTATATGAAATTGAGATTGCAAAGAGAAAGAAATTTGAGATTGTTTCTATCACCTTTATGAACATGGCTCTTTAGCCATGTACCAAGGGGGTGATGGCTCAGAGGGCTCAGTACACTTTAGTATGCAATCAGAGAAAGACATCTAGTGGATTGAAGCTTTTTAGGTTGATACGAAAGATTTTCACGTGTTGGACTAGGTGTTTCAATGAACTTCTATACCCAAGGTGATAAGTGCTCAACAATCAAGGAAGGAACTAAGCATCAAAGGGTTTGGAAAATATAAAGTGGAGTGGCACATGGTCACAAATTTAAAGACACTAAAGTGCATATATAATGTGTCAAAAGGTGCTATTGCTAAGAGTCCTTGCATTTACTACATGGCCATGGCCAAGGAGTGCAATTCTACTTTTAGAAACAAGGCACCCGATTGATACATCAAAGATCCAAACTTTCAAGATGTTCTAGATATCCCCTTAACAAACATCCACATGTGCACATTTCATGCCTTGTGCATAATAGTTGAGAAAATTGTGCATATGTACATTAGATTTGCATGGAAATTGCAACCCTAGAAGGCTAGGGATGGTGCTATTAGGGATATTGAAAGGGTTTTGTTAAACATTGGTCTCCATGGGGGGAATGTTGTGATCAAGGCAGATCCTTAGATATCCAAAAATGGAAATAGTGCTCCCAGGAAGCCCTCGATAGGTGGGGTCAAGATTAAAAGGTTTTTGGGCTTCCGTGGCAAGCTTAGAAAAGGTTATTCTCACATTCATCGCAACCAATGGAAAATGCTACATGATGTAGTCAAAGATCATGGGGATGATGGAAGAGCAAGGAATAGGAAGGCCAAAGTCACCAAAGTCTAGGGGGCATTGGACATAGTGTTTGCGTATTGCGATAAAACACCTAGGTCCATTGAGGAACTCTCGGCCTTCAAGAAGGCGCTTGACAAGTTCAAAACCTCCATGAAGGATGCATGGGGAGAAAAAAATTCACACACTGCATGGTAAGGAAGTTCCTTCGATTTAAAAAAACTTTTAGGAGAAAGGAAAAGCAAATATGAGGCTTCAGTGACACCTGCAAAATGGGTCACTACCAAGCAAGCAATATGGGGCCCTTCCTCCTTGAGGGTGGTACTTTTTTTGCTTGGTTGTGACCCTCCTTAGAACTTACTACTTAGCACTTAAGTAATTTTATCTCTTTTTTAAATGTGGAACATATTATTTATAGCCACAACCCCTAGTTTGCAAGGCAATACAGGAGTTTGTCAATTTAGTCCACCCAAGGAATTGAGAAGTATCATTACCAAGCAAGGATAGGATACTTTATGCATAAAGACATGGTGGTGCAGCAGAAAAGGAAAACAACCTACTGGAAGTTTTCTAGTGGTTTTACAAATTAATTTGACACAAAATGAGGTTAGAAGAAGCAAAAAGAACATCCCAAAACTTGGACATTTTTCTTGCATTAAAAATATTGAAACAAATGAGACAAGAAGCATACAATAACTCATGTGCAAATGAATTTTTTTGACAATGGCTGGCCTCCAGGGAGAGACAAGACTAGAGATGGGGCTTAAGGAGCAGATAAGAAGGCATACATTCCTCACTATGTGGGCTTGAAGGGGATAGTTTCATCTTCTTTGTCGGCATTTCCTCGTGCTCTTCACCCTCATCACCCAAGATTGACAGCTATATAAGTGGTGATGGCTCGGTTGGACACATTGACTCTATAGCCATCACTCCTAGAGGGGCAAGATCTATAGGGACCTTGCACTTCACCCACCTCAAGGATTCTCATTTTGTGTAAGGATGCAAGTCGCCTAGTTTACAAACCCCCGCTACAATGGCATGAGCGGTGTACAGTATGCAGTAAGGGGCCCTCAAAGATTGGTATCCATATCCAATGCCAAACATCTGCAATGCATGATGATTCTCAACTAGAATTATTTTATCTACATTCGTCGAAAGCGCATATCCTCCACAAAACTTGGTTAGTACGTTGAGTAGAAAAATGGGGAGTCTTGCATTGTCTGGAGAATATTCACTATGAAAAATTATAATCTCTAACAATAAAGTGATTTATTCATATTAATACACAATTTTTCTCAATAATACATTGCTTGATAGTTTATTTGCATGTATGTACCTTTGTATGATTCAATTTTCCAATGTATTGTGAGAGAGCGGCATCTTTTTGTGGCTTGTTGCCTTAGAGCTGTTGGTAATGTCCTTGAGCCCCCTACTCACATAAGGAAGTTGACACTGTCAACTAGCACTTGCTTGCAAATAAACATTCTTAGAAAATAAGCAAGGAACCATTATAGACCAAGAATACAAAGAGCACAAAGACTAAATATCAATTGCAACCACGATGTCCACAAAGGGATTGTGCCACCCCTAGATTCTTGTGGCATTGATGTTTCATGATGTCCCATGTTTGCTATGCCAAGCCTTTGCATTATTACTTATCTTTCCTCTTCAAAATGCCATTCTTGCTGCTCAAAGGCCTTGGCCTCCACTTCAATCTTTTCAAGGATCTCCTCACCCAATGTCCATTTTGCATGTTCAATTGCCATGTTCTCTAAGAGATGTAGATCTACATCATCCACACTGCCCACCCTAAGTTAGCCTCACTAAATTGGACCAAGTCAGTGATACCGTAATCCTCGTGAATGTCTAGTAGTGAACTCATAATGTCAGCTAGCAACATATAATCTTGGTCATCCGACATTGTAAATGCAGGCATATCAAGCAAAAGACAGGGATGCCTCCTTTCTTAGCATATGAATCCAACAATAGCACATCCTCTAGGTCAGCAAGGATAGTAGCTAAAGATCTGTCAAAATTTTGACTTTGTTGAGTAGCCTTTTCTGCCTCCTCCTCTACATCAAAGGCTACAATCTTCTCTGCCTCATCAACATCTCTATTGTTGGTAATAGCAGGTTGTCTCCTATCACTAGCATGCAATACTTGTGAAGTCCCTTGCAAGTTGTTCCCATCTAGTAGGACATGTAAGTAGCAAGGGAATGCAAAGAAAGAATGCAGTAGACAACACCTCTTTAAGTGTATTGGGTAGTCCTCTATGCCCTCTATGTGCAATGGCAAGTAATTTATCCAACACCCTAGCTAACTTTCTCTTGATAAATTTGTTGGTCACAAAGCCATCCAGGTGAATATATTCCTCTACATCAATGATCACCGTGCTAGATTATGTGATTCTTCATAATTTCTCCATTTTCTTAGCTAGTACCTTCCCAAAGGAGCCCAATAATTTCCCAATAAGAAGTAGCATGTTGAACATGTGCGACAACTTAGGAGCACGGGAGTAAGTGCCAATATTGTAGATGAACATATATAGCTTTTCATCTAGGGTCTCCTCCATGTAATCCTCAAAAACCAACTCGATTTTCATGTTTCTTATGCCCAATAGAAAATTTGAAAGCAAAAAGTGATTCTCCAAGCCAAACAAACCACTTTAAATCTGGCATTCTTTGCTTGGTGGTGACCCATAGTGCATTCAAATGCACATAAGGGTCAACAGCAACAAGTGATCCATTTTGCCCACCACCCAAAGAGGGCCCTCCCTTGCTCGGTGGTGACCCATATGGCATCTAGTGCATGCAATGGTCACCACCAAGTGATGTGGGTACTCTCACACCTAGGGAGAAGCCTCCTTGTCCTGGTGCTGACCCATACTATGTTCAATGCTTCAAGGGAGAGTCGACAAAAAGCGATGCTCTTTGCCCCCAACTGACCAGGTGAGGGGCCCCCTCACTTGGTGGTGTCCCATACTACTTTCAATGCATATGATGGTCAAAATCAAGCGATGTGGATGCTCTTAAGCCTAGGGAAAGGCTCCTTTTCTTAGTGGTGACCCACACTACCTTCAAGTGCCAGTTAGGGTCCTCTGTCATAGTGAGGTTCCTCCCTTACTTTGTGGTGTCCCATGCTACCTTCAAGTGAACACTATGTCACAGCCAAGCAATGTGGGAGCTCTTTGTCTTGGATAGAAGCCTCCCTCACTTAGTGGTAACCCATAGTGCTTTCAAGTACACATGAGGGTCAACACCAAGAGATGCTCTTTTCTTGCCACCCCAATGGGGCTCCCTCACTTGATGTGGTGACCCATATGGTGTGGAGGGTCACCCTAAGCGTTGGAAGAGAGGGAGAGTGACAGAGTGGATTGGAAGATGAGCCTTATCTCATTGTTGTTCTTCTTCCATTATTATTCCATCATACTAATTGAAAGAGACTCAAACACATAAGTATGACTAACCAAGACTAGGTCATTGACTACACCAACTTATTGAATGTCACACACGTGTACAGCTGTATCCAGCTAATATCGATCACACAAATAAAGATAGACTGAATGAAGAGTAGCAGGAGCTTGATATTCTAACACTCCCCCTCAGGCCCAAACCATCTGATAAACTCTAAGTAGCTGTCTGAAGTATATGAACTTTTCTTTACCAAGAGACTTGGTAAATATATATGCTACCTGGTCTTTAGTCTTCACATGAATCAAGTCAATCTGCCTGGTAAAAACCATTTCTTTGATGAAATGGTAGTGAACCTCAATATGTTTGGACCTAACATGGTAGACAGGATTGCTAGCCAACATAACACTGTCAAGGTTATCACCATGTAATCTCACTCTACTTTCCAGTTGTATTCCCAAGTATTTTAGTAGTTTCATCAACCAAACTGCTTCACAAGCCGCTAAGGCAGCTCCTCTGTACTCAGCTTCTATACTAGATAATGCAACAGTAGGCTGTTTCTTACTCTGCCATTATCATACTGCTACCCAATCCAAATTCATAACCACTAGTTGACCTCTTGCCATAGGCACAACCGGCCCAATCGGCATCAATAAACCCTGTCAAGTCAAGGGATCTTCCATATGCATAAAATAGTCCATAATTTTTAGTACCCTTTACATATTACATATCTCATGATCCTCCTGATGACTGCATCTAAATGTGGTTTGCGAGGCTTCTGCATGAACTGACTAATCAGCCCCACCACATAACATAAGTCAGGGCAGGTAATAGTCAAGTATATCAAGCTGTCCACCATCTGTTGATACATGGTCACATTCTCTATGTCATTCCCAACATCAATCTATCGCTTGACATTTTGATCAAGAGGTGTCTCCATAGGCTTGCATTCAACCATGCCATACTTCTGTAACATGTCATTAGCATACTGCTTCTTTAGTAGCCATATACATTGAGGCGTAGAGACTACCTCAATCCAAAGGAAATACTTCAACCCACCAATGTCTTTGACTCTGAATTCAGCCTGTAAACATGATTTAATTTCAGCAATGCCCTCTTCATCATCTCCAGTGATGATAAGATCATCTACATAAACCACTAGAAACACATATCCATGATCTATCTTCTTCATGAATAGACTATGATCTGCATCACCCAATTTAAATCCATGTTGTTGTAAATAACTATTGATTCGAGCATTCCATGCTCTAGGTGCTTGTTTTAGTCCATATAAAGCCTTTTTCAGCTTACATACATGTGTAGGAAAGTCTGGGTGAACATAGCCTTCAAGTTGCTCCATATATACTTCCTCAACCAAATCACCATTCAAGAAAGCATTCTTGACATCCATTTTCCATAATTTCCAACCTTTGCATACTACCAAAGAAATGGCAGTTCTGACTATTGCCATTTTAGCCACCGGACTAAAAGTCTCCTCATAGTTAAGGCCATACTGCTATGCATACCCTTTTGCAACCAGCCTAGCCTTATAGCGTTCTAAAAAACCATCTGACTTGCACTTAACCTTGTACACCATTTGCCGCCAATGGAAACTTTGCCTTCAGGCAACTCAACCAATTCCCATGTCTCATTTTCAGCCAGGGCTACATACTTCTCATCCATGGCAGCACACTAGTTATCATCTATAGCTGCATCATCAGACTTTGTAGGTCCTTTGTAAGCTGTCACACTAGCCATACATGCATAACGGTGGGTTTAATAACTAGTGTATGTAAACCTGTCAACTGGTTTTCTGACTCTCTTAGAACTCCGTAACTGTGGCTCACTCTGAGCTTGCCTCTCATGAGGCGGTACATAACGACTGCCTTGCTTTAGGGATCCTAATAGACGGAATGCCCAACTCACTATCCAAATTGTTGCTGTTAGATTACTCAGAACCTGCTATAAGTGGACTTGTCACATCCTCAAGCATCTTTTCTTTTCCCTTATCCAATCTCCCCCTCACTAACATATTCGTGTCTGTGGACGTAGGAGTACGACTCCACAAGCATCCTGACCAAGGACTTATTGTAGGTGACCCATCACTTGTAGGACCACTCATAGATGTACTCATTGTAGGTGTATTTTCAGCATTACTGGTGTTGGTTGATCCTTCAGGAGCCACTACAATCGGATTACCATACCACAATGCCAGCTCATCAAAAACATATCTACTAATCAATGTCTCATGTGTAGACGGTACATAACACTTGTAAGCTTTCTGGTCTTGTTCATAACCAAGGAACACACTCTTAACAGCTTTAGGATCCAATTTCTTCCTCTTTTCATAAGGAGCATGCACATATGCAATGCTGCCAAATACCTTCAAGTGTGAAATGTCAGGCTTATGACCATACAATCTCCCATATGGAGTTACACCATGAATCCCTGCTGTAGGGGTCCTATTTAGCACATAGATAGCAGTCACTAGTGCTTCAACCCAATAACCATTTGGCAAACTCTTCTCATTCAGCATAGCTCTCGCCGATTCCATCATTACCCTATTTTTCCTTTCTGCTACACCATTTTGATGCGCTGTATAGCTGCAAGTTAACAGTCTTTTGATCCCATGTTTAGCAAGGTACCTGTCAAAGTAACAACTCAAATCATTTTCAACATGCTTCTTGAAATCCTTGAATGCATCAAACACATCATCCTTATGTTTATGTATATAAAGCCAAGCATACCTGTTGAAATCATCAATGAAGGATACATAGTAATGAGCACCACCAAACAAAGCATTATGAGACGGGCCCCATACATCTGAATGTACCAACTACAAGGGTCATGAGCTATTCCTTACATGTCTCATAAATGGAAACCTTGCTTGCTTTCCAAACTGACATTCATCACATACATGTCCAAAGTCATGATACTTGAACTTAGGCAATCCAAGCACAATCTCCTTCTGCTGCATAGATTTCAGCTTTTGCACATTCACATGGCCAATCTGCTTACGCCATATCTCAACATCCCATATAGCATCATCATCATGTGCAAACATGGATGCTTTCAATTTTGGAATTGATGCATCAAGAGTAAACATTCTGCCATCTCTTCAGCCTCTAGCAATCAATTTGCAGCCATTACCATATTCTTCAACCAAGCATCCATCTCTATTAAATCTCACCTGCAAATTTTGTTTTGCCATTTGTCCAACTGACAAAAGATTCTTGGTTATTGTAGGTATATGTAGTACATCATGCATGCTCTTTTTCTTGCAATTAGGCATCAACAAAGGTACAACTCCTTTATGCTGAATAGTATGCTGGGTGTCATCCCTAGTACAAATATGTCCATGCAAACCTACAACCATCTCATCAAACCATTCTCCATGGGGTGTCATATGATTTGAATCAATGTACCATCTCTCATCTCTGTTCTGCCTAGATGCATTCTTAGACACATATTACATGGCAAAAAACATATCAACGTGCTCATCATGAGTACCGCTAGAAGATGTGTAGTGCCCATGCTGTTTTCCCTTTGCCTTCATGTCTCCCTACTTCTTGTAACAATCATTTGCAATGTGTCCATATATGCCGCAATAATGACAATCCTTATCTCTATTTGACTGATCATTTGGCTGTCATGAACTAGATCCACCACCTCTACCATGGGGTGATCTCCCCTGTCTCTAAAGCCGCCAAATCCACGCTAGTCCTTTGTATTTGTGCCATGCTAGGCATTTTGCGGATGCTGTCCATAAGCATTTCGAGTGTCTCCTCGACCTCGAAAAGAGCCATGGCCTCTACCGCCTCTACCATGCTGGCTAGAGTAAAGAACAATGTCTCTCCTTTGAGACGTACTAGAACTTGTTTTCAGCCCAAGCTTAGCTTCCTCATGCAACAACAAAGTAATCAGCTCATCCCAATCAGGGGATTCAGCTCTCATAGAAATAGATATATCAAATGCTTTATACTCTTTGCCAAGTCCATTCAATGTCATTGCAATCATATCATCCTCAAACATTGAAGATCCAATGGTGGCAAGCTGATCCGCTATGTTCTTGATCTTTGTAGTGTAGGCCTGAATGCTTATGCCATTCCTAGACATGTTATTGAACTATTGCTTTAGCTGAATCTTTCTTGTATGTGTTACATTTCCATAATTCTTCATGAGTATATCCCATGTAGCCTTTGGAGAACTACATCTAGTAATCTGTATAACCATAGCATCTAATATACATAAGGAAAACCAATGTAACACCTTACATGCTCTCTCAGTCCATAGCTTATGAGCCCTTTTCTGATCATTTGTTAGAATCCTTTCATGCATTTCAGGTTCAAAGCCTCATCACCTGTACATAAGTCCCAATAACCTCTACCAAGCAAAAAATTCTTCATACAAAACTTCCATAAATCAAATTTTTTGTTGTCCAGCTTTTCTCCCACAATTTGAGTGATATTGTCAGTGCCTTGAGCATTTGCCATAGTTGCAACTTAGATATTCAATGATTATACAATCTGCAGGTATTTTACTTCTTTTCCTACAGTTCAGGATCAGTTTCTTGCTATTCATGACAATTTCCTGCAATTCAGGATAGTTTTCCTGACAACCTGCTTGTTGTAAACTGTATTCCAACAATGAAAAAACACAGTCAACTGAGCATAAACCAAGCTCAAATCAGTTCAAAACATTCTATGGTAGTGGCAAAACATCCCAGCAATAAACTATGTCCATACAAGTATCAATGTTTGTACTGTATACAAGTAGTAGTACCAAATATAGCCAACTGATCATAAACCAATCTCAAATCAGTTCAAAACATTCTATGGTAGTGGCAAAACATCCCAACAATAAACTATGTCCATACAAGTATCAATGTTTGTATTCTATGCAAGTAGTAGTACCAAATACAGCCAGTCCACTGCTATAACCAGCAGTATTTTCTCTGTTAAACCAAGAGTATTCAAACCTCAAAACAGCCCCAAAACATCTCATTCAATTGCCACTCTATGTAGGAGTTGATACATGTCCAATCGGTCAGAATATATTACACGTACGTCAAGTGAAGATGATAGGCATCCTTCCTGCAGTGAATACCCTAGTATAACCAACAACAAATCAGTCCAAACTTTGGACTTTCAACACTCAAAATATCCCAAAAAACATCTACCACTCAAGTGGTATGATCCAAGCATTTGTCACTAGTAAATAAGCATCACAGATACTTCAACCCTCCTGTAGGTATATTATTTCCAAATTCAGAATAGTAACTAGTTCACTGTTTCCAGCCTGCAAATAAGCTCCAAAACTGAGCATTTAACACTCCAATATCATGCTCAAATGCATGATAATAAGGGCATATACATTGTTAGGATGAAAGCCACCAGTGCCCTGGAATCACTTGTTTACTACAATAAACAACCAGTCTGCACAGGTATGTGTTGAATATCTCAAAATCTATGAGAAATTTGAAAAATTTTTCTTCTGCAAAGTTGTAAACCATGTCAGGTCAAGACTAGTAGGCCGTTTCTCCAAAAACCATTTCTATAGCAAGATATATCTTCTACAAAAAAATAGACCGCATGCACAATCTCCTTTGATGACGTTTTCTTTAGATCTAATGTCTTGATGTCAAATGACCGCTTCCAAGCCTTCAGGCTTCAAGTGTTCAAGCTCTGATACCATATTGGAAGAGAGGGAGAGAGACAGAGTGGAGCAAAAGATGAGCCTCTGCTCATTGTTGTTCTTCTTCCATTATTCTTCCATCATACTAACTGACACATAGGTATGACTAACCAAGACTAACTGTGGTTAAGTCAGTGACTACACTGACTTATTGAATGTCACACACGTGTACAACTGTATTTAGCTAATGTTGGTCACACACATAAAGATAGACTGACTGAAGAGTAGCGGGAGCTTGATATTCTAACACCGAGTGATGTGGGTGCTCTCAAGTCTAGGGAGAAGTCTCCTTCACCTAGTGATGATCCGTATTGCATTTAGTGCAAGGGAGAGTCAACACCAAAAGACACTCTTTTCCCACCAACCTAGTGAGGGGACCCCCTTGCTTGCTGGTGTCCCATACTTCTTTCAGTGCATACGATGGTCAAACTCAAGTGACGTGGGTCCTCTTAAGCCTGGGTAGAAGCCTCCCTTGCTTGGTGGTATCCCATGCTATATTCAAGTGAACACTATGTCAAAACCAAGCAATGTGGGAGCTCTTTGGCCTAGATATAAGCCTCCCTCGCATGGTGATGATCCATGAGGGAGGGGCCTTCATCCTAGGGATAAGCCTCCATTGCTTGGTGTGGCGACACATACTATGTTCAAGTGGACATAATGTCAAAATCAGGTGATTTGGAAGCCCTTTAGCCTAGGTAGAAGCCTCCCTTGCATGGTGGTGACCCACACTTTGTTTAAGTATACATGAGGGTCAACACCAGGCAATGTGAGTGTCCTTGAGCCTAGGGAGGTGCCCCCATCACTTGGTGGTGACCCATACTATGTTCAGTGCACACAAGGGTCAAAACCAAGCAATGTGGGAGTTCTAAAGCTAAGGGAGAAGCCTCCCTTACTTGGTGGTGTCCCATACTGCATACAAGTGCACTTGAGTGTCAACCCATGCAATGTTTAGTGCACACCCGAATAAAAAACAAGTGATTTGTGCAACATAGTGCACAAGGGTTCCCTAACCCCTAAAATTTGTGGAGGCGTCTCTCACTTGGCATGCAGGAAATTAAAAATAGCACAGAGTTAGAAGTAGCCCATACCTACTATGTTGTTGGATGGCACCTTGTGCAAAGTGTCAAGATTGTGGGAGAGAAGGAAGGAGTCTCACTTGTAGCTTTCTTGCTTGCACAATGGGGGAATACACACAAAGGTGGAGGCTCAAAACAGTTTTCCTCTTCTTAGTTGTGTAAGCCAAAAAAGAACTCAAGTACATAGAAATAGAAGAACCCTATATATGGGTCTCAAACGAAACTCAACTAACGAATGTGGCATACTAACTGAGCCACGAACTAGAGTAGATAAGGATAGCTGTCATCTAGCTATTATTCATGGACGGTGTACCAACCGCATCTGCAACTGACAAGTCGGTGACATAAATGCACAACAGTCACCCAGGCATATCACGAGTGGAGCTCGATATCTCAACACTCCCCCTCGAGCTCAATCCCAATTCTTGCACACTAAGCAAGTCTCTGAACTTGCGCAGCTTCTTTGCGCCCAATGCCTTTGTGAATATGTCAGCTTCCTGATCCTCTGTGCTGACTGGCCCATCTGTAGGCTGATGCACATCATAAAGTAGCTTATACAACCAAGCTACCTCACATGCAGCCATTGTTGCACCCCTATACTCAGCCTCTATGCTCGACAAGGCAACTGTAGGCTGTTTCTTGCTGCTCCAAGTGATTGCAGCACTCCCAAAAGAGAACACATATCCACTGGTAGATCGTCTATCAGAAATACTACCAGCCCAATTAGCATCAGTGTATCCATGCAACTGTATCTGAACCCCAGTCTCATAAAATAGTCCATACTGCAATGTGGACTTCACATATCTGAGTATGCGTCTAGCCACATCCAAATGTGGTTTCCTTGGAGCCTGCATAAACTGACTTACCAATCCAACAGCATAGCTCAAATCTGGCGTGGTAATAGTCATATAAATCAAACTTCCTACTATGCGTCTGTACATAGTAGGGTCTTCCAGAAGCTCACGTGCATCTGCGCTCAGCTTCACATTCTGCTCCAAAGGAACTGAAATAGGCTTACAGCCTGTCATCCCATATTTGGACAGCATGTCCAATCCATACTACCTCTGCAAGAACTGTATCCCACTTGGTGATCTAATCACCTTAATGCCTAAGAAATAACATAGCTCTCCCAAATCCTTCATTTCAAACTTTTTCTTCAATAGCATTTTCACATGAAGGATATCTTCATCACTGTCACCTGTCATAATCAAATCATCAACATAAATGACAAGTAGCATAATACATTTCTCTGTTTTTCTCACATAAAGTGAGAAATTTGCCTTGGAAATCTGAAAGCCAATAGTGACAAGATGCTGTCCTATCTTGTCAAACCATGCTCTAGGTGCTTGCTTCAAGCCATACAATGCTTTCTTCAACCTGCAAACAAACTCAGGATGAACAACATGCACATAACCTGGTGGCTGCTCCATATAGACCTCTTCTTGTAAATAACCATGCAAGAAGGCATTATTTACATCCATCTGATGTAAAGATCATTCCTTTGATGCAGCATAGCAATGACTGCTCTTACGGTTGTCATCCTTGCAACCGGACTGAATGTTTCTTCACAATCAATGCCATATGCTTGTGCATACCCCTTGACTACTAATCTTGCCTTGTATCTGTTCACAGAATCATCTGTGTTGTGCTTCACCTTATAAACCCACTTACAGCCAATTGCATTCTTATCTTTAGGCAAAGGTACCAACTCCCATGTAGCATTTGCTTCCAAGGCATCCATTTCTTCATCCATGGCTTTCTCCCATTTTTCTTTTCCCATGGCTTGCTCAAAAGAAGTGGGTTCTGGTTCTTGTATCACTTTGACCATATAGGCATAGTGAATGGCTGTAAATCCATCATATTTCAGCCTATCCACAGGATACCTAGCTCTTGTAGACCTACGCAAAGTAGGTTCACTCCCAGGTGCTCTCAAAACATCCCTGGTCTTCCTTACTCCATGTGTAACAATAGAAGGAATACCCAACTCATCATCAATGCTCTGTTTTGAGCCACTGGATTCACCATCCACATAAGAGTGACCTGCATTCACATCAAACATGGGCTGATCTACCTTCTCTTTTCCTTTTCATGATACCTGAATACCACTATCTGCATTGCTTTGAGAAGATTCTCCTAATCTCAATCTGCCTGTCCATGGCGAAGAATGTGAACCACTGCTAAAGGATGCTCTAGGTCCACTAATATTTTGTAACTGCTACTGTGAATTCTGTGTAGCATTACCATTTTGTGCATCTACATCAATCACATTTACTGGTTTCTGCAGAGAGTAACCAATAAAGATGCACTTCTCAGCTTTTGGATCCAACTTGGATCTCAACTCATCTGGCACATGAACATAGGCAATGCAACCAAAAATCTTCAAATGAGAAATGTTGAGATATCGAGCTCCACCCGTGATACGCCAGGGTGACCGTTGTGTATTTATGTCACCGACTTGTCAGTTGCAGACGCGGTTGGTACACCGCCCATGAATAATAGCTACATGATAGCTATCCTTATCTACTCTAGTTTGTGGCTCAGTTAGTATGCCACCTTAGTTAGTTGAGTTTGGTTTGAGACCCATATAGAGGATTCTTCTATTTCTTTGTATGAGAGTTCTTTTGGCTTACACAACTAAGAAGAGGAAAACTGTTTTCAGCCTCCACCCTTGTGTGTCTTCCCCCATTGTGCAAGCAAGAAAGCTTCAAGCGAGACTCCTTCCTTCTCTCCCACAATCTTGACATGGTATCAGAGCCTTGTTCGTGGTAAGGAGCTCAAGAAAGCAAGCCAAGCTCGCGGTGGTCTGGTAAGAGGAGCAGTGTTGCTTTCATTTCCTGTTTTGGGAGCAGATCTCTACAGGTAGCACAGCCGGAAATTGCAGGAGTGCATTGTCTCAGGTTGAGACGCCCTTCGCGGTGAAGCAAGAGGGCAGTATATGCTGCAGGAGAGGGCTTTAGCCCCTGGCAACCTTGTTTTTTTGATTTGAGGCCATTTCGGGGCCTGTTTTGCAGACGGAAGTTTTCTGCACGCACTCAAGAAAAGGCTCAGTTTTATGCTGTGCGACCACTGTTCTACAGGTCGGTGAAAAGTTACTGTAGAAATTGCATCGTATGCTTGTGCGCAGAGACATTGGGAGTTTCAGAATCATCCTTGGTTCCTATTTATGCAAAATCGTCACTAGGAAGTGACTGTGTGGTCAAATACCACTTTCGCCAGTTTTGCAGATTTGCCCTTGTGAGGGTGAAGCTGTGTTTTTTGCAGTGACAGAATTTCTTGCAGTATTCTGTAATGGCGTCTGATTCTCTTTCACAGATTGTCACTGAAAAGCTTGACAAGAACAACTTCCAGGCATGGAAGTTTAGAATGACGAATTTCCTTATGGGAAAAGGATATTGGGAATTTGTTGCAGGAAATGAAGAAGAACCAGTTCTTCCTGATGTTCCCAATCAACAACAAATGCAGGCATTTAAAACATGGCATGAGAGAGCCAGGAAAGTTATGTATTGGCTGTCTATCAGCATTTCAGACTCTATGATTGTGCATATTCAGGATGCAAGTACGCCAAAGGAGGCATGGGATACGTTGTCAAAAATGTATAGCACAAATACGCAAGCCAGGAAAATGCAGCTCAAGCAAGAGTTGCACAATGTACAAAGAGAAAATATGAGCATCAACGACTACCACATGAAGGTGAAGAAGATTGCAGATGCACTTGCTTCCATTAGGTCGCCAGTGGAAGATGATGATTTAGTTTCCGTGACCTTGAATGGTCTAGGAAAGGATTATGCACAGTTTCGGACATCCATTTCAGTTCGTGAAAGATTTCCTGATTTTGAGGAGTTGATTGCTCTTCTAATTTCTGAGGAACAGAGAAATGGTGGTGCATCTTCTTCAGGAGGAACTTCAAAAGAAGCTGTCTTCTACTCAAATGCTGGAAGAGGTAGAGGCAGAGGTAGAGGAGGCCGATTTGGAGGCCGTGGCAGAAATCAGAATATGCAGCAAACTCAAGAAAACCAGTCCTATGGAGGAGGACGTGGTAACTCTAGAGGCAGGGGGAGCCAAAGAGGTCGTGGTGGATGGCAAAGAGGCCAAAATGCAAACAGTAATGTTGAATGCTACTACTGTGGTAAAATGGGTCATATGGCTAAAGACTGCTATAAAAAGCAGAATGACATCATGAATGGAAAACTGCAACAAGGGAATTATGCATCTTCTAGTAGATAGGGTGATGACAGAAATGAGCATTTGTTCATGGTGCAGCACATGAATAATTCTATGACAAGTGCAGAAGAAAGCAATGATGTATGGTATGTTGACTCAGGTGCATCAAACCACATGACAGGTCATGCAGAATGGATGGAGGATGCAAGGAAAATGAAAAAACCAGGATTTGTGGAGACTGGTGATGATACTGCACATCCTATTGTGCAGATTGGAAAAATTCCCTTGTCTATGCAGGATGGGAAAAAGAAATACCTGTCCGATGTATTTCATGTCCCGAATATCACCAAGAATCTGGTTTCTGTTGGTCAAATGGTTGAACAGGGCTTGCAGGTCAGATTTAATCCTCATGGATGCTTTGTTGAGGATATGAAAAATAAAGGTCGCTTGATAGCAAAAGGAAAGAAGAAGGGCAGAATGTTTACGTTGGATGCAGACATGTCTGAATTGAGTGCAGCAATGTTTGCACATGGGACCGGTGTAGTTGCAGATATTGATATCTGGCATAAACGCATTGGTCATGTTAATGTACAGCGACTTAAATCAATGCAGGCCCAAAATATTGTTGCAGGTTTGCCGAAATTCAAGGTTGCAGAAATGCATAAGGTATGTGAAGCCTGTCAGTTTGGAAAACAGGCAAGGAAACCATTTCCTAGACATGTTCAAGAGAGTGAGAAGCCATTGGAATTAATCCACTCTGATGTGTGGACTACTAAAGCTGCATCTCTTGGAGGCTGTCATTATTTTGTCACTTTTATTGATGACTATAGTAGGAAAGTTTAGGTGTATTTTATGAAAAAGAAAAGTGAAGTTTTTGGGCATTTCAAAACTCTTAAAGCTATGGCTGAAAAAGAAACAGGTCTGCAAATAAAATGCCTAAGGTCAGATGGAGGGGGAGAGTACCTCTCAAATGAGTTTGCAAAGTTCTTGCAGGAGCATGGCATAAAGCAGCAATATTCATGCAGTTATACCCCACAACAAAATGGAATTGCAAGGAAAAATAGGCATATTGGAGAGGTATCTCGTGCCATGCTCAATGAAAAAGACTTGCCAAATTTTTATTGGGCTGAAGCAGTTGCTACAGCAGTCTACATAATGAACAGGACTCCCACTGCAGCAATACATGGAATGACTCCAGAGGAGAGGTATACTGGTAGGAAACCAGATATTTCTCATTTGAAAATTTTTGGTTGCATTGCCTATGTACATGTGCCAGATGAGCTGAGATCCAAGTTGGATCCAAAAGCTGAGAAGTGCATCTTTATTGGTTACTCTCTGCAGCAAAAAGGGTATAGATGCTATAACCCTTCTACTCGTAAGTTTACAGTGAGCAGAGATGTTGTTTTTGATGAGATGAGTAGCTGGTATAAACCAGTAAATGTGATTGATGATGAAGATGCACAAAATGGTAATGCTACACAGAATTCACAGCAGCAGTCACAAAATATTAGTGGACCTGGAGCGTCCTCTAGCAGTGGTTCACATTCTTCGCCATGGACAGGCAGATTGAGATCAGGAGAATCTTCTCAAAGCAATGCAGATAGTGGTATGCAGGTATCACGAAAAGGAAAAGAGAAGGTTGATCAGCCCATGTTTGATGTGAATGCAGGTCACTCTTATGTGGATGGTGAATCCAGTGGCTCAGAACAGAGCATTGATGATGAGTTGGGTATTCCTTCTATTGTTACACCTGGAGTAAGGAAGACCAGGGATGTTTTGAGAGCACCTGGGAGTGAACCTACTTTGCGCAGGTCTACAAGAGCTAGGTATCCTGTGGATAGGCTGAAATATGATGGATTTACAGCCATTCACTATGCATATATGGTCAAAGTGATACAGGAACCAGAACCCACATCTTTTGAGCAAGTCATGGGAAAAGAAAAATGGGAGAAAGCCATGGATGAAGAAATGGATGCCTTGGAAGCAAATGCTACATGGGAGTTAGTACCTTTGCCTAAAGGTAAGAATGCAATTGGCTGTAAGTGGGTTTATAAGGTGAAGCACAATGCTGATGGTTCTGTGAACAGATACAAGGCAAGATTAGTAGTCAAGGGGTATGCACAAACATATGGCATTGACTATGAAGAAACATTTAGTCCGGTTGCAAGGATGGCAACCGTAAGAGCAGTCATTGCTATGGCTGCATCAAAGGGATGGTCTTTACATCAGATGGATGTAAAGAATGCCTTCTTGCATGGTGATTTGCAAGAAGAGGTCTATATGGAGCAGCCACCAGGTTATGTGCATGCTGTTCATCCTAAGTTTGTTTGCAGGTTGAAGAAAGCCTTGTATGGCTTGAAGCAAGCACCTAGAGCATGGTCTGACAAGATAGGACAGTATCTTGTCACTATTGGCTTTCAGATTTCCAAGGCAGATTTCTCACTTTATGTGAGAAAAACAGAGAAATGTATTATGCTGCTTGTCATTTATGTTGATGATTTGATTATGACAGGTGACAGTGATGAAGATATCCTTCATGTGAAAATGCTATTGAAGCAGAAGTTTGAGATGAAGGATTTGGGAGAGCTGCGTTATTTCTTGGGCATTGAGGTGATTAGATCACCAAGTGGGATATAGCTCTTGCAGAGGCAGTATGGATTGGACATGCTGTCCAAATATGGGATGACAGGCTGTAAGCCTATTTCAGTTCCTTTGGAGCAAAATGTGAAGCTAAGCACAGATGCAGGTGAGCTTCTAGAAGACCCTACTATGTACAGACGCATAGTAGGAAGTTTGATTTATATGACTATTACCAGGCCAGATTTGAGCTATGCTGTTGGATTGGTAAGTCAGTTTATGCAGGCTCCAAGGAAACCACATTTGGATGCGGCTAGACGCATACTTAGGTATGTGAAGTCCACATTGCAGTATGGACTATTTTATGAGACTGGGGTTCAGATACAGTTGCATGGATACACTGATGCTGATTGGGCTGGTAGTATTTCTGATAGACGATCTACCAGTGGATATGTATTCTCTTTTGGGAGTGCTGCAGTCACTTGGAGCAGCAAGAAACAGCCTACAGTTGCCTTGTCGAGCACAGAGGCTGAGTACAGGGGTGCAGCAATGGCTGCATGTGAGGTAGCTTGGTTGCATAAGCTACTTTATGATATACATCAGTCTACAGATGGGCCAATTGTCATTTTTTGTGACAACATGAGTAGTATACACTTGGCAAATAACCCAGTCTATCATGCTAGAACAAAGCACATTGAGGTGCATTATCACTATGTGCGAGAGAGGGTTTTACTAGGTCTTATTGATCTAGTTTATGTCAGCACAGAGGATCAGGTAGCTGACATATTCACGAAGGCATTGGGCGCAGAGAAGCTGCGCAAGTTCAGAGACCTGCTTGGTGTGCAGGAATTGGGATTGAGCTCGAGGGGGAGTGTTGAGATATCGAGCTCCACCCGTGATACGCCAGGGTGACCGTTGTGTATTTATGTCACCGACTTGTCAGTTGCAGACGCGGTTGGTACACCGCCCATGAATAATAGCTACATGATAGCTATCCTTATCTACTCTAGTTTGTGGCTCAGTTAGTATGCCACCTTAGTTAGTTGAGTTTGGTTTGAGACCCATATAGAGGGTTCTTCTATTTCTTTGTATGAGAGTTCTTTTGGCTTACACAACTAGGAAGAGGAAAACTGTTTTCAGCCTCCACCCTTGTGTGTCTTCCCCCATTGTGCAAGCAAGAAAGCTTCAAGCGAGACTCCTTCCTTCTCTCCCACAATCTTGACAAGAAATATCTGGTTTCCTACCAGTATACCTCTCCTCTGGAGTCATCCCATGTATTACTGCAGTGGGAGTCCTGTTCATTATATAGACTGCTGTAGCAACTGCTTCAACCCAGTAAAAATCTGGCAAGTCTTTTTCATTGAGCATGGCACGAGATACCTCTCCAATATGCCTATTTTTCCTTTCTGCAATTCCATTTTGTTGTGGGGTATGAGTGCATGAATATTGTTGCTTTATGCCATGCTCCTGCAGGAACCTTGCAAACTCATTTGAGAGGTACTCTCCCCCTCCATCTGACCTTAGGCATTTTATTTGCAGGCCTGTTTCTTTTTCAACCATAGCTTTAAGAGTTTTGAAATGCCCAAAAACTTCACTTTTCCTTTTCATAAAATACACCCAAATTTTTCTGCTATAGTCATCAATAAAAGTGACAAAATAATGACAGCCTCCAAGAGATGCAGCTTTAGTAGTCCACACATCAGAGTGGATTAATTCCAATGGCTTCTTACTCTCTTGAACATGTCTAGGAAATGGTTTCCTTGCCTGTTTTCCAAACTGACAGGCTTCACATACCTTATGCATTTCTGCAACCTTGAATTTAGGCAATCCTTCAACAATATTTTGGGCTTGCATTGATTTAATTCGTTGTACATTAACATGACCAATGCATTTATGCCAGATATCAATATCTACAACTACACCGGTCCCATGTGCAAACATTGTTGCACTCAATTTAGGCATGTCTACATCCAACGTAAACATTCTGTCATTCTTCTTTCCTTTTGCTATCAAACGACCTTTATTTTTCATATCCTCAACAAAGCATCCATGAGAATTAAACGTGACCTGCAAGCCCTACTCAACCATTTGACCAACAAAAACTAGGTTCTTGGTGATATTCGGGACATGAAATACATGCGACAGGTATTTCTTTTTCCCATCCTGCATAGACAAAGGAATTTTTCCAATCTACACAATAGGATGTGCAGTATCATCACCAGTCTCCACAAATCCTGGTTTTTCCATTTTCCTTGCATCCTCCATCCATTCTGCATGACCTGTCATGTGGTTTTATGCACCTAAGTCATCATACCACATATTGTTTCTTTCTTCTGCACTTCTCACAGAATTGGTCATGTGATGCACCATAAACAAATGCTCATTTTTGTCATCACCCTGTCTACTAGAAGACGCATAATTCCCTTGTTGCAATTTTCCATTCATGATGTCATTCTACTTTTTATAGCAGTCTTTAGCCATATGACCCATTTTACCACAGTAGTAGCATTCAACATTACTGTTTGCATTTTGGCCTCTTTGCCATCCACCACGACCTCTTTGGCTCCCCCTGCCTCTAGAGTTACCACGTCCTCCTCCATAGGACTAGTTTTCTTGAGTTTGCTGCATATTCTGATTTCTACCACGGTCTCCAGATCGGCCTCCTCTACCTCTACCTCTACCTCTTCCAGCATTTGAGTAGAAGACAGCTTCTTTTGAAGTTCCTCCTGAAGAAGATGCACCACCATTTCTCTGCTCCTCAGAAATTAGAAGAGCAATCAACTCCTCAAAATCAGGAAATCTTTCACGGACGGAAATCGATGTTCAGAACTATGCATAATCCTTTCCTAGACCATTCAAGGTCATAGAAACTAAATCATCATTTTCCACTGGCGACCCAATGGAAGCAAGTGCATCTGCAATCTTCTTCACCTTCATGTGGTAGTCATTGATGCTCATATTTTCTATTTGCACATTGTGCAACTCTTGCTTGAGCTGCATTTTCCTAGGTTCCGCATTTGTGCTATACATTTTTGACAAAGTATCCCATGCCTCCTTTGGCATACTTGCATCTTGAATATGCACAATCATAGAGTCTGAAATGCTGATAGACAGCCAGTACATAACTTTCCTGGCTCTCTCATGCCATGCTTTAAATGCCTGCATTTGCTATTAATTGGGAACATCAGGAAGAACTGGTTCTTCTTCATTTCCTACAACAAATTCCCAATATCCTTTTCCCATAAGGAAATTCGTCATTCTAAACTTCCATGCTTGGAAGTTGTTCTTGTCAAGCTTTTCAGTGACAATCTGTGAAAGAGAATCAGACGCCATTACAAAACACTGCAAAAAATTCTGTCACTGCAAAAAACACAGCTTCACCCTCACAAGGGCAAATCTGCAAAACTGGCGAAAGTGGTATTTGACCACACAGTCACTTCCTAGTGATGATTTTGCATAAACAGGAAACAAGGATGATTCTGTAACTCCCAATGTCTCTGCATACAAGCATACGATGCAATTTCTGTGGTAACTTTTTACCAACCTGTAGAACAGTGGTTGCACGGCATAAAATAGGGCCTTTTCCTGAGTGCGTGCAGAAAACTTTCGCCTCCAAAACAAGCCCCGAAATGGCCTCAAATCAAAAAAACAGAGTAACGAAGGGCTAAAGCCCCATCTTGCAGCATATACTGGCATGTTGCTACACCGCGAAGGATGTCTCGATCTGAGACAATGCACTCTTGCACTTTTCGGCTGTGCTACATGTAGAGACTTGCTCCCAAAATAGAAAAATGAAAGAAACACTGGTCCTCTTACCAGAACACCACGAACTTGGCTTGCTTTCTTGAGCTCCTTACTACGAACAAGGCTCTGATACCATGTCAAGATTGTGGGAGAGAAGGAAGGAGTCTCACTTGTAGCTTTCTTGCTTGCACAATGGGGGAATACACACAAAGGTGGAGGCTGAAAATAGTTTTCCTCTTCTTAGTTGTGTAAGCCAAAAAAGAACTCAAGTACATAGAAATAGAAGAACCCTATATATGGGTCTCAAACCAAACTCAACTAACTAATGTGGCATACTAACTAAGCCACGAACTAGAGTAGATAAGGACAGCTGTCATCTAGCTATTATTCATGGATGGTGTACCAACCGCATCTGCAACAACTGACAAGTCGGTGACATAAATGCACAATGGTGACATAAATGCACCATGAGGTCAAGAAATCATGAGTGTAGGGCACACCCTAAACCATAAATTGTTTGCACATATATGCTCAATGGTTCCTCTTTAAAGGACACCCATAATGATAGGGGCACCCCTTTTTAGGATTCTAATTTCTATCAAAGAGCTAGCATCCATCGCTAGATGGGTTGGTTCCTTGGTCTACCACCTCCAAGAAGCAAGGGCGATTGAGCAAGCTTGAAGGAGGAATGAGAAGGGAGTAGATCCATTAAGTGCAACAGATCATGGGCGATTGAGGGAGGTCAAGAAATCATGAGTGTAGGGCACACCCTAAACCATAAATTGTTCGCACATATATGCTCAATGGTTCCTCTTTAAAGGACACCCATAATGATAGGGGCACCCCTTTTTAGGATTCTAATTTCTATCTCCCTCTCTCCCAGTGGCATTGGTGGGGAAGAACACTTATCTTCCACGAGGATCAATGGCCCAAATCAATCAATGGAGAGTGGGGATCAACGGTCTGAAATATGCACAGTTGTTCTCAACCTTTTATTATTACTTTTTTTTGAACCCCTAGAAATAAGCATATGTTTCAACAATGCCTTCATCATATCCCAATCAGGATGCATCCTAAACAAAATTTAAAAAATTTTCATGTTAACTAAAAAACACTCATTGCCAGTTGCCCACACCCTTAACAAATTAATGCAAAATACTCAATCCTCACATAGTAAATAAGTTACTGTAATAGGTCCTCCAAACTGAACTCTACAAGCATTTTGTATATTTCTTACTCTTGCCTTCACTTGGTCCTCTACTCTACCTCTCACCTAGCTAGTTGTCTATTGATCCCTTGTATTAAGCTCACCCCTAGAAGGACCCTATATATGACCTATCTGCATTGAGAATCGGCCTCCCAACAAAGAGATTCTACCACTACAGTGCCAATTCCGTTGTGACCGATTTGCTAGTAAGGCTTTTTTTTTTCAAATAGCATACTCGAGCACTGCATATTTGAGATTTTTCTCCCCATGGTGATGGTCCTCACACTAGGGTTTCACTTCGATGGATAGTCTCTCAGGGACACCACCAAGCGATCAATGGCAACCCATTTGCCAAGGGCTAACTCCCTCACTCAGTGATGACCCTCATCCCTTGTTATTGACTTCGATGATCCCCATGCAATGCATGGGCTTGGGTAAGTTACTCATGAATATATGTGAGCATCATGTGGATTCAAAATAAGGTATTTTTAAAATACTTTTTTTTTTACATACAGAAGCGTGTAATATAAAGGGGTTATTTACAGACTGAATAGAAAAGGGTTATGTTTTATTCAAGAAAATTTCACAGATAAGGATATTTATAAATAGGCCTTGAATGCATGTGATGTAGAGGATATACATATAGTAACTTCCTCGAGTGAATGGGAAACCATTGCTAGCAAAAGCCTCCCTTGCAATCCATTGCCAAGAGAAGCCTCCTTCCTTGAGTGGTGGCCCATGTTTCATGTCTTTGGGGTTGCCACCAAGACATGTTGGCCTTAATATGCAAGGGGAAGCCTCTATGGCATGGTGGTGGCCCTCATCCCCTATAATTGTCCCCGAGGGTCACCACCAACAAGCAGTGTGTGGCTATCCACTACTAGGGAAAGCCTCCATCACTTGGTTGTGACCCTCCTTCGATGTTATTATCTTCAAGGATCACCATCAAGCACTACATGGCTATCCATTGCAAGGGAAAGCCTATATTTCTTGTAGGTGGTGGCTCTTGTCCCATGTATTGTCTTTAAGAGTCAACACCAAGTGGTGTGTAGTTTGTAAGTGTAAGTCAATATCCTCTCTCACTTGGTAGTGAATCTCTTTGATCTTTGGTTTAGGGCCTGATGCATCCATCTCGCTCAAGGCGCATAAGATACCAGACTCATTGGACAATGCTTTGAGAGATCTACACAGGATAGAAAATCACATGTAGCCTACAAATACTAAACCTACACTTCAAAATATTGGTTTGTGAAATTTGTGAGGAATGGGGCACTAATATGAGATGGAGTGTATCTGCAATTTTATCTCTTCAGGAGATTATAGAGGACTTCCTTGTGGAGTTTTTTGAGGACGCATATTTTCTTGCAGCCCATGCTCATAGCAACATGACTATCATGCCGAGAGATTTCAATACCTTGCACCACTTGTAGTTATGGTATGATAGACTAGTGAATTCTATTGATATCTTCGCCCTCCATAACAAGCTCAATCTTGTCCTCAAGGAGTGCTCAGTGGTGATGGGGGAGGTAGTGGTCCCCCACTAGGGTAGTTGTATCTTTGAGAGGGCAATGATAGGTTGTGGAGCTAGACATGGTAGATATTGGAGTTCTTGCTTGCTCTAATGAGGAGAAGTTGACCGACTCCATCCTTCTTGCCATCCAATAGTACGTTTTAGTTTTTTTTTTTTGGGCATCTCAATCATTGATCTCGTTGGTATACTACTTAATAATCTATTTTCATGCCCCTTGCATTTGATAGCTACGTAATATCACTACTATTGCTGGAGATCTAGATATTCGTATATTGACTTGACCCTCTACTGTCATGTCCCCTACAAGATGACAAACTATCATGGAAGGACGCTTTGAAGTAGTGGAGTTACATCTCAATCGATGATGTGCAAATTGTCTTCATTTCGTACCATAAGAAGTAAGTGCTTGATTAAATAGAATTTCTTGTTCATGTAGACCTAATTCTTTTATCTTTGTTTTTTTATTTATCTTCTTTGCTGATCAAATAGCTCTCATTGGAGTTTGATATTGTATGATGTGCAACAAAACATTTTTTTTTTTACAAATATTGTTGGCAGGGGAGTTACCATGAATCTAGGGCTGGCTGCAAACTTGTGGCTTGTATGGAGGGTGTTCTTTTTGTAATAGGATTGTGCAGATCCCACAATTGGGCCCTAGAGATATCTTTGTGGATGGCGGATGTGCATCAATGCACTTCTCCTTCTAAAGGTTATATATGTTCTTCCAAATATGAGTGGTTTTTATGATACAAGCTTGTTTTGCTAGTCAAAGTTTGCAAATTGTAATTTTTTCTTTGGCACATGATATTGATACAGGGAACTACTCGGTGTTTGAAGTTAAGAAATTCAAAGTCACCACCGTTCAATTTTTTGCATCTACATTTGTCGAGTGTCACAAGCAGAAGGTGTTGCGGAGAGATGATTTTGTGAGAGAGAGATTGTAGAGGATGTGCGAGGAGCAAGAATAAGAGTAGGATAAGGGCTTTAGATGAGGCAACGGTTACTATATGAGGTAATGAGGAGGACATGGAAGAAGTTTGTCAATGGGTTGAATCAATACAAGCTATAGAGAGTGGGTTGCAAGTGGTGGAGAGGGGACTACAAAGATTGGAGGCTCTTTGGCGTGATATAGAGGATGTCAGATATGCTCAATGTCCCACCCTCATAAGATACCACCAATGATCCATTGTGCTCTAAGTTGTAAGACCCACATTATGAGGAGAAGCCATGTGTGAGCACAGACATTGGGTGGTTCCTGACTTGTAGATCAGATGAGGTCTATGTGATTGAATGGCAAAAAGGTGACATTTATGGATCTAGTATTTAGGTTAGATAGAGTAGTTATGCTAGTAGCAACTCGAGGCACAATGCATTGAGTTTTGGGGTGTGCGAGTTATCAAGGGGGCCCCTATTTCGGGATCCAGGGATTGGCTGGGAGGGTCATGTGTTCGAGTTTTTCCACCAAAGTTTGATGGATTGGTAACTGCCCTAAACACTCAGGTGAGACCCAAGCCTTGACATTAGAGAAATTTTGTGCACTACTAATGGAGGAGGAGTTGAAACTTAAAGCCTCAAAAGGTACCCACAGTGGAGATGTTTCATTTTCCACCAATGCAAAAGGTAAATGTAGTTCCTCTATCAAAACTCTAACAAATTGATATTGGCCATGAGGTGAGGTTCACTAAGATAGGTATAGCAATTATCAACAGTGCTAGCAAAGTTGTTGGCAAAGGAGAAAGGATAAATAACATGTATTAGCTAAGTGCTCTAATAGCCAGCGCTAGTGTGGGCACAAGTAAACCTTGGAATAAAAAATTTGATCACATTAGTTTTGCAGTGTTGAAGGAGACGCATAAGCAAGGTATGGTTTCTCACCTACCTAATGTAACTGAAATGAAGGAACCATGCGAAGCTTGTATGATGGGCAAGAAATAGAGAAAGGTATTTCCAAAAGAAAGCAAGAATAGAGTGAAGGCTCCTTTAGAGTTGGTACATGCTAACTTGTGTGGTAAAATGCCTACAAAAGCCTTGGGAGGATTTTCTTATTTTATGTTGATCATCAACAACTACAATATGAAGATGTGGGTTTACTTCCTTCATGATAAGGCTCAAGATTTTGGTAAGTTTAAAGAATGGCTAAAACCTATTGAGAATGAAATAGGGCAAAGTGTGAAGAAGTTTAGAACAGATGGTCGCAATGAGTTCAACTACACAAAAGACCTTGCTTGAGGTATAGATCTAGTTAATTGCATCAAAAGGTCAATAAATGGAGACCTTCACAATGCATGGGTATAGTTTGATCATACACATTGAGTAAATGGCTCAATTACAATGTCTTGCTATATCTATGTGCCAAGGTAAGACAATTTGTTCTAAAATGTCATATGATGCAAGGATCCTATGCTCATTCTTGGTTGAAAATTTGGTTATGTTAGTTAGTTAATAGGTTAGTTAGTTTGTTAGGTAGGTAGAGAGAGAGAGAGAGAGAGTGTGTGTGTGTGTGTGTGTGATGGGACCTGAAATGGGCCGGCATTGGCTATGGCACTAGCCGGACCTCATGCTCATGACACATAAACACCCTCACGGCCTCGCGGACCAGGAGCGTCAATCTAATGCTAAAGGACAAACTGCCCTAAAGCTTAATTCCTGCGTTTATAGTTTATAATCTAACATTTTCCTAAAACTCCTCAGAGGGAGAACCCTTATACATTGGCAATGCCACAATCACACACACATAGGAGGCACTCCACCGACTAATAGTCGGAGCCCCACTGCAGCTCTCCTACATCACAGGGATTGGCCCTTTGATGCGATGCTAGACATATAACACATACGAGCACAAACTCCTCTCTTTTATATTTCTCGTATTTCCAGGAGATATACCATGCTTCCTCACTTCACAGTCCCTTAGGAAACCGACCCTCTACCCTACAGCAAGGGATAACCTCACACTCTCAATCGGGGGTCAAAGTCCTAAGAAAACAATTGCTATGCAGTCCAGGAGATTTTCCTTCGATACCATGAACCATGCATAGTGCATAATGTGAATGGTTTAGTGCACAAACAATAGAAATCCAGCATTGTGCATCGTGTGAAACCAATCTTTTCATGATTTCCATGCTAACGTGTATGTATTGAAACGAGGAGAGACACCGAGCCTTACGCTCATGCTGCCTTTTCCTTTATTTTAAAACAACGTCCTATAGCCATGATGCAACACATAAATCAGGTTTAAGATTTTACTTTGACACTCAAACTCCCCTCTCACCCTACCGTTTAATGTTTTGCAATCGTTGATAGGTGTAAGAGTCGTTTTATATGTATTTCTTTATAGAGAAAGCAATAAACACGAATGGAAACATAGAAACGAGGGTAAAATAAGGCTAACCTCGTACTCTACCTTCATTATACATTGCACAAACACTTATGTGATTTTCTGGAATTTTCCTTTTATCGTTTCCTAATTGTCTCCTATTTAAAACCCATTTTCCACCATTTTTTGGTATTTTTCCTCTATTTTCTTCAATAAAAATGACTAGAAATTGAAATTGATTATGGGCTGTGGCCCTTAGGTTCTTTGACAGTAAAATTTCAGGTTTTGTTGATGTTTTATCTCATGTTTCCCCTTTATTTTGCAAAAAACCCCCATTTTGCCTCTTAAACGCGTGTTTTACGGGTTTTATACCATTAATTTCAGCCATAACACTTATGATTTTCTGATTTTCTAAGCATAAATTGATCAAACTCATAGCAAACAACAACATAATGCATAATCAGCCCATAGGAACAATATTTCATCAACCAAATAGCACAAAAACTCATTTTTTCTTCATAAAAATTGAATTACCGCTTATGCTTTGTGTCTCGGGATCTCGGTTTTGCTATGGGACTGCATGTCAGCCCTCATTCAATGTCCAGCATCTTCAAAATCAGCACTCTTCATGTCTTCATCCACCCAGAAGCAATCCGGTCTCATCCGGACAAGCTTTCCTTCACCATTCTTCATTGTCTTCTTTCACACACAAGAACAGCCCCTTGAGGGAGAGAGAGGGAGGAGAGAGAAAGACTAAAATCAGAGATCTCCATTGAGGCCACCATTTGATTTTTCCCTTGATATTCGTAATTTTTAGCTATTTTTAAGCACTTATCGGCATCAAAACTCCACTCTCACAGAGAGAGAGAGAGAGTAGATTAGTTATGTTAAGAGTAGAACTTTGCTGGAATGAGATTTAATATATCACAAGTTTAATCCAATGCAATGTAGGATTTTTCAGTATTTCTAAATTTTGAAAATAGTTTATATATCTCTCAAGGTTAACACATGTTTTTTGTCCAATATGGAGGCTTCTACACCAAACAAGAATGTGTCCATAGAAAATGTTGTATAATGCACTCCTAACATGCAAATGAATGTACGCAAAATGAAAGAGATCACAAGAAAGAAGGCAATGTGTCATGCACTTAAGGATGTTGGAGGGCATGATAGTTCTATTGGTTTCTTAAGGAACATTTGTCGCTTGGATGGGATTGAAAAGCAAGTGAAGACACTATTTTGGTGTCAAAAAGCTTCGATTTCTCTTAATGTGAGAATATTGGTGACCGCCATCTACAAAGGATTTAGAGAATATTGAAAGAGAAATATGAAGGGAACCTTGCTGATGGAGTAATGATACATGGAGAGTTAGAAGAGATCAGGGGTTATAAAAGTTTATCTTAATAGATTTTCAGCAATATTAATGTAGATGAATCACCGTGTGTAGGCTCATCTTCTTGCACTAGAGAACATTGCCCTTGATGTGCGATTTTCTTCTGTGAAAGTTTATCATAATAGGTATTTGGCAACGTTAACCCATGCTTCTTTTCCATAGTTTGCTTAATCTATGTAATCTCTACAAGACTTATTAATTAATTGTTTGATGAAAATCTCCATTTTGAAACACATTGTCTATCTCTTGCAAATTATAAAACTATTTTAAACCATTTTAATAGTCCTAGTTTCCCTCTGTCTATCTTTGATTGCAATTGTTGTGACCTAGCCTCAAAGTTCTTTCATGTACTAATGGTAAATTTTAGAATATTTTCCTCATTGAAAACTAGTGCATTAAATACTTCGTTGTTCCTTTTAACTAAGGAACCTATACAAAAGCCTCATGAGTTTGTAACATTTCCACTTTAAATCCTATATAGCAATAAATAGATTCATTAAATCAATCATGATGATGACCAAAATGTTCTCATTACTTAGTTTAGATACATAAAATAGTTGAAGCTTAAAGATGTTGAAACACAAAAATGACCTGATAATGTCTTTTGTCGTAATCCAATGAGACAAAAAAGGAATGTTGCAAGGTTTTTAAGTGGAAAAGTGATGTCACACTTGAGAAGTGAAGTCAAGGTTTACAATTGAATTTGTTGTTGAAAAGTCATATACTTAAACTCTACCACAACATTCTTGAATAATGTAT
Source organism: Lygodium microphyllum (assembly GCF_053477565.2). Classification (NCBI taxonomy): domain Eukaryota; kingdom Viridiplantae; phylum Streptophyta; class Polypodiopsida; order Schizaeales; family Lygodiaceae; genus Lygodium; species Lygodium microphyllum. Next base: position 102,822,678 of record NC_141162.1, on the reverse strand, counting down.
TGTTATGTCACTCCGATGAGTTTGTAACATTCTCACTTTGAAGTCAATCATAATGGATAAAATTTGACTAAAGTGTTTTCATAACTTGGATTAGACTAGATACATAGAATGGTTGAAGCTCAAACATGTTGGGACAATTTGTATAGTTTGATCTTGCAACCAGAGTACATCTCTCTCTCTCTCTCTCTCTCTCTCTCTCTCTCTCTCTCTCTCTCTCTCTCTCTCTCTCTCTCTCTCTCTCTCTCTCTCTCTCTCTCTCTCTCTCTCTCTCTCTCTCTCTCTCTCTCTCTCTCTCTCTCTCTCTCTCATGTATGTGGGTAGGCTTCAAGTTTAGTAGCAAGCATTGTGTACGCATGTACTCATGGGTGGCTATTCTTTTTTCTTTTAGTCTAGGACACCTTCAATTTTAAGATTGGCTCTAAGAAGTATTTGATGTGCTTTAATCTCAAAATGTAGTCCTATGGGATGTTCTTATTATGGATATACTCATCAAAAATAGGTCATGAATAATTGAATTGTTTATCAACTGTTGAATAACCTTCTTTCACCTTACTAGCCGTGCATGGATTCCTGTCTAGGACACATTCTTTTCTCTCAAGAATATATCTATGTACAAATGTAGACGAATGAACATCCATTAGCAAGGTCTTTAGGTAATTCTTGGCTAGCCTTTAGTGAGCATCATGTGTGCATGGGACTCGTGGATGGCCAAACATGCATTGTTCATGCATTAGGGTTTGCAATTACAAATGTGTCTATCACTTATGTCTTGAATAGCTTTGAGATTTGTTTACTGTGTAACTCTTATATTTTCTTGAAGGTTTGGTGTGGTCATGGAACAAGCCAAAGCCATGGGATATATTCCATACATAGTGCTATCAACTCCATTGAATGTGGTGGATTCGATATTATTAAACAAAACAACCACAATATCATCTCTTTGACAGTTACTAGCTTGGAGCCATTTGCATGGGTATGGAAGATAGTCGTTTTAATTGTCCTTACATCAAAGCTCTATATATACTTTTTGAGATACTCATTTGCATATTCTGTTGTAGCCAAAATGTGGGATCTAATATAATGAACGTGCAAAAAATGAAAGAGGTGGCAAGAGCACAAGGAACACAGTTTGCTAAATGAATAAGAACTGCAAGAATTTGAAGAAACATCATGACTCCTTCAAGTTCTTTGAACTTTAAAAATATTGAGAGCAAGATGAATGAGTTGACGAAAATGTAGACGGGCTTATGTGTGTGTGTGTTGTTCATGCACTTGTCATGTACTCAATGGAGTTACATGAATAGGCTAAAGGTTTGTATGGTGTTGTGTGTGAGACGAAGCACACCTAGAGTGTTTTTCAGCAAATCTCAACTGATCTGGGTGGTGAAGGAAACTTTTAGCAATTATTTCTAAGACAAGCAAGTTAATGAATATACTTGTGAATGATATGTGGGCATCATTTTGGGGGCTTGGGGATGACCACGAGCATGTGATTTTCCAGAGGGGTTGTCGGTTTTCGTTCTTGCACTTTCAAATGAATGTTAGTCGGTTTAATTCTTTGTTGCAACAATTGAGTCGTCCAATGAACTATCACAACTAAGGAGGAAGACTTGCTTAGGATGAAAATTATGAGGTTATATTTTCTCAGATATTTTAAAGTGCTTGGGCCAACACTTTTTTGTGATAATATATGCTTATTTTTTGTAAAGCATACACGGAATGTGCTAAGATATGCGATGCTTTTGATGTAACAAAGAATATTTGAGTAAAATGTATTGAGTATGTATAATGTGATGTCTCTTTCTTGAGTTTTATACGAACCATAATCTAGTGATGGTTGGTATATGTACATTTGATATTTAATCTTTGATATTTGAATATACACAATATATTTAATATTAAAAAGTAAAGCATGTCTTTGATAAAATGTGTTGATAACAAGTTCTATGGTTGCATGTTTACTTTGTTATGTTTGTTAGCTGAAACATATTAATCGTGCATGTGTTTATAACTTAATTTTCTATCTTGCAAGAAAGGCTCTCTCTCTCACTCTCTCCATCTCATAGGCGTGCTCAAAATTTTTATAACCAATATGACTTAGCTCCAAGTATTGGCTTAAATACATTGACTTGTTATTGTGTATTTTAATATCTAATATTGAATATTTAAATATAAACTTTTTATTTAATGTGCATGTACATATATATTAAGCCATGCCTTCAATAAAACGTGTTGATAACAAATTTTGTGGGCATCCAATCAGTCTAGGGTGTTCACATGGAGCAACTGGCAAATACTATGTGTTGCATATTAGTAGGGGTGCGCTTAGCTCCACAAACAAGGTGTGAACGACAACAAATTGCTAGGCTCATGGCTTAGAGAGGGGTTTTAGATCATGACAGATCCATTCATAAGGATGTTCAAAACCTACCTTTTCATCAAGAGATTCCAAATCGGCATCGTGAACTAGGCCAACAACAGTTTTGGCTAAAACTTTACCATCATCTGTTGGTTGCAATGTCCAACATCACATTGATATAGAAAATATTGTGATTGGTGAGTCACATGTTAATAATATTCTAACATTTAACTCCCAAAGAGGGGTTTTAGGTCATGAACTAACTCAACGACAATGTGGTATGGATTTGACTAATGCTTTACCATCAGCTAGCAGCGGATGGTTGTAATGGCCAAAAACACAACAATGTGGAAAATTGTGTGATTATTGAGTCACATGTTAATAATGTTTTGATGTTTAACAACCAAAATAGTCTGTCTCACCATGTTGAAATTGCAAATGGGGATAATGAGCTAGTTGAATAGCATGTTGATATAGATTTGACTATGATGCATGTTGATCATGTTGTGCCTAATATTTTAACATCAATTGATGGTTGTGATGTTAGGAATCACTACAATGTGAAAATTCTATGACTAATGAGTTACATGTTAATAATATTACAATTTTTATTTTTCCTGCAATGAATGTTCATCCACAACAATAATATTTCCATTTCAGGAACCGGATGTGCATTCCATGGGGAGTCTTTCTAAAATATGTGAGAGGTGTTTAGCTAAATTGTGGAGATGTGAGACACTGGTACAAGGGTTGATTTGTTTGGAAAGCATTGTTGTCGAAATGGAAAGGTAATGTTGCCACCATTACAATGTCCACCATAGCCATTGCATGATTTGTTGCTTGGTAGGTACCCTCAGAGTAGGATAGTTAAAAATAGCATACAAGCATACAAGCATACAATAGTGCTCTTGCATTTGTATCACTCGGAGCTAATGTTGACGAGTTGGCCATTGTCAGGAATGGTTAAACCTTTAGAGTGCATGGCTTTATTTATCACCATATAGGTCCTCTACTTCCTAATATGTGATGTCAAGCATGGCCAAGATTTGCACAAATCTATGTTTATGATAATGAGCATGAGTTATTTAATTGGTTGGGGATTATGCATGATTCGTTACCAAATTTACATAGGGAGCTTTAGTCTATGATACATCAACACAACATATATGCACAAGCTTTTAGGTGTGTGAGTGTGCAATTACAAAATAATCCCATGCAAGAATTAAGAATGAGTACTTTTAGTGTTCAAAGAATCAACAACAAACAATACTCTTGTTTATAGCAAGTGAGGTTGTTGCAGCTATCATACTAGGGCAAGGTGATGAGAATACTCTTGATCGTCAGGATATTCATGTTTCTACTTGGGTTGGTCAATGTATTGCTATTTCAAACTTGCATAGGGCGTATATGCCAATGCTATATGTCCTCCTTTTCCCTATGGGTGATGACAGTTGGCATATAAAGGTTCCCTACAATAATGTCAATGTTCCTATTAACATACATGAATTGTTCAATAGAGATTTTATTATCCAAATGCAATTTTATGCATTTTGACTTTAGGTACATGAAGATACTGAGGTGTGCATATTGCACACTGGTCAACTATTGCAACTGTTTATTGTTGATGCTTATTATAGTTTAGAGCAATGTAGGTTAATTTGGTGTTGCCCCAAAATCAGTAAGCGTTGCAATCAAAGGCCTACAAAGGCTTGGTAGACATGATGGGGGCAAACAATAATGGGCTAGTGTAGATTGTTGGTGCTCTATTGGCAAGAGGGTAGTTTTACCGTTACATGTGGACCAAGGCACATGTATCAATTATATCAAGACGCCATGGCTATAGTGTGATGCAAGGGAAAACCTAATGTTTTTAGAACAATTACATGTAATACAAAGTGGTTAGAGATAACTAATGCTTTGTTACCTGGATAGAGTACTTATGACTGTTCGAATTTGATTTCTCACTTGTTTCACAAAAAACATGATGATTTGATGCACACATTATTGCAAAAATACCTCTTTGGAAAGGTTGCAGGCTATGTTACAGTGATTGAACTCCAAAAGAGGGGGCTACCACATTCTCATAATTTGCTAATTTTAGAGTAGTCTTTCAAACTTTCTGAAGTATGTCACTATAATAGAATGGTTTGTGTTGAGTTGCCAGATAGAGTTAAGTTTCCAGTCTTATTTGAGACAATTTCAAAATGCAACATTCATGGCCCTTATGAAAATTTGAACACAAAGAATCCTTGCATGAAAAAGGGTAAATATACCCTTGAAAATTAGTGGGCATGACAATGGTTGATAGTTGTTCTGGTGGCTATCCCATCTATCGAAGGCAAGATGATGAAACACGATGATCATAAATGGTAATGCTATTGATAATCAATGGATTGTTCCATATAAACCTTACTTAAGTAAGAAATAAAATACACACATAAATGTGGAGGGGTGCTCAACAATAGCGACTATTAAGTATTTTTATAAGTATGTATACAAGGGGCATGACCATGCAACCATGAAATTTTCTATTGGGTTGATTCGGTACAAAATGGTGGCAATGTTCATGAAGTGGACAAGATCCAAAATCATTTGGATACATGATATGTTTCTACCTCTAAGGCATGTTGGGATCTATGATTAATCATTGCACAATGGAAAGAATGATATACAATGGTTGCAAAGGTACACTTTCCTGGTTAGATTTATATGGTGCTTTGAGATACATATAATATACCAAATGTTGTGAAGAATGAATACCTCCAAATAACTACTCTTACTAAATGGTTTGTGTGCAATCGCATTCATCCAGAGGCTATAACTATTCATTATCAGGACTTTTCGATGTATTGGTTTTCTGGAATGCACGACATGATATATGCACAAAGAGAAAGCATGGAAATACATGTGATCAAATGTATTTTGTGGCGCCTACCTCTCTAATGAGCTTCACTATTTTTGGATGCTTTTATTAGAGTGTTGATAGTGTATCCCTTTTGAAGATATGTGTAGTATTAGCAATGTGATCTATGATATTTTTAGGGATGCTTTCATTGTAAGGGGTATGTTGGAGAGTGATTGTGGGAGCTCTCGCTCAACCACCAAGAACCACAAATCACTTATTGTTTCAAGTGTTTCAAGCCAAGTGCAATGGCTACCTCTCATGTAGTCATATGCGCTCTCACACCTATGAGTATACTGAGCTTACCTCCATGCTCAATCGAGTTTCCTCCTCCCTCAAGCACTCTGGTAGTTCCACGATCCAAGGTACAAGATCAAGAAAGCTTGATCCTCAAGCGCTAAGCTCCATGCTCCATTGCCGCATGTGAGACAAGAGAAGAAGAAGAGAGAAGGAGATGGAGAGCTTCTCCACCACAGTCCCTCACCACCCTCACACACTCACTCCCTCACTCCTTCACACTCCTCTCTTAAGCACAAGCTCAAGCAAGCAAAAACAAGAAGAAGAAGAAAATAAGAGAGCTAGTTTTGGCCAGAGACAAGAATGATCTTCTTCATTCACTTTTGGTCTTTTTATACATACCCTCCTCTTTGGACACCCATCCCCTTTTACATGATCAGCCATTTTAGCCTAGGTCCTCTTTCCTTATTCCTTTTTATTTTTGTGGTTCCTTCACCCATGCCCGTCTACATTTACAAATTGCATAGGAGGGAGCTTGGCCCTCTTTTACAAAACGAGTTACAATGCACCCAATGCTTTCCTTGCTAGAATATTCAGTGCACTTATTATTGTATGCTTCCTTTTACATTTGAGGCTTTTCCTACATTTTTCTGAGCTTTCCTTTCACTTCCATTTTTCTTGCCTTGGGCTGTCTTCCATTTCCAAAATTTTGGGGCTTTTCCATCTTGGACTTCTTTTTGGGTTGTAACATTATCCCCCTCCTAGTCAAGTGTCAGTCCCATGATGTCACTTGTTGGTAAGGGCTCAATGGTTGAAGGTTTTCCATGTGGGTTGATGATGGGGTTTCGAGGAGGTTGGCTATGGAGAAAAGACACACCAAAATGGATGAGGAGTTGTAGAGATGGAGGATGGATTGAGTTGATGATGGGAGCCTTTGATATCGGTGGTTGATTACAAGTTGTCAAATGTTCGTGAAAAAAAAAAGCGCACTACATGGGGATATGCCTACCTCATTGTGCCATGCATGGTGCTTGTGCCAGTTGAATTGGGGGTTGGGTCTAACCTTAGGTACAAACCCCTAGTGTTGTCCCACACTTGAGGACCTAGTTTGTGTACAAAGGGAGGTACTATGAGTGTGACTTACGAAGGCAGGTCTAACTATAGGAGTGGGATCTCCCTAGGTGTGTCTTGCCCTTAATGTATCCTAAGTATGGGAAGTGGGGGAAGAGCTAGGGTGTAGTTCTTGTGATGCTCGTAGAGTACAAATGGATTGATTTCCTTGCTATGTTTCCTTTTTTTGTACTTCTTTCCTTCCTGTCCTTTTCCTTTTTTTCATCTTTTCTTTTCTCTCTTGTTTGTATTTTTCTGTACCCTTTTTCTCTTCTTCTTCTCTCTTTTTTTAAAAATGTAATTTAAGAAGGGAGCATGGCAAGAGACATCACATTGATGAGTAGGTGCCAGGTTGTGTGGTGGCTTGAGGGCTTTACTAAGGAATGCCCTACTCTATAGATGCCCCTTTAAGTTGGTTCTTACATTGAGTGGAGTAGATGATAAAAAGGGTGGTTACACCCCATAAATTTACTATCACTCATGTCTTCTAAGAGGTTCATACAAAATGCTAGCAAGAGAATGGCTCTCATCATGAGACACGCCATCACAGTTATCTATCCCAGCATTGAGATTCAAAAAGAGGGGCGAAAACCACTCTTCCTCTGCCGTAGGTTTTTTTTTAGTAATATTCGCATAGGAGCTCCGACTCCACCATTTAGGCCTAAAGCGTGAAGCATGGAAACTATACATCCCTAATGATTGATATTTGTGAAACTATGGTCTATGCTTTTAGGAACCCACTTGAGTGTTTGGACTGTGGTTCCTTGATATGGCTTGGAAGGTACCATGGGAGCACCTTGGGATGTACTACCCCCCTCCTTAGGGTGGACACTAGGTTTAGCTACTGGTGGCACTATAAGCTTTAGGACAACTGTGGTGCCCTTGCTGAAAGTTGTTACTATTCTAACATGACCGATGGCAAGGTGGATGCGCTACAAGTTGTAGTCAACATTATAATGAAAAAAAATTTTGAACACTCGTCACAAAAGTGCCTCCTTACCAACACTTTGCTTGTTGGGTAGCATGTGGAAAATGACAGGTAGACTCTCAATCTTAACAGAAACCATCAATTTGAATTTTCTCAAGAGTGGATAGGATTGCCCCCCAAACGGGCTTAGTTTTGCATTGGTTGGTTGCAATTGGGGTTGATCCACGGTGTTCTAGTGTTTGTGTGTTAAGATATTGGCATCGACTCTCTCATCAATTAGCACATCAAGGGTGTATGCTTTAGGGAGGTTACAATGATATGCAAGTAGGCTAGTTCTACTACTTCCTCCTCATTCGAATCCTTGAGTTCTATGATGGTTGCAACACTCATGTTTGATGATGGTTCTATCATCGGAGGTTCATGAAGTGGATGTGACGGAGGGTAATACTTTCTTATATGACTTCTGTTGAAGAAACCTATACCTTGTTCCTCTATGGTTTCAGGTTTCACATTCCCCATTCTACTGACATTGCAAACCTTGAAGGTCTCAATCCCCTAAACTTCATTTTCTACTTGTGTCCCTTGATAGAGTATAGCAAGACAATATTCTTACCCAAAGTCTCATTGCTTGACATATTTGTCAAACCAACTGTTGCAGTGTGCCTTTTCATAGATTAGAGTATAGGTTGCAATGAGACGAGTCTTAGCTAGGGCGTTCCAGCTCTAGTAACTAATTTGTCCATGCTTCCTGGCCCTCCCATCTCTCTTGGGCCACTATTCTCAAGCTGGGAACAAAGAATTCCATTGGCAAAATAGCTTCAGTTTCATAGGTCAACTTGAACAAAGACTAACCTGTGGCTATTTTGTAGGCCATTCTATATGCCCATAAATCTGCCATAAGTTTATTGTCCTAGTCATTGTGTGAGGCAGAGATGATTTTTGTTAGAATACCACCAAGAACTTGTTTGTAGATTTGGCTTGACCATTGGCTTGTGAGTGAACAATATGGAGAGGACTTCATGTGATTATTAAGAAGATGGATAGCAAGTGAGAGATCATTTCACTAATGAAGTGTGTACCTTGGTCACTAAAACCAATTCTATGGGGCAACCGAACCATGATATTACTTGCTCCCAAAGAAAATTGGTTGTGGACCTTGCATCATCATTTTTGCGAGTTACTCAAGCTTCTACCCACTTGGTGAGATAGTCTGTGGCAACAATGATGTATTTGGCTTGGAAGTATTGAGCTACAAGGCTGATTGGTCCGATGAAATCAATTCCCACTTCTCAAAAGGTTAGCATGCAATCAATGGGGTCAACTTCATTTTTTCCTTTATGAGTAGGGACTTTAGTCCATTTTGGCACTCATCACAATGTTTTACAAACTTAGCTCAATTGCAAAATAGAATTGGCCACCACAATTGGGACTAGAGCACCTTGCGTGCGACGGTAGTGTCCCCATTGAAGTATCCTCTATCTATTCTACAATGTACTTATTTGAGCACATCATACGTTTCGTGTTTGTAGACACATCTCCTTAAAAGTCCATCCTGTCCTACCTGATACAATTAGTCTAATAAGGTTGGATCTTCAAGATTAGTATTTTTAAGCTAGCTTTCTCTATTGGTCATACCAATAGCCCATTCTCAAGTATATGGACTATGCCATATGCCCAATATGGTGAGGTCAGCTCTAAAAAATTCTCATTCACTGGACATTTTAAAAAGGTGTGTATCCAATAGGTCGTCATTGATTCCCCATCTAGCGACCTCTCTTGTGGATATGCGAGACATATTATCTACCATAGAATGTTGTTTTCTCTTACGTACAACCGTAGAGAAGTCAAATTCCAAGAGCAAAAGTAACCATCAAGCAATGTCTCCCGTTGCACAAGGTTTATTCACAAGATAAAACAATGCTTGATGGTCCATAAAGAATGTGAAGGGTGTCGCTAGAAGATATTGTATGAACTTCTTTATGGCGAACACCATGGCTAACCCTTCTCTCTCCATTTTGGAGTAGTTCATTTATGTTTCAGTGACTTATCTGCTAGCAAAACTCACTCGATAGTCTAGGTTATGTTCACCAGGTTGGCACAACATTGTCCCCATGGTAAACTTTGATGCATTAATGTGCATGTGAAAGGTAATGGTCCAATCTAGGGCTCTCAAAACAGAAGCTGAAGTTAGAGCCTGCTTAAGTCTTTCATAGGCATGTTGACATTCTTCAGTCCACTCAATGACTATTGGTAGTGGTGCGCAGATCGGACGCAGAATGCTCACGTGGTGAATCCCGGAAGGTCCCCAAGAACAATGAACTCTACCTTTTTGCACAAAAAACAATGTAAAAGCATGCACGACAAGAGGCAAGAGACAAATTGGGTTCAATCTCCCCCATGCCTTGTGTGAGCGCTTCACAAAGCATGTATTTTATGTATATTTCAATCTTCATGCTCAATAATAGCCCAATTTACAAAAATATGACAAGCTTTTAGCTTTTGAGTTTGCTTTCTACAAAAATAGGAAAATAAAGCTAATGGACGGTGCCCATAGAGTCTGGCACGCCCAATCTCAATGTCCAAATAGAAATAACATATCCGTGCACATAGGCGCATACAAAATAATAATCAATAATCAATGTCTCAATAGACATAACAAAATATAGGCGTGGCGCCTATCAAAATATAGTCCAAAGGTCGAATACTCGCTAAACTCCAATGCTTTCCTCCGCCACTGCTGCTATCTCTACACATCAACTGAAGCATTCACAATCGTTAGTAAAATAATACAATTAAACCGACAAAAGTGAATACCTAGCAGTCTTCAGCTACATAAATAAATCAACTGGTTAGAAATAAATCCTAACCTTAATTTATTACGAGTGCGCACTCTAAACTCATAAACGTTTATTAATTTAATATGCATTTTGCGGAATCACCCGCTATGGAATCACCCATGTACACACTAAATTAATGAAACGCCCGAAAAGGACAGGCGTCCCCATCAACTTCTCGCACAAAGAATCCTCTTTGTGTATGAGCCCCGGTCATCTAAGTTTACGGAATCCACCGTAAAACCTCACGGAATCCACCGTGGCACGGAATCCATTGTGGAATATGCCTCCTGGCATCATACCCCCGGGGTGGGATAGCAATTGACCTCAATTGCTATTAGCTCAATGTGGAGCTAACAGAGTGGGGAAAGCATTTAAGTCTCTAGCGTGCATCCATTGTGCTTCCTCTACAGGATGGTTCTTAAATTTTACTAGATATCTAGAATACCTTCGACCAGTTCTAGTAGTCATGTAGTCAGTGTCTATGATGGCTTGTGGTTCAAGTATTTCAGTCTCTTATTCTAGTAAAGGTGGATTTTCATAAACAGGGTGGATAGGTAATTGGCCTCTAAATGGTCTCAGTAAACTAATATGAAATGTATTATGAATTTTCCAATGAGATGGCAATTCTAACTTGAATGCATTATCATTAATCTTATGAATGATTCTAAATGGTCCATAGAATCTAGGAGCTAATTTGACAACTGGATGTCTATCGAGACTTTGCAGTCTACGCTTTTCTATTCTAAGCCAAACATAATCATCAACTTTGAAATTCATAGCTTGTCTTTTCTTGTTGGCTTGTTTGGTATATGATTGTTGGGCTTTAGCAATCATATCCTTAACCTCATCAAAAATACTGTTATGCATAGTAGCAATATCATCAGCACTCTGAATTCTATTAGACAAAGATGCAACAGGTGTAGATAATCTATATCCATAAATAACTTCAAAAGGTGCTTTCTTTGTAGATGTGTGCGGTGTATTGTATTGTTGTATGCAAACTGTAATAAATGCAAATGAGTGTCCCATGTCTGAGGTTTAGAGATAGTATATGCACGTAAAAAATCTAGAATAGTGCTATTTGTGGCTTTTGTTTGTCCATTTGTTTCTGGATGAAATGCAGATGAGAAATCAATCTTTGTGCCTAGATTTGCAAACAATGTAATCCAAAAATTATTACAAAATCTAGAATCACGATCTGAAATAATCACTTTTGGCAATCCATGGTTAGTAAAAACAGTTTTCAAAAATAACGGTGCTGCTTGTGATGCTGTTAAAGTTTTCTTACATGCAATGAAATATGCTTGCTTACTAAATCTATCTACAATTGTCCAAATCATGTCATGATTAGATTTAGTATTTGGTAAACCAGTAATGAAATCCATAGAAATATGTTCTCAAGGTTTAGATGGAATAGACAAAGGCATTAATAATCCATACTGTTTACCATGATGTCTCTTTATTCTTTGACAAATCAAACATTCAGAAACGAAATTAGATACATCTGCATCCATATGCGACCAATAAAAATCTTCAGTTAACATGCGTAATGTAGATATGATACCTCTATGACCTTGATATGGGGGACAATGAATTTCATTCAAAACAAAAGATCGGAATGGAATAGTAACACAGAGTCTCTTTTCAAAAAACATAAATCCATCATTATATGACAATGAATCAACGGGAATGAAATTATTTTGAACTAATTTTTGCCAATCAGAATGAAAAGTAATATCCTGGTGATATGTATTTTTCATAGCAATCAAAGAATCAAAAGATATGATAGAAATATTATGAATTGCAGGTCTTCTACTCAATGCATCAGCAACTACATTTTCTTTTCCAAGTTGGTATTGAATGATAGGATGAAAACTTTGAATGAAGGAAGCCCATTTGATATGACGGTCAGAAATTTGGGGTTGGCTAAGTAGATGTCTAATGCTTTGCTGGTCAGTCTTTATCATGAATTCTGAACCCATTAAATAATGCTTCCATTGTTTTAATGCTTGTACAACTGCTAATAGTTCCTTGTCATAAGTGGAATATTTGAGCTCAGAGGGTTTCAGCTTAGAACTAGAATATGCTATTGGATGGTTGTCTTGCATTAGTACGGCTCCTATTCCTGATCCGCTAGCATCGGCCACAACTAGAAAGAATGGTCTGTTAAAGTCAGGCAATTGTAGAACAGGGGCATTAGTTAATGCACGTTTCAATAAGTCAAAGGATTTTTGCTGAGTTTCAGTCCATTGATAAACAATTCCTTTCTTAAGAAGTTTGGTTAATGGTAAAGCAAGTAATGAGAAATTACGTACAAACTTCCTATAAAAACTAGCAAGACCAAGGAATGAGCGTAATTCATGTACATTTTTAGGAACAGGCCAATGCAATATTGCATCAATTTTCTTAGGATCAACTTTAATTCCTTCTTTTGATACAATATGACCTAAATATTCTATTTCTGTCTTAAAGAATTCACTCTTTTCAGGATTTACAAACAATTGATTTTCTTTCAATAATTGAAAAACTAATGATAAATGCTCATAATGCTCTTTTTCACTTTGACTAAACACCAAAATATCATCAAAGAAAACAATCACACAATATTGATATTTCAGAAAAATACGGTTCATCATTCTACTGAAAGTAGCAGGTGCATTAGTTAATCCGAATGGCATGACTAAGAATTCGTAATGGCCAAACTGTGTTCTAAATGCAGCCTTAAATATGTCGGATTTATCTAGCCTCACCTGATGATATCCAGACTTAAGGTCAATTTTACTAAATATAAAAGATCCTTGCAGTTTGTCCATAAGGTCATCAACTCTAGGTATAGGATACCTATTCTTTACAGTGATCTTATTTAATGCTCGGTAGTCAATACACATATGATAGGTATTATTCTTTTTCTTGACTAAGAGTACAGGTGCACCGAATGGAGAACTGCTAGGTCGAATTAAGCCTCTATTTAGTAATTTCTTTTTGCTCTATTTGATTGTGCCTATATGGTGCTTTGCAAGGTGGTTGTGTGCCAAGAATTAAATCAATCTTATGGTCTTCTAGACGTGAAGGTGGTAAACCTGGTGGTAGGTCTTCTGCAAAACAGTCCTTAAAATATGCAAGAAATTCCTTATGCCTAGGGTGCATATGATTTTCCTTTGCGTGCAATTCATTCACCCAAATGAGATATGATTTAGTATTCTTGCGTAGTGCACGTTTTGCTTGAGTATGCGAAAGCAGTGGAAAAATATGAGATGCATGCATACCATATAATGTAATAGATTTTCCTTGAAAATTAATATTCATTGTGTGCGTGGAATAATCTATATTTGGATTATGCTGGTGTCTCCATGGCATTCCTAGAATAATGTCGCTTGACTATAATGGGACAACTAAGAAATTTCTTCTTTCAATATATGAACCAATTTGAATTTCTAAATCTTGTACTTCTTGTGTGCCATTGTACCTAGTGCCTAAAAATGCAGCTTTTATGCGATAATGTGTAGGTACAGTATGCAATTTCAATTCCTTTACCAATTTTGCTGAAATAAAGTCATGGGTACTACCGTCATCATGCAAGATAGTTCTTTCTTTTCCATGCACCATACATTTCATAGTCAATAATGAATGTGGAGTAGGCATACCTGGTAAAGTGTCGGAAGTAGTAGTAATATCATCCTCTTCTTCAGTGAAATCCGGCATATCCTCATGTTCGTCTTCGTCCATGGCTCCAAGGTAGTTGATATGTGCTGGTGGCTTCTTTGAATGACAATTTGCTGCGAGATGCCCTGGCTGGTGACACTTGTAGCATACTATTGGCTTGGCTTTGGTTACATTATTTGCAATGGCTGGAAGTCTGGGTACATTTGGATTTGCTTGTGGAATAGGCTTAGAATTTGGATTGACAGTGGATGGTAATGCAGGTGGTTTAGGCCAATTCTTGCGGAAAGATGGTGATGAGAAACGACCTGGATTAAACCTTCTAAAATTGGAATTGAATTGTTTAGATCCATAATTACCATTGGCTTGGAATTGCTGTGGTCGTCTGTCTCTTCCGCGTAACTTATCTTCAGTGTCATGAGCTAGTGAGATGGCATCTTCAAGGGTAGCAGGCTTGAACATGTTCACTTCAGCGTAGTAATGTCCAAGAAGTCCAGACATATACTTCCGCTTATGTGTCGTCTCTGGTACGTCTTCAAGCATGCGTAGCTGTAGGAGTACATTCCAAAAACGCTCTGTATACTGTGGAATAGGCTCACGATCTCGCTGTTGAAGTAAATCCCATTGCTTAATAGCCTTCTCATGAAATTGCGGTGGAAGGAAATTCTGCATGAACTTCTTCTTGAAATCTTCCCAAGTAGCAGGACATTCTATGCTCTTGCGGACTACAGTCCACCAAAGTGATGCTCTGTCTATCAAATGATTAGTAACACACTTGATTTTATCTTTTTCTGGATAAGTTTCCTCATGGAAATAGTCATCAAACTGGCTAATGAATGATAAAACAGTCTTTCCTTCTCGTATGCCATTGAAAGTGTGAAACTTGAAACTTTGTTTACTTATCTTGGATTCCTTGCGAATGGTTTGTGCTTCAAGAGTGGCATCGATGGTACGGCGAATCAAATCTTCAGCTTGAGGTTCTTCTTTATCGGTAGACGCTCTTTGTAGTTTTGTCAATTGCGCTTGCAATGCTTGCCTAGCCCTTCACTCTTCTTCCAATTGTAGCATGATTAGATCCAGCTTTTGTTCCATGGTAGACTCAGGTAGGTCGTCTTCAGCCATAGGATCATCCATATGTGGGGTAGTCATCCTGTAAAACTCAATAAACCTTTCTCACTCAAAATCAGGTTAGCGGGATGAGCGTAGCTCAAATTCGGGGTTACAAGGCTATGTATTTTTTTGGATATTTCTTTGTCTATTTTTAGAAAATTTGCAATATTTCTGTATCCGTTTGCTGAAAGTACTTCAACGAACTTGTAGATAGGTAGAACACCTTGCCACGAACAACTTTCCAGTTCAGAGTTTTTGCATATGAACAAGTCTTCTAGGAGTTTTAAGCACTAGTCAGTTCTGACTTGCAGAGTTGCAAACTTAGCAGACTTGCAGAGTTGTTGACTTGCAGAACTTAGGCCGACTTGCAGAACTTGCAGAACTTGATTCCACTTGACTTGCTGAACTTGACTTTGGCAGCGCAAGACCTGAAGTTTGTGGACTTTCTTGTCCTATGTGATTTGCAGAGCTTGGCTTAACTTAAGGAAGTTAAGCTTAATAGCTTAATGACAGCCGTCGTCAATTTCGTGAGGGGGGGGGGGGGGGTCCGTTTTTTTCGCCGCGCGAAAAATTCGGACCTCCTCTGAGACCACGATGAAAAAAAATAAGAAGCTTTTAAGCTTCTTAAGCTTTCTCTTAAGCTTTTGCAATGAAGTAATGATAAAATTAATGAAGCTTATCTCTGTAACTCCACGACTTGATGATGGAGATGTATGCGTGGTCCTCCGCCTGCAGATCCTGGTCCTTCGCGATCTGACTGTAAACGCCCCGAACATCGTAGTATGCTTAACAATTATGATATTCGCTTGTTTTCGAGATTTAATATAAAAGAGAATGCACACTTAAAGCTGAAAATAAAAATTACTCACAAAATTACAGCCATGAAAATGTAAAAGTAATGGAGACAAGATTGAGGGTTGAAGATGGGCAACCCCCCCCCCCCCCCCCCCCCCGAAGGAATGTATTTTCTGCTCAACCCAAGTCCCTTAGGGAAGAGCTCAGTTACAATCAACCTGAGAGTGAGAAGAAGTAATTCTCACTCTCACAAGATCATGCAAATATGTACAAACACACATGCATTATCTATTATGCAATGATAAGAACTGATTTCTTTACAATATGAGAGAAGAAAAAGGGGAATTCAGCCTTTCTCCATCGTTGATTAGCAGTACATGGATAGGGCTTGCTTCTTGTAGCTAAAATGGAAGAAAGAGCTCGAGAAGGAGGTGCTGTAATGAATTTACAGGCTTGCTGTCTTGTAAAAAAAACAGTGATAGAAGAGGGAATATGGAGGAATTTGATAATGGAGAAGTGGGGGATGATGATGGGGATGGATGGGGCCAGTTTCTGGCTATCTGTGGGTGCTGTTCATGAGTTTACAGCAAATAAAAATGATGATGAATGAAGAAAAACGAGCTCTTATTTATAGGAGAGGGGAGAGCTAGTACAAAAGGGGAAAGTGGAGTAGCACAAGACAAGTGTCCAGCCACATGTCATGAGATGTGACAAGTGGTGGGACACTTGGAAACTTGTGTGACAAGTGTCTTGACACTTGTCTCTTCTTTATGGCCTTCCTTTTTGGGTTGAATACTGTCAAGAATAGAAACAACCAAATTTAGTAAGCACAGTCAGAGTACAAAACTTACTATTTTTAGAATGACATCCCTATTTTTTAGGACTAGCATTTTTAGGCTAATTCGAGGCTCCTAAAATTTAGGGACCTCCTAAAATTTAGGGATCTCCTAGAATTTAGGGACCCCCCCAATATGGGTATCATATGAAAGCTTTTTCCGTGTACATCGCAAAAATGGTATCCGAATCTTCATGTGACTTTCCTATGCAAAGAAATGTGCATTTCAAGCTTTCAGCCCACACATGCACATTATACAAGCATTTCATGATCATGCCATCTTGTTGATTGTAACTGTTTGTTCTGGTGGATCTAGCCCACACTTCAAGGCATCAATCCTTTCTGTGTGCGAGTCTAACCCTGATATGCGTGGATTCTAGTCATAGGCGCCCAATCGGGTCATATAGGTGGAAGTGTGAACTATCTTTTCTCTAACCCACCGTGTGGGTCCACCATAACCTGTGACCACTCATCAGTGGCAAGCTCCAATGCACTTTTCTTTATATCTAATTAGTGCAAAGGAAATAAATTTAATAAATCATTATATAGACAAATTAATGAAAAAGGATACAAATTCTGTTTCTATAGAGTTGTGACAGCCCTCTGGCTTTTATTCAGCTGTCCTCAGCTGAAAAGCTTCTTGATATTGCTGTAGAATATTTGGGTAATCCTTCATGAATTTTTCATCTACCCACTGTGCATCTATTGTGGGTAGATTCTTGAATTTTAGCAAGAATTTTCGTGTCACAAGGCCACTTCTCGTGGTTCGATCCTTGAGAAACAAAATCTTTTCAGGTTCCAAGAGTTGCTCTGTTTCTTCAACTTCTGGGGGATCTTCAGTAATGGGTTCCTTTGGTTCTGGTCCTATGTAAGGTTTTAGCAAACTTACATGAAAAGCATTGTGTATTTTCCAATGAGTAGGAAGCTCAAGTCGATAAGAAACTTCATTTATTTTCTCAATCACTTTGAAGGGTCCAAAGTATCTACTGGAGAGCTTTGGAAAAGATGAATTTTGACCAGAACCTTGTTTGAGCCTGCTTTTATCAAACTTTAGCAAGACATATTGACCTTTTTCAAAAGCCAAATGTCTTCTTCGTTTATCTGCTTGCTTCTTTTGTCGCTCTTGGGCAACTTTGATAGTGGCTTGAACTTGATCCATTGTTGTTTTTAAATCTGAAGCAAACTCATCAGCAGCAAAAATCTTATCTTTAGTGCGAATAATTGGAGGAGGAATCACTTTACCCTGTACTATTTCATTTGGAGCTTTCCCTGTGGATGAGTGCACTGTATTGTTGTAAGCAAACTCCAATAATGGAAGATATTTCTCCCATTGTGACTTATGTTCACTAACATAAGCTTTCAACATATCCAAAAGAGTGAGATTCATCACCTCTGTTTGGCCGTCAGTTTGAGGATGAAAAGCTGAGGAGAACTTTAAAGTGGTTCCCAAATTCTCAAATAAAGCACGCCAAAAGTTACTTGTGAATTTGGAGTCTCTATCTGAAATGATCTCAGAAGGCATACCATGTAATTTGAAGATATGTTGAATGAAAAGTCTTGCAGCTTGTGCGGATTTCAATGTTTTATGACATGGAATAAAATGTGATTGTTTGCTGAATCTATCAATTATGACCCAAATCATATCATGACCTTGAGGTGTTCTTGGAATACCTGAGATGAAATCCATTGTGATAGATTCCCATGGATCTTTGGGCACTGGAAGAGGTTGCAACAATCCTGGAATCTTCTGCCTATCATATTTGGATTTTTGGCATACCAGACAAGCCTCAATGAAGTTATGTGTATCTTTTCATAATGTTGGCCAATAAAAGTAGCGCTCAATTGCACTTAGAGTGGCTGCCCTCCCTCTATGCCCTGCATAAGGGGGTTCATGACTTTCTTTAAGCACCTTTTGTCAAACATGAAGAGTGACACAAAGGCGATTGTTCATGAGAAGGTAACCGTCTTTGATGGAATAATCTGGATGAGAACCTCCTTGCTGTAAATTTGACCAAATTGCTACAAAATCAGTATCTTCATCATAAGTATTCTTCATCGTTTGAAAATCTTCATGATGAGCCACTATAATAGTTGCAATGCGAGGCACTCTAGAAAGTGCATCAGTAACTACATTTTGTTTCCCTGGAGTGTACATAATTTGAAAATGAAACATAGACAATAAATTTTCCCATCTTGCATGTTTCTCCTGCAAATGCTTTTGAGTCTTGAAATACTTCAAGCTTTGATGATCGGTTTTAATAAGGAATTCATTGCCTAAAAGATAATGTTTCCATATCTTTAAAGCATGAACCACTGCTAAGAGCTCCTTTTCATAAATGTCATACCTTTTCTCCACATCATTTAGACGGCGACTTTCAAAGGCTACGGCATGGCCTTCTTGATTTAGCACTGCACCAATACAATCACCGCAAGCATCTGCTTTCACCACAAATGGTTTTACCAGATCTGGAATGATAAGAACAGGTCCAGAAGTAAGAGCTGTTTTCAGCCTTGTGAAGGCTGCCTTCTCTTTTTCCTTCCATTGGAAAGAGATCTTCTTCTTTGTAAGGTCATGAAGTGGAGAAGCCATATGTGCAAAATGCTTGATGAAGCGACGGTAATAAGAACATAAGCCAAGAAACGATCGCACCTCATGTACATCACGAAGATGAGGCCATTCTTGGATTATCCTGATCTTTTCAGGATCCATCTGAATCCCTTCAAAAGAGATGACATGCCCAAGGTAATTTATTTTATGCATGAAAAATTCACTCTTTTTACCATTTACCAAGAGTTGATTTTGTTGTAGTAATTGTAGAACAATTTCCAAGTGTTGATGATGCTCCTCTTCATTCTTGCTAAAGATAAGAATATCATCAAAGAAAGTACCGACATATTGTCGATGCTCTCTAAAGATGCGCTCCATCATTCGATTAAAGGTGGCTGGTGCATTGGTTAGTCCGAAAGGAACCACCAAGAATTCATAAAGACCGTATGAAGTGCGGAAAGCAGTTTTGTGTACATCTTGTGGTATTACCCTAATTTGATGATAACCACTCTTTAAATCAATGCGGCTGAAAACCTTTGAGCCTCCTAGACGATCCAAAATGTCGTCAATTCTGGGAATAGGAAACCGATTCTTCACGGTGATTTTGTTGAGGGCTCGATAATCAATGCACATCCTGAATGTGCCATCTTTCTTTTGAACAAGAAGAACCGGTGAACAAAATGGTGAGCTACTTGGCCTAATTAGCCCACGGTTGAGTAGGTCTTCAACTTGCTTTCTGATTTCTTCTTGTTGAGGACGGCTCACACGGTATGGTGCTATATTAGGAGGAGAACTGCCCGGGATAATATCAATATGATGGTCTTCTGGCCTTTCTGGGGGAAGCTGATAAGGAAGATCTTCCAAAAAACAATCTTTATACTTTTCCAAGAGCTGAAGTTGCTCTTGGTTTTCAGCATTCATATTATCTTTTACATCAGTGACATAAAGCAGACAACATTGAACACAATCCTTAATTGCTCTAGAGACTTGCATATGGCTTACCATAGGTATGGTGTCTCCAGAAACTCCAGCTTGGATCTCGTACTTCTTGCCTTTGTTGGTGAGTTCTACCTTCTTTTTCTGAGAGAAGATGGTTGAATCTACTCTATGATTCCAGGGCATGCCAAGAATCACATCGCAACCATCAAGGTCTCCGATATAGAAGGTATCTTCGTCACTGTAGCCTTGAATTTGAAACTTGAGCTTGCCAATGTAGGGTATCACAGTCTTCACTGTGTCACCTTCATCAGCATTTAAAGCTTGGCGAACTTCTGCCAGAGTGTCCATCTCTTCGTTCTTTAATCCAAGCTCTTTAGCTAATTGCAAGGAAATGATATTTTCATTCGCCCCAAGATCTATCAAGAATAGTGCTTGCTTACCTTGCAACTGTCCCCAAGCTTTTAATAATTTGCGCGTCTCTGGAGTGTGAGTTGTGTTTGCAACTACATCACTAATAGCATTGATTTTCACTGGCGACTTAGGCTTGTTGTCAGAAACCTTGCTTTGTCCCTTGTTTGGACATTGCTTCGCTATGTGGCCTGTTTGTCCACATTTAAAGCACTTCCCTTCTTTCATGAAGCGTTGCTTTTCTTCTTTGGAAAGTTGCTTTGCTTGTGGGTATAGATTGGAGTGAAATTGAGGAGCATTAGGAGGTGCATAGGGCTTCATCTTCTTTTGATTTGATGGCTGCTTTTGCCACTGTTTTTGTCCTTCATTTGGGGCTGAATACTCCTCATCATCAGCTACTCTATTCTTATCATTCTTTTGGAATGATTTGTTGCCATTGTGCTCCATTTCCCATATCTCAGCATGGTCAATGAGTTCCCTGAGACTAGAACAATGATAATGATTAAGAGTAGTACAAAGTTTAAAATGCAAACCTCCTTGAAACTTCCTAAGCTTTTCCGAACTGCTGATCTTCTTGAAATGTTGGACTTTCAAAAGTAGCTCCCAAAATCTCTTGGTATAGTCACCAAGTGACTCATTTTTCCTTTGCCAAAGCCGATCCCATTCCATTTTTACATCTCTTTTGAAATGAACAGGAAGAAATTGGCTTTGTATCATGCGAACAAAGGACCGCCATGATTTTGGGGCAGCATGATCATATTCCAACCCCGTCCACCAAGTATGGGCTAAGTCGGTTAAATGTAAAGCTGCAAACTTAATCTTTTCTTTTTCTTTATACTTGTCACGACCATACAAAATTTGAAATTGACGAATAAACTTCAGAAGAAGATCAGGATTTTGGGAACCATCATACATACTGAACTTGATCTTCTTTTCAAGTTGAGATAGTGACTTAGTCTTCTTCTTCTTCTTATGCCTTCGTCCATGCTCGGATATTGAGGTTGAAGATGATGAAGTGCTTGATGGGGATGAAGATGGAGACGAGGGTGAAGAATGCCGACGCCTTTGACGATGATGAGGTCTTCCACGAGAAGGGTGTGACTCTTCATTACTAGAAGAGGATCCATCAGAATAGGCGCCAGATGACTTTGAAGAAGAGGATGAGCTTCGACACGATCTCTTTCTTTGTCTTGAAGTAGAATGGGACTGCCTCTTAGAAGTAGTTGGACTTCTTGATCGGCTCCTTTCATTGGTATGGCTTTGTCTTCTTGAAGTAGATGGGCTTCTTTCCTTGAATTCTTTGGGATTCTCAGCTTTTTCTAGTTTGAGAAGTTGCTCACGAATTTGCTGATTCTCCTCTCTAAGACTTTGAATGGCTTTGAAGGATAGCACTCGATTGATCCATTGAGAATAAAGAAAAAAAAAATATGCTCAAGCACTCAATGCAAGGGCTGAAAACAAACAAACTTATAATTGTAAGCACTACCAGTGTTGGGGGTGAGGACCGAGCCAAAGCTCTGATACCACTGTAAACGCCCCGAACATCGTAGTATGCTTAACAATTATGATATTCACTTGTTTTCGAGATTTAATATAAAAGAGAATGAACACTTAAAGCTGAAAATGAAAATTACTCACAAAATTACAGCCATGAAAATGTAAAAGTAATGGAGACAAGATTGAGGGTTGAAGATGGGCAACCCCCCCCCCCCCCCCCAAAGGAATGTATTTTCTGCTCAACCCAAGTCCCTTAGGGAAGAGCTCAGTTACAATCAACCTGAGAGTGAGAAGAAGTAATTCTCACTCTCACAAGATCATGCAAATATGTACAAACACACATGCATTATCTATTATGCAATGATAAGAACTGATTTCTTTACAATATGAGAGAAGAAAAAGGGGAATTCAGCCTTTCTCCATCGTTGATTAGCAGTACATGGATAGGGCTTGCTTCTTGTAGCTAAAATGGAAGAAAGAGCTCGAGAAGGAGGTGCTGTAATGAATTTACAGGCTTGCTGTCTTGTAAAAAAAACAGTGATAGAAGAGGGAATATGGAGGAATTTGATAATGGAGAAGTGGGGGATGATGATGGGGATGGATGGGGCCAGTTTCTGGCTATCTGTGGGTGCTGTTCATGAGTTTACAGCAAAGAAAAATGATGATGAATGAAGAAAAACGAGCTCTTATTTATAGGAGAGGGGAGAGCTAGTACAAAAGGGGAAAGTGGAGTAGCACAAGACAAGTGTCCAGCCACATGTCATGAGATGTGACAAGTGGTGGGACACTTGGAAACTTGTGTGACAAGTGTCTTGACACTTGTCTCTTCTTTATGGCCTTCCTTTTTGGGTTGAATACTGTCAAGAATAGAAACAACCAAATTTAGTAAGCACAGTCAGAGTACAAAACTTACTATTTTTAGAATGACATCCCTATTTTTTAGGACTAGCATTTTTAGGCTAATTCGAGGCTCCTAAAATTTAGGGACCTCCTAAAATTTAGGGATCTCCTAGAATTTAGGGACCCCCCCAATATGGGTATCATATGAAAGCTTTTTCCGTGTACATCGCAAAAATGGTATCCGAATCTTCATGTGACTTTCCTATGCAAAGAAATGTGCATTTCAAGCTTTCAGCCCACACATCCACATTATACAAGCATTTCATGATCATGCCATCTTGTTGATTGTAACTGTTTGTTCTGGTGGATCTAGCCCACACTTCAAGGCATCAATCCTTTCTGTGTGCGAGTCTAACCCTGATATGCGTGAGTTCTAGTCATAGGCGCCCAATCGGGTCATATAGGTGGAAGTGTGAACTATCTTTTCTCTAACCCACCGCGTGGGTCCACCATAACCTGTGACCACTCATCAGTGGCAAGCTCCAATGCACTTTTCTTTATATCTAATTAGTGCAAAGGAAATAAATTTAATAAATCATTATATAGACAAATTAATGAAAAAGGATACAAATTCTGTTTCTATAGAGTTGTGACACTGACAGTGGAAACAGGGGTTCTTGATCGCCAGAAGTCTGCCTGTATCGACGGTTCGCGACAAGATTGACTGTAGAGCCCGTTTGTTCCTGGAGCTCCGCCTTCGCCCGAGATTGGTAGCGATTGGAAGCTCTTGATCTCTGCTCTGCTCTGATACCACTGGTGCGCAGATCGGACGCAGAATGCTCACGTGGTGAATCCCAGAAGGTCCCCAAGAATAATGAACTCTACCTTTTTGCACAAAAAACAATGTAAAAGCATGCACGACAAGAGCCAAGAGACAAATTGGGTTCAATCTCCCCCATGCCTTGTGTGAGCGCTTCACAAAGCATGTATTTTATGTATATTTCAATCTTCATGCTCAATAATAGCCCAATTTACAAAAATATGACAAGCTTTTAGCTTTTGAGTTTGCTTTCTACAAAAATAGGAAAATAAAGCTAATGGACGGTGCCCATAGAGTCTGGCACGCCCAATCTCAATGTCCAAATAGAAATAACATATCCGTGCGCATAGGCGCATACAAAATAATAATCAATAATCAATGTCTCAATAGACATAACAAAATATAGGCGTGGCGCCTATCAAAATATAGTCCAAAGGTCGAATACTCGCTAAACTCCAATGCTTTCCTCCGCCACTGCTGCTATCTCTACACATCAACTGAAGCATTCACAATCGTTAGTAAAATAATACAATTAAATCGACAAAAGTGAATACCTAGCAGTCTTCAGCTACATAAATAAATCAACTGGTTAGAAATAAATCCTAACCTTAATTTATTACGAGTGCGCACTCTAAACTCATAAACATTTATTAATTTAATATGCATTTTGCAGAATCACCTGCTATGGAATCACCCATGTACACACTAAATTAATGAAACGCCCGAAAAGGACAGGCGTCCCCATCAACTTCTCGCACAAAGAATCCTCTTTGTGTATGAGCCCCGGTCATCTAAGTTTACGGAATCCACCATAAAACCTCACGGAATCCACCGTGGCACGGAATCCACCGTGGAATATGCCTCCTGGCATTAGGTAGCTTGTACAAGGGTCTAGCAATCAATGCATAGTTTAGTACAAACTGTCGGTAGTATCCTATGTGGCCTAAGAAACATTGAACTCCCGTAAAGTTGGTTGGAGAGGGAAGTTCTATAATTACCTTGACTTTGGAAAACTGTGTAGCTATCCCATTCCTCAACACAATGTGCCCTAAGATGCACCCATGCTTTACCCAAAACTAGTGTATACACCATTCAAAGACTATTCATAGCTTTTCCAAGTGCTCTTCCTAGTTGGTGTGGATGCATTGGTCATTGACAAAGACTTCCAACCATTTCCTAAGCATGTCCTTGAAAATGGTACGCATGAGGCACTAGAAGGTAGTAGGGGCATTAGTCAGTCCAAATGGCATGACTACGTAGGCAAACACCCCCCATTTGGTGGCGAATGCAGTCTTGTGCCTGTCATCTGGATGGACTTGCACTTAGTTATAGCTTGAGAAGCCATCCAAAAATCTATATGTCTTTTTTGCTACCAATCTCTCTAGCATATTCTTTGTGTATGGTAGTGGGTAATTGTCTCTCTTGGTGGTCACATTAACCTTCTTATAGTTTACACATACTCGTATCTTCCCATTCTTTTTCATGACTGTGACTATGGGTGACACCCAGTCCACATGCTCTATCTCATAAATGAATCCAGCCTTCAATATCATATCAATTTCCTCCTTTACAACATGTGCGTGGCTTAGGATTCATTGTGTATGGTTGTTATTTGACTGGTGCTACATGGGGGATCAGGGGGACGTTGTGAGTCACAATACTCAAATCAATTCCCTTCAGCTCATCTAAGGATTATGCAAACACATAATCAAAATCCCTTAGGAGATTTATGAGATCATGCTCCTCCCCCTCGATTAGGTAGTCTACTATGTACATGGGTCGAGGCTTGTCCTTCTCCCCTACCAAATTGACTTCCTTAACCTTGGCTGTGATGGTTTCACTTGCTTGCCCTTTTCATTTGGCCCCTACTAACACCACTATTCTATCACCATTTTTGTACTTCATGAAATGCTTGGGCATGTCTTGGGGTTTCTTCTACCTTCCAGCTTCTTATAAAGACTTTGAATGTTTCATTTTCTCCTCTCGTAGCCTCTTGCACCTTAGGTGGATTGGAAGGTCCCTCATGGTGCGTTGGGTCGTCCCAGGTGGTCAAGGTATTTTGGGGTCACTATCAGAGCTTGCCTCTAACTCAAAATTGTACTTTTCATCCTCACTAGAAGAAGGTGTCTTCCTTGGTGCTTGCAACTCTGAAGCTAACTCTACTCCAAATAATGGTGGGGTGCAAGGGCGAGCTAGTCCTACTTGCTCATAATCTACCACCTTAAGGCATTTTAGCCAAGCTCGATCTCAATCTACCTTGGCAACTCCTTTGCTCACTTGAAATGTGTTGACCTCTCGGGTTTAGTGTCCACTTTGATCTGCTCAATTACTCTTTCCTCCATATCATATTCTACGGTCTCTACTTCCTCTTTGCTCTCCTCACTAGTGGAACAGTAGTCTTCGTACTCGTTATTAGAATTCTCAAGCTAGGACCGTAGGTCACTTGTAGGGTTCCTACTTCTGAGCACCGCCTCACTTGTCATGAGAGCCCAATTATATGACAAATTTAGGTTGTGCACCTTAGTCCATTGGCACTCTCTGCTTTCCATAAGATCCTTGAGAGGCTTTAGTTGGTAGCCGGGTTAGCCGCAAGCTGACTTAACAAGTACTCAAGGATTTTGTGAAGTTCAAGTTTTTTAACTAGGACATGGTAGGTGATTAGTGTTGGTTGGCCCATGGATCTTCCATCCATCATGCACAAAGGTGCTATGGGCAGGTTAGAAGTGATGGCACTCTTAGGTTTGCTAGTGGAGTCTGCAACTTGCATGTATTCATCCTCATCCTCTGAGAATGGGAGATCAATGGTTACCAATACGTGCATCCAATCTAGCCCATCCTCAGGGCAAGGAATGTACCTTGTTAGAGGCCCATAATCACTTCTAGACTTTGAGTCACCCTTCAGTAGGGTAGAGATGGCATCTAAGTCCACTGGTGAGGTTTTCCAAGTGTCCATCTCTATTCTGATTGCTTTTGATCTATTGCCCAAGAATATCAAGCCATTACCCCAATCCAAGGCCTACCTATTAGTAGGATATCATAATCCACTCCCTTCATAACTATGAAGCTCACAAAGAATTGGATTCCCGCTATTTTTAGAGGCCAGTCCTTCAGGACTTTGAAAGGTCTATCCTTCATCCCATTTGCTAAAGTGACATTGAACCTTGTAGTTTCCACTAGTGGGTTTCCCCAAGCTTGCAGGATTGAGTAACTAATTACACTAACCCCTACTCCCATTTCCACTATGCCCTTCCATGTAGTGTCTCTCCTAAGGAAACGATAGGTAAGACTGTGTGCATCTTGGTGCCCTCCCAAAAGGCATTTACTTGTGGGGACTTAGACATTGGATTCAACATTAGGCATGGTATGTGTGTCACGGCATTGCAGTCTAGAAAGTCTTGCGGCTTATGGTCATTATTTTGTTCTACCCATTATTTCAATTATTGCCAAAGTGTGGAGTTTTGCCTAAGCATTCTCCAATGACAATGTCGCAGGAGTTTTTATGAGTGTGATTAGCAAGTTGCCATCCATCCTTCCCTCCTCAGCTTCATGGGCTCCTTGCCAATATATATTGTGTTGTTTGTGTATTCCTGGCCCTCCCATTCTACCCATGTAGCTGTTCACATGGTGGCATTTTCTCTCCTGCCCTTAGATATGTGGGAGATACTAGTGGGCTCATGATTGAGAGTTTATTAATCTCGTCCTCAATTAGAGGTTTGGCATCTTGAAGGTGAGCTTTCACTTCTTTTATCCACTCCTTGACCTTACTACAGCCCTCAGCTAGTTGGGGTCAAGGTTCTCTATAACCTTAGCACTTCCCTTCTCTCTCGTCTTAGGAGCGGATGTTTCTACTTTGGCATCCGTGACTTACTTTCCCTTGGCTAATGTGGCCTCACTCTCGGTCTTGAGCGTTATTTTTGCCTCAGTTCTCTTTTTTCTTCATCGTTGGCTCTTCTTTCCTATGGAGGATGCATCCAATGCTAGGCCCAAGTAGTGAGATACCGGCCTGCTTTGTTTGAGCTTTTATCATGACATTTAGGGGAATAGATGTAGCATCATTGTCGTGTGACTAGACACAAAAGAGTCTAAGTTGCATAGATGGTACGATTGCCAAGCTATTGGAGGGCTTCTACCTAGGGCAATCAACAAACATATGTGTGAATCTGCATTCGGGGCACCTATAGTCAGTATTCTGTCTATTTGCTTGCTCCTTTTCAAGTTAGAAAAATGAGATATGCCCTGGATGGCCATGGGTTCCTAGGTCTAAGCTCATCCTAGGCCTCTACCTCTCCCTCTGCCTAAGGTCATGACCCTGGCGCACAAGTCTATAGTCCATCAATATGGGATTACCTTCTTCGTTATAAGAGACATAAGAGTTCAAGTAAGAATTTTCCTCTAGTGGTTCCTCTACAAAGTGCACTGGATCTTCGCACGGTGGATGGATCATGATAGGTGCTAGAGGTCCAGGAATTCTAGTAGGGTTGATATCTATCCTCAGGGGGGTGGCTGGCTTTAAATTGTGGGCATAGGGAGAACCAAAGGGGCTCCCCTTCTGAAATATGGCTATCTAACTCCTGGATAATATGGCTAAGTGTAAGGATGTTGGTAAGGTAACTGGGTAAGGTAACCGTCTTGGCAGCCGGCATAGTGCATGGTGTCGTGCCCGAATCTTCCACAATTGGTGCAAGTCCTTGATATGGGATCGGGGCATTCAGAGGGAAGGTGATTCCCTCCACAATGTGCACACATTGCACATGGGATCGCATTGCTCTTCATTTCGACTCTTGTAGTCTAGCCAACTCTTATTTTAGGTCGGCTATAGCTTGGGTCTATCAACACTCTTCCCTTTTTCCTATTCATTGAAGACTACTCATTCACTAGTTTGCTATAACTCTCTCGGTATTCCTGATTGCATTGCTACTTGGTTGCTTCATCCCCAAGAGCTTCACTCCCTAAGCAAGTCATTCACATATATGGCTTCCTCAAATACTCTCACAAGCACATCTTTTTGTATGTTTGAGTTGCTTGCAATGGCCTCATAAAGTTCCTCATTGCAGATCTTGTTAATGAATAAGTAGAGACCGCTCTCTCATTAGCTCGCTTAGTTGCAAGTATCCTCTTATAGAGACTCCTCACATGGGTGATGTAGTGCCATATGTCCTCTTCATATTTCTGGCTGATATTCATCAACTTAACAATGAGGTTATTGGAGTATCTTGCCTCCAAGAATCTCTTGATGAATAGATCCTTCAACTCGGTGAAGTTATTACATTTAGCATTGTCTAGACTAGTGAGCCAAGTCCCATCCCTTGTCTCCCAAGCAAAGACCAAATGCCTTGCTCGTTGAGTGGGGTCCGTGAGGTTGTAAGCCTCACATACCTGCTGCTCAAATTACTTGACGAAGCCGTGCGGACCGTTGTGTGCCTGGTATTTATCAAGTTGCTTTGCAACTATGGGTATTTTCATTTGTCTCTTGGCATTTGGGGTAGCTCCCAGCCCACGGCTAGCAATGATCCCGCCAAGGTTGCCCCACTTTGCTCAGCACCGCTGGTATTATTTAGCAATATTTTGGTGAGTAGGTCGCTTACTATAAGATCAATTTCCAAGACTCTCTCGCTATCGGCATTGCCTCCCGTTCTATTCCTTCCATATAGTTGGGATCCTGTGAACTTCATTGAGCTCTCTCTCATGATGGAACCTCTGAGCCCTTTGCTCCTGGCTATAACTTGCAATGCATTGAAATGCCATCCTTGCTAGTCTCCTCTCTTCCTCAAGGTCAACCATGATATTGGCCAATGGTCTTCCATGGTGCACTATCCTCGTTTGCTGGTCGTATTGTGTGACAAGTTGCCGGATGTCATTAGGGTGCTCAGCCATGTTAACGTCAAGGTCGAGGTTTAGACTCTGTTCTCACTCGAGTTGGTGCCTGCCATAGTAGTTGCCATAGTAGTTAAGGTCAAGGTCAAGGTTTATACTGTTCTCACTCGAGTTGGTGCCTGCCATAGTAGTTACCTCCCAACCCACTAGTGCATCTATGAGGTTAGCTAAGCCGGCTAGAGACGTATCCCTAATCTTGGTAAGCCTTTCCTTCTCTCGGCAATGTGATGGTTTGGTCCCCTCTATGTCTTCGTTCCCAGATTTCTGGGGCCCTTGTTCAATTCTTGTGGCTGTACTCCTATTGGTGGGTTTGTGTTTAGGTTAATTCCCCTTATTGTGTTCCTTGTTAATCCAATAGTTCACAAATGTACAGCACTTATACACAGGCAGTGCATCTCAATGTGCATTGTGAAAAATCAAGTTTTCCAACTTTCATATGTGCTTAAATGCATATACTGCCAAATGTGACCCTTTTGATGGAGTCAAAAACATCAATTAGTTTCCTGCTCTTGATTCTTTTAGAAGGGGATTTGAATACTCTCGACCAATTGAAACTAGGTTTTCTACAGGTTATGATAGGTGGTCTATCAGGCATCCAGCCCAGTGAGTTAGCTTGGGTCTCCAATTAGGTAATGGCCAAAGGTTGGATCTTTCAATCCTCCATAAATTGTTATGTTGTGGTTCCTCCTTTCTTTGAGTGCAAATAGTCCTACAATTTCATTTACATGTTCAGACTCTAGCTACTGGTTAGTTGGGAATAGACCCCAACAAGCCCTTGAAGGGTTAAAATTTGATCAAATAGGGTTTTGGATAATTGGTCCAAGTCTTAGACTCAGTCATCCAAGTTGGGGGTTTGTCCATCCGAGTGGTTAGACTTGGACTTGGACAAGGGATACCCCGTCTGAGTGTCCAAGTGGTTGTCAGAGGCCCAGATTCGGCCATTTGAGGCCGAGTGGACTTCTGAGAGGGTCACTTAAGTGGCTCGAACGTCCGAGCCACTATCACAACTTGACCATCCGAGGCCTATGGCCGCCGTTCGAGTGGCGCCTGAAAATCGTTGAATGGAAAAAACACCCTATCCAATGATTTAATGCCACTGTTTAAATCATCAAGGAGTCTGGATCAATACAACAATCAACAACTAGGATTCAGAATATACCTAGAAGAGCTAGAATTGTTAAGGATAAGGATCTACCATGAGCTTGTGGACCTGCTAGTCACTCCCTGTCTCTCTCTCACTAGCTCTCTCTCAATCTCCCTAAATGCAAATGAGCTCTCGCTCCCCCTTGTTTCACCTTTTCTGTTCTCTCTTTCTTTCCTTGCCTTCTATTTTCCTTCCTAGACATGCAAAATCTAATTCATTTCTTCCCCTGTTTCCGTGTTTTCTAGTTATCTAAAGAGTTATCTTTTTCTTATTTTTCTTTATTTCCCAAATCTAATAGAAAATGCACAACTCCTACCCTAACCAATGCATATAGAGCTTCCTAAACATAAACTAATCCACAAAAGAGATTGAATAGCCTCTGACTCCCTTGCTTCCTACCTAAAACCAAGTGCCATTTCGGAGTTGAACTCCTACTTCATCACTCAATTTGATGCACGCAAGCACTCAAAGCTTGAACTTATTGTGGTCCTGACAACAGAACCAAAACGTAGGAGCTCTTGCTCAACCACCAAGACCCATGGACCACTTATTGTTTCAAGTGTTTCAAGCCAAATGCAATTGCTACCTCTCACATAGCCATATGCGCTCTCACACCTACAAGTATAGTGAGCTTACCTCCATACTCGATTGAGTTGCCTCCTCCCTTAAGCACTCCTATAGCTCCAGGATCCAAGGTGCAAGCTTAAGCAATCTGGATCCTCAAGCTCCAAGCTCCATGCTCCATTGCCACGGGCGAGACAAGAGAAGAGAAGAGAAGAGAAGAAGAAGTGAGGAGAAGATGGAGAGCTTCTCCACCACGGTCCTTCACCCTCATATACTCACTCTCTCACTCCTTCACACACTCTCTCTCAAGCACAAGCTCAAGCAAGTAAGAACAACAAAAAGAAGAGAATAAGAGAGCTAGTTTTGGCCACACACAAGAATGATATTCTTCATTCACTTTTTGCATTTTTATACATACCCTCCTCTTTGGGGGTCCATCCCTTTTTACATAACCATCCATTTTAGCCTAGGTCCTCTTTCGTTATTCCTTCCTATTTTCATGGTGAGTGTCAACAAATAGCTGGTAATGTAGTGGACAAAGGCTTCATCTGTTGGATTCAAGGAATAGGGGATGGAGTGGCCATTACTAAAAACTATGATTAGTTGTGTGTTCCACCTAGCATGGTATTAAAAGGACACTCTATCGAAACCTTGATTGGTAGTATCTACAGTGACGTGTCCAATGTGGGTAACTATAAGCGTATTTCAATGAGCAAGCTATACTTGCATCACAGAATATAGAGGTGGCTACTTTGAATGATCATGCATTGCAGTTGATGCTAGGGGAGGTTAGACAGTGTTATAGTATACATTCGATTGTAGAGACAGATGACTCATTTTTGTCATCGGTTAAGTGTTTAAATACATTAGAACTTGCAGGTGAATTTCCTCCTCATTTATTGTTTCTAAATATAAATGCACATGCTATTATTTGCAAGAAAGGGTCCGTGTAATTGTACACGATTGATATGTAGGGCTTTCAATAGAAAAGTGATAGATGCTATGATAATAACAAAGAAAAATGTAGGCAAACAAGTTCTTATTCCTTAGATTGCATTTAATTCCAAAGCTACACAACTACCATTTACTATGAAATGGAGGCAGCTTCCATCTAATTGGCATTCGCTATAACGATCAACAAGTCACAGGGACAAACTCTATCCATTGTTGGGCCTTATCTAAAAGCGCCAATATTTACACATGGACAGTTGTATGTTGCATTTTCAAGGGTAAAATCTTCACATAGTGTGAAAGTCCTATTGAGTGAAAAGGATGGGGATATGACCACAAACATTGTATACAAGGATGTACTACGGAAGGTGCAGTGATGTGCATTGCTTTTTCTACAAAGATGTAGTTATTAATGACCATGTAGGGTCACCGGTTTGGCATATGTGTGAATTGCTCTTCATGCCATATTTGGTTACCATATACTATTTTGGAAGTGGATTATTTTTCATGTTTCAGTATTTATTTGACTTTTGTATATGCCTACGCTAGACTGGGCTATTACATGGCTTCTAACTATCAAAAGGAGCTATATTGCACGTTGCATGCAATAACAAGTGATGATATCATAAGGACACTTGCAACAGTTGTTGAGAATTTACATGATGATGTCAATGTAGACATTAAGCTCCTAGTTTTGAAATTATACATTGTGGATATATGTAATGTTTTCGGGTGCATATGTACAAGGTTGACCAAAGAAGAGGTTTCAATGCTCTTATACTAATAAAATACCGAGGCATTGGTTTAAGTATGGGTTCAAGGATTTGGGTTGTTTTGTGACACTACATCATGTGTCAGTACTTACTGAATTATTTACAAATATTCAGCCAGGTATTATTATTTTTAGAATGAAATGGTCTTAGTTAGTTATTCCACAAACTTATATTGTGATTTTATTCAAATACAAGTGCTAAAAAGAGAGGTAAGACTATCGCATCCCCCAATGCAATTACCAGCATAAACTATAGGATCAACCCTTGCTTCACCTTTGCATGTTTTGCTTAAGGATAAAGATTTTTCTAATGATTTCTTGAAGAAGGGGAAGCTTTATTTCTATTAGGTACCTTGGAGACATTGTCTTTTTTATGTTGACATTGGCCATTTATCTATGGTACTTGGAAACAATTAGGCATGTGTAGACAAAAAATAAGATGCCTTAAACTTAGGCTTCATGGCTTATTAATGAAAAGTAGGATGTCTTATACCTTCCCTTCATGGCATGATCGCTAGAAAGAGGTCAAAGATATTGGAATAAAACAAAAGGCACACAGAGAGAGAGGGAGAAGGAGACTTTATAGAGAAAATTGGAGGGAAAAAGAGAGGGAGAGAAATAAAACAACTTAGAAATGAAGAGGGAAAGAGGAGAGAGAAAGCGGAGAAATGAATTATTGAGTGAAGTTGTTGTGCGATAGCACGGTGCACGGCAACTTCACTTGCCACTTCGCAACACCTTCAACGCGCAAAGTTGCTGCGAAGTAGACTAGCACGCGAAAGATGAGTACATGATTATTTGCATGCTTGTGTGAATAGTCTCAACAAATAGCCTCTTCACATTGGTGGACATTCACACATTAGGCATGGAGTGCATCATCCATTGTGCGTGAAGCACACCATTTTTCCTTCTTTTGTGATCAAAGGGAAGCGATGTTCACAAACTGCATAACACAAATTAATTGAAGCAAAATGAATCTATTCCACATATATTTTGGTTTTGTTCCTTAGCACAAAATCTCTAGGATGAAGAAGTGGGTTCATGATACAAGTCTGAATCCTAGGTATGAGCAATCAAGGCTAATGCACATCTCAATCCTAGTATTAGCAATCAAGGCTACGCTATTTGGAGACAAAGGTCCCCTTGGTGAGGCGAACTTAAAAGTATGGTTGATTAGGGTAGCTGTATTTAAGCACTTATGGCAAGATAGGAACAAGGTGGTCTTAGAGAAGGCAAAAGGATATTGTTTGGGGTATCTATAAGGGAGATTCTAGCTTAGTTAAGTCACATAGAAAGGAAAGTTATGGGTCATTGGGTGTAAAGTTGGCTATAAAAGCAAAAAGATAAGTGGGGCAATTTTTGCTTGGGACATCTATAAGAGGCATTCTATCTTTATAAGGGAGATTCTACCTTTACTTGAGTCGCTCAAAGAGAAGTTATGGGTCATTGGGTATAAAGTTGGCTATAAGATGCTAAAAAAAGTTTCCAGCTGGCTGTTTTGGGGTTTTCCTTCCAGTTGCATCTACATCTCCATTTCCATTTAGCAGATTTGAATGATAGAACCTGGCAATCTTAACCAATTGAGAGTGAAGTAGATAATGGATTTGAATGATAGAACCTGGCAATCTTAACCAATTGAGGGTGAAGTAGGTAATGGATTTGATCAGCAGATCCATTCTTTTAAGGATTACTTTGATCATCCTAGGTTTAACTCTGCATTCCAAGATGTTTATCAAGAGTGAGGAAAATGGTTTAGGAATTGCCTGTTGATTTTGAGGCTTTGAAGGTGTGTTTTGAAGGCTTCTTACAACCTCACCTCTAAGTTAAGGATTTAGCATGTTGGACTTGGATGTGTTCTCTGCATGGGCTTCTTCCTATTTCTTTCATGCCTTCTTGGACCCAAAGGCCAGTTGAAGCAGGGCCAATTCGTATGTCATTTCGATTGTTCTTTAACAATGTGTTTGCTGTATCTGATAGCATGGAGATTTAGGCCATTTAGGTCTTGTTTAGCCTGCCTTACCTCAACAATTGTTACAAAACCTCTTAGCATAGAGATCAGGCAGAGATGATACTGATTAGACTTGTTTGGTCTGGCTGGCTTATCTCAGGATTCATACTTTTGTGACTGGTCCTGGTGACTTCTTTGTTCTAGCAAAGGTTCAACTGATCTTTGACTCTATCACAGGTAGCTCCTTAATGCCCATTCCTTCTCCTCTATGCTGATCCTGAGAGATTCGAATTCGACCATTTTGAAGTCATCTTGTTCTAAACTTCAGATAACTTCTCTAACTTCAATTAGTAGAAGTCCAAATTTTCCTTTGTTGTAGCCCTAACCGAAAGCAACCATCTTTCAATTATGTCTTAGTAGTGTCATTGTCTTATCTGTAGTGCTTACTGAAGCAGAGCCATGTTTGTCACCATTAATACCTTCGGGATTCAACTGTCTTATTTGTAGCCCTTACAAAAACATAGCTAGCCATGCAAGTAAACAAGAAAATCTCCCCAAGAATTGCTTCATACAGGCAACCCCTTCCCTTCCATTGTGTGTTATCTTGTCATCATTAGAAATATTTTCAGCGATTGGGGAACATTACCCTCCGATGTTTCATGCACCTAACCCATGATGCAGCTAGATTTTTTGCACCTGGTCTATATCAAGGTAACTGGATAAACAATGCACTTGGCTAAACAGAGGATCATGGTAGAGGTTTATCTAGTTAAAAGTCAATATGTGATATATGCCTTACGGTATATTTCTCTTGACTACTTTGGATTTCTACAAAACAAACACAGAACTCATAGAAAAATAGCATTTAATTATAACAGTAATAAGTTACACCGGGTCATGGGAACACAGAAAAATAACAATGAAACCTACACCAGGTCTAAACATGGATTTGGGTACAACAGAAGTTTAATGCCGCGGTAAAATGCATATAAACTCTTCTCAAAATGCACATCTTGCTGTACGTTGTTACATCTCAACTTGAGCTCAGAATGATAGTTTTGCCAAGAGTCCAGAGCACAATGGAGAGTTCCATAGCAAAAATGGTGTATAAGCAGCCCCTGTCCAATACAAAACCGTATACGGAAATGCCGGCACTGCAGTGCTGCAGATATGTCACTGCATAGAAAGAAAATAAACATGTTTAGTTAAATCCAGAGTGATTAAGGGTTGAAGATGAAGTTAGATACAATTAGAAATCCTTCCCAATTGCTTATCATTTGGCACATAACTAAGAACCAATATTCTCCAATTTGTATGGCATTGACTAGAAGATCAGCTTAACCAATTACCCAGGGCATGTCTTTTGCGGTATGAATAAGAGTCATTGAGTGAGTCTTTTGTAGACCGG
This sequence comes from Lygodium microphyllum, assembly GCF_053477565.2. Classification (NCBI taxonomy): domain Eukaryota; kingdom Viridiplantae; phylum Streptophyta; class Polypodiopsida; order Schizaeales; family Lygodiaceae; genus Lygodium; species Lygodium microphyllum. Next base: position 102,786,192 of record NC_141162.1, on the reverse strand, counting down.
AATAGCTGCAAGCTCACATTCAAATCACTTTCTGGTTCATTATCTGCCACAGCTAGGACTAAATCATTATATGGGCGTGTCATCCCATTATCTGCTGTTGGACTCCCTGTTTTAAAACTCCCATTATATCTGCGATAATTAGCTGCTCCTGTGGCTGTTAACTGTTCAGCCTCAGTGATTACCCTTCCTTGGCATTGGACATCGATAGAAGCACCATCATCATCATTGCTGTCTCCACAACATGTTGCAACGGCATGCCATTGGCTCACAATGCACACAATCCTTTGTGCCATGTGAGTAATCTTGGCCGCTGCGTGAAGACACAGACTGAAGCCGATCAATTGCAGTGCACAACAAACCTGTGTGCATAATTCATCCATGACATAAATTTATAGGAATACAAAAGTGAATCACATCATCAATGTGAGGAATTATGAGTAAAATTATGACAAGATATTATGCACCAACTGATTGATTCTAATTGCCTACCACAAGTTCACCAATTCTAGCAAAGCTGACGATGCTGCTGGAAGCAGTGACTTGGAAGAGCATGGCAAATTGGGTGAGAGTGATGGCGAACAGAGAAGAGACAATGAAAAGTCGGAATCTATGGCTGATCACCAGAAGCTGCTGTCTTAGCCGCATGTGCTCATGCAAGATCACCGAGACTGGAGGAGCTGGATCAGCCGGACAAGTGCTGGCACCAGGATTATTATTGTCATCACCCTCAACCTTATCTGGATCATCATGTATGCGATTTAATATCAGGAGCTGGTAGTAACCCTCCAGACGAAGTAGTTGAAGGCAGCAAGTGAGCTTGAACAGAAGGCACATAAGCAGGAACATGCTGTTGTTGTACAGCCAGGAGACAGTGAGGAGAGAACACATTATGATTTTCTGCAAAACCGGGTACTGCTCGTTCAGGCCTGGAAGGGTGACAGATGCATCCACAAACCAGAGGATGTTATGAACGAGCTCTACAACAAAAAAGGGGAGGAGAATTTTTCCAAGGAGACTGAAGGCACTCTGCAAAGAAACCATATTACTGATTAATCCATTAAAACTAGATGAGTACATAAAACAAAGTAGGCTTTAAATTACAATTGAACATCATGACTTCAGAAAAAATGCATTGCAGCATAAACTCATTACAAATATTGAACACCCCCTAAGCATCCTATCATGCTAGTAGCTATGACACTGCATGAAACTGAAGCAACAGATACAGTAGGATCATTGCAGTGTTGATCCTCCCCTTAAGTATGCTATTGATGACTGTAGACTTCCAGGAGATCGTGTCATTACCATTTGTAACCACTGATAAATGCATCAAGCCAATTTTCCAATCGTATCAACCTCAATTACGAGCAGTTCTCTCTTACCTGCAGCTCCTCCTTGTACCTCTGCTGGACATCCGGGGCATCATTGCGCAGAACATGGTTGAGGAGCAGGAGCTCCTTGAGGGAGTAATGTCGCAGGAGTTGCAGCATACAGAAGAAAGAGATTGCGCAGACGAGAGACTCGGAGACATCCACAAGCTTCTGATAAGGCTGCTTCTGTGCATCATCACAGTCTGAGCATTGGACGACCAGGCATTCAAGGCCAGGCACCACCAGTGCCCAAACCAGAAATACCAGACATGACCAGAGGGCCTGCAGAGGCTGCCGCCCACTCCCCTCGAACACCCCAAACAGGCACAGCTTCGATCGGAACCCTCGCACAACCTTGGCCTTATACCTCTTCACTCTGCTGTTTGATCTTGTGGATGTACCATTATTGCTGCTGTAAGTTAGTTTTCCTGGGCCATAATCCACATAAGTGCTTTCACTAATCAGCAATGGCACATGCGATTGATCCCCATGATGACTGTAATTCTGTACCAATGCGGTGCTTCTGTCTTCTTCTTCTTCTTTAGCAATGTCTTCAATACAATCATCTGCTGAACTCTGTTGCAAATCCACCATGATCTTTTGTTCAGTGTCTGTCTGTATCTGGACGGTTTGCTGACAATTTGACACAGAAACCCAATCTAGTGGCCGTATTATAAAGGAAGAAGCTCAGTGTTTGTCTGTGTCTGGACTATTTGCTGACAATTTGATACAGGAAGCCAATTCGATAGCTGTATTGGAAAGGAATAAGCTCAAAGTTTTTCTGTATCTGGACGATTAGCAGTCTGAAACATTTGCTGCCAATTGGACACAGAAACCCAATCTGTCTAGTGGATGTACTATACACACAGAAGCCCAATCTAATGTATGCAATATAAAGGATCCATACGCCGAATGCGGCAGAAGAGAATCAGAGGGTAAATGCATCACACCTGCTAATCGCATAACCCCTGGAGTTTTTACAAATCATATACGTAAGTGGTGTCCATGTGAGGGGAGATGTCTGATGGAGATACACATCAAAATACCCATGTGAATTAGGGTGCGATTGTCATCTTCTGAGACTGTTACACAATTATAGATTAAGGAAACGGATGAATTGAGAATTGTGGAAGGGGGAGAACCTAATATCTAAGCGCTCCTCTATGTCAATCTATCACTGGCGGATATCAATGGAGAAGGGGGGGGATCTTCCAATTTATACAAAAAAAAAGACGGGTGGGTTTACTTGGGGATGCTTTACTTTTGGAAATCGTAGAATTCTTGCGTGCGGAGCGCAAAGAGGCATCTCTGTGTCTCTCTCTTTCTGTGTCTGTCTGTCGTCAAATCACAAAGCGACGCTTCTTTCCCAGCTCGCTGCTGACACGCAAAACCGAGAGCCTCTCATCAAAGGCGTGACTTCCATTAAAAAATTGCGCCTCTGTCACATGGGGACTCCGAGTCACCCTTCATGGCGCACCATGAAAGATACTCGCCCATCCTGGAAGCCTGCCCTTTCACTTACACAGTTGTTCACGCATAGCTTTGAGCCCAATTACTTGTCATCCTACCCTTCATTACTTGTTCCACCTCTTGATGTCTAAGTGGAATTATTCCTTCCACCCATGACTTCCAAGTGGAACAAATAATTCCAATTTCCACCCCATTAGATTCACAAGTGGAATTAGCTCTTTCAGCCATAACTTTTATTGCAAGTGGAGTGTGCTCCATTACCTTTGCTTCACATGATATGGCGTTACGCATAGCCACATTACATCACTCACCAATCTTCACTAGCAAGCCTAACAAGCTCGCTGATTGTGCTATTCACACAGTCTGGCATCCTTGTGAAGCCACACCTCACTCGCTTCGCACTTTTGTAAGGGGGAGGGGAAGCAAAAAAGGATGGACAATACACTTCATACACAACAAACATCCATAATAATGTGCAAAACCCAACTATCTCAAGAGGGAAACACCCATACTTTTAAAGTTTCTTTCTCTATAAGGAAAAATCACAACTTCCAATGATTCACGATACACCCCTAAGAGAGAAGCATACGTATAACAACACAATTGAATTAAAGCTCAACAATAGTATTTTGAGTTAGCTAAATAAAAGAGTATGCCATTAGAGGACACAATGAATGGTGTAAGTGGCCATCTAGGCTCATCTGGCAGTTAGAAGGTGAGGTGCTAGCCAAGGTTGAATCTAAATCTTGAGTGGGACAAAGCTACACGTGGTTGTAGACACCTAGTCCAAGCATCTTGAATTGCCCTACAAGAAAGAAGCTTATGAGGCTAAGTCTAGCTTGCCCAACTTGGCCACCATATGGTAGTTGCTTAAGCCCATCCTACCAAATAGAACACTATGTATAACTAACTACTTACAAAACCATATGCAAAAAAATAAAGGCATTATAAGGTCTAATAATGGCCATGTATATACTATTAGTTAGGATACTGTGTTGTGTGTGTGTATTAGTTAGGATAATGGTCTATAAGTGTGGCCAATGAAAAGACAAAAGAGCTACATAATTGCTTCCCACAAACTCTGATGGCATGCATATGCTCATTGAAGGAGATCTAAGTGATCCCTTTGCCAAAGCAATGTCTCCTAGTTGCATAGTTCTTCATACTTTCCTTTTCTTGCATGGTTATGGTCGACAACACCAACAAAGGCAGCTAGGATTGTATTAAGGAGACAACAATGTGAAAAATGAACATTAATTCATAGCACACTATAAAAGAGCCAAAATAGAGTTATGCCCTTAGAAGAGTCAAGTCCTATCCATCTACTAAACCTATTTAAACAATGTGTGAAAACTTTATGTGTGTACATTAAGAAGAAATAACATACTATAAGAAATGCAAGAAACTATAATGGCTTGTATTATAACAATATATAAGCATCTTGAGACTTGAAAGATCATGTCCTTTACCTATAAGCACAATACATTATATTTGACTTTCAGCATTCTCAAACACAACACACCCACTACAAAGTTGCACACTTGCTCTCTTCTTGCAATTTTATTGTCATTGAAAGCTCTCTAATATGATTACATAAGATATGTATGGGTGCATCTGCTAACATATTTGTGTTTTTGAGGTGAGGAGGTTTGATGTGTCTATGTGGGTTTTTAGGTCACAAAAATTTTGGGGAAAAGGGACCACATGACAATGAAAAGGAAAGTACAAACATTGAAAAGGATACATTACACCTTTCCTTGTCACTAACATATCACCTCTCCTCATATCAAGACACCTTTTACATGTACACTTGTGTATGTGTTTGTGCATGCACACATTTAAGAGATGTGGATGTGTTCATGTAATATCATATACCATGAAAGAGGTTGTAGTTGAATGGGTGTGGATTTGTGTTACTTACATTGCGTATGTGTGTGGACAATGTAGTTTGTGGTGCATGCATTGACACACATGCATCTCTTCAACATAGCCCCTCTCATCCCCTTGTCTTATAGCACATATATCTTCTCTCACAATGAAGATCCTATGTGTCTCTTTGTGTATGCATGCTCCAACATAACCCCAAATCTAATATTCTCAAGTGATGTCAAAAACATCGAAGGTAATTATTGAAATCTTTGTTAAGCACATTTTTGTATGCAACTTGAACTCATGATAATTCCAAGTTCAAACCCCACGACACTTGATTCTATAAGCTGCATGGACAATCAATAATGTACATGGTGAACCTTTCATTTAGACACTGCGAGTTTGGAAAATCATGGTAACACTAATTAATTTTCATTTTCTTGAGTTTCTTAGCAATGTCATGGAAGATAATATTCAAATTATCTAAATATCATTTTTTTGAAGTTCCAATATTTATGTTAGCAAATGACCAAAACAACTAAATATGTGATTTTCATCATCTCTATTTTTGTTGGCTAACCATAACCATTAAATTTATTTTCACACAGACATTATTGAAGGCACCTTCAACCTTGAAAATAAAATCTCAAAATATAGTTGTCACATACATAAATGTGAAAAGTATAAAATAATTGCACTTGGCATTAACAATTATTATCAAATATTCAAACCAAATCCACTTTAATCCTTGACAAAACGTCCTCTCTACTTAAACACAGAAATTCCACACTAGAATTCTTAAATGGTTTAGTTTTAAATGCTTCAAATTGCATACTTGGTGGAAAACATATACAATAGTTATCTCTCTTGTCAAGGGCATTTATCATATGTGCTTATTAAACACGAAAGTTTTAAAAAAAGGAGAAGGAAGAGGGGATTTCAGTGTAACCTACAATAGAATCAATAATTGGCCTTGATGAAGACACAAGATTGATAAGGTGATTCTATACGACTAAAGCTAATGTTAAAATACAAATGATTAATCAAATCTTCTTAAAACATAATGTTACAACATGAATGTTAAAATAATGATTAGTCTAGTTGTGCTAAAATTGTAAAATACTAAAACATTGACTAATAAAGCTCTGGTGAGCCACCAAACCACCCAATGATATGAGGTTGTGAAATTTCACTAAATTTTGGTTGTTTTCTCTCTTGAGCATCAGTAAATCATCTTTCGTTATTAGTTTCCCTCCACTATCCACAATTATAAATTCCTCCTCTACAACATTCAATATCCTCTATTTTGCCATGGCATCTTCCTATGATTGCATGTAACCATTAGATCTCATAATGGTAGGAAGAAGTGCATTGGTATTTGGCATTTCAAGCATGATGGTATTTGTGTTGCAACGAGAGAGAGAGAGAGAGAGAGAGAGAGAGAGAGAGAGAGAGAGAGAGAGAGAGAGAGAGAGAGAGAGAGAGAGAGAGAGAGAGAGAGAGAGAGAGAGAGAGAGAGAGAGAGAGAGAGAGAGAGAGAGAGAGAGGGCATGGGGGTAGGGCAAGTGGAGGGGGCATGTGAGGTCTCCTCTCCTCCTTCCCCACTTTTGAACTTTGTAGCTATTCCTTAGTGTTACACCCGAATGCACCTATATAGGGAGTAGTAGTGACTCTAATCTTTGCTTGGTTTTCACACACTATGTGTGATTCCCTATACTCAGTGGTAAACTCTCACATGTGTGGCATCATGAGGATATAGTCATGCGATGTGTCTATGTTGTACATTTTCTTTCATTGAGTAATACAAGAGTATACCTTGCTCTCATATATTTTGTTACTTTTCTATGCCATGTCTCAAGGCTGCATTTCAAAACTTGAGCCTCCACCTTTACATACTTGATGACATCAGCTAAAATGCTAAAGATGGACCTCCCTTGAGTACTATATAAATAAAGACAAGGGCGCCTCAAAAATAGACAACTCCTATAGAGACACCCTCTTGCTAAGTGTGACAAAGCTACTCTCTCTCTCTCTCTCTCTCTCTCTCTCTCTCTCTCTCTCTCTCTCTCTCTCTCTCTCTCTCTCTCTCTCTCTCTCTCTCTCTCTCTCAGTCATGCAAATGCCTTGTCAAAATTCTCTAAGCTCTTCTCTCTCTTTCCCACATGGTGTAGAAGATGTGTTAAATTTTGTTGTCTATTCCAAGGCTCCCAAGAGATATAGAGATAGTGTGTGGGCTCCCATGCATAACAAAGGGGTCACTAGTGTTGAAGTTCAACCTAAATATGAAGCACACCCTGAAGTCATCTTGAAACCTATCCAACCCATAGAACTAGTCATCACATAGCAACTTAAAGTTGCAATCATACCCCGTAACAATGATGGCTTGCCCAAGGAGACAATTAGCAAGGTTAAAAGCAAGACATTTAGCTGTGGATTGATAAGTAGATAGCTACAACAATAGTCATGGCCATTGGCATGGCACACATTTAGAGATAATATTGCAGCTGGCAACAAGCTATAAAAGGGAGAGGCTTGCCCAAGCAAGGCATTCATGTGTTTTTGTTTTGGCATAGTTGGCAATCAATTGGTTTTACAGTTCACAATCGACATGTTCTTTGACTGGCAACTTGATTGCTACGACAATAGCAAAGCTATCCTCGATGTATGTCTTGAGTCACGATCATTACCAGTAGTACTCTCCCCCTCGCCTGGTATATTTATGTTGTCTCTAAGTTTATGAAGTTATGCTAGTTCTCCAATATTGGTCTTTGTGTATTCATATATTGTCATTCATGTCTCTAATCAGACTTGTCAACCCTAGTGCAAGATAGAGAAAAAGGAAGCAAAAGAAAATTCAAAAATGTGGAAAAAGGTGGCCTGATGTAATGAATAAGAGGAGAAGATACCAAAAGCACAAGGGCAACCTTTAAAGTTCAAGGCAAATGCAAAAGGGAAAATACACATTTTTAAATGCAAAAGCACCCCTAATTTTTTGTAAAAGAGTGCCAGGCTCCCTCCTATGCAATTTGTAACATGTAGACAGGCATAGGTGAAGAGACAGTGTTAATAGAAGGGAATAGGAAAAGGGCACCTATATAAGATGGTTGGTCATGTAAAAAAGGGGATGGGTGCCCAAAAGGGATTAGGGCATGTATAAAAGCCAAAAAGTGAATAGAGAAGCTCATTCTTTGTGTGTGGCAAAAAGTGACTTTCTTCTTCTTCTTCTCTTTTTCTCGTCTTCTTGTTTTTGCTTGTGCTTAAGAGAATGAGTAAGAGAGTGTGATGAGAGTGAGTATGTGAGGGTGAGAGACCGTGGTGGAGAAGCTCTCCATCTTCTCCTCTCTTCTTCTTCTTCCTTCCCTCTTCTCATCTCTTATCTCACATCGGTATGGATCATGTAATATTCCCGCTCAAAAATATTACTAAATCTAACTCCCCGCACACCGTGTAAAACCTATGCAAGGTTATCTCCCGCATTGTAATTACCGGCAGCTTAATCCGTAACCCACACGTGCAAAAACGAGGCCTTCGCATCGTGAAATCGAGCTCGGGGGTTTACGATTACATAACTGTATGGAAACACCCTTTTTGAAATGGGCAAAATGAATAATGATCAAAATAATGCAAATTCTTTTTACTAATTCCCCAGCCGATGCACGATTGGAGGGAAGGGAATGGGAGAAGGAGATGATGTGTTGAAGTTGGTGTATGGGGGGAGAGCCATGCATCGGCTACGTGGTGGCTTTCCTCTCCCCCCCCTTAAGCCCTATATAAACCCCCCCTAGCCTTGGGGGGAAGGAGGAAGTGAGGGAGAGGATAGGCTGTCATGCAAGGAATAGCCACCGCCTGTGCGTCAGGAGCAGACGATAGGCTACCGATTGACGCCGCCGCCGTGCTGGGAAGATACCATTGCCGCCATGAACCCGTCGCTAAGCTGCCGCTGCAGTCGTTGCCCTGCCTAGACCGTCAGGCCACCGCCCTTTCCGCTAACGTAATCGTCATAAATCTCCCACCCCCCCCCCCCCCCCAACGTTAAGCTGCCATTTAGCCCTCCCTCTTCTACGTAAGCTCTGAAGCATAGAAGCTTCCATAAGGGGGCTTCCTTAAGCCCTGTTTCCGCGTGGCCACCCGGGTTTTTAAAGAACCCCATTTTGGTGGATTTGGGTAGATCTTGAGGTTGCTTACAAGGTTGGAGGAAATTCACTGATCACCTAAGGGTGAAGGCAAACCGAAAGTCCGTAATCACGCCTACGATGGCTCCCAAGAAGTCGCAAGGTGCGGTTGCGGGGGAGGTTCTTCCCCTAGCATTCACGTGGACATCACCACGAAGCCACAAACCTAGGTTCCACGAATTTATTTTTCCACATAAAGAAATGTTTTAAACACTTATGCATGTTTCCAATTCACCTAGCATAGGATAATGCATTTCTCGCTTATCGTTAGTTCAAGTAATAGTGATAAAAGTGCATTTGATAAGTTATCTCTTTAAATGATAGATAAGGAATGATGCACGTCACGCAATTGGATCATTTGCATTTCCAGAGTTGTCCGTCTTAAGAGATTAGTTGTATGTTGCTATTTTGGTACATTTTCAAAGTAATGAGTCTAAACGCCTATTACTTAGGGCAAAGGAATGAAATTGATAAGTGCATTTTTGACTAGACATGGTAGGAATAAGCATATGTCGCATTTTAGGCAACATCTTCTTTGTAAGGATTCATGAGGAAAAGTTAACACCCGTAGGATGTTATCCGAAAAGAAATAGCAGAGCATGAAAATGATCTTATGGACTTGCAAGTGGCATGTGCTTGTAAAATGGAATAAGTTAACACTAGCTTTAGTTTTGCATGAACTTCATTAACTATGTTGTAGCTAGGAGAAGGTTGCGTGTTGCATAGTCGTCATGCGGAAAATTCATTCATCAAGAGTTGCATTTAGGAAAGGTTGCATGGTTTATCAAAGCATGAGGTTTTAAAGCGTAGACAACAAGGTTGTAGGCATGATTCTTTGATGTAAGTCCTAGTAGGTCCTATCAAAGCATGGTTTATCAAAGCATGAGGTTCTAAAGCGCAGACAACAAGGTTGCATGGTTTATCAAAGCATGAGGTTCTAAAGCGTAGACAACAAGGTTGTAGGCATGGTTCTTTGATGTAAGTCCTAGTAGGTCCTAGGAAAGTTATTCTTCAAATTATCATGCATTTTTACTTTACCAAGGAAAGATAGGGTTATTGCAAACCATGCGATGCGTAGAAGCAATGAATCACGTGTTTACATGTATTGTGGCAGTTGCAACTATTTTTCTCCTTTAGATCAAGTTTATCATCCCTAGGAAAGGCTCATCCTTGTCGCAAGACAAGTAGATCTAATTATCTAAATCACCTAACCCGCAAGGGATTCGTATAGGCATGGTACTGTCGATACGCCAAGTGCTAACTAGGGTTTAGCATGTTAAGGATTCGTCAGCCTAGTTTCGCACTTATTGCCAAGTCGAAACCCTCAAACCCAAAGGTCCTACCCACATTCATGGAATGTTGGGTCAATTGGATGCTCATGCAAATAACGATCTACGATTTCTACCCTGAGGATCATTCGATCTAATGCTAAAACTCGGATTGAGTTAGAATCCCTAGGACCAAACGTTGTCGGCCTAGTGCAATTAGGATTGGGTTGGGTAAGAAGACACCCTAAACCCTGCTTCTTGTCTAATCATAACTCCTTGACCACGAAATGCCATTCAATGGGTGAAATGATCCCATGGAATAGATGCGACACTTGTGCAACAAGTTGCAACATTGCATGGCCTTGTGGTTTGATCACAAGAGAGTTTTGCCATTCCTTGGAATGAGGCTGGCAGGTTCTTGTGCAAGTTTAACTTGCAAGAGGATGAGTAATCATCCTGTTACATCACCTTTCTTGGGGACAATTGCCAAGTTAAGGGAATATATGTATTTGCCTGGAAGTAAAGGATCAATCAAGTTAGAAAGACATGGTCACTAGGATTTACTGTTGATTTATGAAACCTAAGGTGTTGGTTAAGTTGGGCTAAGAAGGTATGGCCCTAACCCAAGGACAAAAGGGCAAACAAATAAACCCTTGGGGATCTTGCCAAGTTGCAATTGATCCCAAATCAAATGTTGGATGCATTCGGAGAGAAGGATTCACTCATTAGCAGTTAGCAATTTAGGATGACTATTTGCATTGTTTGCTCAAAGAACTAAACGATGGAAAGTTAATTAATGCTTCAGGTTGAAGGCATGAAGGGAGAGGCAGTATCAGTTACCATTGATTGTGTGCCTGACCCTAACCAAGGGGGTTGTTAGCTGCGCCAAGAACATGGACCGAACCCACCGCGTGAGGTCTCTCTGTTGAGCTCTACTTGGAGCAGGAGGACGCTTGGGTGCCATGGGGGGCTCTGGTCATAAATCCCTTACCTTCCGAGCCTTGCACAAGAGGCCAACGTGACTCGGGATTGGATCTCGAGGCTTGAATACTAGTCTACGGGCGAAATCTTGGATTGGTAATCCCTGTGGATTACTGGATAGACTTCGGGCGGATTATGGATAGCCTTCGGGTGGATTATGGATTAGCCTACGGGATGGACTTTATGGATGTATTCCAAAGATAAATAAGATCACCTGTTGAAAATGAACTTTTTTGGCAATGTTTTTTTATGTTAAGTGCTAAGATTACGTGAAGGAACCAGTGTCTAACTGGATAATTAAGGAAGATATTTTATGTGTGTCCAACTAATTGTGGTAGGTAATTAGACAATTAAAGCAACTCTGAGGAAAGTGTAGTGGATGTGGCCATGGGTCCATCCTACGGATGGGTGGTCCCAGTTAGTTGGGAACTTTTCTCAATCGAAATGGACAGCAAGGAGCTCTTCTCAAAGGAAATGAACAACAAGGGCGTTGACCTAGAGTTTAGGTTACTAGAATCCCGATTTATGTTGTTTTAGGGGAAAGGAATGGGACTATGCCTTATGGGCAAAGAGGTCGAGCCTTGCATCCCTCTCATTTCCCATTCTCCTTGAACCAAGTGCAGCATGAATCTGCTTCGTCCCTGGCATTTCTACATAAAGTAGTTCGCTTGGGGTTCAACGCTAGCTGTCATTTAGGAAAGTGATCATTAGGGGAAACCTTGATTCAAGTCAGTCCTAAGTGGGAATGGCCGGAATACTTCCGCTATATGGTAGATGTGGGAAGTCCTAGATCGCAAACCCCGTAACTTTCCATGGGAGTGCCGGGCGGAGCTTTCTAGACTCTCTTTCCGATGGACTGCTAAGACGTGTCCTGAACGGGAACAGGTGGACACGTTACAGATCATGAAGCTTGAAGGTGGAGGATTGAGGTTTCTTGAGCTCACATCTCGAATCGTGGAGCTACCAAAAGGTTTGAGAGATAAGGGTACTTGATTGGACATGGAGGTAAGCTCACTACACTCGTAGGGTAAAGGGTGCACATGACTATGTGAGAGGTAGCCATTAGCATTCAACTTGAAATGCTTGACCAATAAGCGATCCGTGGGTCTTGATAGTCAAGAAAAAGCTCCCACATTTTGGTTTCGTTGTTAGGACCAATGGATTCAAGCCTTGAGTACTTGCACACCCAAATTGAGCATTGGAGTAGGGTTTTCCCCGAACTGGTGCTTGAGGTAGATAGGTAGGAGAAGGGGCATTTGATCTTCATTGCACATAAGTGTTTTGGATTCTTGAATTTTGGATAGGTCGGTTTGATTAGCATCGGTATTTTCTTGTGACTTGTAGGCATTTAGGTAGGAAAAAATAAGGGAAAAAGAAAGAAAAACATAGTAGGGTTTTGTTGTAATAGTAGGCCTAAATTAGGGTGTAAAGAGGAAAACAGGGTTGGAATCTAGAAAGAAAGAGAAAGGGGCATCAAAGGAGTGTTGGAAAGGGGGTTTAAGACCATGAGGAAGGGAGAGAGAGCTCTGTTGAGTGTTAAAATGACTTGTTTTTTGGCTGATTTTTGTTGTTTTTGAGAGCTGAATGGTTGATTTTATGAGATGATTGATTGGTTTGGAAGTGGTTTGAGAGTGTTTTGGATGATATTGATTGTGTTTCGGAAGTTCATGATGTTTATTAGTGGTTCTGTGATGTTCTGATAGGTTCTATATACCTTCTGTTTTGTTCTGTTTTGTTCTGATTGTCTTCTGTAAGGAGGGATGGAGTATTGATTGATGAAGATTGAGATCTTATGAAAGTTTATTGAATGGTTTATGAGAGTTTGGAATGGTTTGAGTATGAGTTATGTGATTTTGATGACCTTTTGTAACCTTCTGTAGGTCTTCTGTAGAGCCTCTGTCTCCGTTCTGTTCTGTTCTGTACTGTAGTTGTTCTGGTACTGTTCTGTATGCTTTTGTATGTGTTCTGTTGGATGAGAGTGTAGCTTGGGAAAGTTTTCTAGCCTTGGAAAGAGGTGAATACAAGTGCAAAAGAGCTGAAAGAAGTGAAAGAAGTAGCTGCTGAAGACTCAAGTGAAGACTGGAGTGAAGTGACAGTAGTGAGCTATGAAAGGACACTATAGTGGCTTTGGTGACTCTTCATATCAGACATACCTCTTGGGAGGAGTATCCACGACCTGAGAAGGATTATTGAGAGTTATTTTTGAGAGATTGTAGTGAGGATATGATGTATTATTGATAGAGAGAGAGAGAGAGTCAGAGATAGCCAATTCTATAAAAACAGAGTGATTGTATATGAGAGATTGAGAGAGAAGACTATGAAGATATTGAAGATGAATACTATGTGATGTATTTCCATTCAAAGATGGTGTATTCCTTTGCTTTCTTTGTTATATTGATGGATTTTGTGAAGATATTGAAGAATATGGTTGATTCTATCAAATCCGTGGGAGATCTACATGATGTTGCATGAAGATTTGTTGTGCCTGGTATTCTTTTCTTCATTGTGATCATATGAAACATAATAAACAAGCTTGTTGATGTTACAAGATAGATTTTCTTGCAAGAGAATTCCCTTTTTCTTGGTGTTCCTCTTGGGGCTCCATGTTTTTGGTGCGCAGTCGGGGAAACTTGCCATCAACAAGCACCAGAAGAGGCTGAAAATGAAGGAAATGGCATTGCCAAGAAGAGAAGAATTCAATGGATGTTTGTAAAGTTCCTTCTTCCACTGAAGAGTTGGAATTTCTCATAATCAGAGCCACTTTCCACAAGGGCGGAAACACATCACCATCATGATGCATGCTCTATGCAGTGGACAGTTTCCTCTTCCTGTTGAAGCAGCAAAAACTTGCATCTTGGTGGCAAACTGTTTGGGAACAAACTAAAGAGCAGAAATAGAGAGAATGACCATCCATGGAAGATTTGGCATTCATTGAGAAGTTTCCAGACATCATCAAGTGGGAGATTGTGAAGAATCTTCAAGAGTCTTGGTCTGTGGAGGTTCACAGAAACAAAAAGGAAAAGAGTTGGAATTTGTTCGTGGATGCTCAACAGCAAGATACATGGGATGCTTGGTGCACTGATAATCTTCTGTTTGTTCAATTGGCAACCCACAGGAAGTTGGTAGACAGAGTGTTTTTCACAACATACACTGTTGAAACCATCAAAAGCTGGCATTACTATGATGATGGCACCACCACAATGCTTAGACGTATGCATTTTGACACCTTTAGAACCGAATACCTTCCTCTGTGCAGCAGTGGCATGAAAGCAGAATTCAAAAACGTTGAAAAGGAAGAAGTAGAAGAAATATTGGCAAGACAGTCCTCCAGAGACTGAAGCCTTCTGTTAACCCTCTGTGGAGCACTAACAACATAGTGGAGCCAACCCCCTGATGAATGACGCAATAAAGAGGCAAGCGTTAGAACGAGTCCAGAGGTACGTGAGAAGAGAGAAAGCAAAAAGCAGAGCTGAGAACGAGCTCGCAGAGCAGAAGCCGCCTTTGACGCCCTTGCGGAACTCTTTATAGAAGTCCCAATGGCACATCAAGCCCTTCCTCCTCCTACTGGAGGTCCACTTCCAAGCCAGATTCGTCCTGGAAATATTGATGACAGGCCATCGAATGTAGTCCCATTGCCAGTTTTTAAGGAAGAGTACAATGAAGACCCCGATCTTCATGTAGCAGAGTTTATGGTAGCATGTGTGGCTAACAATGCCAGAACCCCTGAGCATTGGCTAGCAATATTCCCCGCCACTTTCAAGGGCGCGGTGTTTCAGTGGTATGAGAGACAAGCAGCAGGAACTTTTGGCACATGGGACGACCTGAAGTTGGCCTTCCTCACTAAATTTAGGCGTGAAGGTTTTGAAGAGCGGATGCGAGAGGAATTTATGAACCTAAGTCAGTCCTCTGGAGAAAGAGTAGAAGCTTATGTCTCACGAATGGAATCCATCCTGAAGAAATGGACTAACCATAATCTAGATGATGGCATTCAGAAGGGGGTGTTTCTCAGAGGTTTACAACCAGAAGTCGTAAGTTTGTGGAGCTACAAAGAACCAGCCACATTGCAAGCTGCAACAGAAGGTGCAAGACTGTACGATGAAGTGGAAGCTAGATTGGCGATGAATTCAGGAAGAGGAGTCCTACCTCCTCTGATTCCAGGAATGATATATCCACCAAATGTAGTCCCAGGGACAGTCCCCTACCCTTACCAACAGATGCCCCCAGTATCACAGTACAGTGCACTAAATCCATAGTGGCCACAATCCATGCCTCAAATGATGGTTCAACCACAACAACAATGGTCCCAACCAATTTCCTCAATGCCAAATCAGCAGCAACAGTGGAATCCTACCAACTGGAGTCAACAGCCAATAGTTCAAATAGGAGCTCTAAATCAGAATCAGAACAGAGATTCCTCTGCACCAGCCCAACCTGTTTATGCAGTAATTACAGAGACTCCTCAAAACCCTACTGCCAGTATCTCAGGAGTAGAAAGCTTGAAGGATTATTTATCCAACTCAGTTGCAAATATCAAGGAGTTGATGGATGTGATTACAGAGCAGCTACAGATGCTGAAAGTGAATACCGCTAGCATATCCAATGTTGCAGCAGCAGGAAGAGATGTGATGCGGTCAAATACTTGGTGTGGTAAGTGTCATCAAGCAGGCCATTTAACCACTGAATGTACACGAAAACCAACCATTCCTGGAGCCTTCTGTTCCTACTGTTTGCGGAAGAACCATACAGAGGACATTTGCTCTCTGAAGGAGATGCATGATAGGAGAAGAAAGGAAGAAGATGCAAGATTCAACTTGCTGGAATCCAAAATGACAACACAGGATATTGGACCCAAGCCTAGAGAGTTTGGTCCTAATTTTGGACCTAGAAGGTTTCCATCCCAAAGTTACAGAGGAAGACAGTCTGGCGGTGGTCAGAGATCAGAAGTGGAGTGTTACAGATGCGGAGAAAAGGGACACATTTCACCAAATTGTCCAAATCCTAAAAGGTCAGTGGATTACAAGCCCTTATGCAGTCGATGCAAAGGAGAAGGCCACACTGCAAAAGACTGTCCAAGCCCAGCCCAAGTGAAAAACAGTGCTACTGATAGTTCGGCTAAGGCCCAAGAGCCTACCTCCAATTTAGTGGAATTGGAAGTTGCTGCCATCACATGTGCAAAGAAGAAGGAACCACCTATCCAGAAAGAAAATAATCCTCCTGCCAGAATAGTGAAGTTCAATCTTCCACCAGAAGAACAAAACAGAACAGAGGCTGACAGTGCTGTACAGAGCACTATAGTGCCACAGAGAGTTACAGAGACAGTTCCAGAGACAGGACTAGAGGTCCAGGAGATAGAAGAGGAGGAAGTGCCACAAGTGGCAGAAGAAGTTCCCATAATTCCTCTGTTGGAAGAAAAAGGGAAAATAAAAATGGGTGTTGCCCCATTCCCTAACCGGTTAGAGAAGCCAGTGGATCCTATTAAGGAATACGATCTGGTCAGAGATCTAGATACCTTTAAACCAAACCTCACATTCCGACAATTATTGATGTTGTCTCCTAGTTGCCGAAAAAGATTCAAAAGTATACTGACAAGAAGACGTGGCTTAAGGATTGCTCCCTCAACAGCAACAAAGTCCAACAAAGCTCCAGAGCCTGTCAAAGAAGTGGATGTAGCTAACGCCTTCCTAGATCTGGGTACCCCAGAGACTGGCGTGTGGATTGAAGGCTGCTTCATTGCAAATGCACTGATTGATGGTGGTTCTTCAGTGAACATTATGATGGATGTGACAATGAAGGATCTAGGCCTACAAGGTGTGCAACCCACCCAATGGCTCATCAGACTGGCGGATCAGAGTAGAATCAAGCCTTTGGGCATTCTCCCATATGTGAAGACTACAGTGGCTGGAAAAGATTATTGG